>NC_137898.1:27153671-27786112 GCF_963455335.1 Martes martes | reverse complement strand
TTTTCTGCAAAATGGTCAGAAGACGAGCATGTCGATGAAGCACCTCCTTTTGTGATACAGCCCCCTGCCCACAGTAGATGCTCAGCTAGTGACGGCTGCCAGGACCCAACCCCCCACCGCACACGGGCACACACATTCATGCACGCGCACTGGGCTCAGGCCCCTGTGGCAGGCCCCGGGACAGGTTCACATTTCTCCCTCTCAGCAGTGACCGCAGGGTTTTGCACATCACAATTCAGAGTTTCTGTTGAAGAAGGGGGCAGGTGTCCCGGGGGAGCCGCCCCTCACTATGGGTCTAGCTCTCTCAGCAGCAGCTGAAGTGGCTCTTGTCTTTGTTCCCTGTTAGACCTGCGAGGACTTTGGGCTTCTGGGCTAACAGCGGAAGAGAGAGAGAGAGAGAGAGAGACACGGGTACCGTCCAGGCAACCATCTGAAACACCTTTCCTGGCTCATTCTGCTGGGCTGGGGTCCCCGGAAATCATCAAACAAATGGTCATTTCCTCCAGAGATGCTGTGTGTGTCCACCATCTGTCCCCCAGGCCGTCAGCTTACCCTGTCCCCCAAGGCCCAGCCTTAGCTCCTGCTCTCTCGACTTCCTGCATCTGCGTGTGAGCAGCGCTCATAGAATGGTCTAGCCGTCTCCAGCCCAGCTGGTTGAGGGTTTGGGCCACAGTAGATTTTGCAACTGCCAGTCCTAGGTGCTTGCTTCTAACAACTGGCAGGGGACAAACGAATTGTTTTTAAGGGCATTTTTTAAAAGGATGGTTCATTAATGGGATCCTGGCTTCTTTCTACTCTTCTGGTGCCTTTGTCTTATAGTTATTGATTTTTGTGATCATAAAAGAAATACATGGTTATTGTAACACTGTGGGAACATTATAGAAACGTTGAGGGTATGAGCACCCGTGCTCCCAAGAGAACCTCGGCCAATGCTTGGCATGGATTCTTCCTTCTTGGTTGCTCCTTGCCATTTTGTCTCCTATTTGTTCTTCCCCAAAGAGAAGAGCCGCTGACTCAGCCTCTCCCGGCCAATACCAGCCTCTTGTTTGGCACCTCCTAGGGGATAGTGTCTGCTGTTCGTGGCGTCAGAGAGGAGTGCATCTTCTGAGGGCAGCAGCAGAGCCCTGAGATGCAGTAGCATGCTGTGGGGAAGGTCTGGGCACTGCCGTTCAGAGCCTACGAGAGTTGGGCTGAGCCTCAGTCTTCCTCATCTGAACAATGGGAAGAGTGAAAGTAGCCCAGGTGTAAGGGAGATTGGGACCCAGCAGTGCAAAAATGGATGGGAACACTCTGCATATCATTCTTTGGTTTTGAGAAGTAATTATTTATTACCTATCGGCTCCCTTGGGGCTCAGAGCCGGCAGACTTGGTGACTCAGTCCTAAGGCTTAGGATTTCAACCTGTCTTCACTGAATGTGCATCGAGGTGTACGTGAGGACCTATAAAACTGTCCAGTGACAGGAGCCACCGAGAGCCTTGCAGACAGACATGGCAGGTCTCACTGCGATGCCCATCTAGGAGCGTGAGCTCTGGAAGGGACGACAGAGTGTGTCTGGGCCCTGCAGATCCACAGCAAGAGCCGGGACTGAACTGAAGCAGAGTGGGCCTCGTGTCCCCAAGGACAGTCTCTGAGCCACACGGTTTGCTCTCCCTCTAGAAACCAGGTCTTCCCCTGGGATCCTGTCCATGTGCAGGAACACCACCCCGTCACGCTTCTCCCCTGCTGCCCGCGGCCTCCCCCTGCTGAGAAAAGGATGGGCTTCTTTGGGGGTCTTCAGGGTCTCAAGGACACGGGAGCCGTGGAAAGCCAGGGCAGATGGGATGGGGTAGGTGGCTGGATGGCTGGGAAGGTGTGCACCGGTAGAAGGAGGAAGGTCAAACGGAACCCACTTGGTCCTCAGGCCTCCAGTCTCAGTCCTCTGTCTCCCTGGGGTCCTCCAGCCGGCCCCTGACAGATGCAGTACCGATGTGGGGGAAGTGGTGGGGTGCCTCTTAAGGAGCATAGGAGGTAACTGCCCCGGGACCGAGGGGATGTAGGCTTGTCGTTGCCCCGGCTTTCCTCACTTCTGGCTTCTCAGGCTCCAACCCCGCGTAGCTCCTGCCACGTGCATCTTTCTGGAGCACAGCCTCCAACCTACCCCATCCCCCACGGCTTCTCTGATCACAGAAACTTCCATCTGGCTTTCAGGGGCTCTCCTGCTTGCTTGTGCATGTCTTCCATGTTCCAGCCAGCCTGTGTCCGGATGGTGCCCCTGGCCCAGACCTGGCTCAGGCTGCTCCTGGGGCTCAAAGTGGCTGTCCCTCCCCCTTCTGGGGGTTTCGCTGCTCTGAAGGCCCAACTCCAGGGTACGTTCTTCCTGACACATGGATCCGCTTTGTCCTGCCTCGGAACCCCATCCACTTGGCTCGCCCTTCCCTGGAGATCCTCAGCCCTTTCTAGTTACACATGCTTTGTGGGGGTCTCTGGGAAGAGCAGGGTCTGCATAGAGACCTCCCCTCACTCCCAGCCATTCTGCAGCCTCGCTGTGTGCACATAGGTCAATTATCACCCCTCTGATACTCCGTTTTCTCATCTGTAAAGTGGGGCTAATAGCATATCATGACTTGAGCTCCGTTTTTAGGAGGAGTGAAAAGATGAGCGCGTGGCAGGGCTCAGTGCAGCTTCTGGAATGTGAGGGGCACGCAGGCAGCGGCGGTTTTGCATTAATTTGTGCCCAGGCCTCCCCTTTGGGGTCTGCCTCCACAGGGCCATCTGTGGAGCCTCGCCCATTCCATGGTGCTGCCAAAGGCTGCTGGAATTGCAGATGACTCGAACAGAACACTGGTGTCGGTCCCTTGACCTGGTGGGAGGAGCGTGTGGCCCCAGTCAGGATGTCCCACGGCCCTTGCTTTGACAGCCGAGGTCCCCTTAGCTGGACTTGGGCTTGAGGGGCTAAGTCATCCGCTGTCACCCGAGAGTCCCCTACTTCCTGCTGAACAGAGCCACAGGGTGTCTTCTAGAAGCTGGTCCAGCCAGTGCCCAGGCCTTTAGAAGATACTGGTCGAAAGGAAACACAGGGCAAATGCAGTGAAGCTCGGGAGGCAGCTGGGAAAGAGGGGAGACACCCTAGAACGGGAGGCACCCTGGAAAGCCCTCTGGGCCCCCTGCTCTGGCGGGAGGGGGGGTAGGGGGTGCGTCCAGCAGGCGCAGGCGTTGCTGCAAGAACAGAGTGTCGGGTTCCTCCCCGGCCTTCCGGCGGGTCTGTACCTCCAGCTGCTTCTGGACGAGGAGCTGCCACCTCCTTCTTCCCCCAAACAGATGCGCTGGTTTTGCACCCCCGTCACCCCTCCCCAGTGACAGCCTTTGCCGGTTTGTCTCTTGCAGCCAGACGCCACTCCAGGGTCCGGCCCAAGGTCGCGGTCCTGAGCTACGCCTGCCCGACCACCGCCCTCAGCCGGCCCCTGAACGAGACAGCTCTGACCCCCCTGACGGAGCAGGAGGGGGAGGCCTACCTGGAGAAGTGTGGCAGCGTGCGGCGGCACACGGTGGCCAACGCCCACTCGGACATCCAGCTGCTGGCGATGGCCACCATGATGCACTCGGGCCTGGGTGAAGAGCCTGGCGGGGAGGACCAGTGCCTGCTCCTGCCGCCCAGCTTCTCGCCCCCGCACCGACAGTGCTCCAGCGAGCCCAACATCACCGACAGCCCCAATGGCCTGGAGCAGGGGACCGCGGGCAGCCAGGAGGACTCCGAGCTGAACTGTGCTTCCCTCGGTTGAATGCCCAGCCCCAGGACTTCCCAGCTCTGGCCTGCCACTGGCATGAGAACGGCTCCATCCCGGGGGTCAGTGAGGAGGGGGGCTCACCAAGGGGCTCCTCCTGAAGGCCGAGTCCAAGTGCCCCAGTTGTGAACCTCTCCATGTTCATGACTGTGACCCCCTCTCTGTAGCCACACAGACCCAACTGCCTGATGCTTTCTTCCTGCTTGCTTGACTCCAGATACTCCTCTCTGGGCTCTTCAGCCAGATTAGTGCTGTCGGCTGCTCCTGACCATATCACCCAGGGCCCCTGGCATGATGACAGCCAGAGGCCGGATGAGCTGCACACGAAGCTGGCAAGGGTGCGCTGGCCTCCAGAGCTCCCGTGTAGGGGCTTGTGATGCGGGGCTCCTAGAGCCGTACCTCTCCTCCCCTGTTCTGTGCGGAGCGAAAACAGGCAGCAGCTCCTGCCAAACAGGACGCTGGGAACGCGCTTTCCTTATTACGCTTTCGGAATTCCTGGGAAGAGTTGACCCCGGCGGGTGAGGGTTCTTCTCACCTGTATCCAGATCCTACATGCCGCCTTTGGTTTTTGGTCCCAGGGGGCCACACGGCTGGAGAAACCCCCTCTTTGACAAAGCCTCAGCGCTCCCCTCTCCAGCCTCCTCCCAAGCACAAGGAACTAACCTCCCTGGTGGAGTAGCTGGTGCCTTTGTTCCTCTCTCATTTCAGAAACTGACCATTTTCCTGCTGTGGGGTGTGGGGCCAGTGGATGCCAACCAAGTAGTCTGTTCCTGGATTTGACTTGAATTTTTTACATGTGCATCGTTTCAAAAAAAAAAAAAAACCAGTTTGCAAATATTTGCACGTAGGATCTTGCACTGCTCGTTTCCAAGGGGGTTTGTCTTCAAGCTAGAAAATGAACAACTCCCCCCTTAGGAAAGGAGCCTGGAAGTGGCTCAGGGTGCAGGCTGGGTGGTGGGTGGGGCTTGTCCGCTGCAGAGCACTGGAAGCAGCCGGACTTGAATCCAGAGTGGCCTGTGTTTGTGAGCGTCACGGTCTACAGCACCGAGACGGGGAGCCTCAGTTTGCCTCGAGCAGAGGGTCGTGGTGAATGGAATGTCTCCGTGCTGTACAGCAGGGGAAGATGAGGGAGATGTGGGCAGGACCTTTTAGAGAGATGTTTATTGCCTGTGATTGAAGAAGTGCCTGGAATTTCTGACATCTGAGCTCTCAACATGCTGTTTGGGGCAGCAGGCTTTGGTACTGTGCTGAATCTTTAACACTGCTCCCTCCAGGTCTGGGCTCTTTGTCCACCTGGAACTACTGCTCTCTGTATTTGCCTGTTGGCCCCACCGGTAACAGCTCGAGAAAAAAAGAGAAGGCTCTCCTGAATCCTTTTGGTACCTTCTAGGTGTCCTGTTAGTCTTTGGAAACTGTTAATGAGGCATGAGCCAGCTTGGCTTCCAATATGGCAGGAGGTGGCTGGGAGGGGACGAGGACAGTGTGAGCTGCCGGCAGAGAAAGAGGCCTTTTAAGCGTATCTGAGCCTTGACGGCACATCCCTTCTGGGTGAAGATCTGGACTATGACCAGAGTCCTGCTTTGGATGGCTTGTACTTTGGAAAGTTTGTTTAAAAAGTTGTCTCATTTTTATTCTTCTAAGAGAATGTAGAAGAGAAATGTCCTAGGGAGATCTTTGGAGAATTTCAAACAAAAAAATCATCTCTGTGTCTGCATTGGGTGAGGTCCACAAATTGACTAATGTGCATTAGCAATCTAGAACATCCGTAAGTAACAGTGTGATGATTTCTTTGACTGATGGTGTCTGTCCTTACTGGTACACTTAGCACTTGGGACTAGTATTTATTGATCCAGGCAAAGTCATTAATCATGCCTGGGTTTGCTTTTTTAGTTTACAACATTAATGATACATACGCTTTTAAATGCCTTGTGTGTCTCCTTTAGGAGAACAGCAGCCGTGGGTTAAACGTGAGCTCTTAGGTGGAGAACCGGAGGGTCGGGATAGCCCCAGTACACTCAACGGCTAATGGCTGTCAGCCAGTTGACGATTTCACCTTTGATGTCCTGCCCGATACTGCGCAGCGCCTATTTCAGACTCTACGGAAAAAATGTTGTTGATGTTTATGGGCATTTTAGCCATCAGAGCTGTGGCGAGGGTGACAGCTATAGTGTTTGTAATCTCTTTTTCTCCCTTTGTGAGATGAAGCTAGGATCTCCTGGGGGCTGCGTTTTAATGACAGGAAGCTATCATGACTCCAAGCTCTGGGTGAGCTCACAACCCAAAAACGTTTCATGTTGTCCGTTTCCAAAATAGATTTAATAAACAACATTTTATACACGTCACTCTGTCCCTGTGCTGTGTGGCTTGACAGGATCTGCAAGTGCCGCGATCCCCTGGCTCCTGGTGCGTCCTGTCCTCATGCCCTTGGCCAGCTCTTCCTGCCTCCATGTCCCTCTTCCTGTTGCCTCCGCTCCGGGATTCGGCAGCAGCCTTACCTCAGCCAGCGTCCCCTGGTTTTGTTTGCCATCCTCAGCTGGATTGGCAAGTCATTTCCTGGACCAGCAGGCTGTCTGAGGAGCTTGGAAAACACCGAACAAAGTCTGGGAAGGCCAGTCATCTTCTAAAGCCAGCTTGGGCTCTCCCTGAGCATTTGACCCGGAGGGGACGCTTACCGCGACTCATGGACTCTCTCCGTACACTCCCCTCCGATTTTGTTTGGCAGAAGGAGACTTCAATCTATACTCTGTTAATCTCTGCATATATTTTCCCAGGATGGCTGGAGCCGAGTTGAACTGAGATTGAAGGGTTATTAGTAAGAGCATATAACGGGGTGTGACCCAAGCTGACCGAGAATCCTGGGAGATGGAAAGCAGGACGTGGCCATTTGTGTTGAATATTCAGAGGCTGTAAGGTGGGAAAGAGCTGTGCCGCGGCAGATTCCCTGTCATCGGGGCACTGTCACATTGGCTTCTGCATCTGCTCAACTACCCACCGAGTGGGGGGGAGGGGCAGCTTCCACTGTGTTGAACGCCCTTTCTCTTGGAGCGGGGGATGCAGCAAGGGACAGTCGGCAAGGGGCCTGCCCCCTCTCCTGGGGACAATCCAGTGGGGGCAGGCTGGCGATCCGGTCAACACAGGCATTTCAAATAACGACCAACACCCAAGGGGAGTCAAATGACAATGCAGTGGCTCGGGGAGAGGAGAGGGCGACCCTGGGTCGGGTGGCTAGAGAAGTTCTCTCTGCAGTTGACTCGAGCCGGCCTTACAGTCAGCTTCTGTTGCCTGATCTGCCATCACAAGTGACCACAGATGGTAATGGCATTGAGTGGCTTCAAACAACACACATTCATTATCACAGTTCTGTAGGCTGAAGTGTGACGTGGGTCTCATGGTCCTACGATCAAGGTGTCAGCAGGGCTGTGCCCCTGCTGGAGGCTCGGGGAGAATGCATTCCCTCCCCCTTGCCAGCTTCTGGAGGCCACCTGTATGCTGGGCTCCTGGGCCGCCACCTCCAGTGTCAAAGCCAGTTACGGTGGGGGGAACCCCTCTCACATGTGCATCGCAGTGGCCTATATTCTGTCTCCTTCTCTCATGTTTAAGGCCCTATGATTCTGTCCGTCCCACCTCGACCACCCCGCATGATCTCCATCTCGAGATTTCGTGGGCACTGCCTCTGCTGACCCCACTGCCAGCGTCTCTCCCGGAAGGAGAAAAGCCACCATAGGGAGTGCTGGGGGCCCCCATGGAGATGAAGCTCCAGAGGGCAGGCGGGTGCTGAGCTCGGTGTTCAGGGGCCTTCAAGCCTGACCTCTACCCACCCAGGCCCAGACTCCCACATGCACTAGCATTCTGGAGTCTCTTGCTCAGACTTTTCTCTGATTTCTAATCTCATGTGCTCGTTAGGCCCTCATCCTCCCGTCTGGACTTCTGCCACCGGGTACTCCCTGTATTTGTCTCCAGATGTCATCTCTCCCCATGAACGGCCGAGCGGATCTTTCTAAAACACAAACTTCCCCCAGGCTTCCAATAACATCCACACACTTGAACATGACTTCAAGGTCCTTTCCAAGCTGGCCCCCAGCTGCCTTTGCTGCTCTGTGACTCCCTGTGAACAGGTGTCCGTCTCACTGGATGGTTCTGCCTTCTACCCCCACACCCTCCCACCTCGTTCCTGCTGCCCCCCACCCCCGCGGGCCCTGCCCACCGCTTCTCCAGGAAGGACACACTTACGCCTCTGCATGTGTCAGGTGCCATCCCAGGAAGGCAACAATATGTGGGATTTGTGTTTGCCTGCCTAGGGCTTAGCAATACAGAGAAAGTTCTCTAAGTCAAGTGCATTGGACGAATTAATGGGACGGTGGTAATTCTGATGGCCACTCTTTCCCGAGCACCTATTTGTACAATCGACCTTCATGCACTTTCCTTTCTCCACAGGCAGAGGCCTTCCCCATGCTGCTGCCTAATCATGTTCCCTCTGAGGCTATGTGGCCCAGCAAGCTGGGAACACGGATGGGGGCCGGGACTCGGCTCTCTTCTGCAGCCCCTCCCTTCCTGCTCCAGCCCGAGGCTGCCAGTCCCTGTACAGGGCTAACCCTGTGCACAGGACTGCTGCTTTGCTCCCGAGCCAGCTGCGTCCTTCTGGGCCTGTCCCCTCTCTGTCTGTGGTGAGAGAGTGCTTCAGGGCCCGGAGCATATGCCTGTTGTTGGCACACGGCCTTCTCTTTGAAGAAGTTCTCCCGCCTAGAAGTAAGTGGGAGTATTCCTGGCCAGTGTGCTTAGGCAAGAACCTCCTGGCCCTAACCCAGGATAGATCCATCAAAAGGAAGCTTCAGAGTCTGCCCTGGTGTGCAAGTATTATCCGGACCCCCACAACAACTGTGCAAGGCAGGTAGTGGCCCCATTTTGCAGATGAGGAAACTGAGGCTTGGGTTCTTTTACCCCATGTCCAGTGATCATCCTTCCTCTATCCCATGAAGTGTCCTGGCTTGGTAGAGGTTGAGGAAGCAGAACAACTAAGTCAGGGGCATAGCCCCCTCAGCTAGCTACACGGCGAGATGGTTTCAGGGTCTCCAGAGAGTGGAGAAGCAAAGCTGCCTCTCTTGCTCTTCTTCAGCCACTTCTAAAAACACCTCATGAGGGGAGGGCATAGGGGTGGGGAAATCCCGCTTGTCCTGAACAGTCAATTTCCTATGCAGAAAAGATTTCAGTGGGCCTTTTCCTTAAAAAACTAGTAAGTTTAAATTTGGATTTAAAAATAGTATTTTAATAAGTTTAATAATTAGTATTCATTTAATAATTCAGTTAATAATGTTTTTGGAATCAGTATTCAGTTTAAGATACAAATTTAAAAGCCTTTCTTAGGCTTTTAAGTTCAACTTAGAAATTTTATTATTCTATATGTCTAGCAGATTTTAGCATTAATTTTGGAGGAGCCTTTAAATAATGCTTGGTCCTATTTACAAGCTTAGCTCAGCACTTCAAACACTTTTAAATACATTTGTAAATTTAATATTTCTTTTTAAGTACTTCAGTTTTTCTAACAACACATAAAATCTTCCCCAATCCTAACTTCTTCTAGAAACTAATCAATTAAGCTTATAAATAAGGGAAACTTTAAATGTTTTTACGCTCTACTTAAGCTTAGATGACACCATAAAAAAAATCACAAGTCTTAATTAATTACTCTATTACACATTTTTAAATGGAATTATAAAGCTGTCACCGAACAGGGCCTTATTCTCTTAAATACCACATGTGTCTAAAGTACCGACTATGCGTAGATTCCTTCCTCACATAAAAGTCTTAGCGCTCTCGTTTGTTTCTTTTAAATCTTCCCACACTTGAGTCTAAATCTTCCTGGCCTGTTGGTTGGGAAGCTGTAGTCTCTCAGCGTCGGGCCTTTTCAGTATTTGGGGAGGCTGGGGCTGGAGGTCTAAAACCCCGGTCCCGCTTTTTCGGGCTCCGCCTGTAGGAGGCGCTGGAGGGCAGCTGGGAGGCCTGGGGGGCGGTGGGGAGTGAGGAGAGACCAGAGACCCGCTCATGCCCGTTCCCTGCCTTTGTCAACATC
This sequence comes from Martes martes, assembly GCF_963455335.1. NCBI lineage: Eukaryota > Metazoa > Chordata > Mammalia > Carnivora > Mustelidae > Martes > Martes martes. The sequence continues at coordinate 27,776,283 of NC_137898.1, read as the reverse complement.
CGGGGCAGGACAGGTGGGCCCAGCGGCCGCAGCTGGGATCAGTTTCCAGCTTTCCCTCAGTCCGCAGGCGGCCTCAGGACATCAACCCCTCAGAGCCAGCAGCCCCAGCCGGCCTGGGCCCTCCTCTAGCCCTTTCAACCATCCCCAACTCAGGCTTTTGTTTCCCTCCTCTGAAGGGTGGTACCTGCTTCCTGCATTTTCCACTTCTGTGATTTCCTCCGTGTCTTCTCTTCGCCAGCTGACTTGCCCCATACCTGATTCACAATTCTGTATGTTAAATTCTCTGTTGCACTGGTAGATGCGGCTTTTGTCCCCTGATTAGACCCTGGCTGATACACCACCCAGTCAAGAAGACACGGATCTTCTCCGTTCACCCAGGTTATTCCCGACCAGAAATTTCCTTTGGGAATGCGACCCACAGCCTCAGACGAGCACAGCGATTCCTCTCACCCTGACCTAAGCACCCCAAAACATCTTTTCAAGTAATTTCGGTGACTGTTCCTCACATCCTTGAGTTTACTGGTGAGGCATAATTTGACTCTTGTCAGAATCCCCAGAGACACTGGATGTTGTTTATGATTCCTTATTCAGTAACTTCATAACCTAAGAGAAGTGACCTTGTAGGCAATGGTCTAATCCAATCGCCTAGTTCTTCAGTCTCCCTTCAGATGTACGCTCCTCTCACCAAGTCACACATTAATTTGGTTCTTACTTTCCACGGTCTTTCAGCCTACGTCTGGGCCTCTGAGAAGAATCCAAAGCTGTAAATAGAGGCTTCTAAATTCTTGCGGGTTCTCAGGGCCACATAACTTTTAACAAATGCCTAAACTTCAGTCCGATTTCAATTAAATATCTCAACTTTGTCTGGGAGCCAACTTTTTTTTTTTTTTTAAAGATTTATTTTTTTAGAGAGAAAAAGAGCACGAGCGGAGGTGGGGGAGGAGCAGAGGGAGAGGGACAAACAAGACTCCACACCAAGTGCAAGCCTGACACGGGGCTCGATCCCACGACCCTGAGCTGAAACCAAGAGTTGCACACTTAACTGACTGAGCCACCCAGGCGCCCCTGAGGTCCAACTTATAAGGTCATTCCTCTCCCTGTTGACTGAACTAGGATCAAGTCAGTCGCCTGCCAACAGAAACTTCTGTTGCCCACTCTAAGGCAGTTTTGAGAAGGGCTCAATAAATGGAAGTAGAGCAGCACTTCTGCTTCTGGCCAGAGAGGACTGGCTTGTATCAGATTAATCTTCCTGCCAAGATAATGATAAAAACTGGACACAATATATAGAGCAACTGTTTGAAGGAGCTGGAGAGCACCCAGCACAAGTCTGAATGGCTGTGATCCCTGAGAAGGGTGAAATGGACAGTCATCCCGCTATTTCCCAAAGGCCTTTTCCCAAATCACGGGTGGGGTGGGGATGGGAGGAGCGGGTGGGTGAGAGCAGAAAGCTGCTGTCTTACTGGGCTGAGATCAGAGGTGAAGGCTGCCAGAGTAGCTGGAACTCGAAGGGAGAATGATGGAGAGGAGCGAATGAGAAATCTGCATACATGTTTCCCTCAAGTTGTTGGCTGACTCCTAAACTGAGCACAGCAGAGAACAGCGGCTGGGGAGCTGGGGAGCAAAAGAGCTGAACAGATTTCAGCGGCTGCATAGTGCTGAGGAGCCAGAGGTTTGAGTCCCGCAGAGTGGGGGAGAAGATCTGGCAAACCTCCTGGGCTTTTGGTTGAGATCCCAGAAAAGCCAATCCAGTAGCAAGATGGTAGACAAGCACAGACGATAGCAGTCATTATGTTAAATGTAAATGGGCTAAACACTCCAACGAAAAGGCCAAGACGGTCTAAGTCGAAGACGGAGAAATAACAATATGCTATTTATTAGGATGCAACTTTAAATATTGGGACACAGATTGAAAATTAAAAAGGTGGAAAAACATATACCGTGTAAACACTAGCAAAAGAAATTTGGTATTGCTAATTTAGAGTCATGTGTATCTCATAATGATAAAGGGTCAATTCAAAAGGAAGATAAAAATCATAATACTTAAATGATGACTTTTTGGTTATCAACTATATGTCAAGCACCACCCTGAGTATTTCACTGTGTTGTGTAATCATCTGAGGGCTTTTTTGAAGTCCATTGTATCATCCCCCTTAGAGGAGGAAATTGAAGCTCAGAGAGGCTGAATAATTTGCCTAAGGTCACACAACTAAGAAAATGATAGAGAAGATTCAAACCTAGTTCCGTCTGACCTCTTGCCAATGAGCTTTAATCACAGCTTTGCTTCCTGTGGTGTGTTTTCCTGAACCAGTTGGAGAGGGCCCCCGAGGGCACGAGAGTATGTTTTAGCTCAAACGGAAGACATTCTATGGGTGCTGCTGGGACTCTGGACTGGAAACCCTTCAAGAGCAAACTCTCTAAGATTGTCTCTCACACACTCACACTTCCGTGTAAATGCTTACTCTTCTATACACCTGATCCCCAAGAGGTACAGAGACCTTCCCATTAACGGACTACTGTAGCCCGATTCTTTGAATTTTTCGGTCTAAATTCTCAAGAATATGGTCACGTTCAGGAATCACGACACCACTCCTGGTTCAGTCAGCCAGCTGCTGCTGAAGAGCGCCATCTTACCTGGTTTCAGATTTAGCTCTGCTAAGTCCTTCCTTTGGAATTGAAGGGGAGGGCTCAGCAGTTCTCAGGAGGAGAGACTCACCAACTCCAGACTGAATCCATGCATATGTGGGTGGGTGGGTACCAGAGCAGAAACCCCCCAGAGAATCCTTCTCAAGCCACCACCAGTTCTGGTTCTGGTCTTCACCTCAAACACAAGATGTCTGAGGCGGAGGACAGGCAGCAGACTCATGCAGAAGAAGCCCTAGGAGAGTAGGGGACAGATGGGCTTCTCGTCAGGGTAGGAGGGGAAGCTGGAGGAAACCACGAAATCAAGTGTTCTCCAAAATGGACAGTCTGGGCGGGAGCCCTCTCTGCCTGTGAGCTACCAGGGGGGCACTTTCTCTCAGAGACAATTGTCATCAACTGCCACTCCTCTTACTACCTGGGCAGGCCCCACTGGAAAAGCCTACAGAGAAAACAGACTGAAGTTTGGGGCATAATGTGCTGTGCTGCAAGTAACTACACTAACCACATTTAATACTTATTCAGGGCTGGGGTGCCTGGGTGGCTCGGTGGGTTAAAGCCGCTGCCTTCGGCTCAGGTCATGATCCCAGCGTCCTGGGATCGAGCCCCACATCGGGCTTTCTGCTCAGCAGGGAGCCTGCTTCCTCCCTTCTCTCTCTGCCTGCCTCTATGCCTACTTGTGATCTGTCAAATAAATAAATAAATAAAATCTTAAAAAAAAAAAAAAAACTTATTCAGGGCCTGCTATGGCCAGGTGCCAGCGTAGTCTTTGCTCCTTCTCTATTATCTCATTTAAACCTCATAACAACCCAGTAAGGTAGACACCATTATTATTCACATTTTACACATAAAGAATCTGGAGCACAGAGAGGATGAATAACTTGCCCCAGGCCGCAGAGCTAAGTGGATGCCAGAACGTGAACTCAAGTAGTCCAACTCCAGAGGCCTCACTTTTAACCACTGTGGTAAACTCCTCCTCTGCTCTTGGAAAATGTCATCTAAATTACCAAGCAGAATTACAGCCACTGGGAAAAGCAGGAGCTTGCTGGGAGGCCCCGTGGAGCTCCTGGTTTCCTGAAATGAAGTAGTTCCACTTGAGGGAAATGCCCTCTGTGAGGCTCCCCGCCAGTGTGTCTGAGCCTCTGTGAGGCTAGGTCCCCAAAACCTGCCACTTGAGAGCCAGTGAGTGCATGGTAAGGGTCCGACTCCTTGGAGAACACAGAGGCCACTAGTGATAGTTTAAAATTCTCCTCTGTCACCCCTCTCATTGCGGGCAGTCAGACCTTTGTCCATGCCCAGCAAAACTAGCTGGGTGACCTTCCCCAAGTTGCTTAACCTCTCTTTTCTTCTGTGAAATGTGGCTGATTTTGCCTGTCTTGCAGGATTAGAGGAGGAAAAAACCCATATGCACACACAAATACACACACCCATATACACGCACATACTTACACACATATATGTAGGCATACATATGGCATAGGAAAGGTTTAAGCTGTCTCTGGGTTAGGCAAAGTCATGACTGTTCTTGGTAGCATTATACATAAAACCAAAAACCAAAAACAACCTCAGCATCTATCTGTTGATGAATGGGTAGACAAAATGAGGTATATCCGCACAGTGAAGTTCTATCTGGCAATAAAACAGGAACAAATTACAGACACATGTTCCATCATGGACAAACTCCAGAAATGTTATGGTAAATGCAAGAAGCCAGACACAGAACAGCACATTTTGTGTGATTCCATCTACCCAGAGGAAAAGTCCAGAAAAAGCAAATTTATAGAGCGAGAAGGCAGATTCGTGGTTGTTTCAGGGGTGGGGTAGGAACGGGGATTGACTGTGGTGGACATCAGGGATCTTACTGCAGGGATGATAACTGCGGAAAACTGATTGATGGTGACGTTCCATCACTTGGTAAAGTTCTAAAAGGAACTTGAACTGTACATCTGAAATTGCAGGTTTTTAAAAAAAATTGTGGCAAAATATATATAACATAAAATTTGCCATTCTAATCATTTTTAGGTGTAGAGTTCAGTGGTTTTAAGCACATTCCCACTGCTGTGCAACCGTCACCACCATCCATCCCCGGACCGTTTTCATCTTTCTACACTGAACTCTGTCCCTGGCAAGCAGAGACTCCCCACCCCCACCCCTCTGACCCCACCAGCCCCTGCAGCGGCCATTTTACGTTCCCCTTCTTTGAAGAGTCCCTCAGGTAAGTGGAATCATACAATATTCGCCCTTTTGTGACTGAATCATTTTGCCTAGAATGAGGTCTTCGGGGTTCACCTATGTTGTAGCATGTGTCAAAATTTCCTTCCTTTCTAAGGCTGAATCATATTCCTCTGTAAATATAGACCACATCAGTCATCCAGCGAAGAATCTTTGTGTTGTTTCCACCTTTTGCCTTGTGCTAATAATACTGCTATATCAGTGTATAAATATCTTGAAATGGGTGGATGTTATGATATGTAGAACACATGTCGGCAAAGGTTTTTTTTTTATTTTATTTTTTTTTGGGAAGATTTTATTTATTTATTTGACAGAGAGAGAGATTACAAGTAAGCAAAGAGGTGGTGGGGGAGCGGGCTTCCCAGTGAGCACAGAACCCAGGTGTGGGGCTTCATCCCAGGACCCTGAGACCATGACCTGAGCCAAAGACAGAGGCTTAACCCACTGAGCCACCCAGGCGCCCCTTGGTAAAGGTATTTTAAAATAAAACTTCAATTATGTTTTCAAAACTTAGAGAGCCAATACATGGTAGATTCTCTTATTATCAATAACTCAAAGAATGATAAATTTGATTAGTAATGGGAGTTTTAAGAAAATAAAAAAGGAAAAATACAAAAAAAAATACAAAGAAGAAAAGAGAGATCTGTAATCTCACTTCCAGAAAACCACTGAAAGATTACTTTAAAAAAATGACTGAATTTTAATTTTACCTGAAATCAGTAGAAGGAACTGAAATGAAGACACCTGCTGAACTTCCCAACACTGACACACTCACTCCTAAACTATCCCTTTAAAGGCAGAAGAAGTTAGGGAAAAATATGGAGGTTGAGTTGGGACACACAGTATTTCTATTTCAGTTCATGTTTCATGAAGCTCAAAGTTTACTCCCGGAGGTGGGCAATTGTTTCATAAAAATTAGAGGATATTTCTGATGCTTAAACAAATAAAGTGCCTGAATTTTTAAACACAAAAGAACAAAGCTAAAAAACCTTAGCAGGCTATTCAGTTAAACTTCTAAGAGAAATTATCAGGGAATGACGAGTTTGTAAGTCAGATAACTAGAAAGAGGACAAAACACTTACTTACAAAGCAAGAGGAAGTGACTATGGCTAGTGTCTGAAATAAATCCGAGGAGGTTATACGTGACTTCTGACAGTTTTCTCCTCCCTCTGGATCAGGTAGCTCTCAGATTTGAATATATCTGCTCTAGCCTGAATTTTCTCACTCAGAGAAACAGAGTCCACACACTTGATGTTCTGCTGTCTTTGCTCACTGTAGAACAGAATTGTTTAAAACTTGAAATAAGGCAAAAAGTTGGGCTGAGTGTCCTTTCAAAGTCATACTGGGGAATTATTTAACAAAATCACCCAGGGACTATTTAATTTTCTAGCAGAATGTATCTGTGTTTGGCTTTGCTATTTATTGTTTCATGATAGCCAGATGCTGTGAAGTTACATGTTAATTTGTATTTTTTTTTAATCTGGTAGGAAAGATAACCCCACAGGTTATGGTTGTATTAGCCTGAAGGATATTAACTAGCTTCTTATTTAACCCAGCAATCCTATTCTAAGATCTTTTGTTTTGTTTTGTTTTGAAATGCTTTTCCTGTTGGCTTATATAAATTATTTTTCCTCAAATGCCCTTGGAATCAGCTTTACCATCTAATGGTTCTGTCATAAATTCATGAGCTGAACAAAACCTTTGACACATGTCCATTCTATATTTGAGTGAGAGCCACGATTTTACCATTTTAACAGTTATACTTTGATATACCTGATAGACCTCAGCTCATACTCTCGTATTTTGTTTGCTTAAGAGTTACCTGGGAGCCTACTTAGAATGCAGATTCCCCGGCCCAGGGCCCAGCCATCTAATTCTGAGGGTTTAGCAAGGGGTCTAATGAGATGCATTTTCACAAGCACCCCAAGAGACCCTAAAGCCAGTGGTCCTCAGAGCAGACCTCCTGGATACCCCCTAGTGAACTGGGTTGGGTGATGGTCTTAATGCCATCTCAGTTTTCACTGTTCAGAGTGGTCAGAATAGGTTGGGGTTACACATCTAGGCCTTGGAGTGGATTGGAATCCAACAGTCCATTTTCCTAAATTTCAACCTGAAGGTGGCAGTTGATCTCAGATATTCATCTACCCACTGGCTGTATCAGAGTGGGGGCGACCAGGAATCTGTATATGTAAGTTGAACCTCAGCAAATTGCCAATATTTGTCTTTTTAGTGACCTTACAAAAATGACAATTTTGTATGGTTCAGCCTAATAACTCCTCAGGTGTTTCTAATTTAAAGCTAATTTGGCTACCAAGTTGTGAATATGACAATGAGGACATGGAATTTCCAATACTTGGGGAAAGTGCTTTGTAGCTTCATTAGACATAAGCCCCCCAAAAAGAAACAAACAAAAAAAGACTCTCCTCCCAAAAAATGTACAAAGTAAAACTTTTTTTGCATACAATCCCAGGGATTCACTCAGTCCATGGACCCCAGGTCAATCCAATTTTACAAATTTCTTTTTTGTGAAGTCTGCTTTCTTTAGGAATGGAGCTTTGCTGCCCCCTACCGCCACATGGTTCTTGAGCGGGGTTTGCACTACTCCTGACTTGGTTCCAGTTTGGAGCTTTGTAGGAGATGGAACAAGCTGTCACCTCACACCAGCTGTCAGAATAGTCCACTTCTGGGGGGGAATGGATATTTTGTGCTTTGATGGAACATTACATTATCTTGTCTGGAGCACAGCCTTCAGGGGTATCAGATTCTGACCCAAGAAAGCTATTTTTCAGCTCCTGTAGATAACATTGAGAAATGCAAAATAATTGTTTTTAGAAATGCAAATTATATCCTGTGGGGAGAGATTCACCTGACATCCCTTCCCTAGGAAGAAAGAAACTAGTTCTGCCTCTATTTGGACATTCATTTACATATTCCCTGCCCGTAAATGTCTGTTCTTTGGACTTGCCTTTGAATGGGTTATAACATCCACCTGGTTCCCTCATTAAGAATTAAATAAAATCTTTAACTTGTATTCATTTGATATTCATATGAGAGTCATAGTTTGACTCTCTTTTGAGAAGGCCAAGATCATGTTAGATATCTCAGATTCCCAACCGAGATATAGAAAGGTTGATCCTTTCCTTGAAAGCTCATGGTCTGATGAAGACGACACTCAATGTTGCCAGTAACTCTGAGATATCAGGAAGAAATCTGCCTCTCCACTCTCCACCCTTCCTCCCTCCTGCCCCCCTGCATTCAAATAGTACCCTACGAGAGAGAGAGAGAGAGAGAGAGAGAGAGAGAGAGAGAGAGAGAGATACCAGCCTCAGCCTTCTGGGCTATTTTAAATCCTCAGATCTTGACTCAAGAGACAAGCTGTATTCTGATAAACTCATATGGGTTTTGGGGCTTCATTTAAAAAAGAGCAGAATGGGGTGCCTGGGTGGCTCAGTGGGTTAAGCCTCTGCCTTAGGCTCAGGTCAAGATCTCAGGGTCCTGGGATTGAGCCCCCATCTGGGTTCTCTGCTCAGCGGGGAGCCTGCTTCCCCTCTACCCCCTACCTCTTTGTTTACTTGTGATCTCTCTCTGTCAAATAAATAAATCAAATCTTTTTAAAAAAGTAAAAAAAAAAAACAAAAAAAAACAGAAAATACCGGAATGCATCAAGATGTAGTAAAAGCAAGTGTTTCAAACACCTTTTTTTTTTCAGCTGAGTCAGTGTACATACTATTTATTCATTTATCCCTATCATCTCTCTATTACCTGTGTATCTATATAATTTACTGTGGGTCACAAACAAAAACAAAAAAGATCACAATAAACAAAATAAAACAGAAAAAAAAATATTGCAAAACACTGACCCTACAGGTATCAAGTCAAATTCAGGTTTATTAGCCTAGTTGTTTTCAGGAAACCTGCTTGCTTTCTTCTTTCACAATGGCTCCAGGAGAATAACAGATTAGGTTTGAAATAAATTTCACTTTCAGGCTCCTAACCACTCCAAAGGAAATGACAAGTTAGCTTTAGCTTTCTCAAGCACTTCTGGTGGGGCTTTGTCTGCTTTATGTAGACACTTAAAGGACTGGCCAATCAGAAAGTATGAATCACCCACCATTTGCTTTGACATGGATGGAACTGCAGGGGATTATGCTAAGTGAAATAAGTCAAGCAGAGAAAGACAATTATCAGTTGGTTTCCCTTTTACGTAGAACATAAGGAAAAGCGTGGTAGACCATGGGGAAGGAAGGGAAAACTGAGCAGAAGAAATCAGAGAGGGAGACAAATCATGACAGACTCTGGACTCTGGGAACCTAATTGAGGGTTACAGAAGGGAGGGGGGTGGGGGTTGGGGTAACCAGACGATGGGTATTAAGGAGGGCACATGATGTGATGAACACTGGGTGCTACACGCAAGTAATGAATCATTGCACACTACATCAAAAACTAATGATGTACTGTACGTTGGTTAACTGAACATAATAAAAAAATAACAATACATTTGTATTAAAAAAAAAAAAAAAGGCTGGCCAGAGGGAAGGAGCTGGGATTAAGAAACTAGACCTTCTCGAACAGGGTTTTTTTTTTTTTGTTGTAGTTTTTAAATCAACCTCTGACAAGCAGGGCAGAGCAGCCATGATAAGGTCTGGGGTAATGATGAGGATTATTTTTCAGGATTTCGGAATCTGAATCTCAGTGTGCTTTTACTGGTTTTCAAAAGTGTAAATTCTGTGAAGTTCAGACTTGCTGATTCACTTTTATATTAAAATGTACAAATCCCTACCCAGACCAAGCAAAAATTATTGTGATTACGCATCATTTCCTGACAAGATTACAACTGTCACTTCATGAACAAACCCTGCCCCTGCTGGTCCCCATAAAAAAGGTAATTTTAAAAATGTGACAAGTGTAACAAGGCATCCACAAGAATAGACTAGAAGTAAGTTAAGTGTCAAGAAACCCAAATTAGAGGTGGAGTTAAAAAAAAATTATGGCTTATTCTGGGATTAATAACAGTATTTCACTTTTGGAACTTTCCAAGAATTAAGATGGCATTTTGTAGAACACTTGCATGCTTGACCAACCTGTATGTCCCACTTAGGGAAACTGAGTCTACTTTAGAAGAGACGGGGTTGACCCACAGAAGGCTTCCTAAAAATGCTTTTTTTGCCGCACGATAGAGGCAGCCATCACTTAAAAACCTGTCTGGGGGATTTTGCCAAGGAAGGAGCGGTGGGATGGCCTTGGCCCTTGGAGTTGCAGTTTTTCATTTATCAGTTAGGACTAAGTTCACGGCATTTCTGGCTTCTACTGGGCCTAAAACGGTTGTGGAAATGTTTCTTTCTCTTTGAGCCAAACTTTACTTTGCAAAATACAGTTTTAAAAGCCCAAGGAAGAAACCACAGATTAAACCAAGGGCTAGAATGAATCCTCATTTACCATCTCCTGGAGAAGCAAAATCTTGATTGTATTTCATATGTGAACGAGTACCTGGGATCATTCTTCCCTCCCAGTGTAGTGAGTTGGTCTCCAAAATAAAACAAAGATAAAGCAAAAATCAAAGCAGCGTGGTTATTTTATTGAAACAAACACCCGGAATACCAGTTATATTCTAATATATATAGTTCATTTTAAGTAGGAGTACTTCTTTGGTAAAGTTATCAGTGCTATATGCAGGATGGGAAGAGAATATCCACAACAGATGGGAGTGGGTAGACCTGTCAGTCTGGCCTTTGTCTTCGTCGACACTAACATTCAGTAAGGTGCCATTCAAGAAACACGGTTTTGGTCATATTCTTGTAACCACCACTAAGACATGATCTGATTGATGTAAAATCTCCAAGTGCCTTTGTGACAGAAATGTGAATCTATATGCATAACCTAGGGTTGGAAAGAACAGGTCACACTTATCTACTAAATGGAGAGGAGACCCTGCTGATCCCTCCACCAACCTTGCAATCCAGTTCTATTAACCTGATGGGAGACCGTGGTGGGGCGGGGGAACGGGGTTGTTCTCTGTGTTGTGCGTGGGGATGGAGGGATGGTTGGAGGGGGCAGTTGAATGGTGTGTGGCAGTGAACCTGGATAATGCCTTTAAGCCCTCCCTTCCGTGCATCCTGCTCTTCCACTGAACACTGATTTTCGGTCTATGGTGAGCCACCGGCTCTCGTCTTTGCATTCACTCTCTCTCACAAAGCATTATTTTGAGTCCAGACAGATTAGGAAAACTGCTCACAACTCCTGTAGCAAAAGTAAATTCTGAGCCACAGCAGGCTTTTTGATGACACTTTGACCATTGCACGTGCTTCCATTTTTCACGTCAGTTTTCACCCCATAGCTTGGCATACAGTTACAGAATTATAGCAGCCTCCCTGGATTCACAAAGCCTCTTTCTTAATAGATCCAAGCATTAATAAATGTTGCCTGTTACTTAATTGTATCTAAATTTCAGATTCTATCCCACTCTTTACAGGTAAATAGACAGACACAAAGACAAACAGAAATGATTTGCCCATGGTCAGTCAGGAGTAAAACCCAAGTCTCTTAGCTTCTAATTTAATGGTATATATGCTAAATTACACTGCTTCTCCAGCCCTCTGGGAACATAATCCTGGAACCCTGTGTAAGCAAAATGGGCCAAAAATTACATTCTCACCAGAGAAATTAATTGGATAATTTATCAAGTGTGAAAATAACATTAGAATATTCTGCACAACTGATCAAGAACTTTCAAATAAATCCATTATAAAAAGCACCCCTTCAGGCAAAATAAATAAGATTAAAATTCAGCATAACAGATTTACAAGCTGAAAACTAGCTGAAAGTGAAGACCACAATTCTAGCTACAACTCAAATACCTCGAGTTTCCCCAAAGAGTTTAAGATGACTTGACTGAAGCTAATTATCTTAGCGAAGTTTTTAAAGAGAAACCAAACTTGAAGAAGTCTCATTAAAATTAACATGTAACAAGCTAATCTTACAAAATGTTACTTGTAGGTTCTAGGTGGTGGCTGTTCGCTACAAAATTCATCCAACATCTTTGCATGTTTGAAAAATTTCATAAAGAAAGCGCTGGGAAGGAAAAGCAACAAAACAGAACAAAACAACCAAACCCATCTACACCAAGCCATCCAAAACTTACATGACAAATAAACTACCAATTAAATTAAAACCAATTTAAATTCAATTAAAACCGATTTAACCGGTTTTCTCATTAACAGTTCATTACTAAACATGCGAGTGTGTATCTCGGGCCGGGCACCGTGCTGAAACTGTGAACAGAACACTGGCCCTGCCCAATTTTCATTCTCCTTCGGACGGGAGTGAAACTGTCATTCTGTGCTTTGAAGACTGGCAGCACTTCTTTCTCGAAATACAGGAATCCATGTGCTCTTCTTTCCATTGGCCCTTTAGCTCTTACCCTGAAATCTACAAGGACTCAGATAAACGCCATTAGCTGGCAGAGGCAAGGCAGCTCTAACAGGAGCAGGCACTTCCTTTCAGAAACCAAAGCTGGGAGGCAGCATTGCCACGGTTCTCTGGTGCCTTTCCAGGGGGGCATTCAGAGCTGAAAGCCTTGAGGGAGCAGAAGAGTTAGCCTCTCCCTCTCTCTTGTCCTAAACGCGGGGCTAGTGTCCAGCTGAGAGAGCACTTTGAGGAGGAAAGAAAAGAGCACATCTCCTCGCTCTACAACATGCTTGCCCCATCTAGAATGATTTTTCAGTATTTCACAATTTTATAATAACAATTTTGGGGGAGGAAAAAGCTTTAAAACATTAAAGGCTTAGGTGACATTTAGAGAAACAAATAGGCCTCTCTTTGCCAAGTGTGTGACTGAAAGTGAAGGCTGTAATTGAACATCACAATCTGTAGAGAGCCATCTAATTAATGATTTCATCAAATCAACTTCTGCAGACTGGGAATTTGGAAGTGTCAACTCCATTCTATAGAACGCAATGGTATCAACTGTGAAACTTACCATAGCTTATCGTGTGAATCTGGAAAATTTAGGGAAAAAATGTATTTCAAAAGAAAAGTATAAGTGACTATTGTCTATTTTTCATTTCTTTAAGGCACTGCAGTCCTTAGGTTCTGTTGGAACTAGGCACCACAAAAGAGACCTAATGGTATTTTATATAAATGATGAGCGAAATTCATAATTAAATTGAGGCAAGCCAAGAAGAGAGCTGGAGTAACTGAAGTACAGTGCTTTCAAGGCTTAAGTTAGAAAAACCTCTCTCCTAATTGAAAATGTTTTCTGGTCACCAGAGATCGGAGGGTTCCCTGGATAAAGGAATGACAAGCAACTGCTCCTCTTTCAGGAGAATATATTCTAATTGCATGCATAATTCCTAATTCATGCTTAGTTTATCTAAGATTTTACTGGTACAGAAACAGTAATAAAGACCTTAATCTTACACCTGTCACAAAACTGTCAGATATCATCCAACATCTCTGTATTAGCCCATCATTAGAGGAAAAAACTCGCCTTTCATTCCATTTCCCTTGACTGGCCCCCACAGTAAATGCTGAATCATCCTGTATGATAGCTGGAAGCTTCACCGCTGTCCTGGCCAAAGGACAGTAAAAACTCCCAAACTACTAATCAACATCCTGACTTGTTTTCCCACAGCCAAAGACATGACTTGCAGCCAGTTCCCTCCAACACTGGGTCGGACCTCTCTGGGAAAAGAGGAAACGATTTCGCTACGTTCGAGAATGATGTCAGAAGATCAACATGTTCAAAGGTTAATAAAATAAAAACACATGGTGCAAACACTTGAAAGCTGGTTAAGTGAAGCCGAAATGTTTGAGTTGGGCAGACTGAAAAAATGTAAGAGACCGGCTTTTCCATCTCAGACTTGATTCTGAGGTGAAGTCTTAACAAAAATTTCTATTTGGAATGAGTTTGAACACTACTTTCATTTTATATTCCCAGTGAATGACCAGTATATAAAGTGCCTGGTTTCTTACAAAACACCACATGTTTGGGGGTGAAAAAAAACTGCTGATTTGAATTGAGACCCAGCTGATGGGATACTACATTTGAAGTAAAGTATTATGTCAGCAAAAAATAAGGTAGACCAATTTCCTACTGGCAAAATCCTTTAATAAGTATTGTCAACGCTCTGCTGGTTAGGACTTAATTTCTTATAACAGAATTTTATGGCTGGAGCGGACCTTAGAAACACATCTAAAGCAACTCATTCTACAAGATGAGAAACTTGAAGCTAGAAGTTGAAATCAGGCAAAAAACTGTTTTTGTTTGGATTAAGCATAGTTAGTAGGAAAAAAAAAATAAATAAACTAACCAAAGCAGGAAATGACTGGCTTCAGTACCTAAAGCACAGCCCTGCTTTTAATAGAAATTTGACCAGGAAGTTTTTAAATAGTATTTCCTTTTTTGGCGGGGTTGATTTGTGGCAACATTTTTTTCCCTCTGATAAAAATATAGGTTTATTGTAGAAAATATAAAACATACTAAGAAAGCACGAAGATTATAAATTATCAAAAATAGTTCAGCATATCTCCTTCAGGCTTTTTCTATGCAACAAAAAAAGCTTATCGTTTACTTCTTAAATGGAACTCAACAATTATTCACTGACAAACAAGCACAAGAGCAGCAGCAGTGCAGGGCTCCCAACCCAGAGGGGGGTGCTGCAATGATTCTCAGGAGCTAGCTGGAAGGCACAGCAGCTAAGGGACACCAACTGCCAGCAAGTAAACTGGGAACCAGTGATGAGCAGGTGGTAAGGTTGGTAACTCTGGGGAACAGGATTTCTGCATGACCTTTATTTTTACTGTGTAACATGAATGCATCAGAGCAGAAGCCTAAATGCGGGGTAGAGAGGAAGGGCAGAAACACAAGTACAGGGAAAGGTCAAAGTGACACTTGCTGGGTTTACCTGGAACTGAAACCATTCTTCTCCACAGATAAGGTCCCGTTGGCTTCCTCTTGAAATTAAGGCTCATCTTCAATGCTGGTCACGGAGCTCTGATTTGGCCCCTTGAAAGATATAATTCCATCTCTCATGACCAGACAGCATTAAACAATCTTGTGTAAACAGCATAGAGTATGCGTCCTCTCAGATTCTTCTAAGAGCCTATACTAGCTGTGGGACTCCCTGAGAACAAAATTTCACCGTAATATTTAGTATCTACAGGCCTTAACAAATCAACGGCACAAAAAAATCATCTCTCCCTATTAGAAACTTCAGCCACTTCAATACATTCCACACAACCCTCCTCAACTAAGTATTGTTGGACCAAAGCAACTTACTCAGGCTAAGTCCTGATAGAACCACTGTGACTTCCCACCTTGGTTTGATGACCTCTCAGGTTATCTCCAGTGATCTCCCAAGTATTAAGAAATTCTGTTTTTAGGAAATCAGTTTTGTTCCATTTAACAACTACCAAAAGGTGTTCAGTACCTTCTGTGGAATTCACTCTGCACTGAACGGACAGAGAGGGATTTACAGCGTAACACTGGGCAATCGGTACCCATGTGGTTGTCAGTATTCTGAACTCTGGAGAAGATGCTACCTGTAGCCCTAAGGAAGTATGTAAGCCAGACAGAATGGAATATTTAAACAAGAAGACAAAGTGTTTACACCAAATAAGTAAGGTTATATTTAGGGTTTAAACTAGTTTCTATATATCCTTAGTAACACCCAGGGAGTAGGGGGGCTAGAGTGAATGAAAACTTAAGCTTTCCAAGGATTAAGGTTCAAATCCTCTGAAATCCATACAAGGTCAAATAAAATGAGAACTCAGCTCCAGAGTAGTAATTCTTGCTGGCACCAGCACGAGGCAGTAGTGATTCTCAAGTTTAATATATTACATATAATATAAAAATAAGCTGAAGTTTTAAGGAATGTTCATTATTATTAAAAGGTCTGAGCTTTCCTAGACCAACCCTGGGCTTTCCGACAATCAAACACACTGAGCAAAAGCCCACGGAGGTAAAACAGAGGTATACTAAATGACAAAAGAGCTGCTGCGATATGCCACAGGCACTTCAGTTTTTGAGAAAGCACAGAATGTGTAGATTCCCAAGGGGGAAAAAAAACTGCTTCAGAGATTTGTAACAGGAAGAAGTGGTAAGTGACCTGTCTAACAACATTCCTTGGTGAGTACTACATCCTTCCCACTTCTTTTTCGGTTTGCGTCTTACTGAGGACAAGGCAAGGAAAGACACTGCTTTCTCCAGATGGCTTTTGGTTTTGGAACAAATGCAGGGAAGCTATGTCCCTGAATCAGTACTTCGTGGCTGAAAACCCTCCCTCCGGAGACTGCCCATGTCGAAGCGGGTAGAGACCTCACAGCGTACTAATAAAGTATCGTCCTTGATGAAGGTTCTCTGTCTTAGGGCTTCCAGATGCATAAAAGTCACGTAGCCAAAGCCTTTTGGGTTCCGTGGGATCGTGGGTCTCTGGAAGGCGAGCAGCTCAGGTTTGGCGTCCATGATCTCTTCATGGTTTTGCCTTACTGGCGCTTCAGACTGATCGAGGATCGCAAGGCGTATTGTACCCTGGAAGGGCCAAGGGAGGTGGCTGTCATACTCCCCCTGCATTGTGTGCACGAAGAGGGATATGTAGTTAGCGCAGCGCTGAGCAGTGGGTAGCTGGAGGTGCAGGCGCATGCACAGTTTGTACCCGGGTTTGCCCGTGTAGAAGCCAGGGCTGTGAATGACAACGGGCTTCTCCTCTTCCTGAGATTTCAGGTGCATCCCGAAGTTGCCGATCTTCCAGATGTAGATCCCGTTGCACTGCTGTGCTTCTATTTCAGCAACTTTGTCTTCGAGCGTTCGAATCGTTCGTTTGAGTTCACTTACGTGCATGCTCTGAGTTTCCATCTTAGCAGTCAGCTCTCGGATTTGATGGTCTTGTCTTACGAGGCGACCCTCTAACTGCTGAATGGTTTCTTGGAAATTATGGACCTCTGGGTGGCACGAAGCGGGGACCCGGGACACGGATGAGGAATCGTACGGCGGCATGTCGCGTGGAGGTACAGGAGCTAGAGCAAGGCTCAAACTCTGGACAGCCTGAGCCAGCATTCTCATGTGCGACTGCGTGTTCTCTTGCAGGTGGCGAGCCAAGTGATTCCTCTGCATCTAAAAACCAAGCACAAGCCTTAGGCTGGGACTAGATACTGTGAGGACTAGGAAAGAGACCCTAGCCAAGCCACATTAAGGTTCTGAAGTAAGGTCATCACTTCCCTCAATCCCCTACAGCCTTCCGTCTTCGTCAGATTCTTGATCCAGTGAGATGATCTTGTGTCTTCATTCACTGAAAAAGTGAGGCTATGTGCTGAATACTTTCACCTTTCACTCAGATAAATCTCCCGCCCACCTCCTACAGTAGCAGGATCTATACCCATCCTTCCCTTCTAACTCGGCCATCTCTGCCTGTCCAGCATTAATGCTTCACCTGGGCTCTCACTGGCACCCACCTTTTCAAGACCTAGGAGGTTTTGCTCAGTTCTACCCTTTCTCCTTTATCTTCATTCCCTTCCCTTTACCCTTTCCTCAGAATATAGTACAGCTTTCCTACTGAAAAAAAGGGTACATCTCTCTGTTGAGCTCATGTCTCTCTTCAGCTAATACCATTTTCTCCCTCTTCCTTTTACAGCTGACAGGAGTTCATCTGTGCTGTCCCCAATTTGTTTCCCAAATGCTGCAAAGTATAATCTTTCTTGTCTCCACACTCTTCTCATATCAAGAACATCTTATTATATGAAAAAATATTTGATATAACTTTTATTATAAAAGCAATTCACATATATTATCAAAAAACAGAAAATACAGATGACCAAAAAAAAAAAAAATTACCTATGATCTCACCTAACTACCACTAACATTTTTTTAAAGATTTTATTTATCTGAGAGAGAGAGAGACAAAGATAGTGAGAAAGAACATGAGATGGGGAGGAGAGGGAAAAGCAGACTCCCTGCTGAATAGGGAGCCTGACTCAGGGCTCAATCCCAGGACACCAGGATCATGACCTGAGCTGAAGACAGACACTTAACCAATTGCCACCCAGGTGCCTCCCCCATTAACATTTTGATATATTTCCTCCAAGTCTTTTTCTCTCTGTATACAATACAGAATCTTCCCACAAAATGTAATCATAGTGTATACCATTTCTTCACTTTATTCTTAAAGTTACTAAATGCATGCTTGTTATAAAAAAAAAAAAAAAGGTTAAAAAGCATAATGGAAAAGTAAAAGTATAGCTGGACTCTCCAGAAAGAAAGACTTATCATTAATAACCCATCGGTCTCTGGGGCGCCTGGATAGCACAGTCAGTGAAGTGGCCGACTCTTGGTTTCAGTTCAGGTTTCCCCTGGGCGCGTGTGCTCTGTCGCTCTCTAAATAAATCAATCTTTAAAAAAATAACCATCAATGGGGCACCTGGATGACTCAGTTGTTAAGCATCTGCCTTCGGTTCAGGTCATGATCCCCAGGTCGGAGGACTGAGCCCTGCATTGGGCTCCCTGCTCGGCGGGAAGCCTGTTTCTCCTCTCACTCACCCTGTTGTGTTCCCTCTCTCACTGTGTCTCTCTCTGTCATGTAAATAAATAAAATCTTTAAAAAAAATAAAATAAAAAATAACCATCAATCTCAAATATTTGACACAACCGATCATTAGTGTCGAAACTAATTTTGGAGAACATAACAATACCACCTTTTCCTTGCCTGTGTCACCAACTTCTAATACAGTCTGTTCATAACTCCTTTGATGGTCTGCTTCTCCTTCCTGTACACTCACTCTATATGATCTCGATTGACCTTCCATTATCATCATGAACCACTTCCCCAAATCAATATTCTGAGTTCCAATTTCTCTTTGGAGTTCAAAACTTACACACTGCATGTCAACCATATCCCCTTCCGCTGGTATTCTCAACTCCACCACAGAACAGAATTCTTCGACATTCAAGAATAAAAAAGAAAGGAAAAACCCCTACCTTTACATGGCAACCGAAAGTACTGAAAGTGCATGGAACTGGGGCTGTCGGACAGTCTAGATCATAGTGATTAGGCATCTGAAAACCAAAACAAAGGTTGAAAAATGGTTCTCCCTGCATATCGTGTTCTAGTTTAATGATCAAATTTGAAATAAAGATTTACATTTTATCTAAACAAAATCACGTATTGTCTATGGGTGCTTTTGCACAATGCAGAGTTGAGTAGTAGCAACAGGAACCATGTAGCCCACAAAGATCAAAATAATATTTACTTCCAAAAGTCACAGAGAAGGGAAAGAGCAACATCTCAAACCATCACACCAAACCTCTCAAATTTCCAGAAAATGCCTTTGTTTTTATTGCTAGGAACTAACCCCCTCTAGCGGCACTTTGGAGAAAAAGCACCTTCTGACTGCAAATAGGGACCAGTTAACTGCATACCCTGAAACCACTGGCTGGGGCCATTATTTCCCTCGTGACTGGCTCTCATAAATCTTCTTACTTTCTTTTAACCAGGGCAGGTTTTGGTTACCATGGGCAGATGCAGATGTTAGAAGGTATTTTAAGCACATTAATAGAAGTTCTAAAGAAAGTCTCAGCCTTTGATTTGGGGATTCTAAAACACATTCTTCAAGGTGAGACCCATTATGCAGAATCATGTACTTTGAAAGTGGTGCCAAATTCCCTTTAGAAATTTAGTTAGGCTATATTCATCATAGCTACTTCAAGCAGAAATGACTGTAGAAACTACTTAGTCCAATTCTTCATTTTGCATAATTCAGAACAGCGGTCTGCAGACTTTTTGGGGGACAGATAGTAGGTATTTTCAGCTTTGTGGGCTTATGGTCCCAAGTATTCATCTCTTACTGTTGTGGTACAGTAGCCATGTACAACACACAGACATGTGGGCATGGCTGTGTTCCATTAAATGTATTTACAAAAACAAGCAGTGGGCCAGACTGGCTGGTGGGCTGGTCTGCTGATTCCTGATGTAGAATGTCACCTTTCTTGTCACAGATCAGTGGGCAAGTTAGGGGTACAGCCAAGAGCAAAACCTAGGTTCTCTCTTAACCTAGAGTTTTTTTCCTACATTATTTTATTTTTGGTGGGTTTAATATGTGATACACAGTTTCCTTCAAATAAAGAGCAAAAAAGAAAAGCAACGAGGTGAGACTTCATAAGCAAAAAGAAGTTTAACACCTTCAAATTAAGGCTTTGTTGGGAGAAGAACCCTAAAAGACTCTGTTAAAAGACAAATGGAAAAATTTAGTCAAGTGACGGGTTTTGCTTGCTGCTACTTAGTCAGGTAATCAATTATGATCTCAGGTTTGCAGATTTCATGGGTGTATAAATATTTAGTGACTAATATTCATATATTGTGGGTAAACTCCCCAAATGTCAAAAGATAACAATCAGATGGAATTTTCCTTTCTCCATTAATACAAATGTACAGTTTTCTATTCTAACTACTACTTTTGATGATGCCCATTAGCAGTCTATGCAAGAATGAATACAGGTGCTACCGATCTTGGAAATCGCAAAATGTCCCACTATGTCTCGGTGCTACAGCTACAAATAATGCTCGGCTACTGAACAGACTTGCTTTCATTGATTTCATTGTTCTCTCACTGTCACCTAAGATCCCTGTTCCACAGTGTGCAAATATGTTATTTCTCTAAGTTTCTTCTTTCTTTAAACGGATATTTTAAAAATTATTTTTATCTTAAAATGACCCAGGTTTGGGAGCACCTGGGTGGCTCAGTGGGTTAAAGCCTCTGCCTTCGGCTCAGGTCATGATCTCAGAGTCCTGGGATCAAGCCCCACATCCCCACATCGGGCTCTCTGCTCCGTGGGGAGCCTGCTTCCTCCTCTCTCTTTCTGCCTGCCTCTCTGCCTACTTGTGATCTCTCTCTGTCAAATAAATAAATAAAATCTTAAAAAAAAAAATGACCCAGGTTTGGTAGGAATTTTTATGAATATACACAAACATGGGTATTATGTTAATGACTTAGGAATTTTAAGTACTTAGAGAGGGCTGAATATTTTGTTCTTTTGAAAGTACCGTATTAATTTACATGAAAACTTTTCAGTTTTAATACTTCTTTAACCTGTATTCATTTTGCCTTATTGATTCAAATTTCCCATTAAAAACCTAACTCATTTCTTTAATCTACTAATGGAAATATTCATTTACAAAAGGGAATCACTATACCTGTTCTCTGATGAGCATGGTATTGCAGTATTCACAGATGACATTTGCCAAAGGACAATTCTGGTCATGGATCTAAATTTTATTAGAGAAATATAAAAAAAGCATGAGAAAATCTGAAAAAATAATCTATTTTTATAAAAAGTAATTCACTATAAAAAAATTAAGGACCTCAATTGGCGCCCAACACAAGTGTAAGAATAATGTACAAAGGTAATTTTCTCTCCAAAGGGAGCCATGTGTAGTAATGACAGATTCACCTCACCTTCCAGCTCTTTAAAAGAATATGAGTAGTACACACGAGAATCTTCTAAATCATTTCTTTTGAACTTCTTCTGTGACTAGTTTGGATAAAATTTACCAATAATATAATTGTTCAACAGCAGCAGCATGACGACTTAACTAAAACTCTTACCAGGAAGGTCAAAAGAATAGACGTATTATTAAGGCAAGAAGCTTTGGTGCCCAGGTTCTCATATGCCCCAGGTGAGCTCTGTCCTTCCAGAATACAATGAACTTAGTTTAGTTGATATACTGAGAAGTAACGAGGCTTCCTGGTTAAGTCCACTTAACCTACTTAAGTTTAGGAAGACATCAACTTGCTCTAATTTTGCCTCAGATTTCTCTACATGTTTAGCAAGTTAGCGGACTTCTTTAATATTTCATCCACTTAATGACTATGCTTGACCTTCTAAGAAAGTAGGAAAAAAATTACCAAGATAAATTTACAATAAATAAAGTTTAAAGCAGAATCTTCATAGCTATAAAAAACATGAATTATAGGTAGGTTATTTTAGTAAAGAGGACATAGGATGGGGATCCTGGACTAGATCTCAGTGATAGCTTTGCCACTGAATATATTAACATAAAATTACTTAACCTCTTTACATCTCAGTTTCTGAATGAAAAACTGCTCTAACAGTACGATGCTGTCAAGCACCGTGACATTTCTTTTTAAAGATAAACATTTAATTGAAGTATAACATATGTACAGAAAAGTGGCTTCACTACATGGGTGTAGCTCAATAAATTATCACCAAAGGAACACATTTTGTGGTTTTTAATTTATTCTCCATAGAAGTTTTAACCACCCATTCCCTTTTTCAAAAAGAAAAGTGTAAGTCTGAGAAAGTACTTATTCTACTTGTTTGTCCCAAATCCAAAATTAGTGCATTTAAAATATCACATAGAAAAGGAGATCGGCATTGGTCTTTCCTAGAAGCTCGTGTTACTTGCAGATCTACTATAGTGGTTAAGTAGTATAAACAATGTTTTCTAAGAAAGATACAGAAGTATAAACTCTACACTTACTAAAATGGTTTACTGGCCCCTCTTAAAAGTCAATCTTCCCACCACTGATAATACAGATTCAGATTTGGACTAACATCCTCTTCTATATCCTCAAATGTGCATTAAAACTTTTTTGAAAGGAGTAGTAAAATTAACAAATCCAAGTTAGTACATGCCTCTTTATCTTCAAATGCCATCAACACAGCACAGTTCATGCAAGAAACCTGTCTTCTCGGGCACTCTTTAAGAATGTGAATATTAAGCTGGCATTTTTGGAAGGGACGTTGACACTGGGGACAATTCATGAGAGTAAACTCACAATGTGCTTGGTGATCCTGTAATAAGGAAAATGTAATTGATTAGTATTTGCAATCCTTATGAAATTTCCTAAAAAATAATCCAAGATTGTACTGTTCCCTTTTATAGAACTGGCTACTGAACCCACTTTTATCTACCACACACACTATGAAAGTCTTATCCAAATTATTTTTTATTTAAAGATTTTATTTATTTTAGAGATAGAGAGTGAGTGAGCAGGAGGAGGAGCAGAGGGAGAGGACAAGCATACTTTGCACTGAGCACAGAGCCAAATAAGGGCTCAATCCCATGACTCTGGGATCATGTCCTGAGCCACAATCAAGAGTCAGACACTTAACGGAGTTAGCCACCCAAGTACCTCTGGCCCTACTGAATTTAAATAATGATTGTGAATTACAGGTTTATACATAGAATGTGAATTGTCAAGTTCATGTATCCAATTAGGGAAAGAAGTCAGATTTTCTGATTATCGATTTATTACCATGTCAAAAGGACCATTCCTTCAAAAGGAGCTACGTAAAGGTGGGCACGCTGCAAATACATTTTATTATTATTATTTTTTAAAAGATTTAATTGGCTTCTCACTGTTAATCCGGAGTTTTGTTTTGTTTTAAGATTTTATTTATTTGAGAGAGAGAGCGAGAGAGAGAGAAAAGCACAAGCAGGGGGAGCAGCAGAGGGAGAGGCAGAAGCAGGCTCCCTACTGAGCAGGGAGCCCAACATGGGGGTCAATCCTAGCACCCTGGGATCATGACCTGAGCCAAAGGCAGACACTTAACTGACTGAGCCACCCAGGTGCCCTACAAAAATATTTTAAACACTTAATTTCAAATACAATATAAATTAAACAATATTTAATTCCTGTAAAGCAACCAAGAATTGTTTTGTTTAATTTAAAAGCTAATGCTTTTAGCTAACTGTGTCAACTAATCTCAAGCTGTAGGAGGACTCCATTTAGCTCATGATAAAATGTACAATTTAGAAAAACCGAGAAAAAAAGTATGGTTAGGATTCTCAGATGATGGGCAACCATATGGAGTTTGCTGCTTATTTCAGAACAAGAGAAACAAAACTAAGAGATTAACATGTGACACTTATATTTGAAATACTCCTCGGTTTTATTGCTGATAATGTCTACCTAAAAAATTTGTAGTAGAATACTGATTTCTTTCTTCTTATCACTGGGGCAAAGCCACAGTATATGGAATAAGAAATATATGGTTTTCACTCATATTTATATTCAATTAGGAAAGAATTGGTATTAATTCAGCAAGAATTTATTAACCAATTATCATATGCTAGGCACAGATGGGACACAGCAAAGTGCATATCCTCTAGGAACGGCTTTGAATATATGCTAACAGCTAGAAAATAATTTTAATACCTCAAGATGCCTCAGTTCCATCTTCTGCAAACAACCTTCATTTGGACACTTCACCATCAGAGAAAGAATCTCTCGTTTTGCAAAATTATCAGGAAATAGTTGATTTTCCAGCAATATTTCATTGTCAACTGGACATTTGTGACCAGCATCCCTAAAAGAAACAAGATACATACACTTATAGTAGATTTAAACAAATATTAACATTGGAAAACACAAAACTTTAAGTCACTGCATATAAGTTCTCCACTGATTATTTCCTATGGGAAGTAATTTAACACATCATACTGCATATCACCAAAATATACTGTTCTTTTGTGGACAATGTAACAAGTGTTCTTTACTGAAATAAATGCAACTAGTACCATTTGGTTACCTATCAAAAACTATGTGGCATTTTAGATTTGGGGACAGATTTAAAGCAAAAAAATGAGAAAAATTACTTGACTAAAACTGTATTTTGATTCGCATGAAGTGAAGTGAAAGTTAAGCGTGGAAACTCTGGCAGTCTGGCAGGCCTCGGTTTTATGAGCAGCCATACAACGTGTCTGTAGTGTGCTGCTCGGTCATAACGAACAATTAAACCAATGAGCAATACCCATACAAGGTTACATTTTTGGGTTTACTCTGAACAGTCATTACAATACTCTGGCTCACAGGCAACAGAAGGTATCCTTTATGTTTATTTAAGGTACAGTGTAGTAGGGAGTAAGAGCACCTCTGTGTACTGATTCCCAGCGGATTATTCCATCTTATGATAGACAAAGCATCCTCAAGAAGCTTGGGTGTCTGTCACTCCCCTTTAACTTTTTGGAATGTCTCAATCTTCAAAAAATATGGCAGGTCAAGTAGGCTACTCAACCATTCAAATATTTGTCGAGCACCTCCTACGTGTAAACCAACAGTAGTAATTGCTGCTGTAGGTAAAAAGTTGCTGAAAAATGGGTCTGCTGTCAAAGGTCTCAGAACTAATAAAGGTGAGAGCCATAATCTTTATGAAGCCTCTCTCAGAATGCATGTTATTACTACACTGTCAAATACTTTCTGGGAAGCAAAGAAATAGATGCCCAGAACCTACGTGACAGAAAATAAAAGAACAACCTTACAGAGTAAACTGGAAACCACTGTCCACAGTATTAGCAATCACTCCAAAAGAAAATGGAATTGAACTGAGAAAGATTTTGATTCCTTGAATGACTGTAAGGGATGAAAAATTCCAGCACGGTTCCTTTAAGAACTTCAGAGTTAAAGTTAAATGGTCATTTGTAACTTAGAGGGAGACAGGAAAAAAAAATGGCTCAGACTTCCTTTTGTGGGTTTTACTTCCTTTTCAGACCAAGTCCCACTACTTGCATGAACTCTGCTATTAAAAAACTGCTAAAGGGGCGTCTGGATGGCTCAGTGTGTTAAAGCCTCTGCCTTCAGCTCAGGTCATGGTCCCAGGGTCCTGGGATTGAGCCCCACATCGGGCTCTCTGCTCAGTGGGGAGCCTGCTTCCCCCTCTCTCTCTGCCTGCCTCTCTGCCTCCTTGTGACCTCTATCAAATAAATAAATAAAATCTTTAAAAAAAAAACTGCTAAAGATTAGCTACCTTCATGGGACGTGGGACACTTGGTAAAATACTATACATTTGTACCCTCAGGAAAACCAACAATACACTTTTATTGCCTACATAATGATGTAAACAAAAACCATTATAAATAAACAAACAAACACTGAGCCTTTAACATCATTCTCATGCACATTCTAAACCAGTGGTCTCAACAAGGGCAATTCTGCCCCCCCATGGGACATTTGGCAATGTCTGGAGACCACTCTGAGGGAGTTGGAGAGAGGGGGGATACTACAGTTTCCATGAGCAGGGGCCAGGGATGCTGCTAAATCATTCTACAATAATTTCCCACAACAAAAAATTATCTGGCCCAAAATGCTGTGGAGGAGGGTGAGAAAACTACCCTCAATAGATCTTACCAACTCAACAGTGGGTAACACAGTTTTTTCAAGAATTGACAGAAGTCCCATGTTTCCTTGTAACTTAAATCAAGCCAAGTTCCAAGTATGGATGTAGTTACCCTAAATTCACGTTTTATGCTAACATTAATTTAAAAGTTGAAAGAGAAAAACTTGTAAGACTAGTGAATAGCCAGCTTAACCTACTTAAGAATGATTTTACCAACATAACTAGATATTGACTGAAGAACATAACCCCCCCCCCAACCTTCTTCTATTATTTTTGTTCTGTATAGAATCCTTTAGTCATCTGAAAATATTCCCATCTACTTCTGAATTACAGTAAAATATATCTATTTCTTAGGAGATGAATTTGAATCACTTGTGGAAATCCCATCTACTTTAATGTTGGTTAAAGCAACTATGATTTACTGAGCACCAACTGTGTGTCAGGCACTGTTCTTAGCAACTAGGACATATCAAGAAACAAGAGATCTCAACCCCTGCTCTCAAGGAGCTTATCTTCATAAAACAAGCAGACAACAGACAAATGACCCAGCATTTCAGAAGATGAAAAGTGCTAAGGAAGAAAGAAAAGTAAATTAAGGGAGACTGAGAGAGTTGGGGGAGGTAGTCATGCTGTGGTATAAATAGGGTGGCCCAGTTACCTATGAGAAGGTGAGATGTGAGCCACAGCGGGGGAAGGAAAGAGTATTAGCTAAGCAATTAGCTGAAGTAACAGTGCTCCAAGCAGAGAGAGCAGTTAAAGCCAACTCCCCAGAGCAAGAGCACGCTTGGTATGTTCAAGAAACAGCAGAATGAACTAGAAAGAAGGGGAGTGTAGTAGAGAGGTGGTCAGAAAACGGACTATCATACAGGACCTTGGCTTGTATTCTCACGACTTGCTGCAATGCTCTGAGAAGTGATGATATCATCTTATTTTACCAGGTTGTACTGAAAACAAAAGGCAAGGATAGAAGCAGGAGGCCTGTGAGTGAATCAGATGGCAGTACCAAGTGGAGGCAATGAGATGGGATTTGATTTTGGATATATTATGAAGGTAGAGCCATCAATTAATACTCCCTTTAAAAATACCCGTTATTTTACAGTTGTCCATAGACACCAGGTAACAGAATTTAACACAGCTAAAATAAGAATAATCACTTAAGTAAACTTAAGTAAATCACTTAAGTAAACATTCTTTATATGGCTGGGATTACCAGATTCTAACAGCATCATCCTTTAAAGTACATTTTCTTCTAAATTTTAAAGTACTCTCTGTACCCAATATGGGGCTCAAACCCACAACCCCGAGATCAAGAGTTGCATGCTCCTCCAACTGAACAAACCAGGTGCCCCTAAGGCACATTTATTCTATATTATTTTCTTAAAGCATAGAGACTCACCCTTTAGCCTGCAACAGAACTGTTTTAAAAAGAAATAGCTAATTTACCTATTTATTTATCTGAGGGTCAGGAGGGGACAGAGCAGCAGTTACCTTTCATACCACAGCAGAAATGAGGAACAATCTAAATTTCTCAATTTTCTGCCCAGTGTGCTTTTCCCTAAGTAACTTTTTACGCGTAAGACTACTCTCGGGAGGTCTTGTGTTCTATGTAATAATGTTCTCTGTATTTGGTCCTGTTACTGGATACAGTTCTTATGCTCATGTACCTTTTTTTTTTTTTTAAAGAGTTATTTATTTATTTGAGAAAGAGAGAGAGAACACATGCATGCAGTGGGGAGAGGCAGAGAGAGTCTTAAGCAGACTGAGCTGAGTGCAGACCTTCATGACTCTGAGATCACCATCTGAGTTGAAACCAAGAGTCGGATGCTCAACCGAATGTGCCACCAAGGCACCCCATTCGCGTACCTTATTGACTTGATGATGCAAGCTTTGCAGAACCTGTGGCCACAGGGTGTTTGCACTGCTTCCCGTAATGCCATCAAGCAGATGGGGCATTCATACTTGCTTTCCAGGGGTGGGTCAAACTCCACATCATACCCCTGGACCTCTTCCATAAAAGAACTGGAGAGGTTCCCCGTGCTGGCGGTTCCACTCACACTGTCATCTTTCGCAGCAGCGCTACAGGAGCTGGTCATGGCAGCACAGCAGTCACTTTCAGACTGGCTGGATCCACAGCTGTTTTCACAGTTTAGCAGACTCATAGTAACGTGACTATCAATTGCTCTGTAGAAATAGCGAGGAAAAAATGCCTTAACACACATATACATACACACATATACATGTCACAGCTTATCTATACAAATCCCTTTTTAGCTGAAGAACGTTAGCTAGGCTAATATTATTTACAGAAAACTTTTAAAGTTCTTTGAGCTTTGCTTTATGGCTATGATTTTTTGAGCTGTGGAGTTCATGATCTAGGGGAGAGAATATAAGATTAAGAGAAGAAAAGCACCTCAACAGTAACACTTAGTTTTATCATAATTATCTGCTTATATGTCTGCTTCCTATGACTGAAGTCAAGAATTTTTGTATCTTCAGGACTTAGCACAGATCTTTCATATAACAGTTGCTCATTAAGCATCTGCTGAAGACCTGAATTATGCTACTGAAGTTCCTTCAAGTATCATAAGGTGAAGAGCACAGTGTGACCAGCAAGCAATGCGCAAGGAATCAGGTGATCATGTGCAAATACCAATTGTGGGATTGGGGGCAACCTAACAATTTGGCTGTTGGTTTCTTCTTCTAGATTTAAAATTCTACAAGTACTTCAAAATGTTCAGTGTGGGGACTTCTATTATGTAGAAAGAATGGAATTGAAAATATATATGTGTATGTCCTTTTGCCTTCAGTTAGGTCAAGTGACTATGTCTCATTATTAATGACTGGAAAAACACGTGAGGTTTCATTGGCCTACGGAAAACTATTGCTTTCATGGGTAGGTGGGACGTCTTCAAATTCTGAACCATTACACTATTACACTATTTATGAATTAGAAGCCAATGTCTAAAAGCAATTCACAGCCTATGTAACCAAGTCTCTGTTGCAGATAATTGCACCTGAAGAAAACCGCTAATATGTGCTAGATATAGTTCTATAAACAGAATGTAAGCCTCTAGTCAATATGGTAGATGTTTATCCACCTCCCTCTCTCAGTTTCATATGAAAATCCTGGCTGCCACTAGGCCAAACAGTGAGTTAGGATGGTAATCCTGTATCTTTTACTTCCATACCTTCTTCTTTTTCCAGACACCTTCTTCTTCTCAAAAAGATCTACAAAGGAAGAGGCACTGTTCTGGCTGGAGAGGCAGTGGGTGAAGCTTAGATG
Source organism: Martes martes (assembly GCF_963455335.1). Taxonomy (NCBI): domain Eukaryota; kingdom Metazoa; phylum Chordata; class Mammalia; order Carnivora; family Mustelidae; genus Martes; species Martes martes. The sequence continues at coordinate 27,747,007 of NC_137898.1, read as the reverse complement.
CTGGAATTAGAAGACAGGGGTTTAATTCTTTTCTCCATTATTTGGTGTAGGACTGGATGAATCAGGTAACCTTCTATGCTTCAGTTCCCTCATGTATAAGTAGGGATAATGATGAAACCCACCGCAGAATTACTGAGGATTAAATGTGTTAGTATGTGCAAAGCACTTAGAACTGCATCTGGAAGAATGAATTATTATGATGTGCAGTTCCATATAGCAATTTTATTCAACAATTTTACTGTCCCCATTTTACCAAAGTGGAAACTATGGAGCATAAAAGGGTTAAGTAACTTGCTGGAAATCATAGGCAAAACCTGAAGTGTTCCCCAAGGTTGATACAAAGTAATCACTGACCAAATCCCTATCATTTAAAGAAGTTCTAATATTAACCTGAATCACTGTGAAGAATAAACAGTCACAGCCTTTTCACTTGTAAGGTGCTTTATAACAATATCCCCTGAGCCTCAGTCCATGTTTTGGTTCAACTGTTCCTGGTTTGCAAAGAGTTTTTTGGTGTGTACAATAAAGTTTTACCAATTACTACTTCAGAGATTCACTGGCTTTACTTCTATTATTTTTGAACTTTGACAAAGCACAGCCTTAATTAAATATTGTGGGATATAACCACTGATGACTTATTGAGACTGCAAAATGAATAAATATTGTCATAAATCATGGCTTGTCATATATCATGGCTTAAATCCACATGCTAGTATCTAGGTATATATTAAACCCAAAGAGTACAACGTTAAGTATCTTAGGGAAGGGGGTAGTATGGTGATGCACAAAAATGTGCTCCTCTACGATCAACAGATACGAATGAGAGAAAGGGTCTCAACTAAAGAAATCAACAAGGGATGTCTCGAATTGGTCAATTTTAAGTCAATGGAAAATTCATTCATGGCAAAACACAGAAATCCTATAAAGTAAAACGATATAAAACAAAATACTGAGAAAGCACCTTTATTCTTCTACTAGCTTTAGAAACAACTATTCACAAACTCTTTACAATCTATGCCTGAAATGCAAAGACTTGCAAAATGTGCGGCACTGGCCAAGAAGTGCTGCAAAACAGTCAACTGTGAGATCTTAATTTTGAATACAAATTCAAGAGGCATTCTCCTTCCTAGGCACTATTTGTTTTCCTCCTAGAGGCAAGGATCTGAACAACTTCTTAAAATCCATACAGCCTAAAGTGTATCAGCATCACATATCCCAACTCATCACAGAAAAGGTCTGGCCTTTACAATTCTGAAATACTGAGAAGTATATAGAACATGCAGGTTGAAACTCTGCTCATCACATGGGCAACAAGTGCCTGAATGAAACACACTCCTTCCTTGAGTCACTAAAAGGCCACACTGTCCTTAAACCACCCCAACCTCAAAATCAGAAAAACCCCTTCTATCTTCCCCAGTAATCACAGAGGAGTGGACGTTATGGCAGTGGGTTGGGTTCACAAGGCCAACACTTAGACATTCTTTACAAGTTTTTCTCGTTTCTACCCCTGTGTAGCAAGACATTAGTAACCTGTTCTCCCGAGAAACAGAGAAACACGCAAATACTATATATTCCAAGCTGCTAATACTTTAGGTGCTTTCTGTTCACATTCAAGACAGTCCTAACTCTCAACTGGAGTTCCCCTAAAGCCAAATACTAGGAACAGCTTTATCAGCCCTGCGTCTGGAACAATCTCTACAACTACCGAATGCAGGGGCGGGGGAGGAAACGTTCATATCATCTGAACTTTTTTTTTTTTTTTTTAAACTTGCTGCCTGGGACCTCTATCGAGTTCAACAGGGAACTCAAAAATAGCTTTCCCCCATGACAGTGACAGAGAGCGATGGGAACTTAAAAGGTTTGGGTTTTGTTTTCTTTTTTCCTTTAAAAAAAAAAAAAAAAAAAAAGCTGGTAACCGCTCCGAGGGACGGGAAAATCCAGGAGACAATTTCCTTTTCCGGAAAGGGGAATATGCGGGGCGAAGGGAGGCAGGGCTAAGGAAGGGGGCGCGGGATTCCCGCCGGCGGATGAAGGGAGGGGAGGGAAGGGGGTCCCCGCAGGCAGGGGGCGCAGAGATGAGGGGAGAGGGGTCGCCGTCCCCAGCCTCTGGGAAACGAGGAGACAGAGGACGGCCTCCCCAACCTCTGGGAAGCGAAGGGACAGGGGGCGGCGACCCCAACCTGTGAGGAACCGGAGAGGAGGGGACGGGGTCCCCAACTACGGGGATAAGGCCGCGGCCGCCGGGAGGAGACGTCCGAAGTAGACTCACCGCTTTCGTCCGCTGGGCCGCCGACTCCAGCCCGCAGCACGACTCGGCTCCGCCAAGGTTCCTCACTCCGAGCTGAGGCGACCTGGAAGCCAATCTCCCGACCCGAAGGCCGCTTCAGCTGCGACCCCGGGCCGCCCGGAGCCCAAGCCCCAGCCGCGGACACCCCTACTTCCGCCTTCTCTGCTCTCCCTGGGCGGCGAGGGGCGGGGATCGGGCGGGGGCGGAGACAGAGCGGCCTAGCCGGGCCCGGGTGCCCCCTGGCGGTAGTCCTCCACGGGCCCCGCAGGCTTCGGCGCAGGTGCGGGGCAGGTCCAGCTGTCAACCCTGTGCGCTGCGGCTGGGCTTCCTTTGCGGCTCGCGAATAGGTATCCCACCTTGGAATTCCTGACACCGCAGTCCTGAACTGGTGTGTGTGGGTGTGTGGACGGGTGGGTGGTGCGTTTCTATAGCTTCCCTATCCAAGCAGGAAAAAACCCCAACTGGGTTAGGTCACTTGACCTTCGGGAATTCTTAAATCCCTCCCCAACTTGCCAAGAAGTTTCCACAGTACTTAGAACCCTCTATTATTATCACCTGGTCCTTCTCCTTGAACCAGTTGAAGGGAGTCAAACCCATATATTAAGCATTTCTTTGAAACGGCTGCCAATGACACCATCCTCTTTTCTGTCACTGTCATGAGAAAGCTATTTTGCACTCCCTGTTTAACTGGAAGCAAACGCCAAAGGAATGTAACAGGCACTTTGCAGGAGATACACGAAAGACTCCCACCCACCTCTGCAAAGGGGGCTCACGTTCACCGCTAAGGGGGGGGGTATTATAGGCAAATGGTAACACAGTTTTAAAATCACTTTTAAGGGACTTGTGAGAGGGAAAAAAAGACTAGAGGGAAAAAAAAGACTAGTAGGTAGAGAGTTGTAAGAGATGGAAACAGAAGGGCAGGCAAGGGCTAGATCATGCGAGGTCTTGTAATCCATGCAAAGGAGATTTATAAGGAGAGAAGAGGTGTGAAGTCATGCACGGGGATCGCTCTGGCTGCTGTGTGAAGAATAAGGACAAGGATGGAAGCAAGGGAAAGGGGGAAAGGAGACTGTGGTGTTCCAGGAAAGGTGGGGACTTGAACTGGTGGGCAGCAGTGGATGTAATTAGGAGTGTGCAAATTCTGGATGCATTTTGGAGGGAGAGCCCCATATCATAGGACTTGCTGATTGGGTCTGAGCTGGTGATAATGAGGGACTGTTATATATATTTTCAAGATTTTACTTACTTATTTGAGAGAGAGAGAGAGAGAGAGAGAGAGCATGAGTAGAGGGAGAGGCAAAGGGAAAAGGAGAAGCAGGCTCTCTGCTGAGTAGGAACCCAGGGATCTTGACCTGAGCCAAAGGCAGACGCTTAACTGACCGAGCCACCCAGGTGCCCCAGGACTCTGATATTTTTGATGAGCAACTGAGTGGATGGAGAAGAATGAGAGAGGACCAGGCTGGGAGAGAAGAGAATCCGGAGTTTTATGTTTCCACCCGCTGAAGTTTGAAATACCTACTAGTATACAATTAGAGATCTTTAGTAAGCTGTGGAAGTAAGGCCTCTGACCCTTAAGGGAGAGATCAGACCAGCAATAGTAAATTTGTGAGCAGCAGCCATATAAACCGTGTTTAGAATCACCTGAATGTTATCACCTAGGGAGACTGTATTTAGGGAAGGGATGCGATCTGGTACCTGCAGTGTGGACAAAAGCACCTTCAAGTCAGATTCCTTCTCATGTCAGAAGCAGGAAGGACAAGAAAATAGATATGTTAATATTTGATAAAATTACAGATCAAGAAAGAATGAGTCAATCAGAAGAGGAATTAAAAGTGATGGAACCTAGAAAAAGGTCAGAGATGCAATATGGCATTTCTCATGTACATTCTGTTTTGGGGAGAAGGTGCCCAGGATCAAACTCTCCCCCTAGCTGTCTATTTTCAAAGGCAGGAATTTGGGAAATGGCCTGATGTCATTAATCTTTGAGTTGTAGAAGCAATTGGTAACAGGGGCCAAACAAAGCCAGAGGAGTACATGAAGGAATGTTATCCAACAGAAGATTCTGGCCTTGGAATATACGCCGAGTATAGTAAGTTTCAGGACAGCCCTCCTCATTTCTCCCTCCCTGTCCCCACCCAGTCCCCATTCCACCAAAATCAGAGCAGGCATGTGAGTAGGTAATGAGGAGTGAAGGTGAGCAGTTGGGGGTGGGGGGTAGGGAGCTCAGAGGGAAGGTGAGGGAGGTGTATGTACAAGTGGATATGTATGAGAAGGCTCCAGAGGGGAACTTCAGACAGTTATAACAGGCTTTGGGGCTATGCACTTGGCTCAGTCTCCTGTCCAGGTTGAAACCAGACTCTGAGCCACTAGAAGGCAGAAATTTAGCTTTGAATCTGCTTTGCAGTTTATAGAAGTTCCTAAAATTCTGTATGGCTGGCGGGTCTGGCTGACTCATTCAGAGGAGTGTGTGACTATTGATCTTGGGGTTTGGGGTTCAAGCCCCATATTGGGCATAGAGATTACTAAGAAAAATAAATAAACTTAAAATAAATTGTCTAGGGCAAAGAGTTTTCTTTGGTAAAGCCTGTCTCCTAGGAAGAACTTAAAAATAACTTCTCCTGGGGCACCTGGGTGGCTCAGTGGATTAAACCTCTGCCTTTGGCTCAGGTCATGATCTCAGGGTCCTGGGATCGAGCCCTGCATCTAGCTCTCTGCTCAGCAGAGAGCCTGCCCCCCCCCCCCCCGCCTCTTTGCCTACTTGTCATATCTGTCTGTCAAATAAATAAATAAAATCTTTAAAAAAAATCACTTGTCCTTCTCCACCTTCTTCCCAAATCCTAGTCAAGAACCTAGACTTTTTCTGAGTACACTCATCTTTCTTGCTCCTGGAGAAAGGAGGGGGTCTCTTTTTTTTCTTCATGTGGGAGAATGGGAGATGGTGGGTAGATGTCCAATGCATCGGGACTGGTTTATTTCTTGTTCACAGCTCATGAAGCAATGTTGAGATGATATGTTGACCCAATTTACTGCTTTCCTTGAGAGAAAGAATGTACCAGCTAGAGGAGGGGAGTATCTGTGAGTTGTATTTTTAATGTAAATAAATTGCTTTTGTCTGATGTGTATATTTGTTTCCCATGAGCTGTGTTAATGTAGAGGCATGCTGGGTGGGAAAAATCAGTTTTTGAACTGACAGAGCTAAGGGACAGGCTAATTAATCAAGGTAAATGATACCGTATGACTTCTCTTGGTACATTCTCTCTGGATATATTTTTTAAAATTACTATCAAGAAAAATCATCCAAAATTGAAATAAAGGAAAAGGAAGGCTGGTATCCTTTCAGTGTCACTTAATAACACATTTTCCTAATAATTCTTTAATTACCAGTATCTGAGAATTCACCTACGTGTGATTTTACTGGTTATTATTTGATTAGATATCACACATTCAAGTTACATGGTCACTTACAGATTTCTCTCTGGTTAAAAAATACAACCCCAGAGGCTAATGCACAATACGATATTAGCCAATTTTGTGTCTAGGAACCCCATAAATTCAGTTCAGCATTCCTTTGACCGACCACATAAAATCTGCTTCTCCAAGTCTTCTTTGAATCAGCTTTTTCATCTTAATGATATCCTCATTAATTGTTTGAATAAAATCTTAGACATGGGGTCACCTGGGTGGCTCAGTGGGCTAAAGCCTCTGCCTTCGGCTCAGGTCATGATCTCAGGGTCCTGGGATCGAGCCCCGCATCTGCTTCCCCCTCTCTCTCTGCCTGCCTCTCTGCCTACTTGTGATCTCTGCCTGTCAAATAAATAAATAAAATCTTAAAAAAAAAAATCTTAGACGTGTTCATCCTATATTTATCTGGCAGCCTTGTGTGTACTTTTTGAAAATTATACTTTAACATTATAACATTCCTACGCGACTCTGCTTCTTTTCAATGTTTACAAATGGAGTAAAAATTGGAGTACAAACTGCTCAGTCAGATTTATGCATGTTTGATGGTTAATCTCTTGAATGGGATAATGTTGAACCTCTTAGAACATCCGGATGCTTCTAGAAAACTTTAATCATGGCACTGTAACACAAATCTACAAATGTATCTAGAAGCTTTTGGCTTATCCGTAATTTAGAACACATGGAGGCTTATCATTTAGGAAGTTTCTGAGTTCAAAAGCCTGATTTGTGTGTGTACTACTGGATGCTAGGTGTGGAAATTCTCACACCAGTACAGGAGAGCAGAGGGTCTGAAACAGAGCAGTGAAAAGTATCTGTGCCTTGAGCTTGCTTGGTGGGAAGAAGAGAAAAACTATTTTTGTGTTCCCAATTAGAATTTATAATATAATTCTTCCAAAAGGCAATTAAGTAAGTAATGATTAGTTTCTTTGAATTGCCCACAGTGTGGATGAAATAATGTCTTTTTTTTTTTAAAGATTTTATTTATTTATTTGACAGAGAGAGATCACAAGTAGGTAGAGAGGCAAGCAGGGAGAGAGGAGGAAGCAGGCTCCCTGCAGAGCAGAGAGTCCGACTCGGGGCTTGCATGCGGGGCTTGCATGCGGAGCTTGATCCCAGGACCCTGAGACCATGACCTGAGCCGAAGGCGGAGGCTTTAATCCACTGAGCCACCCAGGCACCCCTGAAATAATGTCTTTATGCAATGGAATTATTTTCAGCAATTGTATGTTTTTACTGTAAACGTATTTCAGATAAGGTATGAGTCAAATAGTCTTTTGTGGGGCAGACTGAGGAACTAGTCTCAATTTATAACATTGTTTTTTATAGAAAACATGTATTTGGTTCTAAACAACTAAATAAAAATACTTTGGGGGAGAATATACAGTTCTTTTATAGATTGGGAACAGCCTATGATGAGGTTTATTACAATGATAAAATTAAGCAAATTAAAAGCTGTTTTGCTAAAAGGAAATAAAGAGAAAATGTGTTTGCGTTTGTGTGTGTGTGTGTGTGTTTTGTTAATGCTGTTACACCTTTTAGTTTTTTTTTTTTATCACACAAAGTAGGACATATTCCAGGTTTCTGAAGCCTTTGCCCACATTTGTCTTTTTCATATGGTGCTATTGTTAATACTTCATGATTGTCACAAACAAAATAATTTTCAATTTCAAATTAAACTTTCAGCATTTCATCCACCAAAATCTCATACTTTCACCCCGATTTCTGCCAATACAGAGCAGATTTCTTTCTGGACTTTCTAAGTAGAACATTGCATTAATGAATAATGAGACTGACCACTTCCTTATAACAAAGTAATTTTAGTGTTCTGAATAACAGCTAATCCTCTATTTCTTTCCGGAAGGAAATTCTGCGGGGTATCCAGCATTCTAATAATTATGGTAAATTAATAATGATCTTTGAAGATTTGACATATGCACACTAGAAGATATCCAAAATTTTTTAAGGGTTGTGGTGATGGCAAATTTTTCTTAAGGCATTTATTAAAGGTCATTTACGTTCTCTGTTTTCTGCATCGGTGAGCTAGGTATGTAAGCAGTCAATGCCAGAAATCAATGAACAAGAGCTCATGTTAGCCATGACCAGAGAAGCATGTTTCCTGATGGGAAATCCCTCAGAACTAAATTGGAAAAGTGCCAAATATCATATTCCATAGAGGAAATAAAGTGTTAGAAATTGGAACAAAACTGGAATCTAGAATGATTCGTCAGCTTTCGTTCCATTGCTCTTAAAATAGCTCATACTTATTTCACTTCTTGTATCAAGCCTTTCCTATGTAATTAAAATGCCTCAAAATAACTTTAAAGAATGTACATTTCCTGTTTATGACTATGCCTATAGTAAGTTAACTATTCCTCAAGGCTGTTTTTGCTATATTTGCTCTTATGTATCAATGAACTTCTGTGCATGAATCTTTGCCATATTTAACATTGTGCCTTTAAGATGGATGCCTTCATTGGAAATTGGTAGGTCAAAGGCTATGAATATTTACTACTTCTGTTACAAGTGACTTTTCAGAAATATTGTCAATTTGTTTTCCATCTGGTTCTTAGTGTGTATATTGCTTATTTTCCCCAGGATTCTAGGACTGACTATTACCTTAAAAAACAAATGAACACCTCCTCCCCACTCCCATGCAAACCTACCTCTCCCCAGACATACCCCAGTAGCATAAAAAAAATTAAAATTCACATACACAATAACATAGTCATGCTGATGTAGAAAAAACATTAGGGTTTGAAGCCAACAGCCAAGAAAGAATTCTTGAGACGTCTTTGGTGCAAAAAGGTGGTTTTATTAAGACACAGGTGTAGGACCTGTGGGCAGAGAGAGCTGCACCAGGGTCATGAGAGTGGCCCATTATATAGTTTCAAGTAGGGAGGGGGTTAGGGACAGCTTAAGTCTCTAAGGAATTTGAAAGCAAGGTTTCCAGGACCTTGAAGGGGCTAGCTATCATTGGGAAAGTGTCATCTATTACTGTGTAATAAAACCTGAGTCGTGAGACCCTTCAGATGTACAATGGTGGGCTATATGCTTGGGGAACGATTGCCAATATATATCTTGGAGTGTGTAGAGATAAAGGAATTTCCCAAAGAATTCTTATATGTTAAAGTAGGCTTACAGGATCCTGGAGGTGAGGGGGAGGGGTTGGGCTAGGATTGCCTTTTGCCCTTACCAAAGTGTCAACATCGAGACGTTTGAGTCCCTGGAGGAATGTCACTCTGCTATTTCAAGGACTTATCAATGGGCTGTAGATAGTAAGGAAAATTAATAATTTTTCTTCTGCCTTTGTTTCCCACATCAGTGCTACAGAAGGGTGGAAACTGAAAGGCGATTTCCCCCCTTATTTTTTGAAACTCAGTTCTACTTTCTTCAGGTAACCATTGTGACATATATATCCAACCTAACATTTGAAAACCAGGTGTTGCTATTTATATAACCTCCATTTGGGAAGGAGCAGAGTGTGAACTGCTAGGGGTTCAAGGTCACTCAACCAGGATCCCTGCATTCATTAAGGTCACAACACTTTGGACATGAGTGCCATCTCCAGCCACCTCTAAGAATTGCCTGTGGTTTTTTGCAGACATTCCAATGGGGAAGACGAGTTCCAAGCACGTCCTGACAGGAAGGGAGGTGGACTTTGGAGCCATAAAAAGGCAAACTTGAAAATGGCAATTTAAAGGTACTGCTAACTCACATTTGAAAAAGATAAAAGATTATAGTATCTCCTCAGTAAAACATTAAAGGCTTATTAAAAAAAAAAACTTATGGCATTTACCTAAGACCGTGGAAAGGAGCCACTGTTTGTCTGGGCAAGTAAAACATTAAAGATTCCTAGTATGGGCCAAAGTTCATAACTATTGATTATTGAGGCCTGTTTCCTCATCACTACTCTAGAGTGTCCTGCCCGTTTGCTTATCTTTCAGAAATGCTCCATGTTGGTGCTCACTCTCCCTCTTCTTCCCGCCTTCTCTCCTCTTCAAATTATTGGAGAGGGGTGCCTGGGTGGCTCAGTGGGTTAAAGCCTCTGCCTTCGGCTCAGGTCATGATCCCAGGGTCCTGGGATCGAGTCCCACATCGGGCAATCTGGTCAGCGGGGAGCCTGCTTCCCCCTCTCTCTCTGCCTACTTGTGATCTGTCTCTCTGTCAAATAAAACAAACAAACAAACAAACAAACAAAAAAACCAAATTATTGGAGAGTTTTTTTTTTTAATTTTTTAATTGAGAGTTAGGTGCAGACCCTGTTGTATGTTATCCCTAAATACTTAAGTATACTAAGAAGGAGGATAGTTATATAGTCTCCAATATATCTATAATAGCATTCTCACAGTCAAAAATGTACAACAAATATTATCTAACACACACCCATATCTAAATTTCTTTCGGTTGTACCCACAAACAATCCTTTATTTTTCCATCCAATTCAATCCAATGGGCAGCTGCATTTGCTTGTCATTATCTAATTTTTTTAAAATTAAACTTTGATTTTGAGATAATTATAGGTTCCCATGTTAATTGTTAAGAACGAATACAGAGAAATCCCACTTACCCTTTACCCAGTTTCCACAAATGATAACATCTTGCAAAACTATAGCCTGACACGGATACACGATACCATCAAGCACTGAATATTTCCATCACCAAAAGGATCTGTCATCTTACAGCCACCCCCACTTACCTCCTCCTGCCTCTTCTCTCCCTAACCTGGAAACTACTCATCTCTTTTCCATTTCTTGTCATTTTAAGACTGTTACATAAATGGAATCGTATAGCATGGAAACTGTGGGATTGGAATTGGTTGTAAATATTCCTGTACAGGTTTTTGTGTGAACATAAATTTTTACTTCTCTGGGTCAGATATTCATGAGTATAATCACGAAGTCATTATGGTATTTGCATTTTATTTTTTTTTATCTTTTAAAGTTTTTATTTTATTATTTATTTGACAGAGAGAGAGAGAGGAGCAGAAGAGGGAGAAGCAGGTTCCCTGCTGAGCATGGAACCCAATGTGGGGCTCGATTCCAGGACCCTGGGATCCTGACGTGAGTCAAAGGCAGACACTTAACCACCTGAGCCACTCGGGTGCCCCGTGGTATTTCCTTTTTAGCTTTTTAAGAAACTGCCATGTGTTCTTCCAGAGTGACTGTGCTATTATATATTCCCACCGGCAAGGTAGGTGTGATTCAGGTTTAGAGCAGTTACAAATATCTCTTACTAAAATTTTTAAATATTTCATATTTTCCTTTTTTTGATATTTCATATTCTGCATTTGTGATTGATAGTCTCCTCAAATATAAATTCTCTGAATTTTCTTTAAATGTTGTTTTTTTTAAAAAGCAGCAGAAATATCAGAAAACGCTGGGAAGTACAGAGAAAACACTCAAAGTTATTTTTGATTCTCTGACCTAGAGATCTTATGTATTAATATTTTTATGTCTACCATTAGTCTGTGAGGAATATTTTCATGTGTTTTGTGTGGAATATACTGTATGTTAGTATTTTTACATATATCCTTTTATTTTTTTAAAGATTTTATTTTTTTTTTAAAGATTTATTTACTGACAGAGAGAGAGAGAGAGATCACAAGTAGGCAGAGAGACAGGCAGAGAGAGAAGGGAAGCAGGCTCCCTGATGAGCAGAGAGCCCGATGTGGGACTTGATCCCAGAACCCTGAGATCATGACCTGAGCTGAAGGCAGAGGCTTAACCCACTGAGCCACCCAGGCGCCCCAAGATTTTATTTATATATTTATTTCAGAGAGAGAAAGTGAGAGCATGAGCGAGGGAGCAGAGGGAGAAGGATAAGAGACTCCTCCCTGAGCACGGAGCCTGACTTGGGGCTCCATCCCACGACCCTGAGATCACGACCTGAGCCAAAATTAATCGTCTGATGCTTAACCGGCTGAGCCACCCAGGCGCCCCTATGTGTGTTCTTTTAAAACACAGATACTTAGGGTGTCTGGGTGGCTCAGCTGTTAAGCATCTGCCTTCAGCGCAGGTCACGGTCCCAGGGTCCTGGGATCAAGCCCCGCATCGGGCTCCTTGCTTGGTGGGAAGCCTGCTTTTCCCTCTTCCACTCCTCCTGCTTGTCTGTGTGTCTCTCTCTGTCAAATAAATAAGTAAATAAAATCTTTAAAAAAATAAAACAGATATTTTTATGTATGTTTTACAAAAGTGGTATCATGTTGTTACACGGCCTACTCTCTTCACGTAACAATAATTCTAAACATTTTTCTCTTTCCTTCAACAACGTAATTGTAATAATTTCACCTATGGAAAACGCTCCCCAGAGATTTGTTTCCTTTGTTGTGAATCTGGGAAAGTTATCACACTCCGGGACAGTCATTTCATATGTAATCCCTTCACTAAACTTCTAATAATACTTATACATTTATAATTTATTCACTGTATTTTCTAAATAGGCAACCATCGTGAGGAGAAATAATGGTAATTTTGTCTTTTCAATTTCTTAGTTCCATTTCATATTGGATTATCCTAGTTAAAATTTTCCAAAAAAATGGGTGTGCCTGGGTGGCTTGCTCAGTTAATCATCTGACTTTTGGTTTTGGCTCTTGAATTGAGCCCCCCGTTGGGCTCCACTCTCAGTGAGGCGTCAGCTTGGGATTCTCTCTCTCTCTCTCTCTTTCCCTCTGCCCCTCCTGCTCCTGCTCTTGATCTCTAAAATGGGTAATGAAACTTTAAAAAAAAATTTTTTTAAGGGCGTCTGCCTTCAGCTCAGGTCACGATCTCAGGGTCCTGGGATCGAGCCCCGAGTCAGGCTCCCTGCTCAGTGGGGAGTCTGCTTCTCCCTCTCTCTCTTACCCTGTTCATGCTCTCTCTCTCAAATAAATAAATAAAATCTTAAAAAAAATTTTTTTTCAGAAAACGTAAAATAATGGTGACTGTGTTTTGCATTTAGTTGCTTCCTCCATCCTCTGTTTTTTTTGTTTGTTTTGTTTTGTTTTTAAAGATTTTATCCATCCATTTGACAGAGAGAGAGATCACAAGTAGGCAGAGAGGCAGGCAGAGAGAGAGGGGGAAAGAGGCTCCCTGCTGAGCAGAGAGCCCGATGCAAGGCTCAATCCCAGGACCCTGAGACCATGACCAGAGCCGAAGGCAGAAGCTTAACCCACTGAGCCACCCAGACGCCCCATCCTCTGGTTTTAAATGAGGGTATGTCTATTCTCATTGTTGAGTAGTGTGTTGGTTGGTGGTTTGATCTGGGATAGGAATCTTTATTATTGACATTGAGATAAACATTACTTTTGACTGAGGTGATCACATGTATGATAGAAAGTATATTTAATTACTAATCGATTCCTAATATCCAACCATCCAGGGAAAAATTCCAATCAAACGGTGGAATAATTTTAATAATGCCGTGCTGAATTTGATTTGGTCATATTTTATTTATTTACTCATATTACTTTTTGTCAGGTTGTGGTAAAAGGCTTGTGCCTGATTCACAAATGTATTTCTAGCTTTTTAAATAATCTGAATCAAATGTGTATAGCTCTATAATTAGCTCTTCCTTAGAATTTTGAAAGAATTCATTAGCTAAAAAAAGGAAAAAATCACTGATTCCTTAAGAGTTTTTGGAGGTCAGTTTTAAATATTTATGCTTCCATAACTGCTCTCTTCAGATATTCTACTTCTGAAGCAATTTATGGTTCAAATTATATTCTCAAAAACTTTCCACAGTAGTAAGATTTTCAAATTCCTTATCAAGTAATCTTGCATGACATAATAATTTATTTTTAAAAACCTCCCTTGAGGGAAAGAATGTCCTAAGAGCGAGGGACAGAGTGGGAACAATCAATTGCCTTGCTCTACCGGAGGAAGTAAAAACTATTAAACAAATAAGATGACATCAGATCCTAATAAACCTTCTATTTAATTTGCTCACAAAAAATGTCTCGTTTTCCTTCTGGCCACATAGTAGGGTTGTGCTGCTCTGCCCCTCGGAGTTACATATGGCCGTGTGATTGCTTTCCCAGTGAAATGTGGACAGAAGTCTTGTTTCAGCTCATGATCTATAATCTGATCGTGACAGACGGACTCTTTCCCTCTGTCATGGCAGCTGCTACTTCTGCTGCAATTTATGGACCACAGTAAGTCCCGAGGCCCAGCTGGTACTCAGGGAATCGATGCTCCTTTGTATTGAGAGGAGTTGCACAGTCCCATTGCAAAAGGTGTAGATTTAGGTAAGGGTGAAAAATTGGGAGCATTCTGCAGTCAATAGATCACCATTATTTTCTGCTTGGATTTTTAAATTTTCCTTTTTAAAAATCTCTCTCTTTTTTTAAACTTATTAAAATTTTTCAGTCGAGTACTGATTTTAGTTGTATTTAAAAGAAAAAAATGGGGGGCGCCTGGGTGGCTCAGTGGGTTAAAGCCTCTGCCTTCGCCTTCGGTCATGATCCCAGGGTCCTGGGATCAAGCCCTGCATCAGGCTTTCTGCTCAGCAGGAAGCCTGCTTCCTCCTCTCTTTCTGCCTGCTGTTCTGCCTACTTGTGATCTCTGTCTGTCAAATGAATAAATAAAATCTTAAAAAAAAAAAAAGAAAAAATGTAAGTACTACTATTTTGATCTGTTTTTATCCACAGAACACTCCTGATGCCAAATGTGTGGCATTTTTTCTCATACCAACCAATTCTGCCACTTTCTGGGCACCCACAGGTGGACTACAATTTAATTCAAATCTGACATCAACTACTCAGAGTTGGCACAGACCCCACAGACTACAAGATAGCCCCCACTCCATATGTCAGTCCCAAGTCTGGGCAACTATACTTCTGACTTACCGGCCATGAATGTAGAGGTTCCCATGATCCCTGCTTCATATAATTGGCAAGAATGGCTCACAGAACTCTGAGAATCATTTTACTTAATATTACTGATTTTGGGGGGCACCTGGGTGGCCCAGTCATTAAGCCTCATTAAGTGAGAGTTTGACTTCTTCTTTGCTGATTCAGATGTCTTTTATTTCTTTTTGTTGTCTGATTGCTGAGCCTAGGGCTTCTAGTACTATGTTGAATAGCAGTGGTGATAGTGGACAGCCCTACCATGTTCCTGACCTTAAGGGAAAAGCTCTCAGTTTTTCTCCATTGAGAATGATATTTGCTGTGGGTTTTTCATTGGTGGCTTTTATGATAATTGAGGTATGTACCTTCTATCCCTATACTGTGAAGAGTTTTGATCAGGAAAGGATGCTGTACTTTATCAAATGCTTTTTCAGCATCTATTGAGAGTATCATATGATTCTTATTCTTTCTTTTATTAATATATGGTATCACATTGATTGATTTGCAGATGTTGAGCCACTCTTACAGCCCAGGAATAAATCCCACATGGTCGTGGTGAATAATCCTTTCAATGTACTGTTGGATCCTATTGGCTAATATTTTGGTGAGAAAATTTTTGCATCTGTATTCATCAAGGATATTGGTCTGTAATTCTTTTTGGTGGGGTCTTTGTTTGATTTTGGGATCAAGGTAATGCTGGCCTCATAAAATGAGTTTGGGAGTTTTCCTTCCATTTCTATTTTTTGAAACAGTTTCAGGAGATAGGTATTAATTCTTCTTTAAATGTTTGGTAGAATTACCCTGGGAAGCCATCTGGCCCAGGGCTCTTGTTTTTTGGGAGATTTTTGATGACTGCTTCAATCTCCTTACTGGTTATGGGTCTGTTCAGGTATTCTGTTTCTTCCTGGTTCAGTTTTGTTTTGTTTTTTAAAGATTTTATTTACTTATTTGATTGGGCATTTAGCCCACTTACATTCAGGTTAACTACTGAAAGATATGAATTTAGTGTCATTGTATTACCTGTAGTGTCTGTTACTATATATTGTCTCTGTTCCTTTCTGGTCTATTAGTTTTAGAAATTCCTTTGTTTAGAGGACCCCTTTCAATATTTCTTGTATGGCTGGTTTGATGTTTGCAAATTCTTTTAGTTTTTGTTTGTCTTGGAATCTTCTTATTGCTACTTTTTTTTTTAAGCCATTAATTTTTTATTTGTTTGTTTGTTTTTAGAGATTTTATTTATTTATTTGACAGACAGAGGTCACAAGTAGGCAGAGAGTCAGGCAGAGAGAGAGGAGGAAGCAGGCTCCCCGCCGCACAGAGAGCCTGATGCAGGGCTTGATCCCAGGACCCTGGGATCATGACCTGAGCCAAAGGCAGAGGCTTTAACCCACTGAGCCACCCAGGCACCCCTTTATCTCTTCTTCTATTTTCAATGACAGCCTAGCTGAATATAGTATTCTTGGCTGCATATTTTTCTCGTTATTGCTCTGAATATATCATGCTAATCCTTCCTGGCCTGCCTTGTCTCTGTGGATAGGTCTGCTGCCAATCTAACATTTCTATTCTTGTAGGTTACAACCTCTTGTCCTGAGCTGCTTTCAGTATTTTCTCTTTGTTACTGAGACTTGTAAGTTTTACTATTAGATTATGGGGTGTTGACCTATTTTTATTGATTTCAAGGGGTTCTCTGTGCCTCCTGGATTTTTATGCTTGTTCCCTTCCCCAGATTAGGGAAATTCTCTACTATAATTACTCCAATACACCCTTTGCCCCTCTCTTTCTTTCTTCTTCTTCTGGGATCCCAATTATTCTAATACTGTTTCATCTTATGGTGTCACTTATCTCTCAAATTCTCCCCTCATGGTCCAGTAGTTGTTTATCTCTCTTTTTCTCGGCTTCTTTATTCTCTATCATTTGGTCTTCTATATCACCAATTCTTTCTTCTGTCTCATTTATCATAGCAATAAGAGCCCTCCATTTTTTATTGCACCTCAATAATAGCTTTTTTTATTTCAACCTGGTTGGATTTTAGTTCTTTTATTTCTCTAGAAATGGATCTTATTTATCCAGAAAGGGATTCTCTAGTATCTTTTATGTTTTTCTCAAGCCCAGCTAGTATCTTTATAATCATCATTCTGAACTCTGGTTCTGACATCTTACTAAGGTCATATTGATTATGTCTCTAGCCATGGTACTGCCTCTTGTGTGTGTGTGTGTGTGTGTGTGTGTGTTTTGTTTTGTTTTGTTTTTGTGGTTAGTTTTTCTGCCTTGTCATTTTATCCAGAAAAAAATTGATGAATGAGAGAACAAAATAATAAAAGGGTAGCAATGACCCCAGAAAAATATACACTAACCAAATCAGAAGAGACTTGAAACCGGGGAGAGAAGAAAGAAAGAAAAAAAATATATATATATATATACACACACACACACATATATATGTATACACACACACACACACACACATATATATGTATATATGTGTGTGTATATATATAGAGAGAGAGACTGGTGAATAGAACAGAACCACACATTTGATTTTTGGTGTATTTTGGCCTGTTAGAAGAAAATGCTTCCCAAAATTTTAAAGAATGAGAAACTTGTGTATATATGAAAATAAGAATAAACACGATGAGGGGGAGGGGATGGAATATGACTATAAAGATGAAAATTAAAAAAGATTTTTAAAAAGGAATTGATAAGAAGTTGGTTGAAAAAAAAAGAGGAGAGAATGTGATCAGGCTGGAGGCTAGAACAAAGCCATACACTAGATTTAGGGTATATATTGATCTGTTGGAAGAAACTGTATCTCAAAACTTTAAAGAAAGAAAAACTTATATGTATACAAAAAATAAGGTTAAGTACAATGAAGGGATAAAATATAACAATGAAAACTTAAAAATATTTTTTAAAAGGTATTGATAAAACACTTAAAAAGTTTAAAACAGGAAAGGGGAAAAATTTTAAAAAATAGAATAAAAATTTTTTTTAAACTTAAATTTGAAAGACTAAAGAATCATGGAAAAAGGCTCTGAATTCTATGTGCTGCATTTGCCATAGCTCTGGAGTTCTGCTCTTCTCATTGATCGGTGAGCTTGGTCTTGGCTGGATGTTCTTGCTGATCTTCTGGGGGAGGGGCCTGTAGCAGTGATTCTCAAATGTCTTTGCGGAATTGCACCACCCTTGCCAGGGGTCAGGCTAAGTAATCTGCTCGAGTTTGCTCACGTAGCTTTTGTTCCCTGAACGCTTTCTGTAGAGCTTTGGAGGAGGAGAATAAAGATGGCAGCCTCCCAATCTCCGACCCAGAGGAGCCAAGAGCTCGGGTCCCAGCAAGGGCTCCAGCCCCCACTTAGCCTCTGGAGTGGTGCCCCTCAGTGGAACAGACTTCTAAAAGTTCTGATTTTGTTCTCTGCTGCTCTCTCACTCGCTGGGTGCTGGTCCCTCCTCCCATGGTCTCTCTTCCCGTTTTTTGCCTCAGATTCACTTCTCTGCACGTCCTACCTTCCAGAAAGTAATCGCTTTTCTGTTCCTAGAATTGCTGCTCTTCTTCTCTTCCATCTCCTGTTGAGTTTGTAGGTGTTCAGAATGGTTTGATACCTATCTAGCTGAACTCCTGGGACCTGAGAAGATATAGGCCTCCTACTCCTCCACCATCTTGCTACTTTCTCTCCTACCTGTTATGTTTTAAAATGCCCAAATCATCAGGATTTTCTCTTTATCTTTGTTATTAGTGACTGTACTATATTACATTTTGATTGGAGGGTATGTTTCATATAATTGTGTTGCATCAAGGTTTATTATTATATGGACAGTCTTCAAAAATGTTTCATGGGTTCCTGAAAAGAAGTTGTGGACATTTTTAAATTGTATGTAAAGTTTGAGATAGATCTGTATGTACGTTCAAATACATTAATTAGAATACATGAAGTCTTGAAGTACACGCACATATAATTTATTACAGACAGAGAGTAGAATGTTAAATATCCCATTACAAGCAAGTTTCTGCCCATTTATCCTCTTTTTTTTTGTTTTAAATATTTTAATGCTTTGTCATTAATATATGAAAGATAAGTATTAGTTCATCATTTTTGATTATGTATAATTTAATTTCTGGTCTTTATCAGGCATTCATTTAGATCTGCCTGACTAAAGTGAATCCATATCAAGTTCCTTTATTCTGTGTCAGAAACAAGAATTCCCAACCCCTTCAAGGTCCTTCTAGGTGGAATAAGAATCAAATTGACATGAGACTGATTAACAGGGGGAAATTGAATTTAATAGCATTTGTCTGGGGAATCTATGTAGACTAGGAAATTCCAAAGACAGGCAAAATGAGGTATATGTCATTCTGAACTAAGGAGAAGGAGGTTGGGTCTGGTACTTCAAAGGGAAGAAATGCAATTTATAAGAAGAAAAACAGTAACGGTTTGGTAGACAAGTGTTTGCAGGGCCACTGGGAAACAATGGGGAAATAGAGGACTTTGGCCAATAGATCTTGCTAGTTTCCTCCCTATCATACCTAGTTCATATCACAATGGAGTTATCTATGGTGATAGCTCTCTTCCTGCAGTAGGTCCTCTCTCTCAATTCTTTTTAGGGGGCTCCTGGCTGGCTCAGTCGGTAGAGCATGAGAATACTGATCTTCGGGTCATGAGTTCAAGACTTGCATTGGGTGTGGAGCCTAGTTAAAATAAAAAAGCCTTTTTAGGAAGTTGAGAGGGAGGTAAAGAGCTTTTCCTGAATCTGCTGAGTTTTTATTACTTTTTAACTCAAAATTCTCTTCATGCTGAAATGGCCCATTTTGGGGTGGCCTGTCCTTATCCCCTGCATCTGATACAGAGTTAATGGTTAAGGGACCGTGTCTTTCACATCTTGGGGAAAGAAAGATAAGAAAAAAGAAAAGAGGTATTGTTTGTCATAATCAGTATGGATGGATGAAACTCACCTATTAAAAGGGAAGGATTGGATTAAAATACTAAATCCAATATATACTATTTACAAAAATCTCAGTTCAAATGAAATACTATTAGTCAAAACAAGAAACTCAAATGGCCACCAACAGTAGATGCTTGAGTAAATTGTGGTATATTCATACAATAGAATACTTTATAGCAATGAAATTGAAGCAGATCTGGACACAAATTCCCTGAATCTTCAAACATTAAGATGAATAAAAACTGTCAGACATAGAAAAAAGTTATTACTATTTAATCTATACAGATTTCAAAAACTTGCACTTAGGGATGTATTTCTAGATTGGAAAAGCATAAAGCAGACACTTTCTATTTTTCATTTAAGGCTGGCAATATAATATTTCTTAATTTGAGTTGTAACTCTGTATAAGAATTCACCAGACTATACATAATTTTTTAAAATTTTTTATTTTATTTTTCACACACATTTTTTTTGCACATACATTTTTTTAACACATGAATAGAGCATTTTATTAGTTTCCTATGGTGCTTAATAAATTATCATATATTTAGCAGCTTAAAACAACATCCATTTATTATCTTACTGTTTCTTTTAAAAATTATTTTATTTTTAATTTTTCCCCCAGCTTTATTGAAATATAATAGACATGCAACACTGTGGAAGTTTAAGGTGTACAACTCATTGATTTGACATATTATACATCTTGCAAAATGATTACCAACACAGCAGTAGCTAACACCTCTATCCCGGTACATAATTTTTTAACGTAAAATCTACCATCATAACACTTTTAAGTGTACAGTTCAGTGGCACTAAGTACATTCCCATTGTTGTGCAGTGATCACCTCCATCCATCCATCTTCCCAAACTGAAGCTCTGTCCCCATGAAATAACATGCCATCTTCCCCACCCCTCCAGTCCCTGGCAACCACCCTTATACTTTCTGTCTCCATGGATTTAACTCTTCTCAGCACCTCACAGAAGTGGAATCCCGCAGTATTTGTCTCTGTTTTCTTGTTGGTTGTTAGCCAGGAGCCTGCTCTCCCTTATGAGGGGGGCTGCCAGCCTTTCCCTGCCAGGTGAGGGTATCCGTGGGCCCTCTCAATGTGGAAGTGTGCTTCTTCAAACCCACAAGGGAGAAAAGTCTCTCTCCTGGCTACCAAGATAGGGTCTTATAATATAGACCCTAGGTGATTGTCACCTTTGCCATGTTCCCTCACTTAGAGCAAGTCACAGGTTCCCTCTGAATTCAATAGGAAGAAATTTGCGCGCAAATGATTTTATGCACTCTTCTGTAGGAGTAATATATTAATATTACATTTATTTTTTAAAAAGATTTTATTTATTTATTTGACAGGCAGAGATCACAAGTAGCCAGAGAGGCAGGCAGAGAGAGAGGAAGGGAAGCAGGCTCCCCACTGAGCAGAGAGCCTGACGAGGGGCTCGATCCCAGGACCCTGGGATCATGACCCGAGCCGAAGGCAGAGGCTTTAACCCACTGAGCCATGCAGGCACCCCTATTAATAGCACATTTAAAAAACAAATAAATTAAAAGGATAGAATAGCATGGATAGGTAAAAAGATGGTGGTTTTCTATCTATCTATGAACTACCTTTAGTAAATTAAAAATAAAAACAAAAACAAACAAAAAAGCAAACCAATATAGGACAGCAATGGTTATCCTAACCATAGTGGAAATCAAATAAAAAGCATCAAATAGAATACTGAAGGTCATTTTATATTGATCATACTTCATAATTTCTTAAAAAGATTTTATTTATTTATTTGAGAGCAAGAGAACGAGAGAGAGTGCATAAACACAGGAGTGGGGAAGAAGCAGACTCCCCACTGAGCAAGGAGCTCGATATGGGACTCGATCCCAGGACCCTGGGATCATAACCTGAGCCGAAGGAAGACGCTTAACCTACTGAGCCACCCAGCTGCCCCCATAATTTCTGTTTTTTAAAGGTAATTTTTTTCCATGAATGGATATTTTCAAGATTGTTATTATTTAAACTTCAAAATGTTAAAAGCCTGTGTTTGGGCGAGATCTCTGCTCTTTATCAGAATATGGTGATGAGCTTTCCTTCTTTGTTTAGTGCTGGAAAACTGACTTCAGTTCTGTCTTGAGTAATGCTTTTATTCCATTCCGTTGGACTGGATTCAGTTAACTTTGGGAGAGCACCACCATTCTTGGGAGTTCACATCACCATTTCGTTTGTCCCAGAGTATCTTCTTTTCTCTTGTTATTTTCATCTCTTGTTATTTTTATCTCTGGTTATTTTCATCTCTGGTTATTTTCATCTCTTATTCATGTCCTGTGTGATCAGAGCGTGTTTCTCCAGTTTGTCTTCTGTATCACCGAGTTGCAAATGGGTCTTTTTAGCACATCCAATGTATTTGTCTTAGTCTTCTCCCTGGGTGTTAGTTTCATTGCCCTTCCTTCCTATCTTGGCTCATTTCCTCATTGAGACCCCTTCTTGTTTGATCGAGGTGATCCCCTCTAGGGACATAAGTAAGTAAGTATTTTCCCATTTTTCTTCTGATTCAGAAAAAGCATTTTCCACTGAATTATTTGGTCATCAGAAGAGTTTTACTTTGTGCTATAGAATTTCTTCATCTCATCTCACATTGATTGAGTTCTATTATTCATCCTAAAAAGAGGAGAATTTTATGTAGAGAAAATGTTGAAGAATACATATGTCTACTTCAGCTGGAATGCTCAGATCTGCCATTCCGGGGGCTTCCTGCATTTTCAGCTTGAGTTTAAGGCTGGACCTACCTTGATAGGAAAAACAATGCTGGCTTTCTCTCCAAATGTAAAACTCTTCAATGCAAAAGCATTGAGATAGTTCTCACCTGATTCATTGGGTTCTTATTTGGCAGAATAAGAAGGTCGATAAGGAGAAACACCTGACCTATTGCATATTTGCAGACCCTTTTTAGGTTCATGACTTTTTTTTTTTCATGTGGTAAAACAAATCCATAGTCGTTGAACTCAGAATAAGTCTTAGGTGCATGTAAAGCTGCAGTTGCAAAGAGGCAGAGAAGAGGGGCCCCTGGGAGGCTCAGTCGTTTGGCTCAGGTCATGATCCCAGGGTCCTGGGATCCAGCCCCACATCCTTGCTCAGGGCGAAGCCTGCTTCTCCCTCTCCCACTTGCCCTACTTGTGTTCCCTATCTTGCTATGTGTCTCTCTCTGTCAAATAAGTAAATAAAATCTTAAAAAAAAAAAAAGAGGCAGAGACGATTTTAGCGGAGTTTGTGGGGCTCTTTAACCTTGCCTCTCGGCCCGTTTTTCTGGTTAATGCAGGGCTGCTTGCCTGGAATGGATTTTTTATTTTTGTCTTTGGAGTCCGCTTCCCAGATACTTGAACAGCTGCTTATCTGAGGCATGTTTTCTCTTCTGTTCCATGCTCCAAGGCCTTTTTACTTTGAGCAACCCTGCTCATCAGGGCAGCCTCCCTCCCCATCTTCAAGGCGGATGGTATCCCTGGGGCCTCACTTCTGTTGTCAGCGGGATTTCTCTTTTTCTCTCCCTGCCCCCCTTCCTTTCTGTCTACCTCCTTCCTTGTGCTTTCCTTTTTTAACTTCCAGCCTATTTTCTCTGCAAAAATTGAAGAGTGGATGGGGATCCCGTTATGGCCTCAGCTGTGTCCCTCAAGATTTGTATGTTGCATCCCCAGCACCCAAAGTGACTGTATTTGAAGACAGGGCCTTAAAAGGGACCATTAAGGCTAAATGGTGTCATATGAATGGTTTCTAATCCAATAAGACAGGTGTCCTTCCATGGAGAGGAACAAGCAGCAGGGACATGTGAGCACAGAGGAAAGACCCCGTGGGAACATAGCAAGAAGGCGGCCATCTGCGAGGCTGCAGGAGAAAACCATACCTGCTGACCCTATGGCCTTGAACTTCCTACCTCCAGAACTGTCAGAAACAGAATTGTCTTTAAGGCACCCTGTCTGTAGTATTTTGTTAGGAAAGCCCTAACAGGCTAATACACGCCCTATCGACCCATCATTCTGCTAATCTGTAGGGATTCCTCCTGGGGATACTGGCATATGTCTCATTTTTATCCCTAATACCTGATCCTGCTGAATTTTTCTTCCATTTTAGATGTTTTATAGGCCTTTTAATGGGCACTGGGAAAGAAGGGTCTGTTTGGCCTTCCCTTAATCTCCTCTGAAACTTCACATTTCTTATGGTCTCTAGCATGTAATTTAGCAGTTATGTCCTATCTTGTTCCACTCATTAATAGCAACAGCTTTAACATCATCTGCCCAGTTAACCTATAGCTTGCAAGCAGCAGGTTATTATGTTCCGTAATTCCTGTCTAACGCCATGCCATGCTTAAAAATGCTGGAGGGTTGGTTGATTGATTTAAAACCTTGAATTGGATCCAGGGCACAGGGATCTTCTAGATCCTTTCTGTTTCCTAGGTTCAGATGGTGAATTCAGATACCATGGGGAATGAGGGTGGGGGCTGGGTCTTCTCCCAACAAATGTATTTTGGAGACCCCAGTTCTGGTTTCCACACGAAGTGATGTGCCGGTCTGTCGTTTTTCCTTGGGGACCTAGAGGCAGATGTAGACAAACAGCAGGTGAGGAGGAAGAGTGGCTGGCGCCCACCAGGCTGTAAACAACCAGAGCTATATTAAGAAAGGTCTTGCTTGGGCAGCGCTGGTCTCAATGCTGCCACCCACTGGGCATTTCCTGAATTGACTTTCCACAGTCCGTGGGGCAGGGACAGGTGTGGAAGGATTAGTAACATAAAGAAGTCTTTGAGTTGGGAGGAATCTTACCCATTGTGTCCTTTGGTGTTTCACAAAATCATGTGGTGGTACATGAGATGATTTTAGGTAAGATACCAGATGATTTTAGGTGGAGACATACTCACGTCGGATGTGCATTAACAGCAAATTGCTTTTCCAGTTTTCTTTCAGTCCTTTTGATATTGGGAAGGGGAAAGTATGTCTGGTGCCAGTAGACCTTGACACTCTATAACCTTCCTTTCTAACAGAAAGCATTTTCCCTCCTACATTGTTTTTCTGTTGCTACCATTAGATAACATATGAAAGTCTTTCCTCACGTAAACAAGGTGACTTCCTTTAGAAACAAATACTAAATAATGGTGCAGGTGGTTATTTGAATAGGGCAAAACTTGCAAAGGTGGTACAAAGTGAAATTGCTGGCAGCCCCTTTGCTTCTTTTGTAATCTTTCCTTGAGATTGGGATTTGGGATCATTAGTGGCATCGATGATTTATGAGCAGGATGCCCAAAAGAAAGGAGACTCCCCAGAAGTAACCAGAGCTTGGCATCTGGATGGACCTTCCCAATGGCAATGCCTGACACCGAGAGGTCTCCTAGCAGCCATCCTTCCACTGCTCACCAGAAGAAACAGAGAAGAGCCGTGCTGGGAGAAAGAATATTAAAATTTAGGAGTGTAGTCTCTGTGGTTTAAAAGGCATGAGAAACCAGGGGACTTTCAGTCGTATCAAAGGGGCATATGAACGGGCAGGGCTGTGCAGAGGTAACAAAGCTGGGTGTCAATAGTTGTTGATCTTGGGGTCTTAAATTACATTTTAGATTATTTTCAATAATCAAATAATTATTGTTTATGTTATATACTTCTGTGTAGAAAAGTATGAAAAAATAGAAACTGTATAAATTATTTAAAAACTATATATAATATATAAATATTAAAATAATTTTTAAATATATAAAATATATAAAAATAAAGAATGAAAATATACAAATAGAAATTATATAAAATATATAAAATAAAAATACATAAAACTATGAAAAGACATAAAACTATAAAATATATTTTAAAACTATATGTACAAATAGAAACTATATATAAAATCCATATGCAGAGCAGTTACAAATCTCCGTTATGCAAGTAAGTGAATTTATTTTCAGAAGACACCGGAGTCACCATTAGGAACTCTCATTCAGTCTGAGGATTAGAAATTAATCTAAACCGTGCCTCATTTTCCCCAGTCGTTTCAGATGAAACCAGTCACTCTTGTATTTTCTCTCGTGTCCTCTATGCTTCTACCTTGGTTGCACCTACATTTCTGACATTATGGCTTGGAGATGGAGGGTGGGGACCAGGCTGACATCTGCTCAGGAGCTTGGGTGTGGACTTCATCGCACCCCAGGATCTGTGGACATAACTGTTTTTCATCACTGGTCATCTGACTTTAGTTCAGCTTCCTCCTCTCTCAACTGCCTGTGTGCTTTTCAGACACCAGCCTCAGAGAACCCATGGTCTTCTCTCTGACCTCTGATCCCCTGCACCCCTACACAGTGTCATCAGCTCTGTTGCTGGGTCTCATAAAGGCACATAAAGGCGTGCTTTAGTGCAATTCTGAGATTTTGCTCACTTTTCCAGGTTAAACCCAGGAAGTCGGATACTCTGTGCTCTCAGATTCCCCAAACATGTTGGGACTTGGCTATATTGTTACCTTCCCTTCTCCCAATTTTGTTCAAGATAGGCTGAGCCCTGGCTCCCTTCTTGGGGACTCTCATCCGCATCTCTATCTTGCTTGGTCTGTCTCCTCTCCTCCACCCCTCCTTCCAAAACCCCTTCTCTTCCCTAAGATAATGATTACATCTGGAAATGGGATGTCTTAGAGCTTCGTCCAAATCTATTGGAAGGTTAAGAATTGTCTTTGTTCTCCCTCCCAAGACAGTGGCCGTGGCCTGCCTGAGTTCCTCTTGCTGGTAAAAGGAACACATTGGTTCATGATTCAAGTTTATCTAGCAGTGTACACAACAGTAGAAGAAATGCCTGATTCATCCAAGTTGTATATCACTAGTTTGTTCCTTTTCATTGCTGAGTACTACAGTATTGATAGACCACAATTTGTTTAACTATTCACCTGTTAAAGGATGTCTGGACTATTTCTAGTTTTTGGTTATTGCAAATGAAGCTATTGTGAACATTTGTGTACAAGTTCTTGGGTGAACACAGTTTTATTTATCTGGGATAAATACTCAGGAGTGCAATTCTTGGGTCATATTTTAGTTGCATGTTTAGTTTTTTTAATAGGCTTTTTAAAAGATTTATTTATTGGGGCACCTGAGTGGTTCAGTCATTTAGCATCTGCCTTCAGCTCAGGTCATGATCCCAAGATACTGGGATCAAGTCCCCAGAGCCTCAGGCTCCCTGCTTCTCCCTCTCCTCCCCACTGCTACACTGAGAGTAGAAAAAGCAAGGAGCCAATTCTTCAACTCTTCCCTAGAACCTTCCAAAATTCAAAAGTTACTAGAGGAATCCAGAAGCTTCTCCCCAGTACAGTTCCCTTTTCTGAAGGCAATCAACGTTACTACATTCTTGCTCATCTCCCCAGAATTCTTTGATGCATATATAAGCAAAATATGTTTGTACATATCTCCTCCCTCTTTTTTAGGTGTACAGTAGCATGTACATTGTTCTGTTCCCTCCTTTTTCCCCACTAACAAGAACTTTTAGAGGTTGTTCCATATAAATACAGTTTCTTTTTTCCTTTTTATGTATTCGTTCTATTCTATTGAAAAGATAAGGACAATGTTAGTTGTTCTCAGTGTTTTATTGCTGCAAACATGTCTTAATGAACTTCATACACATACCATTTTGCTGACATGCAAGTATATTTGAATGTCCCTAGGATAAGTTAGTAGATGTGGAATTTCTAGGTCAAAGTATTGGCACATGTTAGGGACTGATTTACGTTGTTCCCAAATTCATCTTGAAACTCTAATCCTCAATATGACTGTATTTGGAGATAGTGCCTTTAAAGGGGTAATTAAGGGGGCGCCTGGATGGCTCAGTTGGTTGGGCGACTGCCTTCGGCTCAGGTCATGATCCTGGAGTCCCGGGATCAAGTCCCGCATCGGGCTCCCTGCTTGGCGGGGAGTCTGCTTCTCCCACTGACCTCTCTCCTCTCATGCTCTCTCTCTCTCTCTTTCAAATAAATAAATAAAATATTAAAAAAGCAACAACAACAAAGAGGTAATTAAGGATAAGAGAGGTCACGAGGATAAAGTTCTAATCCAGTTGAACTGATGTCTTATAAGAAGAGGAAGATATACCAGAATTCACACACAAAGAGAAAAGACCATGTGAAGACACAGCAAGAAGGCAGCCATCTTCAAGCCAAGGAAACCAACCTTGCCAGAAACCAACCCTACTACAACCCTTGAACTTGGACTTCCAGTCTTGAGAACCATGAGAAAACGAATTTCTGTTGTTTATGACACCCAGTCTGTGGTATTTGTTATGGCAGCCCATGCAGACTACTACAGTGTCTGCATGGTAATTTTGACAATTATTGCCAAATTCCTCTCCATAAAGACTGGGCTGATTTGTATTTCTTCCAGTCTCTGCTCTTCTGCTAATGGACATTTACGTTATTTTTAATGTTCATAAAAAAACTGCTGCAATGAACATCTTTTTAATTAGTTTTTCAAAAAAGACTTTAAAAAATAGTTTGTCTTACTAGTTAATAATTGTATACCTGATAAAAAGATAGTCAGATACTTGCTTTAATCAGAAACCCAAAAATGACCCAAATAAAAACAAAAATAAAAACAGGAACTGTTGGCTCTTATAACACAGGAAAGTTTGCAATTTTTATGTTGCCCACCAGTATTAAGAGAGGCTCTAAAGTTTCAAACAATTCATTCATTAAATTAAGCTTATGATGTTATCCCAAATTTCCAGGAAGCCAGGGTTTCTTAGAAGATTCACAATGGCAGAAGAAAAGATCTGCATGTGTATTAGTCAGGACTTGTTATGGTTTTGTGGGACAGAAATCCAATCAACTTAGCTTAAGGAGAAAATGGAATTTCTTGGCTTTTATAATGGAGAAGCCTCTGAGGTTGTAGCTTATTTCAGGCATAGTTGGATCCAGGAGTTTAAATGATGTCATCAGTTCTTTCTTACTGTCTCTTTCCTTCTCCTGCTTACTTGGGTTTCATTCCCATATAGATTTTGTCATAAGGTAACATGATGGCCTTGGCAGCTACAGACTTATGAAATCCGTTGGGCCCACAATCTTGGAGAGAGGAGGGTGGTCCCTCTCTCTCAGTTGTTCATATCCATCTCCCAGAAAGACTCTACCTTTGAGGGTCATGTGACTAACTCTGGCCAGCCACTGTATCTAAGGGATTGGGAAATTTGTTTGGAGCTGACCTTGGCTCGGTGAGGAAATCAGGGCTGTGAGACTGACCACCATGGTAGAGTCACTATAAGTGGGGGAAAGGCTGGCCTCAGTTGGACAGACAAAAGAACTGATATCAACTTTCTTATAGAAACTCAAATTATAGTCAGAATGTTGCTTGCTGAAAATCTAACCAGAGCAAAAGATTTAGTGGGATGATTCAAAAGGGTAATGATTTCAGGCAACGATAAGCTTGAGGTGTTCTTCCAGTGATAGGAAAGTGGCATTTTTGGGACTGACAGCCTCCTTTTTTGGTGAATATATGTGCATATTTGTAGGTCTTTCTGACTTCAACTTTCTAAGTTTCCATTAATGACTACATTTATTTTCTAGTGCTACCGTAACAAAGCACTATGGACTGAATGTTTTAAACACCAGAATTTACTTTCTCACAGTTCTAGAAGCTTGAAGTCTGAGATCAAAGAGTTGGCAGGGTTGGTTTCTTCTGAGTCTGGTTTGCCCTCTCCTTGTCTGGTAGATGGCCATCTGCTCCCTGTGTCTTCACATGATCTTTCCTCTGTGTGTGTCTGTGTTCTAATCTTTTCTTGAAAGGACACCAGTGCTTTTGGATTATGACCTTATTTTAATTTATCTCTTTAAAGACTCTGTCTCCAAATATAGTCAGTTCTGAGGTACTAGGCATTAGGAATTCAACATATGAATTTTGAAGTGACATAATTCAGCTCATAACAATGACCAGCCACCTCATTAAATTCTTTTCATATTCTAATATCTGTCCTCAAGTTTTGTTCAGCCTGGAAACTATTGTATTTTCTCCCTTTAAAAATTAAAAAAAAAATTTTTTTTTACAAACATATAATGTACTATTAGTCCCAGGGGTACGGGTCTGTGAATCACCAGGGTTACACACTTCACAGCACTCACCCTAGCACATACCCTCCCCAATGTCCATAACTCCACCACCCTCTCCCAACCCCCCTCTGCCCAGCAACCCTCAGTTTGTTTTGTGAGATTAAGAGTCTCTTATGGTTTGTCTCCCTCCCGATCCCATCTTGTTTCATTTATTCTTTTCCTACTCCCCAAACCCCCCATGTTGCATCTCCACTTCCTCATATCAGGGAGATCATATGATAGTTGTCTTTCTCCGATTGACTTATTTCGCGAAGCACAATACCCTCTAGTTCCATCCATGTTGTCTCAATGTGTTTTCTCCTCTTGATGTGACTTTCCACATCTTTGTTCTGATTTGTTGTGGATTAATTTTATAGTGTAACTCTAAGAAGGCAAACTTAATTCAAATTTTTTTAGGGGGTGGATATTTCTCCAATATACCCATGTAGCTCCCGATGTTTATTAAATGCCTGCGTAGCATCAGACTCTGATCCAGGCACTTCCTCTAATTATTTAATCCTCATAGGGATTCTAGAAAGTAGGTGTTACCCATTTTTACATAAGGCTAAACTGAGAAAGTGTCGTTACATGAATGGTTCAAGGTCACAGAGCTACAGAGTGACAAAGCAGAAAATATGTCTCATATCTCTCGACTCTTGATTCATAATCTCATAATCTACCAACAACTCTAGATTTGTTTATTTTAACTCCACATTAGATTGCATGTTCATAGAAGTCAGAGGCAGCTGTGATGTTTACTTTTATGTGTCAACTTGGCTAGATCCAAAGTGCTTAGATATTTGGCTAACCACTCTTTCCAGCTGTGTCTGTGAGGATGTTTCTGGATGATATTAGCATCTGAGTCAGTAGACTGAATGAATGAAGCAGATTGTCCTCTTCAGTGTGAATGGGCATCATGCAATCTGTTGAGGGCCTAAGTAGATCAAAAAGGTAGTGGAAGGGAGAATTCTCTCACTCTCTCTCTCCTTGACTGTTCCAACTGGGACATCAGTCTTCTCCTGTCCTTAGACTGGGTCTTACACCACTTGTTGGCCTGGGTCCTAGCTTACAAATGGCCGATCATGGGACTTCTCAGTTTCCACAATCATATGAGCTACTTCCTCATAATAAATTCCTCTTCTGGATCTCTAGAATAGAGATACCTCCTATTGGTTGTGTTTCTCTGGAGAATCCTGTCTAATACGGCAGTGTCTAATGTAATATTTCTGGTAGAGAGGATAGCAAGCAGAAATATATATGGACTTTCTGGAGAGCAGCATAAGGGTCAGTGTGACTGTAGTAAGTGGGGGAAAAAAGTAATGCTCCTTGTTTGTTCTTGTGAAGTCTTTGGCTTTTGCTCTCACCAAGATGGGGAACTACAGGAGGGTTTTGATCGGAGAAGTAAAATGATCTGACTTGTAATTTTAAGAGGACTAGAATTTGTTGACTTTGTTGTGAAGATTTGGAGAAAGATAAATGAAGGATGACTTTAGGCATTTACGTTGAACTAAGGAGTTATTTGCTTTTAAAGAAGATGAAAAAGACAGTGAGGAGAGAGGGTTTTGGGGGAGGATGGGGAGTTCTTGAGGCAACACTGTGTTTAACTGAGGGCTAAGCATCTTACATGTATTAGTTCATTTAATTCTCCTAAGAACATTACCAGGTACTACTATTTTTTTAAGTAATATTTATTTATTTATTTGACAGAGGGGTTGGGGAGATAACAGAAGGGAGAGTGAGAGGAAAAAGCAGACTCCCTACTGAGCAGAGCGACCAATGAGGGACTCAATGCCAGGAGCATGAGATCATGACCCGAGCCAAAGACTCACTGACTGAGCCACCTGGGTACCCCACTAGGAATTACTATTATTCTCATTTTCAAATAAGGAAATAGAGTCAGAGAGGTTAAGAAGTGTGCCCAAGATCCCACAGCTTTCAAGTGGTTAGAATTTAAACTTTGGTTTGTGTCAGTCCAAAGTCTGCAGTACCCAGTACCACAGCCCAACACCATACAGATAATAATGGCCATGATAGCCATATTTGCTCATGAAGACTGAGGCCTAATGAATATCCTTAGACTTGACCATCTAAGGAGCTTCCTCTTCCTTGGGTAGGTGGATAAGAAAAGTGTCCGTGATAAGAGACATGATCCGTACCATAAGAGTCTGCTTGGGTTGCCATAACCAAATACCACACAGTGGGTGGTTTATACAACAGAAATTTATTTTCTCACAGGTCTGGAGGCTAGAGGTCAGAGGTCAAGATGCCTCAGGTTTGGTTTCTTCGGCTTGCGGATGGCCCCCTTCTCTTTGTGTCCTCATGTGGCCTTCTCTGCTCCTGCATTTCTAGATGTGACCTCATTTCTTTTTGAAAGGATATCAGTCAGATTGGATTAGGGCTCACCCCAATGACTTCATTTTTTCTTAATCACCTCTTTAAAGACTCTCTCTCTAAATACAGTTGCACTGGGGTTACAATTTCATCACGTGAATTTTGGGAAACACAGTTCAGCCCATAACACCTTCAGATCAACATGCATAAAACACAAGTTATCTTAACACTTTATTATGTTACTAATTGTTACCAAGGAGAAATAGCTTTGTTGGAGAAAGGGAGTCATGAGTCCCCGCTGCCAAAAGGCCATTGAACCTGGAGTTGATTCCTGGTATCTTACACATAGTTTCTACATAACAGTTTGTGGGTAATGAGAAACAGAGAAGCCACAAGAAGACTTAGGAGGTCTAAGAACCCTTCATGATGTCATGTTATTGAGAACTTTTTTTTTTCTTTTCTTATATATGGCTAGTGAAAGATAATCAAGGGTTTTGTTATGGTTGGTGATTTTTGGGGAGGCAAGGGGTATTGAAGAGTTTGGAAATGTTAAGAGAGGTTGGAGGAGAATGATGATATATTCTTTTTTGCTAGAAGTACAAAGGACGGCAAATCTCAACTAAAGCTCAATTCAGCTAGTCCCTCCCTTCCTGTCACAAAGCAAAGATATTTTTTAAGATTGACATGAAGACAGGAAAGAGTAGAATCCAGATTGGTCTTTACAAAACTTATTTAATGAAGTAAATTTTTACTACCAATAGCCATCCCTAGATGTGGAAATAAAGATACAGACATTTCTCTTTTCTGTAATGATAATGGCAAAGTGAAATTTTACTTGCATTTCGAAACTGTGCTCTTTGTTTGAGTGGGAAGAATGTCCCAGGAAAAGTATATAACAAGATAAACATTTAACTCACATAGTAAATGATAAACTATTTTTTAAGAAACACATTACAGACAATTCAAGGGCAGATTTTTGCATGAAAATAATTAGGAGTTGATTCTACCTTTCCATCTCTCTCTAAAACCACTATTCATAAGTTGAAAAGAGCAGTTTTCATTAACATTTATTAAAAACATAGCAATTTTTCTCATTAAATAGAAAATCGAACCCCATAGTAACTATAGACAGAAAGACAGTTAATTTAAATTGTAGTTTAAGTCTCTTTGTTTAAAAGTATCTTTTTTTCACCCTCCAAAAATCATTGTGAAATTTTGGAAACCCCCAAATTGTAGAGCTTTTTGTTGTCCAGTGTGGCTTTTTGTAAAATTGTCAAATTGTCCTGTGAGTACTAATTTCAGGCTGTTATGTTTACTCTAGGCGGAGAAAGCTCATTCCTCAAACTTGAATTCTAGCTTTAAGAAATTTCGATCAAATTCATCCTACACTGATATTGTAACTCATCCTTAGACCCTGACAGCTAAATATGACAAGGAAGAAAGAAACAACTTCTTATATTTGGGGCTTGAAGATGGGTCAGATGCCTGCAAATCAGAAAGGATGTCTAGTAGAGTCCTAAATACTGGACATCATTCTCAGTTCCTCAAACTCCCTCATGAGGGCACGGTCTTCACATCTTTACTCGTTTGCAGAGGGAGGAGAAGGTATTTATTACATGTTTTCTGGGGCCAGTTAGCAGTGCTGAATTTCATGTTGGACCTCCCTTGACTTCAGGGGAAGACTGCAGTTAGCTAGGTGTGGGGTCTTGAAGAAGTTGATTGGATTGCCTAAACTTTTGGCATTGTTTCTTCGTCTATAGGAATTACGAGGGAATCCGACGGAGGTAGGGGGTGGTGGAGGGGAAGGTTAGGGAGGATAGAAGTTGGGGCGCCTGGGTGGCTCAGTGGGTTAAACCTCTGCCTTCAGCTCTGCCTTCAGCTCAGGTCATGATCTCAGGGTCCCGGGATCGAGCCCCGCATCGGGCTCTCTGCTCAGCGGGGAGCCTGTTTCCTCCCCTCTCTCTCTGCCTGCCTCTCTGCCTACTTGTGATCTCTGTCTGTCAAATAAATAAATAAAATCTTAAAAAAAAAAAAGAAGGTTCTTTGCTAAAAAAAGAAGAAGAAGAAGAAGAAGAAGAAGAAGAAGAAGAAGAAGAAGAAGAAGAAGAAGGAGTTGGGGATAAGGGGAGGAAAGAAGAGAACCAAACTTAATGACTCCTGGAATCGGTTCATGGATCCAATTTCAGACTTTTTTAGGCTTAAGAATGGCTTTTTCCTGAGGGACTTTTTTTGCCCACACGATGGCAGTGGTTGTTTAGAAACAGCCTCCCGGACATCAGAAAGCCCGCTGCGGCACTCTAGAATTTGTGGAGAATGAGCTGCAGCTGACGTTCAGAGCAATTAATAACACATTAGAAAATTTACTAACAGGGATAATCCACATTGAGTTAATTAGAAAGTAATTTCAAGACTGGGGAGGTGGGGGAGGAATGAGCATGTAGAGATGCTGGCTTTCGGCTCCCGGCACTGGGGCAAGTTCGCATTCTCACGGAAGGCTCTCATCTAGCAGTGACCTATTAAGACTCTGCTTCTTTGCCAACTCAAGTTCCTTTCCAGGCTAAGGGAAGTCAGATGGCATGGGGGCGGGAGAGGGAGGAATGCTCCCTTTCCAGCGCGTTGGAAAGAATCTTGTCCTGGGATCCTAGAGACCTGGTCTGTAATGCTATTTCTGCTTCTAATTCTGTCTTGTGACATTGAGCAAGACACTGCCCTTCGGGGACTGTTTCTCACCTATGAGATGTGTTCATCGGGTCCGATAACCTCCAAGTTCCCTTTCAGCTCTGGCGTTCGGGTTGGTGATGTTAGGAGGCAGGAGTTTTGCAAGCTGGAGATACACAGATACAAGCTTATACGTGTAATCACGATGTCAGTGAAGAGCATCTGGTGGATTATGATAAGAGCGCAAAACGCCGCCTTCACACACTCAGACCACGGCTGCGGGAGCAGATTTTGATTGGTATCAACAACTGGAGCTCATGGCTGTCTGGGAAGAAATTGAATTTGCAAAGTTCTCCTCAAAGAGCCTGCGGAGAGCCAAGGGGGGATAAATGGAGGCAACTTGCTGAAGAGAGTTGGGGGCTCAGATGGAGAGGCTGGGGAAAGGAGGGCCGGCCGGCCAGGTGCACGTGCCCAGAGGGAGCCAGGCCAGTGCAGGGCCTTTGGACACTTCCAGAATTAACCGCAGCTAATCACTCAGCGGGGAGTGCCGGGCTCAAGGCTGGAAACGGGCATCGAATCGTCCAAACGCCAGTTTGGCCTTTTTGTGCTTTTCCTCCTGCTAAATTAGGCCAAGATCTGTCAGCAGTGTTTTATTTTTAATTTGCTTGGAACAACGTGGCATCCTAGGCAGCTCTGACTTTGCTGTTTTATGACGGAAGTCCGAGTTTGCGCCAGGTGGGGTTTGTCACGTGGGAAATTGTCACGTGACCCACTGACACTGTTTGTTTGGACTTCAGGAAAGTTCCAGAAAATTGGGATGGTTGGCCACCTTAGTATCGCTTAACTTCTAGGTGAGTCTTTAGAACTGAAGGCTCCCTGATCCTTGGAAGCTGGGACTCCCTGCTTTTTCTAATTCTGTGATAATTTCCTATTTCCTTCAACATGAAGCAAGAACATCTGGCCCTTCCTCTTTCTGTGAGTCCAGGGAAGATGCAGGGTTTTGGACCATGGGAGGATGGATGGGAAGGGCATCGTCTTCCTGTCTGCTGCGTTGTCTCCTCTCTACCTGACCCCACTGAATGAAGGACTTAAAGACTATAAAGCCCACCCATCCTGCAGGTCCTACTTCCTGCTAATCTGAACACGGACACCGTCTTTAGGGAATTCTTAGCTCCCACCTGCCCTGTCTCAGTGTCATATGGACCTCAGGTGATGGGTCTATCCCTGTGAGCACAAACACACCAAAGCACGTAGAAGCCACAGGCCATCTCTCCCAATATGATTGCAGTGGCTCCTGATCTGTCTTTAGCTTAGGGAGCAGGAGCTGTGTGCCTAGGACTGCTGTGCGGTTAGATCGGCTCAAGTGCAAAATATTGGAGATATGGGGTGCCTGGGTGGCTCAGTGGGTTAAAGCCTCTGCCTTCAGCTCAGGTCATGATCTCAAAGTCCGGGGACTGAGCCCCGCATCGCGCTCTCTGCTCAGCAGGGAGCCTGCTTCCCCCTCTCCCTGTCTCTGCCTGCCTCTCTGTCTGCTTGTGATCTCTCTCTCTGTGTCAAATAAATAAATAAATTTAAAAAAATTACATTGGCTATAACTAAAAAAAAAAAAATACTGGCGATATAAGAGGAGTGTCTTAGAGGGCAGCACAGCACAGCACAGGTAAATCCTTGCACCTGCCCCTTTGACAGTTTTTGCTAAGAGAACATAGAAGTTTTTGCTAATGAGAAGCATAGAAGATCCCTCACATACTAGCTGGACAGAGACGTACTTTGGGAATAAACCTGGCGTAAGAACTAAGAATGGGGTTTGAAAGATATGGTGTTAAGTAAACAGAAGTATATTCTTTTTTAAATTTTTATTTATTTATTTATTTAAGATTTTATTTATTTATTTGACAGACAGAGATCACAAGCAGGCAGAGAGGCAGGCAGTGAGAGAGAGAGAGAGGGAAGCAGGCTCCCTGCTGAGCAGAGAGCCCGATGCGGGGCTCGATCCCAGTACCCTGGGATCATGCCCTGAGCCAAAGGCAGTGGCTTTAACCCACTGAGCCACCCAGGCACCCCCAGAAGTATAGTCTTGAGTCATCTCCCCCTACGACTACAGATTGGCTTTTATTATTCCTTTACAGGGAGTGGGGTGCTTAAGGAACCCGCATTCACCAGCTAGTAGCTGTGTGACCCTGGATGGGTTCTCCATTGCTGTAAACTTGTACTGCTCCTCTTTAGA
This sequence comes from Martes martes, assembly GCF_963455335.1. Taxonomy (NCBI): domain Eukaryota; kingdom Metazoa; phylum Chordata; class Mammalia; order Carnivora; family Mustelidae; genus Martes; species Martes martes. The sequence continues at coordinate 27,710,222 of NC_137898.1, read as the reverse complement.
GATAATAATGTCAAATGGATAGATTGCTGGGACAATTAAATAATGTGCAAAGCAGTCAGAAGCCTAGCCTATTGCTTAGGGCTAAAATGATCAATCCAATGTGTAGATGAGGAGATTCTGGCTCCCAAAATTTAAGTAACATATCGAAGACGTGAGGCATGATTCAAATCCAGGCCTGTTGACTTCAAAACACTAGTCATGTTTAAACCCAGTGTGGTTGCAAGGAGCACAACCTTCCCTGAGAATTGACCAGGTAGGAGGATTCTGGGATGGGTTTGGATCTTATTTCAAAATAAGAATAAAAATAATCACAGAGGGGCGCCTGGGTGGCACAGTGGGTTGAAGCCTCTGCCTTCGGCTGGGTCATGATCCCAGGGTCCTGGGATCGAGCCCCACATTGGGCTCTCTGCTCTGGCGGGAGCCTGCTTCCCCCACTCTCTCTGCCTGCCTCTCTGCCTACTTGTGATCTCTCTCTCTCTGTCAAATAAATAAATAAAATGTTTAAAAAAAAATAATCACAGAGTTAGTATGTGGTGAGTTTCTACTAAAGGCAGACACTGTCCCCCACATTTTCCTGTGATAACTCTCACTGTATAATGTTGCTGGCTCTGAGGTATATGCTATCAGCATTTCTATCTTACAGATGAGGAAACTGAGGCACAGGGCCATCGCATCTTTTGGCAGAAGCCAGAACTTCTGTTGACAAGTTCATGTCCAACCCAGACAGTCTTGGGGAGTGAACTGGCAGCTCTGGCCATGTTCCAGCACATGCCTATGACCCTCGGGTCCCCAGCGAAGCTCCCTGAAGGGCCAGGTGCCAGCTGGAGCTGGAGGCTCCTGGCCTGTGATTGGCTGCTGGCTTGTGTGGTTAGCCCTCTGTGGTGGGGGGAGGCTGGGAAGGGCAGTGGAAGCTGATAAATAATGCAGCTGTCTGCTCTGGGGGAGCTGAGAGAGCCAAGCGGGGGAGGAGGGCACACTTGGCCTTCTCTTCGGTTATCAAGTCATATCAACCGAATTACAGACATCCCAACCCTTTGTCCAGACAGCCCGCCGAGCAAGGTAACACTCATACTTTCATGCCCTGAGCCCCACAATATTTATTACATTTTTATGTTTCTAATCAGAAGGACTTGGGCTTCTTTTCTTTGCAGGGGATGAGGGGAGGGATCAAGGGAAGCTGACAACAATTTAATTTTTCTTTCTAATGTGTAAAAACTGGAAAGGGATAAGAAGCCAAGTTTAGGAAGACATTGTAGGTTCATAGAGAAGATACAGATCTCCAAATTGCTGTAAATGAATATGGTGGGCAGAGGAAACCTTTAAGGAGTGCTTCTCGCATAAATGAGTAAATAAATTATCAGAAGGAAAGGTGTGACTCTTGGAAAGAAATGTTGTGCTTGTCTAGGCATGGTAAGTAATCAGCAAACGAATTTCAGGGTGGGAGAAAATGTAGTTTCCCAGGTACTCCCAGTATTGCTAGCAATTTCCTGAACGCGACTGGAGTAAGTAGGACACCAGCTTTTCTCAAAGTGTGATCGTGGGCTACTCCTCACAGCAGAATCCCTGAAATGCTTAACAAATGCGATTTCTGGACTCCATGCTTGATAAACTGAATCAGAATCTCTGGAACCAGATGATCTGCATTATTATTTGTTATTTTACACAAGCTCCCCAGTGATTCTAATACATAATAATTTTTAGAATTGCCACTGTAGAGAAGCTACACAGAGATTATGTTCTTGAACTGGGATTCCAGACTAGGGTGTGTGAACGTGCCCTTCTGTTTCTGAAGTAGTTCAAGCAAGAAGTTGCCTGGAGGAAGGGAAAGAATCCGAGGATCATTTTGTGGATGCCTGAGACTTATAGAAAGGCTGCTATTGCTGCTGACTTTTTGATGACGGGTGTTGGGCAGAAAGTAGAGACCAGTATTTATGGAGTGAATGGTTGGGTGCATGAGTGCATGAGTGGGATAGGTGTGACAACGAGGGGTCACACTTGGGCATGCAGTGGTCACTTGGCCATTGTACACAGACCAGGTCGAAGATGTGAAGAGGGGAGATTGTGGGTCAAGGTCTTGGATGTAGGCGTGTGTAAGGTGGGGGCCAGGCTGGGAGTGGGAGGTGGTGCTGCCGTGTGACTCAGCCTCTGAAACCAGCTTGTCACGCACTCACCACACTGAAGCTTTTATCCGGGCCACACTATCCCAGCCTGGTTTGTCCAAATGAATCTGTGCCCTGTGTTGACAAAGACCCCACAGCTGTGATGGCAGGTGACAGCCACATTGAGATGGCAGTGCCTCATGGGAAGAGAGCTGAGCCTGCAAGCGAGACTGGTCTGCTGCTGAGATCTTTCGTTAGAAGAGAGATCTGGCATTTGTAAGATTCCCGAGTGTCAAACAATGACCACACAATAACTCTTACATAATCCCAACTTCGTGCTCTATTGAGGTCCATATTTTTGTTGCCTTTCTACTCATTTACTAGAAAAGAAAAATGAGGTTGCTGATCAGATCTGAGGCTTAGCCAGGTCTTAAAACTTTGCCGGGGGGGGGGGGGGGATTTAGGAAGAAATAAAGAAAAATGACAATGGGAACATATAAATCTAGTTTTAAAAACATTTTTTCCCTAAAGTAAATTGATCACAAAATTTAAAAAAATAATACATGTTTGTGATAAAAAATTAAAATGATGTAAGAATGAATAAAATGGAAAATTAAGGAGACCTTCTTACAGTATCTCTGTTTTTGGAGAATAAACATTGTTGAGATTTTAGGGTGTATCCTCCCAGAAAGTGTGTACTTGTAGATGTGGGCAAATGTGTGTAAATGGAATCCTGCTAGCTCTTGTTATCCTGTCTTCTGCATTGTCATGTGGGTATCTTTCCGCATCATTGATGCATAGAGAAATTGCACATATGCATTAAAGCATATGGCAATGTTAAATGTCTGTGTTGTTTTCCATTGTATTTCTGGACCAGAGTTTCCTTAATAATGTCCTATTGGTGATTATTTACGCTATTTCCTGTTTTTTTAAAAGTAACAAATTTTTTTTTATATAAATCTCTTTCTTTGTCTCCATCTCTCTCCATGCAATATTCACTGTGGGAATAACTTATGGAATATTTTTATTCCCACACAAGAAATAACCTGTGGGAATGTTTCTCTAGAATAACTTCCTAAAAGTAAGTTGATTGCATCAAAGACAAGATATAGTTAAACTTTTTAAAAAAATGGTTAAATTGTTCACTAGAGATATTATACCAATTTATAGTCCTCCCAAGAATATATGAAGACACTTGCATTTCCCCATACCTTCATTAATGTTGAGTAGTAGTGTTTTCAATCTTTGTTAACCAGATCGATAAAACATACCTCATTAGATCTAGTTATTAAAAGTTCTGTCTTCTAAAAGTAATACATGTTTATTTCAGAAAAGGTAGACATCATAGGTAAGATGAAAAATATAAAACATCTATAGCTGTGGTTGACTGTCTGGCTCAGTTGATGGAGTATATGACTCTTGATCTCGGGGTTGTGAGTTCGAGCCCCACGTTGGGTGTAGAGATTACTTAAAAATACAATCTTTAAAAAAAAAATCTATAACATCCACAGATAATCACGATTAGCATCTTGGTGTATATTTCCCTCAAAACAAGAATAACACATCCCTCCTACTCCCTTCTTGCTTCTAGTTTGGATAAAGTTTTAGCAGTAGAGTTAAAAACAACAAATACATTTGATTTGGATGTCAATGGCTAATAATTGGTTGGTGATGGTATGCTTTCTCTGGGAGTATTTAAATGAATGTATTTTGGCAGATTTGGACATAACAGTTCAGGCCGGTGGGAGTCAGGAGGGGAGTGGGTAGGGTGGGGAGAGAGTTCTAGAGATCCCTCCAACATGGTTGACTTACTCATTATGAAAGTTCATTATTTAGCTCCAGAGACGGTGATACAGTTTTTTAAAATAAAAACTCAGAAGACTATCTTGGAAATCCAGAGAACAAGCTTGATAGAAAAAGACCGGGTAGAAAAAGTCTAATGGAATGAAAGGCATTTGAGAAGGAGTTCTAGCCAATGGGGCAGGGGAGACCTGGGAGGTCTTCACACCTGACACAGGACAGAATTTAGGAACATAACTGAACCCTAAACAACAAGCCCAGTGTTTGCTGGGCTGCAGGTGAAATACTTTTGAGATTAATGAGACCTTGGAGATGGTTGAAACTGTTTAGATTTGACAGGGTCCTGCATATAGAACAATTTAACAGGATTTCCTTTTTAGCCATGTCTTGGAAATTGGCTTATAGTTTTCATGAAAAACATCAGCCTCTGAAGCCTAGAGCATGCACGATGGACCAAACTTCAGTAGTTTAAAGGGATGACTTGAAAAGAAGCTTTGGTAGAGCAGTCAGGATTGGCCGCTGAACCTCCCTCCCCCCAAGCCCCACCTACCTAACTGTTCATCTGAGGATTAGCCTCCATGACCACGTGACTCTATAAAAACATCATCAGCTGCACCTGGGTGGCTCAGTCGATGAGCGTCTGCCTTCGGCTCAGGTCATGATCCCAAGGTCCTGGGGTCTGGCCCCACATCGGGCTCTCTGCTCAGTGGGAAGCCTGCTTCTCCCACTCCCCCTGCTTGTGTTCCTTCTCTCACTGTGTCTCTCTCTGTCAAAATAAATAAAATCTTAAAAAAAAAACCCCATCAAGTTGGTTAGTTAATTTTTTAAAAAAGATTTTGTTTACTTATTTAGAGAGAGAAAGAGCCTGAGTCCGGGGTGGGGGTGGGGCAGAGGGGGAGAGAGAAACTCAAGCAGATTCTGTGCTAAGCACAAAGCCTGATGTGGGGCTCCATGCCATGACCCTGAGATCATGACCTAAGCCGAGATCAAGAGTCGGATGCCCAAGGGACTGTGCCACCCAGGCTCCCCAGTCTAGGTAGCTAATTAATTCAGGGGGAAAAAGTGTTGCTTCACATAATTTGTGGGTCAAGAGTGTTAACCCCAGCACATCTGGGAGAAATAGATTATGGATTGAAACACAGTTGCTGTTTTTCCAGTGATGTGTACTAAGGAATTTCGAAAATACTGGGCTAATAGGAGCAGGAGTGGACTCAAATGGCATTTGCAGATTTTTTTTCTGCAGCCCTACCCAGATTGGTAAGGTTTCCTAGCAGATCAATTGCTAACATTTTTTATCGGAAGAAAAATATTACTCCTACCTCTTCTTATTACAAACTATCAAGCTAATGACCATTGTCTAGTAATGACTTCCAGGATGGCCTGTGTGATTTTTTACCTGACACTACTTGAATTTTTCATCTTAAAAGTCCTTGGGGATCTTTGTAGGTTCATACTATGGTAGGTTTAGTTAGAGAGTTCTGTGGTATTTTGTTTCTAATGTAGACACAGCCTTATCATTTACAGCAGTGTTCACTAATTAAAATTGTAAGCATAATTACTATCTGTGATACTTATTATTAGTTAGCATTCATAAAGCCTCAAAATTCACTTCATCCTTTCAAATGGTGAGTAATTAGTTTCTTTGGGTTTGTAGCTTTATCATCCCTTTATGACCCACTCGGAAGAAATAAACAAACAACTTCCTGGGAGACTGCTTTAAAAAGCTGGAAATATATTGTCCAGCTAGTGCAATGAGGCTAATACAATGCAGGAAATATGACTTTTCCGTGGTTTTACTAGCCAGTTTTTCCTTGTATTTATTCCGCAAATAACTATTCAGCCCTAGTATGTACTAGGAATGTTGGAGAGATAGAGATGAATCACTTAGAGATTCTGTCCTCAAAGACCTTAAGGTTTTGGTGCAAGAAAATAAGATCATACAAATATACATAAAATGAACCACAGTGGTGTATGTTGGTAAAGATGACCATGGACACGGTCAAAGCAGAGGGTGACTGTTCTCTGCTGTATACTCAGCACCTAACAGAGTATATTAAAATAAGAGGTTTAATAAGTAACTTTTTGGATCAATGAATGAATGAATAATTGAATGTATTAATTTGTATTCCTTCCAAGATGCATCAGTGGGATATTGAATTTTTTCTTCATCTGACTTTTTTCATTGTTCTCAGGAATCTCAGCCAGCATGGCTGTCTCTTTGCCACCCACCCTGGGACTCGCTTCTGCCCCAGAGGAAATTCAGCACCCGTATATTAAATTTTCAGAATGGAAATTTAAACTATTCAGGGTGCGATCTTTTGAAAAGGCACCCGAAGAGGCTCAAATAGAAAAGAAAGTTTCCTCTGAGGGGAAACCCTGTCTGGAGCAATCTCCAACAGTCTCGGACAAGGCTGATGGTCAGAAGCCAGCTCTGAGTCAACCAGCAGTAAATCTTCACCCTAAGTTTCTGAAGAAATCCCATGATGACGGAAAAGCAAGAGACAAAGCCATCCACCGAGCCAACCTTCAACATCTCTGCCGTATCTGTGGGAATTCTTTTAAAACTGATGAGCACAATAGAAGATATCCAGTCCACGGGCCCGTGGACTGTAAAACCCAAGTCCTTTTACGAAAGAAGGAAAGGAGAGCTACATCCTGGCCAGACCTCATTGCCAAGGTCTTCCGGATGGATGTGAAAGCAGATGTTGACTCCATCCACCCCACTGAGTTCTGCCATAACTGCTGGCGCATCATGTACAAGAAGTTCAGCAGTGCCCCATGTGAGGTTTCCTTCCCAAGGAATGCAACCGTGGAGTGGCACCCCCACACACCATCCTGTGACATCTGCCGCGCTGCCCGCCAGGGACTCAAGAGGAAGAGCCATCAGCCAAACCTGCAGCTCAGCAAAAAACTCAAGACCGCGGTTCACCGAGCTAGAAGAGCCCGTCGGCACAAGAGAAGAGCTCAGGCAAGGATTAGCAGCAAGGAAGTGATGCAGAAGATTTCCAACTGCAGTCATATACATCTGAGTACCAAGCTTCTTGCCGTGGACTTCCCGGCACACTTTGTGAAATCGATCTCTTGCCAGATTTGTGAACACATCCTGGCTGACCCTGTGGAGACCACCTGTAAGCATGTGTTTTGCAGGATCTGCATTCTCAGATGCCTGAAAGTCATGGGCAGCTACTGTCCCTGTTGCCAATATCCCTGCTTCCCTACCGACCTGGAGAGCCCAGTGAGGTCCTTTCTGAGCATCTTGAATTCCCTGATGGTGAAATGTCCAGCCAAAGAGTGCAACGAGGAGGTCAGCTTGGAAAAATACAATCACCACGTGTCAAGCCACAAGGAATCCAAAGAGACTTTTGTGCATATCAACAAGGGGGGTCGGCCCCGCCAGCATCTCCTCTCCTTGACCCGAAGGGCTCAGAAGCACCGCCTGAAGGAGCTCAAGCTCCAAGTCAAGGCTTTCGCGGACAAAGAAGAAGGTGGAGATGTGAAATCGGTGTGTCTGACCCTGTTCCTGCTGGCGCTGAGGGCCAGGAACGAGCACAGGCAGGCTGATGAGCTGGAGGCCATCATGCAGGGACGGGGCTCTGGCCTGCAGCCAGCTGTCTGCCTGGCCATCCGTGTCAACACGTTCCTCAGCTGCAGTCAGTACCACAAGATGTACAGGACTGTGAAAGCCATCACCGGGAGGCAGATTTTTCAGCCTTTGCATGCCCTTCGGAACGCCGAGAAGGTCCTCCTGCCGGGCTACCACCACTTTGAGTGGCAGCCGCCTCTGAAGAACGTGTCCTCCAGCACCGACGTGGGCATTATTGACGGCCTGTCGGGGCTGTCCTCCTCTGTGGACGACTACCCCGTGGACACCATTGCGAAGCGGTTCCGCTACGATTCGGCTTTGGTGTCTGCTCTGATGGACATGGAAGAAGACATCCTGGAAGGCATGAGAGCCCAAGACCTTGATGACTACCTGAACGGCCCCTTCACCGTCGTGGTCAAGGAGTCTTGCGACGGAATGGGGGACGTGAGCGAGAAACACGGGAGCGGGCCCGCGGTTCCAGAAAAGGCGGTTCGGTTTTCCTTCACGGTCATGAAAATTACGATAGCACGTGGCTCAGAACATGTGAAGGTGTTTGAAGAAGTCAAACCCAACTCCGAACTGTGTTGTAAGCCCCTGTGTCTCATGCTGGCAGATGAGTCTGACCACGAGACCCTGACGGCCATCCTGAGCCCTCTCATTGCTGAGAGGGAGGCCATGAAGAGCAGCCAGTTAATGCTTGAGATGGGAGGCATCCTTCGGAATTTCAAGTTCATCTTCAGGGGCACCGGCTACGATGAGAAACTCGTCCGGGAAGTCGAAGGCCTCGAGGCTTCTGGCTCAGTCTACATTTGTACCCTTTGTGACGCCACACGCCTAGAAGCGTCTCAAAACCTCGTCTTCCACTCCATCACCAGAAGCCACTCCGAGAACCTGGAGCGCTATGAGGTCTGGCGTTCTAACCCGTACCACGAGTCCGTGGAAGAGCTGCGGGATCGGGTGAAAGGGGTCTCGTCAAAACCTTTCATCGAGACGGTCCCTTCCATAGATGCGCTCCACTGTGACATTGGCAATGCAGCCGAGTTCTACAAGATCTTCCAGCTAGAGATAGGGGAGGCGTATAAGAATCCCAACGCCTCCAAAGAGGAAAGGAAGAGATGGCAGGCTACACTGGACAAGCATCTCCGCAAGAAGATGAACCTGAAACCGATCATGAGGATGAATGGCAACTTTGCCAGGAAGCTCATGACCAAAGAAACAGTTGAAGCAGTCTGTGAGTTAATTCCCTCTGAGGAGAGGCACGAAGCTCTGAGGGAGCTGATGGACCTTTACCTTAAGATGAAGCCTGTGTGGCGATCGTCGTGTCCTGCCAAAGAGTGCCCAGAATCTCTCTGCCAGTATAGCTTCAATTCACAGCGTTTTGCTGAGCTCCTCTCTACCAAGTTCAAGTATAGATATGAGGGCAAAATCACCAATTATTTTCACAAAACCCTGGCACATGTCCCTGAAATTATTGAGAGAGATGGCTCCATTGGGGCATGGGCAAGCGAGGGAAATGAGTCTGGCAACAAACTGTTCAGGCGCTTCCGAAAAATGAACGCCAGACAGTCCAAGTGCTATGAGATGGAAGACGTCTTGAAACACCACTGGCTGTATACCTCCAAATACTTGCAGAAGTTTATGAACGCTCATAATGCGTATAAAAACTCCGGGTTTACCTTAAGCTCGCAGGCAGGCTTAGGGGACCCCTTAGGCTTAGAGGACTCTCCGGAAACTCAAGATTCGATGGAATTTTAAGGAGGGCAGCTGCTTTTGAGTTGGTTTTGCAAATCAGTTTTCCTCTGGGTTGCACTGAGACTCCCTCCTCACATGCTCCAGTCCTGTGTGTAGGGTTTCGCCACCCAGGCAGTGGTAGATGGGAGAGGCCCGCGGCGCTGCATGCATGTCAGGAATGGATAACTGATGAGCTGATTGCTGGAGCCGTTTAGGGAGTTCAGAAAAGCAACAGGAGAAATCAGTTATTTGAAAGCTCAGTAACTCAGAACAGGAGTAACTGCAGGGGACCAGAGATGAACAAAGATGTGCATTGTGTGTGACTGAGTGACATGGAAAATCATAGCCAAGGTTGTCAAAGAACAGCCCAGGAAGCCAGGAAAGGAATTTGTTTTGTGGTTTCCATTCTCTACCCCTTCAATTTATTATACTTTGTATTGAGACATACATTTTTTTTATACCATTTCTGGAGAATTCTTTATTTTGTAAATTTCGCAGATCTGGGCTTGTGCCACAAGATTAAAAAATCTTTAAAAGCTTTTCAGATTTCTCTAATAAGAACATCTCACACACTTGTATGACATGATGGCCTTCGCAAAGTGCCTCAGTGCATTTTCTCACTTGGCACATTTATGCAGAAATACCCTAAATCCAGGAAAATTTTGGGAAGTCAGCCCTTTTCTGGGTTTCAATGATGTCACCATGGAGTGACCTTAAGAGTTTAGGAGGTCATCTGTGACTATGAATTTTTTCAGTAATAAAGTTGGAAGAATAAAACTGTTATCTACAGTTATTTATTAAGTCTTCTGATAATTCATTTTTACTTAGCCGTCAGTAGCCAAGTATGATTTTTATTTTTGCTTTTTAATTTCAATTAATTTAGCATCTCCGATGCTCATATAGAATCTTAAAGCCACAGAGGCTTTTAAGATATGGGTTTACTCACTGTGTAAAAACAGGTTTAATGTCTTACCGAAAATTTCTTCCAGATTTTTCTCCATGTGAAACCTGGGTCAGCTTTACTAAATCCAGATTTCATGGAGTCTTTCCCTCTGAAGTGTGTTACTCTTTCTATTAAGATCAGTTTACTTTCAGCACATTCAGATTTTTGGAGCAGGATACCTTTGTACTTTTCTTACCTGCTAAATTTAGACGAAGCCTGTTCATAACACAAAGGAAGAGTTAACATTTGTAGAGTGTTTTTTTCCCTATTTTAAAATATTTTTACATTCATTTTGCTTTGTTTCTCCTCACAACAACTCTGGGAGGGTAGACATTGTTACTATTCCCACTTGAGGGAGGGTTAAATAATCTGTCCAAAGTTACAGTGATAATAAATGTCTAATCTGGAATTTGAACTCAGGCCTTTCGTCTCCAAATTCCATACTTTTTCTACTAAAAAAATTAACCACCGCCTTTTTTTTTTTTTTAATAAGGCAGTATCATAATTTGTTTAGGATCGCAAACTAATCACTGCAGTTTACAATTCTTGGGAGCGGGGATGGTGGGTTTGATAAGTCATGATTGTGCTTTGGGCCTTTTGATAGGAGAAAGTGATGGGAAAGCTCCCGAGAGCCCCCCAAAATCTGGGGTGGCTCCAGTTATTTGGAAACTATTATCTTCATCCTTAGAAATTTGGGAATTGCCAATTGCTGGCAATTTCGAGCCGGCATAGGATTTTATATGCTAGTGAGTCATAATGATATGTTAGTGTTAATTAGTTTTTTTTTCTTTCTTTGATTTTATTGGCCATAATTGCCACTATTCATACACAGTATATCAAAGAGCTGTGTAATTTAGTTGTCAAACGTGTGTCAGAGGCATTATCCTAAATGATATGCATTTGGTGCTTTTGCAGGGATTGAACCCCCCATTTTCCATTAAAAAATACAGCAGTTTTCCTTGCTTTTTATATACAACATATATAGAAATTACAAAGACATTTGTAATTTAGTTGTCAAAAATATATACACATTTTAATTGTATTTTTCTCGAAAATGTCAAGTTTTGTATTTGGCAAACTAATGGGCTTCTGGGCCACCCCTTCCCTTCCTCTCAGTTAATCCTTACAGCATGTCTCTGCACTAATAAACAGCTAAATTCATGTAATCACTCATTTCCTGAAGCATGCTGGTGCTGGTTATTTGTAGACACCGCCCCCCCCGCCCCCACCCCGTTTCCACTCTGTTGCCTGATTGGTAGCACTGTAAGTACTTTCCGGTATTAAATTCTCCTTTTCTAGCATTGTAGGAACTATTTTGAATGCATATGGCACACCGTATGATTTACAAAACAACCTTCGCAATAATCTCTTAATCAAATGCCGTTTTGATAACCCCCAGGAACATCTGGCCGCAGACATTTCAGGATGTAGAAATGCTGCCTATGGTTGTGTTAGCCCTCCTTGTTGAGATTGCAATATCCAAGGCCTGGTTTTATTCTCAGGTTTTATTTTTGACAATGCCCATTGTAAATGTGGTCACATACTCCAGGGAAATTAACCACACAGGATAGAGCTTTTTTTTTTTTTTTGAGTATAGACTGGGGCTTCAGAAGGGCAATGCATTTTCCTCCCGTGAAACCTGATTCTACAAGTTTTCCTGCCAACCCACGGAGGCACACTGCAGGGACCAGTATAATGGCTGATGAAAACTGAGGAATGGTCCAAGGGAGGTCAGAAAGTGCTCTGGGATTCATAAACAAGCACTGAGGTGCCAGAGCAGGAGAAAAGATACCTTTTTCCAGGTGAGCTGGAATTTAGTTTTGGCTCAATTTGTTTTCACACAATATAGACGAAGATAAAGATTTTGTTGGGGCACCTGGGTGGCTCAGTGGGTTGGGCCTCTGCCTTCGGCTCGGGTCATGATCCCGGGGTCTTGGGATCGAGCTCCGCATCGGGCTCTCTGCTCGGCGGGGAGCCTGCTTCTCCCTTCCTATCTGCCTGCCTCTCTGCCTACTTGTGATTTCTCTCTCTGTCAAATAAAAAATTAAATAACTTTAAAAAAAAGGGCAGAAGCAATAATATTAAAAAAAAAAGATTTTGTTGGTTGAGTATGCAGGTCTTGCATTATATCAAACAGAATTCAAATTCTGCACAACCAGGAGACGGCACCAGTGGTGTTTGGGAGGAGCAAATCACCAAGTGATGCAAGGGATTTCTGAGTGTGGATAATGTATGTCTCTTCAGTTTTTGTATAAGCGATGCTCCATTCTTGTACTGTTAAGACATTTTAAGTAAGGGTGGATATTTTGTTGTCTTTTATTTTATTTTTTTTCTTTAACCATAGTAATCTACATAAATACACCTTGGAAATCATTTTTGGTAAGATTTTTGTACAGAACCACCCTACGGTTTGTTTTCTTAACAAATAATTATAAAGTTTGTTTAATGGCTCCCGAGAGCCTTCTTTTTTGTGTTTTAGGGAAAGTTCAGGTGCCAGGATGCAATGGAATTTATTTGATGTTGGTGACCTGTGTTTCCATGTCAAATGTTTTGAAATTAAATAAAGTATGTGTTTCAATACTTACTTTTATATTTTAATATTTTTTCTTCTTATTAATATTATGGTTATTGTTAACAATTTTATGCTTAAGTATTTGAAATAAAGGTTTAAATTTTGGAAATGAGTGTGTATTGTGATTTATATTCAAATAATACTCTTGAGTGCAACGTTTGAAAAAATGAAGTAACGCGTATTTCCTGAGGGAAATACAAAATAAATTTGGTGGCCTTTAGAATAAAGGGCAACAGAATAGTGATTAATAGATATCAGCTGAGACCATTTGTTTCTGGATATTTGAAGTGAATAGTAAGCTTTTTGAAAATGTAGAATTTAGGGGCACCCAAGTGGCTCAGTCGTTAAGCATCTGCCTTTGGCTCAGGTCATGATCCCAGGGTCCTGGGACTGAGCCCCACATTGGGCTCCCTGCTCGGCAGGAAACCTGCTTCTCCCTCTCCACTCCCCCTGCTTATGTTCCCTTTGTCACTGTGTCTCTCTCTGTCAAATAAATAAAATCTTAAAAAAGAAAAAAAAAGAAAAGAAAATGTAGAATTTGAAAATCAATAGTTTTTTTTTAAAATATTCTATTTATTGGGGCACCTGGGTGGCTCAGATGGTTAAGTGTCTGCCTTTGGTTCAGACCCACATGGGGCTCCTTACTCAACAGGGAGCCTACCTCTCTCTCTGCCTGCTACTCCTCCTGCTTGTTCTCTCTCTCTCTCTCTCTGACAAATAAATAAATAAAATCTTAAAAAAAGAAAAAAATATCCTAGGATCATGACCGAAGACAGACGCTTAACCTAAAGAGCCACCCAGACACCCTGAAAATCAGTAGTTTCTGACTCTTTTTGAGAAGCTGATAAAAATATGGGCCTGTTCCCCAGAAAATTCACATTTTTCATATACTCAAAATTTTGATCGGAGTGGTTGACTTGTCCATGGTCACAGAGATAGTGGTAGCACAGAGCTGGATCCCATGTTCTTTTGTCCAGTGGTGTTCCTGATGGCAATGATGACGGTGATACTACTACTACTAAAACAACAACATCTGCCCCTTAGCGAACAGGGTGGAAGGAATTGCCATTGGTTTTCTCATGGATCCTCCCTGTTGTGTGCGTGGTCACTGAAGCTCATCTCAGCCTGTGTGGGGGCAGAGCCACTGCTCCGGTTTCCCCATCCAGTCCTGCCTGCCTTACCGTCACACGACTGGATGGCCTCCTTGTCATCTATGAGTGTTCAAGCATCTCAGCACCACCTTTGCTGGAGAGCTCTCAGCTCTCTCCTGCTCAGAACAGTGATTCAGGCTGGTGCTTCTATGCCACCGTGCCAGTTTTTAAAATACGGAAATATGTTTGTACTTGTAGGCAAATAGCTTGTGTCCCGAAGGCCCCAGGACCCTTCCCATTCTGGCAGCCTGCCCCATCCTCTAGGAACTCAAGATCCAGCAAGTAACGGGTTAATCCCAGCACCTCAGGGAGCCTTCAGGACTGCTCCTGCACTGTTTTCTTGGCTTGGTTTCTTTTTTAACTGTTATCCTTGCCTCGTTTTATTTTTTTTTTCCATTTTCATTGAGACGTAATTAACAAACAGAATTATATATCGCATGTATGACATAATGATTTGATATGCATTGTAAAATATTTACCATAATCGAACCAATACATCCTCTCACATCATTACCTCTTATTTGGGTGTGGCAAGGGTGTTTAAGATCTACTCTATTGAATGTCAAGTGTATAATACAGTATTATCAGCTGTAGTCACGACGCTGTTCTTAAGATCCTCAGAACTTACTCATCTTATCATTGAAAGTTTGTGTCCTTTCACCAAGTATTTGAATGTTACCGCCGCATTTGAGAAGGAGGCATCTCTTTGCCCTTTAAGGCCCAGCTAAGTTCTATATTGTTCCTGGTACCCTTTCTAACTACTTCAGCCTTTATTTTATTTTTATTTTTTTAGAGAGAGAGAGAGAGAGAGTGTGTGTGTGAGTGGGGGGGTAGGGCAGAGGGAGAGAGAGAATCTCAAGCAGGCTCCATGCCCAGTGCAGAGCCGACACGGAGCTCCGTCTCACGACCCTGAGATCATGATCTGAGCTCAAATCAAGAGTCAGACACTTAACCAACTGAGCTACCCAGGCACCCTTGAACCCCTCAGTCCATATTTTAAAGAAATATGTATAGGATGTCTTCTGCGACAGGCAGTGTGTGCTTGGCACTGGACATACAGTGGTGAACAACACAGTTTCTGCTCACAAAGAACTAGGTGGAAGTAGAAATTAAAACCACAGTAAGCCTAATAAATGCATCACAACACACTCTAGTAGGTGTTAGGAAGAAAAAGTACTGAGTACAATCTGAGTACAGTAGGACAATGGAATTTAAACTGGGGGATCAGAGAAAGTATCTTGGAAGAAGGAACCTTGAAGGAGAGATGGGTAGAGGGAGCGAGGTGGGGGCAGATGAGGAGGGATGGACCTAGAGCCGACTTAGCCTGTGGGAAGGCTCTGAGCTGGAGAGCAATCAGTGGGGTCTAGGAACAGAAGAAAGTTCCCTCTGGCAGGGGCAGAAGGAGCAAAGGCAGGAAAGAGGTTGAGTGTCTGGAGAATCAGGCAGAGGCCTCGTTATGCAGGACGCGTGGGCTGGGAGAAGACTTTGGACCCTACCCGGTGCAAATGGAAATCTTTGAAGAGTTTTAAGCAGACAATGGATGTCATCCATGCCAAGTCAGGGATGGGACACGAGTGAAATGCTTTCAGAAGGTCTAACTGTGAGGGGATTTATCCAAGATTGAGAAGGGTCACTCATATATATTTAAATGACAGAGTAGTAATTTCAAACTTTTTTTTTTTTAATGTCAATTATACATGGCCTGCTAATTCACATATCTCACTCCCTCAGACAACTGTGGCCAGCCCTAGGCAGGAGAACACGAAAGGAGGTTTGGCTGTACCATCATCTTTTCATGAATTTAGCATTTCTTCCCATGACAGTTTTCCTTCCTTCTTGTGGGAAGTTCCTTTTCTCCTTGGCTTCTATACAATCCTTTTCCTCCTCCTGATAGTGACAATGTATCTCTTCCCTTAGAAAATACACACTGAGTTACTTGCAGGCCAAGTATGTGTATTTTTATCCCAAGGTCTGATCGAGGTCTAAATAAATACCTTGAGGTCTGTCACGTATCTTTCCATTTTTGTCTTCAAGAAGTTCATTGATATGTTTTTCCCCACAGTAATCAATTCTTCAATTCTCTAATACCAACTGGATGTCCCATAAGTCCATTCAATTCTGACATTAACTATCCAAAGTTAGCCCAGACTCCACAGGTGAACGGCTCAGTCCCGTAAGACTGCCCCCCCACTTTGGTACCAGCCATCAATGAGGTACCCAGTCTGCCCACACTTCTGCCGGTCAGCTACAAATCTGGAGGACCCCACAACCCTTTTAAAAGGCTGATGAAGGGCACCTGGGTGGCTCAGTTGGTTAAGCGTCTGCCTTGGGCTCAGGTCATGATCCTGGAGGAAACAGGGGATCCATAGAGCCCACATTCTCCTTTTTATTCTAAAAATTATAATGTAAACCAATACACGTTTACTGGGTTAATATCTAGAGACAGAATGAGGTGTTAGCTCTCTTAGAAATAAATGTGCTTTATTAGATGTTTCCTGGCAGAACTAGGTTTGGGGAAATGTGACATCATTTATGATAAATTCCAAGTCCAAAGGCAATATTCTATACTACAGTGGAATTTGGTGGCATATACATAATGTGGAATTCTTGTCACTGTAGATTAGAATGGCTCCTTATTCAATCTAAATTTATCATGAAATGCTCAAGGGTGGTACAAAAACAGCCGAGTCCTAGGTGGCCTCACAGAGAGAACTGTGGCCACGCTTGGAGAGGAAGGGGCAGAATGATCTTATCATGTGAGCCCACTAGGGACCCAAAAGCAGCTAAGAGAGAACTAGATCTAATGATTTCTTGTGGTTAAGACTGATATACAACTCAGGAGTCATCATTAAGCTGATATCCTCAGGCCCCGTGGGAGCGTGAATGTTGTAGCGGAAGCTAGTGAGAAGGATGATGACCTTAAGAACCAGACGCTTCACCCCCACTCACTCCTATTCCTGGCAACCAGGCATTATGTTTCTCCCTGGAACTCAGAAAAAAAGTTGGGTGAAGAAGGAGGACCCTAATTTTATTGAAATTTAATTTCCAAATCACAATAAAAAGGATGCATAATACAATGTAAGTTACAGAAAAATACAGTTTTGTTTCTTATACTTCTCAGTATATAAGCAGAGATTTGCTAGAGCCATCAAGGAGGTGATGGGGTTCAGAGCAGTCTTCCTGGGGAGCAGGCATCTGAACTGAGATGTGGAGTGGGCAGGAATGGGCCAGCTGGGCTAAATATTAGCAGGAGTGATAAAGCACAAGGGGAAAAGGTATGTCCAGCAGAGAGGATGGGTTTGTCTAAAAGCCCTGGGTACCGAGACAACTAGGGGTTCTCACTAGAAATGTTATCAGTTTAGCATTTCTAGAGATTGAGCACGATGAAAGAAAGAAAGTAGTGAAAGAAGTAGTGAAACAGGAGGTACAGGGGACAGGGCAAATACTGTGAATGAAGTTGTATGTGACTTTGTTTTACTAAGGAAAACCACAGGGTGCTGGCCCTTGCTTCTCTCTTTAGGCTCAGGACATTCCATACTCCCCTTGTTTACTATGTTTTAGCCAGACTGACCTTTCAGTTCCTCAAAGGTGATGACCTTCACCTCACCCCAGGGCCTTTAGACTATTTCTTTTCCTTATACTTCCCTTCCTCCTGACACATTAAATTCTCTTGTACTTGTAGACTAAAATGATCACCTCGGAAAGCCCTATACTTATTTATTGATACTATTTTGTGTAAACCATTTCCAGACTTATCTTTAGAACTTATTTATGAGCGCTATCAGAAAGCCCATCTTGTAGCTTGTACTCAGGCTTTCTTTTTCTTTTTTTTTTTTTTACCTAAAGTGGTAATATAATATTGAGCATTAGACCCTACTAGGCTTTGGATGATGTTTGTCTGTTTCTAGAAACCAACTCCATCTCAAATGGTGGGAGAGGGACAGTTGTTAAATTTCTTCAAAGAAATGAACCAAGAGGGGGCACCTGGGTGGCTCAGTCGGCTAAGCGTCTGCCTTCCACTCAGGTCATGATCCCAGGGTCCTGGGATCAAGCCCCACACTGGGCTCCTTGCTTAGTGAAGAGTTTGCTTCTCTCTCTCCCTCTGCCTGCCGCTCTGCCTACTTGTGCTCTCTCTATCTCTCTGTCAAATAAAAAAGAGAAATCTTAAAAAAAAGAGAGAGAGAGAGAGAGAGAGAGAGAGAGAGAGAGATGAACCATAGGCCCTGAAGGTGACTGAAATGTGAGTCCTAGAAATGTTTTAAGTATGGGGCGCCTGGGTGGCTTAATTGGTTAAGCTCAACTTGGTTGAGCTTGGTTGAACTCTTGGTTTCGACTTAGGTGATGATCTCATGGCAGTCGTGGGACTGAACCCCGCATTGGTCTCTGTGCTCTGTGTGGAATATGCTTCAGATTCTTTCTCTCTCCTCTTTTACTCCTCCCACTCACTCTCACATGCTCACTCTCTCAAAGAAACAAACAAAATCTAAAAAAAATAGAGAAATGTTTTAAGCAAAAGCAGTACATCACTGAAGTGAGTACTCTTCTAATGTGATTCATTTGAATGTTTGCATGTGCTTATTAGAGCAGAGCCTCATTATCTTTAATGTCACATCTGATGGACTCACTGGTGAGGTGACTTAAAAAGACCTATTTTTACTCAAATATATGGTAAGCAAAACCAAAGTACTTGCTTTTGTAACATACATTCATATACCACACACACACACACACACACACACACACACACACACACACCCCACAGAAGAAGCTATGCTGGTGGGATCTGAGTTTAACTACAGAAGCCAGTGAGTTCAGAATTAAATCACTGGTTATCATATCTTCATCTCACTGCCTACAAAACAAATGTGGTAATAATTCTTTAGGCGCTTAGTCACTATAGACAAGTCAAGATAATAGAATGTATCTACCTCTTGAGGAAGTAACTCTTTTGAACTCTATGAGGGTTATTTCAGTTTTAACATCTACCACTTCCTATTAATGAAAAAAAGAAATCAAAGTAGAATGATCCTGAGAAAATGAAATAGTAAAATTTTGTCTCTAATTGGGAGAAGTAATAATTGGAGGAAATCAATACCAATGGAAGACATTTTAATGTTCTATTAGTTTTACATTGGTGATAAAAACAACAAAAAATCAAAACTGTGTTATAATAAATGGTTCAAAAGGAATATTCATTAAGCAACATTACTAAAATGAACTGAACGTGATTTAATTTATCCAAGTTACTTTTAGTATCCAACACACGGAACTGGTGCAGATGAACTTGTGTTCCGGGGGTTTATCTCCTATATGGTCACATATCCCCTATATCTGGCCATAGTAATTCACACATACGCTGTGGACTTTCAGTGAAGATTGATGAATAAGAAGCCATGGCTTAAGCTCTTAGGATAAGGTGAGAAGCTCTGCCAGAAAAATACTCCAAAAGGAACATTTCTCTAAGGTCATCTGATTATCAGTTGATGTCTTGGACCCTCAAAATGAAGTCTTTTTAATTTTGTTTCTAGAAAGTATCTAAATGAACCATTGTAAGCTCATTGATTTTATAATTTTCATTGGCAGCAAATTCCACATATCAATTAGACGCAACACACACAAATTTGTTTTTCCCCATTTAGAATCATCTACCTATTAACTTTAGAAAATCCTTCGAACTTTTTTTATTTGGGGGAGATAATACCGTTGTTCTTTATGAGATTTAATCAGTGGTCCTTTCTTAGTGTGCTCTCACTTTTATTCTCTTTTCCCAGAATTCTAAGTAGCAGTGGACTTCAGTTTTCATTAAATCTCTCAAAAAGAATTTGTTCAAGTGACGGGCATTGGTTCATCTTCCATGCACCAGATGGTGGGGGGATCCTCTGAAGAAAGTTCATGCAGGTAACTTGATAAAATGTAACAAACTTGCTGCAGATGCCTTTCTCTTCCTTCATGTCAATGGAGGCTGTCTGTCTTATAATTTACATAAGCTATAGGGACCTTCTTCTGTTCACAGGCATAACTAAGAGGCCAGTTTACAGTTAGAGGTATACAAAGAGCACTAGCGTGGGATATAAATGATCTTGGTTTTAATTTTTGGCCAACCACCAAATTGTTATATTGTGCAAAATAATTCATTCAATTCCTTTGGGTGTTAGTTTCTTGAACAGTTTAACTTCGTCTTAAGTACCCTATAGCTTACTTGTAACCAAAAATCCTGTGAGGGATATAAGTATATCTTGATTATTATTAATGCTTCTGATTTAAGGTTTCCTGGATGAAAAAATTCAGGTCAGAAATTCTCATTTAAGATATCTTTGAGTAAATGATTTTCAAGTATTTAGCATTGTATTATGAGCACGTTTCCTTGGCACTTAATTCATAAAACTAAAAAAACCCAAGACATTTTCAATTAAAAAAATAGAAATTTAATTTTCATCATTGTTATGATTCTTTAAAATAGGTTTAAAAATTTGATGCATGTGAATTTGAAAGGCTTTTGTGAAACTAATCAAACAGCCTTCTAAGAAAAGATTTCTTGGCAGGAGTAATAATTTTCCCAGAACCTTTTTTGTGGAGAGATTTCAGTGGGGGCTTTTTTAAGGGTAGGACTCTTTTGGGGGTTTGTAGTGCTCTTGCTATCTTCACATGCTCATTGCAGTAATATTTGTTGCTTCCTTCTGACAGTTGAATGAGTGTGCGTTCTGCCAGATCCATGCACTGGGCATGGACCCAGTGCCCATCTCCATGAGAGCAGTAGATCATGGCAGGTTTGTTGAGCTCAGTTGAATAAAATGGTACCCAAGTGTTGATATCCACATCACAAGTAGGGCAGCATGTAATCCAGTAGCCTGTCTCAGACTCATCTTCCTCATCGTCTTCATTATAGGTGTCAAACTCATCATCACCATCAAAACTACATGCTTCTGCACTGAAACAAAATTCTTCAGAGTCTTCAAAGGGAGTGGAGTCCCCTGGGTCTTCTGTTGATGTCTGACTATTTGTGAGTGTTTTCTGATCTTCATTCACATCATCTTCAGCACATTTCAACATATAGAAATAGAAAGCTTCTGAAGTAGCCTGTTTATTGTCTCCTGGTATGCCAAGGAATACAGTTCCATTTCCCATATTGCTCCCAAACCAGATCTTGCTGTGCTTAATATCTGGGGTCCAATCTGGGGTCTCCATCTCACGAATGTCTATCCTATTATCCTCGAAAGAGACGATGTTGCATACCATTCTTTTTTGATTTTCAAGCTGATAGCCACCAACAATAACAAATTCATCATTGTTTGTTTGAGTCAGGATTGCACTGGAGACAGAGATTCCTCCTGGCAAGACTGTGCAGTTCACAGCTGGGCTACCCAGTGGGAGATCAACCTTTATTCTGTATAGGTTGGCAGGGCGGATGTTATTGGCAAGTGAATGTCCTCCTAAAATATAAATGGTATCATTTCTGGCAATGGAAACATGAAAAGACAGCCCATCCTGAAGTTCTGGAAGTAGGTATGATGTAGAGCACCCAAATTCAAAATCCACCAAGAAAACATGGGGCAGACAGTCAGCTACACTATTCCATTTTTCTGTGGTTCTTTGGGCAGAAGGAATGTATGACCGTCCTCCAAAGAGAACACCCATACTTTTCCCTCGACTATACACCACATCAATGGAATGACCGTATCTGGCTTCAGGAACATCTCCCACCAAGTCTTTCTCTGTGCAGCGAAAAGTAACCTTCTTGTTATTCTTGCCAACAACGGACATGACATAAATCTTATCCGAAAGCTCATTGTTTGGTGTTTTCCCTCCATGGATGATGTACTGTTGCTTTTCAGACTCTACGCTGCTTCTGAATACACAAGTGGCCGGGTAACGAAGAGGAGGAAGGTAGCAGGAGTCCTTAGAGAAGACCACAGGCTTCAGTTTGAGATGGTTATGCTTTACATCAAAGTGGAAAACTCCAGTGGGGCAGGACCTCTTTGGCCAGCCTTTTTGGCCAAAGAAGAAAACTTGCCCATCAAAATTCATTAGTGAGAAGCCTGGTTGAATTAAGGCCATGTTATTACTGACTGTTACCATCTGTAGTGACATATTTTCTGGTCCTGTGTAGATTTCTTATCTGAAAGAATTAGAAAAAAAATGGCATATATCTCTTCAAACAAATCACTATGTTTGGATCACCTCATCTGTTAAGCTTGTTTAAAAAAAAAAAAAAAATTCTTCCACAAGCTTGCAGTGGGACTAGCAAAACCCAGGGAGCTAGAAGCACAGAGCCACAGAACCTCCCTTCCTAATAGGATCCAAGCAACTGGGACCTGTTTTAGACATGGACTGGTCTCCCTTAGATTTCTGGGAATTGTAGTCCTTTTTTCCTCACAGATTCACCGCTTGTTGGCAGAAAGAACTACGTTTCCCAGGAATCCGTTCTCCTTGGGCTACGTAGCTACGATTGTTTTTGTTGCTCCAGGAGGGGAGACTCTTAGGATGCCTCTCTGAATAAAGGCGCTCAAAGTGCGAAGTGACTAGATGGGAGCCAAAGCGGAACACTAGGGAATGGGAGGTGAGAGTGGCCGACGCAGACCCAACATCCGGGTTCTCGGAAGGCCGCAACCCCAGGAGGGGCGTCAGGCAGCCCGCTGCCGGGTGTTGCCGGGTCCTCTCCAGGGACTCTTAAACGGGTGACCCAGTAGGAGGCACAACAGCTTCTGGCTCCGGTGGTGTTGCCTGGAAACCGCAACCTGAAGGGACGCCCCGGCCGAGGCGTCTTTGCAGACTCCTCCCGCCGGGATTCTTTGGGGGACTGGATTCAGTTGCACCTCTGAGTGTCCCTAGGTTGCTGGGACGGGGGGTGGGGGAGGGCGTGGGACGAGGGGGGACACCGAGGTCACAAAAGTTGTGATTGTTTGACTATTTCACGGCAGCCAAGGATCAGCCTCTGAATACCTGGAGTGCAGGGTAGAAATTACCAGATAATGATTCAGTAATGGAAACACTGTAATTCGATTTCAGCAAGCGTCACGCCTTGCTAAGACTCCTTATTTTCCTCAGTCGCTCTTGCTCCGGTTTTTAGGATTCTTTTAGCGAAGCAGAGAAGATTCCTAAACGCCTCCCTCCCTCCTCCATTCTCTCTCTTCTTCCCTCTCCCATTCTCTCTCTTGGAAAAAAATAATGGCTGTTATTTCAGATTTCTCTCTCCAGCTCAAGACATTTGAAATAATTCTTAAGTAACTCTGTAGTAAGCAGGCGCCAAGCAAAGAGGTGCCAGAATTATTCAGGATTGATACTAGTATTAGTACTTTTTAGAAGGTATTTACTACATGAAGTAAACCTGATAAATTTTTATTTTATTACCGTTACTTACCTTAGAGAGATTCCAGGAGCTTAATAATATCCTCCCTGTTTGCAAAAGTGAAGTCCTAGACACCAAAGTTTAGAGGAAACAAAATAGTACAGATTCCTGACTGTTAAGAGTAAATTGTTAATATGCTTCAAAAACAGTTTGAAACAGTGTCTCTGAATATGGCTCTCAGTACTTAAGAGTCTGGACTCTGCAAGCTGATGGACTGTATTCAAATCCCGTCTCTCACTACTATCGCTATGAACTTGTGATTTTACATCTCACTGTCTCAATTTCCTCATCTGTAACATGAGATAATTACCTACGTCCTTGGTCGGGGTTAGTTATGGTTAGTAAATTAATACATGTAAAGCACTTAGAGCAGGGCTTTGCACACTGTGATAGTTTTTATAATTATGCTTTAACTTATCAAAAGTAAGGTTGTGGGGCGGGGTGGGAGGATGGGGGAACCAGGTGGTGGGTATTAGGGAGGGCACAGATTGCATGGAGCACTGGGTGTGGTGAAAAAACTATGAATACTGTTACGCTGAAAATAAATAAAAAATTGGAAAAAAAAAAAAAAGTAAGGTTGTTAGTACACAATTACCTGCAGTCACGGCAGATGATATTTATAACGTTGGAGATGGTTGGAAGGGAGTTTGGATCTGGGATCTGGTCCGTGGGTTTAGACTGATTAACTTTTTTGACTAATGAGAATTGGATAAGCATATCAGTGGAGGTGCTGCTGGTGAGTTCAATTTAAGTAATAGGAAATAATTCATTTATTCTTCTGTTACCCTTTCTCTAAACACTCATTAAATAGGCAGACTTTGAAGTCTGAGTCCAAATCTGGGCTCTGACACTTAGTTGCTGTGTAACCATCTTGGGCAAGTTATTTTTTCTCTGTACTTTCTTTCCTGTAAAATGGGAATCGTATTAGTACCTATTCATTGGATTGTTTTGAAGGCTAAATGGGATAACACGTGTAAGTCACAAAGCACAGTGCCTGGCATATAATGAGCATTTAATAAATGTTAGTTGACACTGTATTTTTATTCTCCCTGTAAAGATTTCTTGGACCATTTAGAATCTATGGTCAGTCTTAATGGCATCTTGGAGGGGGGTGTTTTTGCCTTGAAGCACTTCTGTAGATCAGATGTAATTAATTGCTAAATGTTCTCTTCTACTTAGTTTACTTAGGAGATTCCTCAAGATGTGATATTTTAATAATCATCTTGTGGGGTTTTTTTTTTTTTTTCATCTTGTGGGTTATTAAACCAAGTGAGGACATGGTGAGTGAGAAGCATTATTACTAAAGTAGCAAAAGCAAGCCTGTTTCTTCTTCAGACCACAGTGGTTTATAGGTTCAGCAACTTGGCCTACTTACAAAATAACAGGTGTTTTCTTTATTGGGGGCCTATCCAAGTATACATAAGAGAAGACTTCTGGGAACTAAGAAAATGCTCTCCATAGGAATTAAAAGGAAATATTGTTAACCCTCAATTCATTAAATGAAAATCATAAGTGATTATACTCAGCATGATATGTGATGATTGTCAGAGAGTTGTCCATTTTTCAGTGGAGTGAGCATTGAAGCCAAAGCCTGTTTATTTTAAGTACCTCTGAAGACTGTTACTGGGATGTAGAGCAAGCCATACAGGGATAATGCATTCTAGATCCCAAGGGATGAACATACACCAAGAGCACTTGCTTTTAAACAGCAAGCTTTTTTTTTTTTTTTTTTTTTAAGATTTTATTTATTTATTTGACAGAGAGAGGGATTACAAGTAGGCAGAGAAGCAGGCAGAGAGAGAGGGGGAAGCAGGCTCCCTGCTGAGCTGAGAGCCCGATGTGGGGCTCGATCCCAGGACCCTGGGATCATGACCTGAGCTGAAGGCAGAGGCTTAACCCACTGAGCCACCCAGGTGCCCCTAAACAGCAAGCTTTTTTTTAAAAAAAAGTTTTCATTGTGGCCTATTGGCTTCATTTTAAGGTGGTCATAGGGAATTTGGCTTCTCATAAGTGAAAACATGATTACTGTAGATTAACAGATACATTTTCTTAGGCAAGGCATAAAAAATACTACCCATTTTTTTGTAGCTTAGTTTGGGTCCCTAAAGATTTCTGACCTGTCCTTCTTTTGATGCCCCGCTCTTGGTACACCTCATGATTTCAGGGTCCTAAAAACAGTCGTGAGGCTTATTACTATTAGGATGAATTATGTCCTCTGGTGACACACTTCAAGTATTTGTGCATTTAATTTTTAGAATATCCATTTTAAACCATGACCAGATGACTTAGGTATTGAAAGAGTGAACAGGAATATTGAAACACTGAAAGTGTTTTCATATTATTTTGCCATATGTATTTAGTTTTTGAAATTTGCTTTATTAACTTAAATATGTTTTCACTGGAGTAGACTATTGTATATTTCCCATGGTCTTAATATGACTATATTAGTCACATCTTGGTTTTTAAGAGTTTTTGAAAGGTTATACTAGAGCTAAAATAATCTACTTTCTTTAAATAGGCTAGATAAAAAAGGTAGATTTTGAGAAAGAAGATACTGTTCTTCAACTGAAGGAAGTTTCAAAGTCAACACATGAAAGATTCTTTTTAAAAGACAGAAATAGAGGACCAATAAATTTATACAATTTCCCAACCCCATGCTAACATTCCTCAGCAGGGAGGTTTTCATTTATTCACTGTGAAGCTAGGGCATAGTTGAGAATCAAAAGAGAACTAATGGTGTGAGGTCTGGGTTTGTAGTTTCCTGTGTCTGAACTAACTCTTTTTTCCTTCCAAAGAAAGGTACTGTACTCAGAGGCGTTAAATCTTACTGATCAGTGTTGCCCATGTTTTCCCGATGACTCCAAAATAGCAGGTAACCTCATGTAACTGTAGTCATTCCATCCATGAATTAACACTATCTTGCACAGCTAATCAGGTTCCAGGCTTATATTATTTGATTTTTTTTTTTTTTTCTGGCACTGGAACCAGGATTAGGTCTTTTTTCTGACACTTATGCCAGAGAAACAGTTATGTACTAAGATTAGCACATGGGCTCTGATGCCACAGGAATTAAATCCTTGCAGTAGCCTGACACCAGAAAGCCCCATAGTTTCCAAATTTTACAGCATCCCCTCCCCATCTGGACACCCAGTCCATCTGTGACTAGCAGACTGTACAGGGAAGCATCACCCTTCCCTGAAAGTTGACAAACGTGGGTGCCCATCTTTTAGCTTTGGTAGAAATGAAGGTATTGGACCTACCTGAAGGCCAGAGGGGCTGCTCACCCCTCTCTGAATCTTTGCTGCTGCCAGGTATTAAATGTCAGCACTTGGGGAAGATTCACTGACTGCCCACTCTGACCGTGGCAAGCAGGAGGCTCACAGTAAAGAGAGTGTGTATATGCGCCTACAGATGTTCCAGTGAACACTGATCTAACGGGAGTAACTGACTGTGACTTTTTTTTTTCTTGTCTTTAGATGGTTGAGGGAGATATCCACCAGGGTATAAGCTCAAGATTTAACTATTTCCTTACTGAGCAACAATAGAAACACAATCCACTCTTTGTAAAGACCAAAAAAAAAAAAAAAAAAAAAACCACCAACTGCCTACAACCTGATTTATATTTTTATTAAAAACATCTTAGAAAAATATAGAAAAGAATGAATATAATTGCTGTGACTTAAATAATACTATTAGGAATACAGTGGTAAATTATTTTTCCTAAAGCAGAGACCACTAATACCAATGCCAATCAGTTTGATTTTGAACTGCTCTTCAGTAGTCTCATTTTGTTTAATGCAAAGCTCAGAAGTCATTCCAATTATTGGAGGCCTCCTTTGTACAATTTTATACAGGAGCTGTGGTGTAATATTGTACAGCAGAATGATTAAGAGAATGGGCTTTGGAATCAAAGTGATGTGGTTTTCTTTGCCAGCCTGCCATTTGCCAGTGGAGTCATCTTAATCTCAAAGCCTCTGTTTCTCTGTCTCTGAAATGGGGATAATAGAAGTAGTCACCTCAAAAGATTGTTACAAAAAGATTAAGTCAGATAATGTCTTTAAAGTGCTTAGTGCCCAGTAACAATGAATGGGAGTTCCTGTTGCTGTACATCCTTGTCAGCATTTGGTGTTGCCAGTGTTCTAGATTCTGGTCATCCTAACAGCTGTGTAGTGATATCTCATTGTTGTTTTAGTTTGTATTTCCCTGATAACGTATGATGTGGAGCATCTCTTCATGTCCCTTTTTTGTCATCTGTATATCTTCTTTGGTCAGCTGTCTGTTAAACTTCAGCTCATTTTTGTTTTGTTTTTTAAGATTTTTATTTATATATTTGACAGAGGAGGAAAGAGAGATCACCAGTAGGCAGAGAGGCCGGTAGAGAGAGGGGGGAAGCATACTCCCTGCTGAGCAGAGAGCCTGATGCCGGGCTGGATCTCAGGACCTGAGATCATGACCTGAGCCAAAGGCAGAGGCTTAACGCACTGAGCCACCCAGGCGCCC
The DNA here is from genome assembly GCF_963455335.1 of Martes martes. Lineage (NCBI taxonomy): Eukaryota > Metazoa > Chordata > Mammalia > Carnivora > Mustelidae > Martes > Martes martes. Next base: position 27,682,497 of record NC_137898.1, on the reverse strand, counting down.
CTTCAGCTTATTTTTAAATCAGATTGTTTGTTTTCTTATTTTTGAATTTTAAGAGTTCTTTGCATATTTTAGATAATCAGATGGGTTTCTGGCAAATATTTCTGGCAAATATTTTCTCCCAGTCTATGGCTTTTCTTTTTATTCTCTTGTCAGTGTCTTTGGCAGAGCAGAAGTTTTTAATTTTAGTAAGACCATCTTATCAGTTATTTCTTTTATGAATTGTACCTTTGGTGTTGTATCTAAAAAGTTGTTGCCATTCCCATGAACTATGAACTTTATGGTTTTGCATTTTTTTGTTTATGTCTGTGGTCCATTTCAGCTAATTCTTATGAATGGTGTAGGTCTGTGGCTAGATTCATTTCTTACCTATGGAGATACAGTTATTCCAGAATCTTTGTTGAAAAGACTATCTATGTTGTACTGTATTGCCTTTGCTCTTTTTTTTTAAAGATAAGTTAATTGTATTTATGTGGGTCTATTTCAGTGTTCTCTGTTTCTATTGATCAGTTTGTCAATTCTTTCACTAAAACCACACTGTTTTGATTACTATAGCTGATTTAATTTTAAAACAATTCATTAAAAACAGTTACTTCAGAAAAAATCTATACCACTCATTAGCCCATCAACTAATCATAAAATTTTTTTATTGATTTGTTCTCTATTATAATGTTTATCTAAGTATATACACATTTTACCTGGTTATAATGAGGGTACATTTAAATTGTATTTTATCTTTTTAATGTAACATTTCACATACACTATAAAATGTATATTTTATTTTCACCTTTATAATTCTTAATAACTTCCTAGAATTCCATTAAGTAAATGGAATTGTTGGTCATTTAATCAGTTTCCATGTGGCTTAGATGATAGAATGCGTGATCAAAGGAAGACAGGTCTGACTTTGAGTCTCAGTTCTGCCACTTACTAGCTAAATGATCTTTTTGAGCTTCAGTTTTCTTATTTCTAAAACAGAGATGATACCTGCCTTATTGTAAGGATTAATGGATATAAAGTGTTTGGAGAGTGTACTCAATAAATCTTGTCTGATGATGATGATACTATAAATACATTTGAACAAGTGACTATTTTAATTCTTTGCAAAATATTAGGATATAGTGTCAAGGTTGACTTTTTAAAAACTGATCAGTAGCTCAGTTGTTTGGCTGGTTTTCATCATTTGAAGTGTTGGTCCATCCTTTAAAAAAGCCTCATCATCTCTCCTAGTTACTTCCATGATGATTTTTTTCTTTGTCTGCAAAAGAGTATTGGATTATTTCCCTAACCTGTTTATTGTGTTATATAATGATTGTAGTACTTGAAATTCCAGCATCAATGACAGCTGTCTTAAAATTGACATATTGGATATCTCCATAGTAAATGCAAAATAAGAAATGTAACACAGAAACCATGGGTATGTTTACGCAAGTATTTTTGCCTTTGTATTTTACTACTAACATAAAAAAACAGGCAGTTTGTTGCTGAATGGGTTATTTGTTTCCTGAAGCATCTGGAAATTAGCAACACGTTTGGAAATGGGTTTTAAAGCCCTCAGCCTTTGCCACACCATTAGGAGGGCATTGAACTTGCAGTGATCTTAGTCAAGATCCTAGTTTGCCAAAAGTGCTCAGCATAGAAACTAAATGTGAAATAATCAACAGTATTTACTGATCATCCACTATGTACAGAGGCATTGGAGAATTAGAAAAATTATCACAGACACAGGGCTTGCCTTTAAGGAACATACATGGTAGTAGGACGAAGCAACTTTACATCCTTCTTACACTCACCCTTAAAATTCTTAAAAGTTCACCAAGAAATCATAATTATAGGTTGCTCAGCTCATTCTTAAACCTTGAGGCAGAATCAAATTTAAACTTCTACTGAAATACATTGATTTGCCTACCTTACATCCAAAACCAGTGGGTAATTAAAGAATGCAAGTCAGTGCAATTACAGAATAAAATACTGTTTATTTAGCAGCAGGGAGATGAAAGTAACAAGCTGTACTGACATAGTAACTGAACAGTTAGGAAGCATAGTTGCAGAAAAACAGAATGCCAGTGATGGAAGACAGCTTCACCTCCAATCCCTCTAGTTTTGCATTCAAACAACTTAAGGCCAGAGAAGTTAAACCATGCGACAAGAATAACACAGCTGCAGGGGTGTTATACATGGTGGGTTGAGGGGAGGCAGGGGAGAAGCACTCTTGTGTGAACTCATGACTGTTTTGGTGCAGAGTGCCTCTCAAGCATTTCCATCCCCGTTTTATAAATGGGGAAACAAATTACATGGTTGCTTGATGAATTAGTAAGTGTTAGTGACAACTTTTCATAGCATTCCGATAGGAATAGATAATTTTTCCTCTTTAAATAAGTGGCTGATTTTTAAGGAAATAATATAAATAGCATAGGAAAAGAGATACTTGTAGCTCCCATAATGGGAGCTACAACTGAAACTGGCAAAGAGGAGAAAAGAGGAAGGAAGAGGAAATATATAGAAGGAAGCAATCTACAGTTAGTATGATGGATTGTCAAGAGAAGAACATGACAAGTGACTTGTCACTTTTTACTTAGGGCAATTAATTAAATATGGCCACCTGACTAGAATGACTGGTATTTTCCTATGTTTCATTGTTCTGTGATTTAAGGTGCACTCTTTGCCATAAAATAAAATGGAGAAAAATTTCAGAGGTGATTTACAACGTTGTACTAGAAAAAAAAATTCACTTCAAAAATTTTTATTTTTAGAGAAGGAGGGATTTTATGTTTCTTAGTTACTATCTTTGGGTATAGAAGCCATGTTGGTGTATATGTGTTACGCTGTATATATTGAGGTAAAATTACAAATAAAATAGTGAGATTAATTGGAATCTGGGAAAGCACTGTACTACCTCTTAAAGCTCATTTATTATTCCAGGCATAGGAATTTAGAATAAAAAATAGTTGGGAAATGCATCTTTAAAATCCTGTTTCTTTTAAGAGAATGTCAAATGAAAAGGTCGATTTTATTAGCAAGATCTGGCATTTTGAAACACTCAGAAATTAATTTCTGCAAGCAGGCTTGATTTAGTTGGGTTTGTCTACACCTGCTCCTGACTAGCTGTGTGGATTTTGCTTTAAAGCAAGCTTTCTGGTGTTATAAAAGTGTTGTGCAGTGTGCAGGTGGTTGACAGGAAGCTGGCTAGAAGGGGATAACTTTAATTAAGAGCGTATGCCTTTGTGTTACAGTTGTTCTGCGGTAGAGAAGACATAAGCATTAATGGGATATTAATGCCCCACATTAATGGGGCATCCCATGTGAAGATGGGATTACAACTGAGCTAAAAAATCTCCTATGATTGAAATACTAATGACTGATTATAGAGCTCTGAAGTTGACCCAGAAACTCTACTGCATCTACTGGATTCACAGCTTTGTTAGGATCCTTGTTCAGTGAAAGACTTAACTGTTTTCATTCGTAACTCACTGATGTAGTTGATTACATTTCTGAAGATAGGAGATCAGTTTTGAATGTGGTTGAAAGATGTGTATCGAACATTTTTCTTGATAAATGTGCTAGTCTAGAGTTAATGCACTTGTAGGAGGTTTATTAGGGGGTGAAGATAGGGTATTTACTTGGGATCATCCATAACTTGGAACTTTTTCAACAAATGGAATAAACAAACGTGATAGTGAAAAAGAAGTCTGATTTCCAAAATAGTAGATTTTCTGAATTTTGTCTTATGGGTATATCCTTCAGATACCATATCCACTGGCAGTCTGCTTTTTATAAAACAATAGGGGTTGAATGGGGAGAGGAAGTTTGAATGCTTAACGGTTTGCATTTTTTTTTTTTGTTTAATGGAATTAATAACTGTGTAATTGAAAACAGTCTAATACTCAGTTGACCTGCCTCGGTGAGTCAATGCAGACATTTGTGGATTGGCTTAAACAGCTTGAAGGAAGAGTATATTTTGGGGAAATAAAATTGATTTTATACAATCTGCTGATGAACAGCAAGGCTTAATGAATGATAGCCTCAAGAAATCTCATTACGGTAGCTTGGATGGATGAGCTGGAAAGGCAAGCAAATTTTTCAAGAGGAAAGTTCCTGCTTAAACATGTAATTTTATAGATTGGTGTTACTCCCATCCCCCCAGAGCTTTCTGCAGGGGGGGAAGACAATCAACATGCTTGAGTTCCAACATTCTTGGTAAACTTTTAGTGATGATTTTCTGAAGTCTTTTTTGCCTTAGTTGACTTAGCCGCCTTCTCCTGTTCCTCTTTCCCTGCCATCTGAACTTTTAACTTCAAGATAATTACAGATCACAGGATAGACTCATGTAAAGTGGCAAAAAAAAAATGCGCAGGGACATTTTATGCACCCTTGTTCCAGCCTTTTGCAGTGTTAACATCTTGTATATCTGTAGTACAGTATAAAAATCAGAAAACTGATATTGGTGCACAGCACAAACATATTCAGGCTTCACCAGTTACATATACACTAATGTGTGTGTGTGTCGTTGAACTATATCATATGTGTAGCCTTGTATAACCACCACCACAGTCAAGATACTCAGCTGTATTACCACTACCCCACTCATGTTACCCTCTTTATATCTGTATCCATCCCCTCCCCCATCCCTAATCCAGCCACCATTAGTCTCTCTCCGTCTTGATAATTATGTTGTTTCATGAATGTTACATAAATGGAATCATACAGTATGTATGTAGCCTTTCAAGATTGGCTTTTTTCACTAAGCACAATTTCTTTGAGGTTCATCCAAGTTGTTGCTAAAGTAATAGTTTGTTCTTTTTTATTGGTGAGTAGTATTCTGTGGTATGGATGCACCATGTTTGCTTGACTGTTCACCCATTAAAGAACTTTTGGGTAGTTTTCTGGCTTTACCTGTTATGAATAAAGCTGCTATGAACATTCATATACAAGTTCTTGCAAGGGAATAAGTCTTTATTTCTCTGGGATAAATACCGAGGAGTGAAATTGTTAGTTTGTATGGTATGTCCATTTTTAGTTTTGTATATGTGCTGCCGAAGCGAGCACCCATTTTTAGTTTTGAAAGGAGCTGCCAAATTATTGTCCAGAGTGGCTGAATCCTCACAATTTTTCTGAAGATTTTTCTCATCCATTTTGAGGAGTATGTAGTGATAGCTCATTGTGGTTTTAACTTGTATTTCTTTAATGGCTAATGATATTATCTTTTCATGAGATTATTTGTCATTTATATATCTTCTTTGGTAAAATGAGGATGTCTCTAGTTTTTTTAATTTGGATTTTTCTTGAATATTGGGTTTTGAGAGTTCTTTAAATGTTTTATGTGCTAGTCCTGTATTGTATTTGTAATTTATAAACATTTTCTTCTAGTCTGTGATTTTTCTTTTCCTCTTCTTCACAAGATCTTAAAAAGATCTTAAAGAGATCTTCTTAACAAGATCCTTCATAGAACAAAGTTTTGAATTTTGATGTGGTATAATCTATCACTTTTTTTCTTATAGAGCATGCTTTGAGTGTCAAGTCTAAGAACTCTTTGCCTAGTCCTATGTCCTAAAGATTGTCTATATTTTTTTGTGCTTCTCTTATAAAATCCACTATTTTACCTTGAGGTGTTTTTATTATTCTTACTCCTATTACAGCGTTCATTTAAAAATACTTTCACTCCATTCCATATTGCTCTAATGTAAAAATAATCACAACACGGGTCATCAGAGTCATTCCTGTTCCAAAAATGGAGTCCTGTATAGGATGCATAGGTTATAATCCTCTTTAGGATAAGGAACAAGATCTGTTCCTATCAAGGCAGCTTTTGTGGGATCTGTGTTCATGGTAAGCATGTACTTAGTCCACATTTTTTTTTTTTAATTGGATGAAGTTTTTAGAATGGGTGTCTCCTTTTTCTCTTTTCCTCACGGTGAGATTTTGTCAAGGAAAAAAATGTACCTGAAAATGCCTACTACTAAGGCCTTTGCATGGACGGCAGTACTGCTTCTGCCTTCATAAGCTCTGTAGTCAATAGTAATCTCCAAGCTTTTCCCAACTCCAAGTGTTTCCTTTAAAATTCACTGCAGAAGTGTACTTAGTGGAAGCGTTTTTTGTTGTTTTTTTTTTAGAGAGGGAGGGAGGGAGAGAGGAGAGAGAGAGGAAGTGGCTAGGGACAGAGGGAAGAGAGGAAGAATCTTAAGCAGGGCTCAATCTTACAACCTTGGGATCATGACCTGAGCCAAAATCAAGAGTCGGACACTTAATGGACTGAGCCACCCAGGTGCCCTGGGGAAGTCTTTATATAGAGGTCAAGGGGCGCCTGGGTGGCTCAGTTGGTTAAGTGTCTGCCTCCGGCTCAGGTCATGATCCCAGGGTCCTGGGATGAGCCCCACATTGGGCTCTCTGCTCAGCGGGGAGCCTGCTTCTCCTCCTCCCTCTGCATATCATTTCTTTTCCTGGTGTTCTCTGTCTCTGTCAAATTAAAAAAATAAAATAAAATCTATATAGAGGTCTAGATGCTTATGGCAACAACATTTTGGTGATAATGAAGAATTCTGTGCCTTTAAGTGTTAGGAAAGGGTCATAGGGAAAAGTTTATAACTTGAAGTGCAGCATATTCTTTGATGCTAGAATGGTATGTTTTTATCTCATGCTGATAAAACAAAGTAGAAGAGTTACTGTGCCCGTGCGTGCACGCGCGCACACACACACACACACACACACACACGCTCTTTGCCTTTCTTTTCCTCAAGGTGTTTTGCATGTTATTGGGTACAGAGTGTTGTTGGAGGCCTGGGTATACCCATCTGGGTGAGATTGCTGCCTTTTCCTTAATTTCCTGCCAACTTTATGTATGCCTGGAAATTCATAATCAGAAGAATGCTATTACTACTTTTGTTATGAGAACCACATTACTGTTTCTCATCAATAGTCATTACTTGACAAAAACCCTACCCAAAGTGTCTTTTTCAGATTTATTCTCTATCACTGGATTAGATGACCTTCAGGTTTCTCTCAGCCCTGAGAATCTGTGACAATTTCAGTCATTGGATTTCTTTCTCTCTTTTTAATACGATCTGAAAGACATGAAAAATATTAAAGGATGCAAAATGGGTGTCGTTCAGTCAAGGAAGAGGAAATCAGTTCATACTGGGTCTCTTCTATCCCATAAATAAATCTGTACACTTGCTATGTAATTTGGTCTTTTTGAGATTTGCCCATTTTCCAAAATATAAAAGGAGACCCATCCTGTGAAGTACCAAGGTTGTTGGTTTCATTTCCGTAGGCAAGGTGAATTCTTTTGATAATATTCCATCTTACCGTTCAGCACACCAGGAGATTCTTATTGAGCCGAACTATGAAAATTTGAGAAAGTGGATTTTGACAGCCTCTGCACAACTCTTTAAAAATGTGTTATTTATTATTTTAGAATATCAGCAGTAAACCTTGCAGTTTAAAAAAGACAGCCCTATTTTTACCAACACACAGCTGTCTGTGCTGTTAAAAAACAGGTTACACACTTTGAGAGGAGACTAGTTCATGGCGACTTGTTTCCAAAGATTTAACCACTCTGGGCTCTGAAAGTTGCATTTTCTTTAGGTGGGTTGCATTAAGCAGAGATCTGAAGATAAACATCAAAGATGCGTTAAATCTCAATGGTGAGAATTCCACATGCCGTATTTTCATAATGATGTCCTTTCAGAGAGCGCAGAACACAAACTGATTCGGGTGGTGGTTAGTTTCTTTATTCTGTGGTAGGACCAGGACTCCAGGAAGGTTAATGTGATTTTTCTCTCCATTTCTCAGTGACTGGAGAGGAAGAGAACCAAACCTGTGGTCTTTCTGTGAAATTTAGTAGTCCAAGCGGAGCAAAACATCCTCCCTGTGTCCCCTCCTAATAGCTGTGATTGTGAAAGTGTTATGTGTGATTTACTGGTCATTATTTCTACACATTTACTTATCTTCACAATATGTTCTGGGTCTTTCATGAAGAGCTCTAAGCCTCAAAACATAAAAATCAAACCAAAACAAAGAGCCCTACTATGGGCAAGTGTCTCTCTCTCTCTCCCTTTTTTTTTCCTTTAGAAAAAATACTTCACGATAAAAACACAAGCATACATGAATGGCAACTGAAAAAGCATTGCTTCCTTCTACAAAACCACTGGGATTTGCATAAACCACTTGGCTGTCTGGCAAATGATTATCTGCTCTGTCAGTCCCTGGGGACTTTCAACATTAGGTTATTTTTATTTTTATAGATAAGGACAGTTATGACTTTGCAGGTGGGTATTTGTTAAACTCTTCAAATAATGACAGTTTAGGAAACTGGATTTTCCAAAAGTCTTTAAAAAGTCAATAAAGACATTTCTTCTCCTGTATTGTGATAACCACATGAATAAAATTAAAGGCCTTGAAGGAGTTTGAATGTGCGCTGTGCATAGCTTGTTAATTATTTCCCTTTGGTAAAACTGAGATGTGTTAAGGCTAAAACCTCAAAATATACCACACTGAGAATTGGAAAGGAAGTTTGAAAGAATTTCTATTATCACTTTTAAAGCATCCACAAGGAGACATTTACAGCAATATAAAACACAACCTGGCTGCTTCTGTTTGGTATTTGCTCGCTGAAGTAGATTACCCAAGATGGTTTGAGGGAGAGATTGATGTCATTCAAGTTGGAATTTTGCTGGGGTCCAGCTCTGGAAAAGCAGATTGACATTAACATTCCTGTAATTAAGTACATATCCTACTGACAGTGAAATAATAGCCACCTTCAAATTTATTTATTGTTTTTTATCTAGCAACTGCAGTGTAATTTATTGAACTTTGGCTTGCCAAAGCCTGGCAGTGTTACAGGTAAATTTACATAAACCCCAAGTGATGCTTTTTCCTATATTTAATTTTCAGGTACAAATAGTTTGAGACAGTTTCTTTGGTTTTGAGTTCATCTACAGCTCTGTAGAAAATTTTCATTTTATTTATTTTATTATTATTTTTTTAAAGATTTATGTATTTGACAGACAGAGATCACAAGTAGGCAGAGAGGCAGGCAGAGAGAGAGGGGGAAGCAGACTCTCCGCTGAACAGAGAGCCCAATGTGGGGCTCGATCCCAGGACCCTGGGGTCATGACCTGAGCGGAAGGCAGAGGCTTTAACCCACTGAACCACCCAGGTGCCCCAATTATTTCCATATTATTTTGGGGGGTTTTGCAACACCACATTTTTATCTAGAGGTGTAAACCATGAGGGCTTATCTTATTTTAGGTGACATCAGTGCCCTCAGAGGCAGAGGGGTCACAGTCAAAGCAGGTCAAGGACAGAGTATAATACTAAGTCTGATCTGTTACCATCACGATCATGGTGGCTGGCAGTTCTGAAGGGCCGTGTGTGCCCATTTGATCCTCAGAGCAATCCTGTGAGGGGTGTTTGGAGTCACAGTTGCTTATTAAAAACCCTTATGGTCAGATGTGTTTCAGAATTCAGAATTTTTTGGAGTTTAGAAAAGTAATCAGGGATAATACCACATATGACACAAAATCTACAGTGGGGTCTGGGAAAGCACCTCAAAAACAAGCCCATTAATATTTCTTCAGGAGAATGTATGAGTAGTCCCCCTGAGTAGAAGAAATAAAAGCCGTAAATACTTTCATGTTAATTCGAATCAGGTCTTGCCCCCAGATGAGGTTGGACATCATCTTATGAGAACACTTTTGTGTCTTTCTGAACTTTTGGTAAATACCAAATAAAATGAGTAACAAATAACAAAGTTTTGCTCTTGTTTTAGAGAAACAGAAGAAGCTTGGCCCTTTTTCCTCCTGCTGTATACTGTTGGAGAACCCCCTCTTTTTATTATCCCCCATGAATTACACTGACTGTGTAGGCAGTAATGACTCTTCTGCTTTCTGTAGATAGTAAATTTCTCAAAGCTATGCAAGAATGGTATTTCATACAGAATGAATGGAATTTAACAACATGAAATATCACAAGGAAAAACTAAGTTCAAACTGCAAGGATGGAAGCATTGTGTCTCAGCTGACAGGCATTTAGCGGTGTGTTAAACGAACTGACAGTGTGAAGAGGCTACTGGCAGTGTGGGTGCGCGTCGGCTACACAGTGCAGTGTTTGGAATGTGAGAGTTAGTCCGGTTTCACTGGATCCAGACCATATCTGGGACCTTGGCTTCATTTTTGGATGGCACATATTTTTTTAAAGATTTTATTTATTTATTTGAGAGAGAGTGAGAGAGAGCATGAGAAGGGGAGAAGGTCAGAGGGAGAGGCAGACTCCCCGTGGAGCTGGGAGTCCCATGTGGATCCTGGGACTCTGGGATCATGACCTGAGCCAAAGGCAGTTGCTTAACCAACTGAGTCACCCAGGTGCCCCAAGAATGGTATATTTTATTTTTTATTTATTTATTTTTTTTTTTTTAAAGATTTTATTTATTTATTTGACAGACAGAGATCACAAGTAGGCAGAGAGGCAGGTAGAGAGAGAGGGGGGAAAGCAGGCTCCCCGTGGAGCAGAGAGCCCAATGCGGGGCTTGATCCCAGGACCCTGAGATCGTGACCTGAGCCGAAGGCAGAGGCTTTAACCCACTGAGCCACCCAGGCGCCCCAAGAATGGTATATTTTAAAGGGAGATGCAGACAGTATTAAATCTTTTCCAGGTAGATTGAGCAGGAGGGTGGAAACACTTGAAGCTATGTCATGTTAGGCACAGGTGAAATAATTGGGCAAGTTTAGTTGAAAGCTTTGCCAGCTTCTAGCAGTATTTGACTACCGTACCTGCTTAAATGAGTAATTTTAGCTTCATATTGATTGGCTGCCAGCTGTATGCTCCATCCTAAGCTGTTAACATTTGGGGTGCAAAAATGAAAAGATGGGGGCCCTGCCTTTCATGGGCTTTGTGTCTAATTGGACACAGAAATGTACACAGCTATTTCTAATACAACGTAAGTCGCAGTCCAGAAGCAGCACAGAGAAATTATGATCAGCTCTCCGTGGTGATGGGAGATGGAAGGCTAAAGCCTTCAGAGAGAAACCGAATTCTGAGCTGGGTTTTGAAAAAGAAATTTAAGCGAGTAAAATAAAATTGAGGAGGGACAGCATAGGCTTGTTCAAATATTTGGAAAGCTGTCCTGTAGAAGAAGGATTGAAATTATTCAGTATGATCTCAGGGGCTCAGGGACCGGTTGGGGAAATGTACAGGGAGAGAGATTTAAAAGAGGTCTTCAATAGAGCTGTCCAAAGGTTTCTTTGGAATGTTCAGAGTTCCTAGTCGCTGGGTATGTTAAAGCACGGACAAGTCAATTGTTTGGCAGCCACAGTACAATAGTACATGGTGGGGGCAGAGTGTCACGGAACAGATAGAATGAAAAACATCATGAAGTAGGTAAAAGGGCATGCGTTCTAAGGATCCGGCTCTAGAACCCATTACTGCTACCTACTGGCTCTGTGACCTGAGCTCAGATTGTTACAAAGTTAACATTATTATGCTCAGAACAGCCCTTCATACATAGTAAGTGCTAAATAAGTAGCTTATGAATATAAGGTGTTATCATTGTCATTGGATGCGTGGTTGACATACCCTTTGAAATCCATCTCACCTTGAAAAACTGAATTTTTCCAGGTTTCTAAAGCATTTTCAAGGAGGCTGGTCCTGCACAACTCTCTAGCTCATGTTTTTCTTTGTCTCCTAGATAAAGTGGCCTTGTGAGAAGGAATGCCTGCCCAAGTATCAGAATTGGAGATCATGGATGAAGATCAATTAATTGAAGAAGTCTTGGATAAGTTTGTAAATTGCCATGAACAAACATATGAAGAATTCCTGAGCACTTTTACTCATCTTTCAAAAGGTAAAATGGAGAAGTAAACTTTCTACAGCAGTAGAGATAGATTTTTATTATAATCTTATGTCTTTGCTGCCTTTTCAAAAAGACTGTGCAGTAAGCATCCATTCCTTTCTTTCTTTTAATCAGGTGTTTGAGACAGATGGATATAAATACCAACATTTTTATACAACCAAGAGTTGTATTATGGAGTCAGAGCCATTGCATTTGAAAATCAAAAGGGACCTGAGAAATAATTTTGTATAATTCCTTTATTTTTGAAGAAATGTAACTGCAAAGAGTGGAGGTTTTTTAAAGTGTATTTAAAACTTTTAAGACATACAGCATAGTATAGGCAATGGAGTTACACTGTATCCATTTGGATCCTGGTGTTGCCATTTTCTGGGCACGTGACCTTGGGGGAGGGGTTTTAGTTGGGATGGGGGTAAAAACGGTACCTTAAAGGATGACGGTTAATTGAGGTAATTTCAAGTCAAACTCTGAGCCTAGTGGAAAGCAGGTAAATACTTAATGAATGCTAGGTATTGTGTTGTTGTCTTCGTTATGATGATGATGCTAGGGTTTCTAGAGAATGGAAACAATCCTTTAGATCGGAAGTGATAAAGCCTAAAGGCCACGCCCATGTTGCCTGTTTCATTATGTCTTGTGTTTTTTCTGTTGAGCTAACATTTAAAAGTTGGGAAATTTTACATAAAAATATTGACTTGTTTTGTTTATTTCCAATTAAGAGAGGAGACCTGTTACCTCTTATTTCCCTGATGGCAATAGCAGCTAGAGTTTGGGAGCCCTTGCTGTATGAGCTCCCTGTTTGTCACACCCTCTGGCTTTCACACATGGTAAAAATGTGTGCATATGCCTTGCCTGCTTCATTCACCCAAGTGGCGCCTGTAGGCATTTGAGTTTGTCATCTTTGTTCTGGGTTTTGCTTCAGCCCGCCTGCTACTGACTTGCGCTCAGTCTGGTCCTTTGTGGGTCATTGATCCACATTTGTGAGGCAGTAGGTTCCCCGCCTTGCTGCACTATGGACTCAGCGGAGGGTATTGTAGAGCGCGGTGATTCTGGGGCTCCCTCTGAGTCTTAACTGGGGCCCAGAAATCCGCACTTGGTAAAAATTCCCCTGGGGGAAAAAAAGATTCCCCTGGGGATTCTAATGTGTACCTGATTGAGAACAGAGAGTTTCAGAATCTCCCAAGGTGGTGACATTTGTCAGGATACTTGACTTCATGATTTTAAATCATGACTTATGTGTCCTTAACAAATGTGTGGAAAGGTATTTACAATGAAGAAAAGGAAAAGTGATTGTACCTTGCTTCTTTTTTTTTTTTTAAGATTTTATTTATTTATTTGTCAGAGGGAGAACACAAGCAGGGGGAGTGGCAGGCAGAGGCAGAGGGAGAAGCAGGCTCCCCAACGACGAGCAAGGAACCTAATGCAGGACTCTATCCCAGGACCCTGGGGTCATCACCCAAGCCGAAGGCAGACGCTCAACCAACTGAGCCACCCAGGCGTCCCTCTACCTTGCTTCTTTTGCAAGATAGTTGTGATGAAGTTTAGAATGTAGGTGAGGTTCAGTGGGGTGGAGTCTGGAGCCGATGACCAAGAAAGAATTCTTGAGACATCTTTGGTGCAAAATGATGGTTTATTAAAGCACAGGGACAGGACCCACGGGCAGAAAGAGCTGCTGCCCCAGGATTGTGAGGGGTGACAGGTTATATATGATGGGGTTGGGGGAGGTAAGGAAAAAGGGAGATTTCAAAAGAACTTTCATATGCTAAAGAGGACCTACAGGATACTGGAGGCCATGAGGCCTTGTCATTGTCAAGGTCCTTTTCCGCCTCTTAACAAGGTATTAACATTAACATAGTTGGGAAATTCCTAAAGAATGTCACACTTGTCCCACCCAGGAGTGGGGGGAGGAGTAGGGTGTCAGCTTTTGCTTTGCCCTCTGCCAGACTTCTGTTCCCTCATCCGCTGGAATATCGATATTTGTTTTGTTTACAATTTTAAACTGCGGACTGTGTTTTTGTTTACACTTAATGGAAAAATTAGGTAATATCTAGTTTACTTTGGGGTTGTGAATGATCTCCTTTGACAGGATATGTGGATCCAACTACTCTTGATTAATGGCCAAATCATCTTTTGGTCTGTGACCTTGGGTTTGGGAAGATCTTTGCCTTCTCTGAGCCTAATGATTTTGTTTTATGCTCTCTGTACCTAACAGAGCAGTGTGAATGGTTGGGGTAGGGTCCTGGGAACAAGTAACACTAGCAGGATTAATACATTCTGAATGCCAGTGGCATTTTGATAATCCAAATTATTTTTGGAAATTAGTTGTAAAGCTGACTTTATTTTCATACTCTGAAAAAGTAAGAACTTCTTGCAAGCACTTGGATATTTTGAAGAGGTTATAATGTTTTTGTTTTGAGGCTAAGAGGTATATTCTGTTCTCAGATTTCTGTTAGATCATTGCATGCTGAGAAAGAAACTGTTGCAGATGTGGTGACTACATTGCAAGTTCAGTTTTGGGCCCCAAACCGAACTGAAATAAATGATGACGCAAGTCACATAAACTGCATCCCCAAGCGCACTTTTTTTTTCTCCTTTCAAAATATCCCTAAGGCACCAGTTCACATTATAAACTAATGACCTGAAAAAATTCTTCTTAAAGCACAAAGAATCGTGAGTGCAAAAATGTGTCTTCAATCAGTAAGCGTCCTTGTCCCCCCTGAAACATTTAAGTACCTTCTGAAAAACCAAACAGCCCTTAGGGACAGCCGGAGCATTGAGTGACAGCCCGCAGAATTGATCGAAGTGATTGTGGTTCTGTTTTAAGGAAGATAGGAAAGCTGTTTCTTCAGACTTTACCCCTTTTTTCCAGCCCTTCGTCTGTCTTCATGTGCTCGGTTTTGCTAATGTGTAGAATCTTCTCCCTGTGAAAGTGGTTATCACCATACACGCTCATGTACATTTCTTTAGAGTTTGGTTTCTCAAGTCTATTACGATTTTCCCTGAGTGACTGTTTTATTTATTTTTATAATAGTTATATGCCAGAATGCTTATAGGATTCATTTTCTTTCCAAGAGTGTTAAAATGGTCAGTAATCCTATTAAAATATTTCCCTGGAAAAAATTTAACTATAGCTTGATTGAAAGAAACTCACATCACTGCTTCAGACTGTTGGAAAATCATTGGAAACTGTAAATATTGTAGCAAAATCCTTGCTCCAGTATGTTGATGTTGATCACATTTGGCAGGGTTTTTTTTTTTTTTAAAGCAACTCTGTTTTTTTTAGATCATGGTACATACGTGATAATAAATACAATGTTCTATCAAAATGTTTAAAGAGACACATTAATTATTTGTTTTAAATAAACAGTTATAATTGAATTCTCAGTAGTGTCATCAGTTCAAGAGAGTAAGACCAAGTCGCGAGATTTGTATTAGAAAATCAGTGCGCAGAATTTGGTTTTATTCATTATTGGTGAAGATGTTATTATGTTGTTGATATTATTGTGGGTAAAGATAAGAGGCTAAGTTTCAATCTTTGGCATCTCAGTTTCTTTGTGAATGTGATTAATTTACAGGTTTAAAAAAATTTTTTTTAATTTATTTGTCAGAAAGAGAGAGAGAGAGAGTGCACAAGCGGAAAGAAGGGATAAAGGCAGAGGGAGAAGCAGGCTCCCCACTGAGCAAGGAGCCCTATGAAGGGCTCAATCCCAGGACTCTGGGAACATGACCTGAGCTGAATGAAGGCAGAGGCTTAACCAACTGAGCCACCCAGGCATCCCTAATTTACAGGTCTTTCTAAACTATCCATCTAAAGGAAAAACATGCTCTTCCCTCCTTGTCTGACATATCTCTGTCATTTGCTTAAGTTATAAAAACACAGATGTGAAAATGTATTTGATTTTCTGTTAATGCATTTATTCACTTATTCATTCATTAATCTGTGTGTCCTAATGGTCTATGTATTTTTTAGGTGATGAGGATCCAAAAATAAGACATAGGTTATGTTTTCAAGCTCATAGGCTAGGAGGGAAGATGAATAAGTAGACAAAAAGTTACACGAGTGTATGATAGGTACCAGAATGGAGGAAAACACAGAGTTCTGTGAGAGCTCATAAGATCATAAGAGGGACATACAGCCCCTACTTGGATGGGGAGGACAGTATAATCTACCCATTGAAGAGGGTGCCCATAGTGGGTCTGCAGTAACTGCTGAACCAAAAATTGCCTTGGGTCCTAAGACATATGTAAAATAGAATGCAGGAAGTTTTGGCAGATAAGAGCCAAATTGAAAGATGTTAAAAGTGCCTCCATTGTTGATTGTCCTTTAGATCATGTTTCCATTTGTTTTAGTACTAATATATATATTCTTTAAATAATATATGGTGGAGGTGGAGATGTAGCCTTGTTTTAGTAAGGGTGAGAGTTATTTCTAACTTCCTTTCACACCAAGATTACCACACGATCTGATTTGGGAGCCATCTGCTCCCAGTTTTTAGAGTGTTAGTTACTACTCATGTTGTGGTCACACAGAAATTATATATTTAAGAAGCCAGTGACTTAGAAATGGACATTCAATCTTTTTTTTTTTTTTAAAGATTTTATTTATTTATTTGACAGACAGGGATCACAAGTAGGCAGACAGGCAGGCAGAGAAAGAGAGAGGAGGTAGCAGGCTCCCTGCAGAGCAGAGAGGCCGATGCGGGGCTCGATCCCAGGACCCTGGGACCATGACCCGAGCCGAAGGCAGAGGCTTCAACCCACTGAGCCACCCAGGCGCCCCCATTCAATCTTTTCAAGTCCATTTGTTACATATAGTAGAAACCTTGGGGGGAGGGTTATAGTAGTTACATCCAGATCTCAACGTGTGTCTCTCTGTCTCTCTCTCAGACACACACACACACACGCGCGTGCACACACACACACACACACACACACAGTCATTGTTCTGATTTTGTTCTTCAGGCTGCATGATTAATTTTCATTAAAGTTACCCACTTTGCCAACTGTTTAACTTAAAATAGTTTGGAAATTGAAATGAATCTACTGTGATTTTATGATTAACTGTTAACTAATTCTTTGTTTTTCATTCTCTCCTTTTAATCTTAGAACATGTAGGACCCTTCCCCAGTGATTCTACCAGTTTCTATATTACCACATAACAGCTCTCTATGCACTGCTATATTTTATCTACTCTAACCTGTTTTCCTATGTCTAGATCAAAGATTTTGTTTCTGATTTTGATGTGTGATTTCATTTCTAGTTCTCTTGATGCTCTTCTCGTTTCACTTGCAATACTTTGTGATTTTAGTGTTTTATTATTCTTTCAACATGTCTTTGAAAAAAAAAGCCCATTGACTCAACCTCCCTCTTCCTTCATACTTGTTAATATAAGAATTAAATTCCTCCTGAGGGTAGAACATTCAGGACAAATAGCCAATGCCTGTGGCTTTATAAACTGGTGGTGGTCTGGCCTTTGATTGTTCCAAACTCTTAGGGTTTCAAAACCTCTAAACAGGTTTCAATTTTTCTTAGATTTTAGTAATCTTACATAATCATAAGAGAGTATAATCCATATTTTTTACTTATTCACATTTAGTTCTATAAGGAGCTATGCCAGTGCTCTGTCACCATTGCAAATTTCAGGAAGGTACAGTTACCATATGATGTGATCACTAGGTCCGCATTGTCTAGTACGGACCACTAGCCCATGTGGCAGGCAGTTGAGTACTTGAAGTGTGGCTAGTGCTGCTCACTGAGTTTTAAATTTCACTTAATTTTAATTAGTTTAAGCTTAAATAAAAATATTGCTACTCAGTTCAGTTATTGGAAAACTTTTAAATGTGTTTTGGACAACTTAGATGTGTGAATCAATTTTTTCAAATGTAAATTTTGTGAAATACACGGTAGTTCCTCCCTACCCCCCATCCGTGGTTTCACTTTGTATGGTTTTAGTTACCTGTGGTCAACCAGGCTTTGGAAGCAGATGGTCCTCCTTCTGACTTATCATCAGAAGGTCCTAGTAGCCCAGCGCTACATCTCAGTTGCTGCCTCGTTCATATCACTCCGTCTCTTCCAATAGGCATTTTGTCATCTCACATCATCACAAGAAGAAAAAGGGTAAATATGGTATAATAAGATATTTTAGAGAGACCACATTCACATAACTTCTACTATACTATGTTGTTGTAATTATTCTACTTTATTGTTACTAATCTTTTACTGTACCTAATTTATAAATCAAACTTTATCATAGATATATATGTACTGTATAGATAGGGTTTGGTACTATATGCAGTTTCAGACTTCCACTGAAGGTCTTGGAGCAAATTCCTCATGAAAGAGGGGTTGACTACTACCAATACAGATCAAGTATTTCTGATGAGAAATTCACATCTGAATTGAGATACGCTATAAATGCAAAATATGCACAGGGGTTTAAAGTCTTAGTATGAGAACAGAATGTAAAATACCTCAATAACATTTTTATTTTAACTACATTTAAAATGACAATATTTTGGAAAATAGGCTTAAATAAAATACATTATTCATATTAACTTCACTTTCAAAACTTTTGAAAATGTGGTTGCTTAAAAATTTAAAACCACACCTGTGGCTTATGTTCTGTTTCTACTGGGCAGCACTGCTAGAGACCAGTGGTTCTTAAAGTTGGCTGAGTATCAAAAAGACTTTTACAATGTCAAATCTATATAAGACTAAAGATTTCAAAAAAAAAAAAAAAAAGAAAAGAACGAAAAGAAAGACTAAAGATTTCTAGACAATATCCTGAGCTTATTAAATGAGAGGCTCTATAGTGAGGGGTCTAGGAATTTTTACATTCATAAGGCTCTTAACTAGTAATTTGGCTTCACTACTTTTGAGACTACAGTTCTGGCAGTGCAGTCCCCCACAAAAAGAAGCAGACATTGCAAGTGATTTTGCAAAGGAGGGGAGAAACATTGGAGTTAGGGAGCCCTGCAAGGACCCTGAAGAGAAAAACATCTTTAGGGATATGGACCAGGAGACGGGGACAAGGAAAGCAGGGAAGGCTAGTGAGACCCTGAGGGCACTTGGCAACAAGTGAGTCACAGAGGACGAGGGAGGGAGAAGAAAGGGAGAGGCTGAGCCCACAGAGGCAGAGGGACCTGTTCAAAGGTCCACAGTTCTCGTTTTCAGGAGGCTTTTGTTTCTTTTTTTATTGGGCGTCACTTCTGTCAAGAGCTTAGAATCCTGGGCTGGGATTTGCTTCACTCCTCTGGACTGATAAGTTTTGAGTTGTCAGTTCAGGCAAAGGAATATTGCTACGCGTACTTGACAACCTCTAGAAAATGTAATTAAAAATGAAAGTGGTGACAGCGCATAAAACAACACACTTCCAAAGCTGACATATCATTTTGGTCCCCAAAGCTGTTTTGAATTGGAACGTTAGGAAACCCATCTTTAAACTTCCATAGGGGTACAGAGAGTCTTTTCCCCGTCTGAAGAATGCATTTAAGATAGGCTGTAGAAAAATACCACAGAGGAAAAAAATAGCGAAAGCAGCTGGCCCTCTTACCAATCTCAGAGCAGGAAAGAAATTTCAGTGGAGCATAAAAACAGCTTTCTCTCATTCGTAAAAGAAAACACCACAACAAAAAATAATCCTTGCTGGGTAGCCTTTTGCGGTTGTTTTCAGTGGGTATTAGACAGAGACCAGCGGGCTTAACATTGTTTTGATACCCTTGCAACTGGCAGATCGCCGGCTAGAGGAAGCTGGAGCGAACGGCCCGGCTTTCTGCTTCCAGGTGGCACGCACGCCCCAGTTTCTGGGCGGTTGTTATCAGGCACTTTTAATTCCCTACTGAATATTGAGTGGTGTTTTCAGTTCACAGGCCATTTGCGGTGTCTTTCTGTTTTTCCTTTTTTTTTTTAAATTTTCCGTTAGTCACACCGCGGGGTGGGGAAAAAAAGGCTGCTTGGGAGGCACGTTTGGAAATGTGAGTTTAACAGCGAAGCCCACGGTGGAAACAGCCCAGCAAATAGCAGCCACCTTCCTTTGACTGAAGACATAGGCCACTGTGATGTTAACCTCAAGGGAAAGTTGTAGGAGGCATCCTAGGAGGACTTGCTAATGAAAGCAACCAGGTGATTAAAAAACCCCACTAATTAGTCTGGCATCCCAAGGGAGAGAATAAGGAAGCCCTGTCGAAGCTTCTCATTGACTCTTTTTTTTTTTTTTTTTGTATTGCTAAAAAGAGTGGGAAAAAAAAAAGAACATGGTTTTATATTGATATAAATCAAACTTATATAAGACTACAGATTTCCAAAGGAAAAAAAAGGAAAAAGGAAAAGAAAAGAAAGAAATGACTGAAGATTTCTAGACACTATCCTGGGTTTATTAAATGAGAGGCTCTATAGTGAGGGGTCCAGGAATGTTTACATTCATAAGGCTCTTAACTAGTAATTTGGCTCCACTAGTTTTGAGACTACAGTTCTGGTAATGCAGTCCCCCACACAGAGAAGCAGACATTGCAAGTGATTTTGCAAAGGAGGGGAGAAACAACTGGCATTAGGGAGCCCTGCAAGGACCCTGAACAGAAATACGGTTTATATTGGTTTTATATCAGTAGCCATATATATGTGACTTCTTCATCAAAATACAGTACCAAATACCACCTAGAAGGCTGAAGGAGGAAAAAGTGTTGAACGAAGTGAAATCATTACTAGCAGAGCCAAGCCTGGTGGAAGAAACAGCCCCAGCAGCATTATCCTACTCTTTCTCTCTGGGGGAACATCTGTAAACTGTAATTAAGCAATTTTCATTTTTTTCTCTATTCCTTTTGTCATTACTAAATCAGTACATTTAGGGAACAAATTGACAAATTAGGAAACACAGAAAACCACTGGTTCGTGGTAGAAGGAAATTTCTCCCCTCAAATTACGATGCATTTTGAGCTGATTAAGCTATTTTGTTTTAGATATATTAGCGTAAATGTTCAGCTGTGGTTGTTACGATTCATATTCTACCCATGAATATTTGGCCCATAGATAATCGTTTGTTTTCTGTGCCTGCTATAGCTCAGGTGTAATTGCATAAAGGAGAGAAAATGTGTTTAAGTATTTACAACATTTTGAATTATAAGCATTAAATTTATTTTTGGCAGCATTTTTAACACATAGTATTTTGTTGCAATAAATTTGTTTCTCAGTGAAATAAAATATTATGAGCTTTTTAATTTGGTTGGCCTACAAATAAAGAATAATTTTCTTTGATTCTCTGTATATGTTTTCAACATGTATATATTATATATATTTTGTGTGTGGATAGAAATGAGAGAGGTAAATTTTCTTAGGCAAATGGAATCTTTTTTTAAAGATTTTATTTATTTATTTATTAGAGTGAGAGAGAGAGCACAGGCAGGCGGAGTGGCAGGCAGAGGCAGAGGGAGAAGCAGGCTCCCTGCAGAGCAAGGAGCCTGATGCAGGACTCCATCCAAGACCCTGGGATCATGACCTGAGCTGAAGGCAGCCGCTTAACCGACTGAGCCACCCAGGTGTCCCAGGCAAATGGAATCTTGAACTTCTACAAAATACAAGCAGAAAACTGCTAGTGGCCAAAGAAACTTTAAAGATGGTCACAGTCAGCCTTTAAGCGGCTGATGAAAACAATATTGAGTGAGTGCACAGTTGTTTTGTATGCATTGGTCTTTAACTTGAGACTTTATTTTTATTAGTCATTGTTAAATGTACTGTTACGCTTGAAGAGAAAGAGTAAATTATGTAGCTTGAAACTGAGGTAGTTTTAAGACTGTATCCTTTGATTCAGTTGAATGGGTCTGTATTCAAATGTGTGTGGCTTTCAAATCTGGAATCTCTCAGCCGTAGACCAATAATATTTTCTTTGAAATGGTCAGCTAAACCCAAAGGGATACAAACAGGAAACTTTATCGCAGCCAAACTCACATCTTCTTTGTATGACAATCAAACCACAGTCTGTGTAGTTTGAGATTGTTAGTGTCTTTTTTCTTCCCCCTCCTACTTGGATTCCCTCCAGATGAGATAGATTTAAGTGGCACCAGTTAACTCGTTCTCCTTGAAGCCCACTGCTTCTTTAACACAGAGAAGAATCGTACCATTTTCATGTGTTTTTTGAGCTTAGCCTGACTTTGCCTTAAGTTTTATAGTGTATGGATTGCTGATTAGAAAAAAGGGATTGTGGATCAAGTGCCACATTTTCCTCCTCTCCTCCATCAATTATGCTTTGTGGGACTTGTAGCCAGTCATCTAATTTCTGGGTATTAGGCTCAGTCCCCAATTAAAGTGTCATTGCAGTTTTTCTTGCAAATGTTGAAATCATTTCCATATTGACTGTGTTCCTGCTGTATTTTAGGCATTGAGCTAAAATCTGGGAATATAAAATGAATGAGGCAGAGTCCCTAGTCGGATATGTCATTCTTACTTATTTCTGTGTGCTCTGTGTTTCAAATGCTCTAGATGTGTGAAGGCACACTAGCCGTCAAGCACACTGTATTGTTAGAGGTCAGTTGGTAAGCTAATATTAACCACTCTTTACATAGTGCTGATAAAACAATATGCAAAATATGGCCTTTGGTCTGGGGGACTTAGTTTTAGATTAGAATAAACCCTCTATATGAGTTTAAAAAAGAGCAATCAGAATGATTAGAACAGTAGACTTTTCAGACTGCTTTTTCTCCTTTTTTGATTTTAAGCCTTTTTTTTTTTTTTTTAAAGGAGGGACACCCTGAAGTGCACTGAAAAAAAAAATGAGGGACCGTGAAAGACATGTACAATTTAAGTGTGTTCTTGCATTGCCCCAATGCTTTATGCCAATGAATGGATCCTGGATTATTACAAATTTGTGCAGTTTGAAAACTCCTAAAAAGCATTTATTTGTAAAAGGGTAGAAAAACCTCGCATTCCCTGACTTTCTCCAACCTGTGTGAATAAAAGAGGTTGTCTTAAGTTGATGCATCATTGTGTAGGCAGGCAGAAGGAGGGCATGATCTCAGGGTGAAGGAAGATTTTTTAGGTAGATGGGATTTGGTTTTATGAAGAGTTTAGTGGACTGTGCTTTTATTTCTCATTTTGTTGCGAGCAGGGCCAGTGTTATGGAAGGGGTTCTCTTTGAGCTTAGGATTCAGAAGACCTGGTCCAGGCATTTATTAATTCTTTGACACTGCAGGCCTGCCACTTAATCTCTCTGAATCTGTAAATCAGGGATAATTCTGCCTGCTCAGTGTCTCTCATATGGTTGTGAGGTGAAGCCGATGAAATATACATGAAGGTACTTGGTAGGTTTTAAAGAGATGTACTCCGGTGTGGTTTTATTTGTGGAGACTATTTATGATTTAAAAGAGAAACATCAAGGTTAAATAGTAAAAAAAAAATCTTGAATCTACAGTATAAAGAAGGTAAAAGTATTGTTTACAGTGTTAGCTGTCCACACCCTTGGTGGAGTCAAAACGAACTCTGTATGGTATATATTGTGTAGTATCTATGTATAGAGTCTCATATAGTGTAAGACTACACAGTTCAGGGAATAATCCTACACTGGCCTCTGGTGGATAGACTAAACAGTATGTCTACACAGAACCTTGAAGCAAAGGTATTTATATACTTTGACAAAGATATCAGATACTATATCTTTTTTTAAAAATGGAAGTATAATTGACACACAATGTTACATAGTTTCAGTTGTACAACATAGTGATTCAGCAACTCTGTGCATTGTAATATGCTCACCACATGTGTAGCTACCATCTGTCACCATATAACACTATTAAAATTCCATTGGCTCTACTCCCTGTGCTATCCCTTTCATCCCCGTGACTTCTTCATTCTATAATGAGAAGCCTGTACCTCCCTCTCTTTTTAATTCTCAATTTTTGAGTTCTACTCCAAGGAACCTTTACTCTGGATCTTACCTTAAGTATCATTTAATAACTTTATTAAAATGTGGATTCTTGGGGAATTGGTCCCCAAATTTTGGTTCAGCAGTGCTAGTGTATGGATGGACCAGGAGCCTTGACTTCTAGACCTACTTTCAGAAATATGCTCTGAATGAGATCAAGGAGAGGTAGGGGGAAATGTGTGTGTTCCATAAAATTCTCTGCTTTTGGGGCGCCTGGGTGGCTCAATCGGTTAAAGCCTCTGCCTTCGGTTCGGGTCATGATCCCAGGGTCCTGGGATCGAGCCCCGCATCGAGCCCCGCATCGGGCTCTCTCTCTGCTCAGCAGGGAGCCTGCTTCCTCAAAAAAAAAAAAAAAAAAATTCTCTGCCTTTTTATGTACTGCGTTTTCCTAGGAATAAGGTCCATGGCTTTCATGAAATCGTCTACATGCTCTGCCCAGGGGGTAAGAACTATTATTTTACTTTAACCATAATTTTTTGTTGTTGTTGTTTAATGTCACCATTTTATATTATTTAAAAAGGAACTTTGACAGTAAACAAAGAATGATGGGTTATAGGAATAATTTTACTGTGATCTTGCTGATCTCTGATAGGGAGAACAAGGTATACTTGCTTACAGAGTTTTAGGGTGGGCTTTGGATTAGTGTATATTCTGTCCCAAGTCTGAAGGATTGTAGAGCATGTGTGAACAGGCCAGAGTTATTCCATCACAGGGAAAATCTCGCTACTTGTGTTATTGCTGGAAGAACTATGTTCTTTATGAGCATTTTGCCATTGGCAAGTGCACAGGCAACAGTGTTGGGAGACCGTATGGGTGTGGAGGTATGTTGTCGCCTGTACTTCCAGGAAATGTTCCTCCAGTAATTTTGGTGCCTTTGGTACCTTTTTTGCTGTGTATTTTATACATGAAGGTACTTTTAAAACTTACTGAGGTGTAAAATTTTATGATTAGGTAACTAGGATTTAAAAGAGGGACATCAAAGTTGAATGTTAAAAGAATCTTGTGTCTACAATATAAAGAAATGTAAATGTGAAATATTATGTATGTATATGTATTCTTTTCTTAGTATTTCTAGGAATAACTTTTTAAGAAGGAAGGAGATGCTTATAGGTATTCTCCCTAGATTAAAGATTAGAAGAGATTTGGTTAGATAAAATGCTTTTCACCTCTACAGATAAGTTTATTTTTTTGTTCATGGTAGGAAAGTAAGAAAATAAAGAAGCATGAACACAGACACCCTCACACACAAACAAAAAATACACTTTTTCTATAGCAGTAACATTTTTAGCTGCTGCATGGCCCCTCAGAATAAAGATGACATTCCTGAATCTCCTTGCAGGTGGGTATAACTGTTTGCCCAAGTTTGTGCCAGTAAGAAGGGAGGGAAACTGATATGTGTAACTTCTGGGGTGATATCTTCAAGAAACATGGCCTAGACTCCTTTAATCCTTTCCCCGAGCTGGAAATAGGCAATTGTGGGAGTGATCCTTAGACACAGAGATGGAAGCCATGTGCCAAGGATGGCACAGCATCCCGCCAGCCTGTGTCCTTGGACCATCTCATGGAACATAGCTGCCCACTTGCCCTAAACTATTACCTGAGAGAGAAATGAAATTCCTGTTTGAGCTGCTCTGTTTTGGTGCCTCCTTGATATAATAGCTTAAACTATGCCTTTGCTAATGACAGAAAGCAACAGAGGTACACACTTTCTCCTCTTTATCCTCTTGCATAGAGCAAGAGTGTGTCGTGCACCGTTGTGGACCATGTTGGAGAAGGGTGGTGCCCTAGGGATGGCAGAAAGGAAGAAGTAGCCCGGGTTCTAGAATAATTCTGGGAAGCAGAATAACCATGTTATTATGGATTCTCTGCATCTCTATATTAATGCATGAGAGAGAAATAAACTTCTGTTCCATTTAAGCCATGCTTACTTGAGGTGTCCGTTTCATATAACTAAAGCAGTATCCAGTTAACTAATTTAATAAAACTGTAATCCTGTATCTTAGAGATAAACCATGGGTGTATACTTCCTTGCTGAATTATTCTATTAGTTTGTGTATAGATGCAATTATTGGCTATGAACATGGGACTTAGAGACAACCAGAATTTGAATCTGAGCTCTGCTGTTTCCTAATGAGGTAGTCTTGGGAAAGTTTTTAAAATCTCTGAATTTCAGTGTTATCATCTGTAAAATGGGTATAATAACCTCTACTTCACAGATGTGTTATTAGGATTAAATAATCATATATACAAAAACCACACATACATTTTTATATTTATTTATATTAACAGTTCCTAAATTATAGTAAGTCTCAACCTAATATTTTCATTCATTTATATATTCAGCAAATTTATTATAATTATTTTATAAAAGTGATATCATACTATGCATACTTTTTGTACCTTGCTTTTTCACATAATGCATTATGAACTTCCTAATTAATAAATATGATAATTTAATAGAATTGTTAAAGACTGCATAGTATTCAATCGTGTGGATATGCTATAATTTATTTAGCCATTCTCTTTTTTGTTGGACATTTAGTTATTTCCAATTTTTGGCTATTACAGTTGATGTTGCATTATCTATCCTCATTCATTCAGTAAATGTTTATTGAATACCTACTGTGTGCCAAGTAATGCTCACATAAGTGACCAAAAGAGACAAAGGTCATTACCCTTCAGGGAATTTGAATCCTAGCAGGGGGAGAGAGCAACGAACAGTAAACATAATAAGTAAGAAAAATATTTGTGTTAGAAGATAGTAACTGCTCTGGTAAAGACAAAAAAATATACTGAGCAGGATATGAAGGTCATGAGTGCTGGTGGGGAGGTATAGGGTTGCATTTTTATGTAGAATGATGCTGTTAGGCCTCTTTGGGAAGGTAAAATGTGAGTGAAGATTGGAAGGAGCTGATGGAGGAAAGCCCGCGGATTCTTGAAGGAAAGGCATTTGAGGCCAAGGGAACAACGGGTGTGGAGGCCCAGTGACAGCAGCGCTGGGCCTTGTTGAGGAGCAGGGAAGAGGTCAGTGTGGCCTGAGTGGCCAGAACAAGGGTGAGAGGGGGGGCTGAGGTCAGAGGGTATAGAGGGCAGATGAGGCGTGGACATGGCTAGCCTCGTAGGTTCCTAGTAATGCTTTTGGCCTTATTTATTTATTTTTTCAGTAGCTACATCTTTGTATGCTTTTTTTTTTCTTTGTACCCTTCTTATTTATGGCCTTTGGATACATTTTTACACATGGAAATTCAAAGATATGCAAAAATTTGAGGCCTTGATTAAGTAAAAAATTTCAAGGGAAAATATTAGACATTTTTGGCTTTGTAGTGAAATCTTTGCCCACACACTTAATTATTTCTTTTGGATAAATTCTTAGACATGGAAATGCTGGCTGAAAGATATGCAAAATGTTGTGCCTTTGAGTGAGTACAAGTTTTAAGAGAATAAATTATATGTTTCTCATAGACAAAGGCCATGTCTTATAACTTTCTTTCCTTTTTTTTTAAAGATTTTATTTATTTATTTATTTATTTATTTATTTATTTATTTATTTTAAGATTTATTTATTTATTTGACAGAGAGAGAGATCACAAGTAGGCAGAGCAGCAGGCAGAGAGAGGGGGAAACGATGCTCCCTGCTGAGAGCAGAGAGCCCAGTGCAGGGCTCTGAGATCGTGACCTGAGCCGAGCTGACCATCTTATAACTTTCTTAACTCTTCCTTGAATCTTCCAGCTCAGCTCACACAGTGAACTCCCTGGTTGAAGGGGTGAGCATCACTCTATGCTCAGTCTTAAATGTTACATGCCCTTTGGAGTGGAGAATGAATATTTTCCTTTTCAGGAACTGTGAGTAATTTCCTGACCAAGAGGTCCCTGCTTTCCTTAGGCTTACGTTACTGGGAAGAGGTAGACAATGAATAATAAGAAAGGTAGTTTCAGGTGACTTCAGATAAATTTGAAGAGAACAGGACCACGTAATAGAGTGGCCTCATTCTAAGGCTGTGACCATGTGAAGAGAGATGATGAGAGAATTTTAGCTTCACTGAGTATGTGCATTCTTCCCATTGTCTGGGTGTGGAGGGAGGCTGGAACTCTGTCCTTGTCTTTTGTTTTGGCTTCATCCTGTAGTGGCGCAGCACAGAATTGGGTTAGCAGTAGTGGTCCTTGATCAAACTCAGCCTCGGAATCAAGGGGGTACAAGATGTGGAAACCCCCAATTGTCCATTCACTGGTGAATGGAAAAAACAGAATGGTATCTCTCCAGACAGTAGATAAAAAGGAGCGAAGTACTGATATATGCTACCACGGGTGAAGCTCAAAGATGTGATGCTAGGTGAAAAAGTCAGGCTCAAAGACCACATATTGTATGATTACATTTATATGGAAGGTCTAGAAAAGGCAGATCTATAGCTATAAAAAGTAGATTAGTGGTATGGTTTGCCTGCAGTTAGATGTGGGAACAGGGAGTGACTATAGATGCGCCCCAGAGACCTTTTTGGGGTGAAGGAAGTGACCTAAAGATTTAATTGTGGTGATGGTTGCACAACTCTGTATTGACTAAAAATCATTGAATTGTACATTTAAAATAAGTGGATTTTGTAAATTATATGTCAGTAATAGAGAAGTAGAGCTACTCTTCATGGATACTTAGATGTTTATTGTAAGTTTTTCACTAGGTGAGTATATGGCCTTGTGACTCTGGATTTGGCTCAAGAATGAGGAGAGACCTGTTTGTTTGTCCTAATATTTCCGACTAAGAAAATAAAGTGTGTGTGCATAGACTTGGAAGTTTTAAGTAGGTAAGGATTGTGATAGAAAAAGAAAGGAACTTCTTGGATGTAACAAGATCCTACCTTGTGTAGACAGTGTCAGCAGCAGCGGTCACCCTGTTAAGGATTCTGGGAGCTAAGGAAAGCTCTGTTCAAATGTGCCATATCTGCTACCGCGGGCCACCTCACTTCCGTGGCTGAATCCACTGGGAAGGTGAGCTTTTCTTGTGGGGTGACATGTATAGCCTCTTTTGCACCAAAGTGTAATCCATTTCACAGGTTGCAAGCATGCTGTATTGTCTACTTCCATCTTCACAGAGATTGTTTAAAAAAAAAAAAAGTTACTTAGGGTGTGCCAAATTAGAAGAATAGTACAGATTACAGTGGGAAGATAAGGTGAATATTCTGAGTTATCTACAGGGAGGAAATATAACCACTTGGAGATAATGTCTTCATTTCTGTCTCAGAGACCAAAAAAGAACTCACAAAGGGAGTTCTTTCTTAAATCTTTTGCTCAGGGTCCCTTTAGTTCTTACCTGATTACTACCTCGACTTTCTACTGCTCACTCCCGTGTCTGGTCTACAATGCTCCATTCTACCCATTTCCTCTCCTTAGAGCATAGCTCTAATTGTGACTCTCCAGGGTCTAGATAAACTACAGAGTTTTTGTCAGGCCCTCCAAATATCAGCCCTTCCATGTGTCACAGCACATGTGCTCCCATCTTCCTGGAATACTTTGTGACTCTTCCTCCGGGGCTTTGCTTTCCCATTTTGGGGGCTTTGTTCATGCCATTTTCCCTCTGTGGGATAACCTCAGCAGTGCTTGCCTGTTGAAATTTGTTGTGGTCTCTCAAAGCCCAACTCAGGTGCTCCATGCCTATGTGAAGCCTCTTGGGATTCTCCCAAACCTGTTGTGATTTTGCCAGTCTCTTACTTTGGACTCTCTTCCATTGTCTTCCATGGTTGTATTCTCTTCTGGTGGTTGGCATACTTGGGTTAATTTCTTAGTGTGTAAACTCTGTAAGGGCAGGGACTGGGGCTCCCCATCTTTGTCACCTTGCATATAGTTGATGCCTAGAGTATAATTTTCCAGATTGAATGGATTGTATAACTCAATTGCCACTCGGATTTTCTTCCCATAAATCAACTTTCAACCACTTTACACTCTCTTCACATTTTTCTCTCTATGAGTACCTAAAACTGGATGTTTCAACAATTTTAACTTACTGCTGTTGTGCCCCTCATCTTGGGCTTTGACACACGTTTTTTTTTTTTCCGGGCCAGGGTTGTGCATTTGTGTCTTGGCAGCTTGAGAGCTATGACTGTGAATAATGAGTCAATTATCATCCAGCCTCGGGGAAAGCACAATTATTCCTGACTGGCCAGGCTGAGGTAATCCTCTCCTCCCTGTGCCCTTTCAAATGAAGAACATAAAACAGTTGGAATTCAGAACACTGCGAAGGGAATTTAGACAAAACATTTGTCTGCTGAATTTAGCTTCTTTGGGTTTATTCTGATTTATGATTGATTGGTTTTTAAATTGCTTATTTAATCCTAACGACTATCGCTCCAGGGGAGGCCGGATACCAAGGAGCATGTGATCAAGAAGCAGTGGAGTGAAGTAGTTTGGCTGGACAAATCAAGAGCAAATATTATTTTCCAGAGAAACATTGCTCTAGGCTAGGAATATAATGTGAAAATCACCCCCTGACTTTCAAAGTACCCAACCTTGTTATAAGCATGATTGCTTAGCCCCTATTCTCTTTGCAGAAGGCTTTTTGCAAATATCCAGTGTTACATAGAATTTCCCCCCAAGAATTTTTCTTTCCTTCTAGCCACATGGTCAATATCTCTTCATGACTGAGAACATGCTCTTGATTTATATTGCCACTGACCCTGGTGCAGAAGTAAAGACACTCGAGGTTGTTGTCAGGATTTGGTCATGAATTCTGATAATGGTTGTGTTGATTTGTGAAAACTCTCCTGCCAGTGCAGTGATGTTTCTCCGCACCTGGGGTCTAGTCTAATCTGACTTTTGTATGGATGGATTTGAATTTTTAAAACTTTTTTTTTTTTTTCTTTCAAAATGGAGTTCTCTGAAAGCGGTCACGTTCATCCGGAAGCTATACAATCAATATGTGATCAGTGTTTAATTTATTGAGGCATCTGTGGTTTCGACCTTTTCAAGAAGTGAAATCTTTTTCCTTGGCCTGAAATTAGACACGGTGGGTCTAGTTGGTGGCCTTGAAAGGGAGATCTGTTGGAAGCTTGTCTGTTTGGTATCAAAAGAAAATTGAAATTCCATTGCTTCAGAATAATGCAACCTTTAGGAGAGGAAAAAACAAAACAAAACAAAACAACAAAAAGCCTTTGTTTCATCTGTATTGAAGTTTTGACTCAGAAATACCCAAAGAAACTCTCTTTCAGGTCTCGGTAACCTACTTGTGCTCTGAAATATTGCTGCTAGATTTCTAAAGTGCATTATGTGTGACACTTATTTCAAAGCAAGGAACATTAGGGATAAGATGAAAGGGGGAAAAGGGCTCAATGGAACACAGAAACAGAAGGAGATGAGACGGACACTTGGGTGGCACGTTTGGAATGCCACCAGGATAACTCCAGGAGGCAGCAGCTGGCTCTCTGATCAGGCTTTAGGCCACTTTGGATTCTGGGCTGTGCCAACATCTGCCATTTTGACATTATCATATTGAAAAAAAGAACTTTTTTTCCTATTTTATTTTGCCAAGAGATTTATATTTTTCTGCTTTTTCAAAAAAATGATAAAAGCCTTTATGAGACGCTCTTCTGGGTCTTTGGAGTGATCGAGTATGTATTCTTGTGAAACGATTTTCAAGGTTCAGGAAGGAGGCCTCAACTATAGGTTCTGTCAGAGAGAGAACACATTCTTTTCTGAATCTTGTGGTATTTTTTAAATGAAAGCTTTATGTTTACGAAATAAAGTTTGAAAGGATGAGCCAAATATTTTGTTAGATCTGAGACCCCAACAATAGTCCAACATCGGCATCAGAACCTGGGACTTTGTGATACATTGCTTTTTATTTTGAAGGAGTTTCATCGGGTTATCTGTCAAATAACCTGCGTGTTTTATTGGAAATGGCAGAGGTGTACATTGAGTGATTATGAGAATAAATAGAGCTTGTTCTTACAGAGCATCTGTTCTTCCCAGACATTGCTGTGCTTTTCAAGTTCTTAAGTCAATAGACTATTACGACAGTGTGCTGGGACATAGTGTTTTCTTAGTCAATACTAGATTGAGGTTGTGCTAGACGGAAAGGATAAGCAGGGAGAAGGGAAACTCTTCCACCTCCTACGAGAACAGTGCGCTGAGGAAGAATGACAGGTAGTCACGGGAAGTCTTCTTGCCTCTAACTTTGATGGAGTTTGAGGAACTCGTCCTGCTTCTACCCTTATCTCCCTCCACCCTGCTACCATCGCTTATCTTGGCCCTAGGACTGATGTAGGATCCCTCTGTGGCTGTAAAAGAAGTAGTCCGGGAGGAGAAGTCCCATGACCATCTCTACCTCACTTCTCTGGTCTTTTGTAGTACCTCAAGCATGCAGCCTATGGATTTTGAAGAACATTTTTTGTTGTCGATTATTCTAGCAGTATTCTCGGCAACCCACCCACTACCTCACTCACTCTCCCCCTTCCTACCCCTCTGTCCGCCGCTGCCCCCTGCCAAGACTAGTGCTTTACATTAGAGTTTCTACTGTGCCAGTGGAAAGCATTAGGAGTCACAGATGTTGGTGCCCGAGTCAGTAGGGAGAGCTGGCCTGAACTTGTGTTATTTCTTAATCCTTTTTAAAGAGAAAGTGGTGCAGTTAGTATTTGCATTTTCCCTCACTGGCTTATAGACCAGGTTACCTTACCTCTGTGCTCCAACAGTATCTCTGTGTCCATGTCCTATAGATACTCCCGCATGTCTTAACTCAGCCGGTGATGGGGTAGAAGGAAGCAAACAAAGGACTCTGGAGTTGCACCAGGCTGTGAACAAGAATCTCACTGACTCTGAAGCCGTGCAATTAACAGCTCAAGAGAAATAAGCATGGCCACTGGATGGGGTTAGGCTGTCTTGTAACCCCTTTAGTTAGATACCTGCCTACAAAGCTCACAGATCAGACAGTCCTTGTGACCCTGGAGCTTTTTCATGGTGGAGTACCATAAGGAGATGGAACAGGGTTCTCCAATCTGCCTGTTGCTTGATTTCTGCCACTTGACCTCTTTTGAATCTCTTTATCACTCTTCTGTTGATCACTACATAGATTCCTGCATTTGCTCTGGTCATTTTGCAGGAAGCCACTTCTGGTTTTGGAATGTACTAGGCACCCTTGGTTCTTCTGGTGCTATTGTAAACTTTTCTTCTTTGTCTCTTTTCCAGGATTTTTTCTTTGTCTTTTTTCTGCTTTATTCTTCTGTTTTCTAAGGACTCTTTGCCTTTATTTGCTATATTACTCTAGTTGGCATAACACTGTGGTTGGGAGTGTGGATTCTGAGTCTAAAGGCCTGACTTCAAATCCCCACTGTGCTATTTGCTAGCCATGTAACTTTTTTTTTTTTTTTTAAGATTTTATTTATTTATTTGACAGAGATCACAGGTAGGCAGAGAGGCAGGCAGAGAGAGAGGAAGGGAAGCAGGCTCCCCGCTGAGCAGAGAGCCCAATGCGGGGCTCGATCCCAGGACCCTGGGATCATGACCTGAGCCGAAGGCAGAGGCTTTAACCCAGGTGCCCCACTAGCCATGTAACTTTGAGTAAGTTACTTGACCTCTCTGTAGGCCTTGGTTTCCTCATCTGTAAAATGGGGATACTAATGGTAACTACCTATAGGGTTGTTGGGGGCTTTAAATGAGATATATGAGTGCTCATAAAAGAGTATCTGACACTCAATAAATGTTAACCCTAATTATTAATTCTAATGTAGGAAGCAGCATTATCTCAGTGTGATTTTTAGCAGATATTTACCTATTGCTGTGATATCTCTCCCACATTTTAGCCTACATTTGCAGCTACCTCTGGGACATTTCCCTCACAATTTCTACTGGCACTTCAAATGAACATGATCAAAGCTTCATTATCTCTCATCCGAATTTATCCCCCACATTTCTGTTAATGGCATCATGTTATCATAATTTTCTCAATCTCTTAATTTAGGATTAATCTTAGACTTTCTTTATCCTAAGAAGATAATCATGAATATGCATAGATTTAGTACAAAAGTATTAATTGTTTATAGTTTTAAATAGTCAAGGATGGTCAAACATTGCTTTTTAGAAGTATATGGATCCACAGATAAAATACGAGAAAAATAGCCATTGAAAAAAATTGTTATAGCTTTTCTGTTTTGTAGAATTATTTCTAATTTTAATTTTTTCTCTTAAAAACTTTCTAAAATCACCCATACATTGCTTCCATATAAGGAAAACCTCCCTTCAAATTTAGGGAAAAAATGAGATAATTAATGCCTAAGAGTTTTTCAAATACCGTACTTCATTGACCTTTTAACAATGGCTGAGAACCGTGCTGGGTATTATAGTAAGCACTTAGTATTTGTTGAAAAGTGAATGAAATAGTGTTATCTTTCTATGCATTTTTAGAAAAAATTTTATAAAGTTTAGAGTGCTCAGTATCAAGCATTCTGCTTGTAGATTTTAAAGAGCATTTGTTGTTGTTATTGTTTGGGAGAAAGATTCAGGAAATGCAAAATAAGCAAGACTGGGTGTGGTGTATATTTTCTAATGTGTAACTTATCATTTCAGAGGATAATGTGACCAAACGAGGAGCATTTGGAACTGATTCTTCAGAAAACATATTTCCTTCAGTAAAATTTGCTCATGAAAATGAACCAAATGATCATCATCTTAGAAACAAAGCCGTCTTTCTTCATACTTCATCACAATGTTCAGAAGACGAACAGGTAATGTCATAGCACATTTATAGAAACAGGAAAAAGAGCATTCTTTATGAATTAAAAAGAGAAAGAAACTGTAAAAACATAAGAAACATTGGACAGTTATTGGATCAGTAACTCAGATTCTTAATTCTGGAAGGAGTGCCATTGGGAAACTTTATTAAGAATCATTATTATATTTCTTTTTCCTTTTTAAAAAAGATTTATTTATTTATTTATTCGAGAGAGTGTGTAAGTGTGAGAGTTGGGGGAGGGGCAGAGGGAGAGAATCTCATGCAGGCTCCCTACAAAGTGCAGAGCCCAATGTGGAGCCCAGTCCCAGGACCCATGAGATCATGACCTGAGCTGAAACCAAGAGTTGGACACTTAACTGGCTGAGCCACCCAGGCACCCCCAAAAATCATCATTACATTTTATGATTTCAGCAGCCAGTATTTATGAGGGTAACTTGGTTAGCCCCAAGTTTTAAGTTTCTTTAAGGAACTGCCATCTAAAAATTCTTGTAATTATTTACATATTTTAGCTTGTCCTCTATTTGGGACAAAAGAATTCCTTTTTATAATTCTCTGTGTGAAATGGGAGTTTCTATTATCTGCTCTGGATTCATCTCTTAAAGTAAAATCTGTTATCTTATTTTTTCCAAGATTTAGTCATTAAATATTGGATGCTCTCTTCCTAATCTTTCAGACTTAATAGACAATATTTATATTCTCCTTAGCTATGGTTTTTTTTAACTCTCAAGGAACCCTAGTGGAAGCTGTTGTACTTTTTACAACATTTGAGTTTCTACTTTCTTTTTTTCTTTTTTTAAGATTTTATTTATATTTGATAGAAGACACAGCGAGAGAGGGAACACAAGCAGGGAGAGTGGGAGAGGGGGAAGCAGGCTTCCTGCTGAGCAGGGAGCCCAATGTGGGGCTCGATCCCAGGACCCTGGGATCATGACCTGAGCTGAAGGCAGACGCTTAAGGACTGAGCCATCCAGGTGCCCCAGTTTCTACTTTCTAGCTCATCATGTCTTCCTGTGTTATCTTGGACAAAATTGTATGTGAAATGTGGTTTCATATGAGGGAACAAAAGTCTCTGTGTTAAAAAAGTGTTTCTGTATGGCAGAGGCCTACAGTTTTTTAATTCCAGAACTTACATCCAATGAGATGGTTATGGGACCAGAACTTTTTCTTTTTTTAAAAGATTTTATTTATTTATTTGACAGAGAGAGCGAGCACAAGTAGGGGGAGCAGTAGAGAGAGAGGGAGAGCAGGCTTTCAGCTGAGCAGGGAGCCTGATGCAGGGCTCGATCCCAGGACCTCAGGACCATGACCTGAGCCAAAGGCAGATGTTTAACCAACTGAGCCACCCAGGTGTTGTCAGAACATTTTTTTTCCCCTAGAGGATTCACTTTATACTGGCTATCGCTGGCAGTTGGAATGGCATTTTCTGTTGAGTCTTTAACCAGCATGTGGAGAGGCAATGAATTGTTCAATGATATTGTTTCCCAATAACTTGAAAATGTTGTATGAGCATTCTTTGGTTTGTCCTTGAGAGGTTCATTGGGGTGGGATGGGAGGTGGGGTAATGAGGTGGGGAGTGTTCCTATTTTACACATGAGAAAACTGAGGTTAAGTAATTTACTCTAGGTTATTCTGTGGATGAGTCTAGAGGCACAAGTAGAAGTCAGACCTCCTGAAAACTATTCCCTGACCACTACTATGCTTTAGTGGATCTGGTCCATCATGCATAGCTAATTAACAAAAACCGGAAGGGGAGTTTTATTGCCTGAAGGGCTACAAGATCAGCTCCTTTATTTTTGGTTGTTTCATTTTCTCATCAAGATGTCCTCACTGGTTTTTTTTTTCAGATAGTGATAGATGAAGGCCAAAAAGTTGGCAGTTGCTTTCAAGGTGATCTGAATCGGGCTGGAAAGGTGAAGGTAAGGGATGATTCAGTTTTCTTCCATGGCAAAGAATACAAAAAATTGAAAACAAAACAAAAAATCCCAAAGGACCCATTTGCTATCTCTCATACAAAATTGGAAAATTTAGCAGATTTTGTCTCTCTCTCTCTCATATATATATATATATATGAGAATATGATTTTTAATTGGTGTTTAAATATCTTAAACTATGCTTGGTTGGCTGGGTTCCAGATCTTTCTTCCTCAAAGCTTAGCAAATGGAATGGGTTCTTTAGTACAGAAACATGACTCCAGTCACCCTGAACATACACCATCAAGAGAAATGACAATCTAGCAGTTTTGGCACTAAAACCATCGTGGGGAAGATAAATTTTTGCTGTCACTTGGATGCCAGGAGAGAACTGCAGTTATGTACGTGCGAGCAATGGAAGCTACCATTTGTAATTCATATGTAGGAGCCATGGTCTGGGGTGTAGAGCTAGGGAAGAAAGACCTAGGCTGTGTTTTGAATTCCACTTAGGAGATCTAAATTTGTAATTTTATGGTATTTTGTGATGAACATGTTTTAGGTCATGAGCATAAAAGGCATTTCGACCTTACGCCTTTACTCTGCTAGGTCTCCTTTGTGCCGGTGGTGAAATCATTTTCTTATTTACACTCTTTGATATTCACCTGAGATGAATTAGTTCGTGTCTGAAATGTTACCATTTTGTTAATATGAAATGTCTCATTGTCAGCTTGCTGTGGAAAGCAGTATTCCACATGGAATAGTCTTTCATTGATATTTGCTGCTATTGTGGCTGTAAAGGTCATTTGCTCTGCTTTTTACCTTTGAAGTAATTTTCAGTTTTATTTGCTCGAAAGAGAGAACACTTGATTTTTGGCCCCGCTCACCTCTTTTGTGATTTACCTGGGGCAGGATGATTTTTGTTTCGAATGAACCTTTCTCTTTTGCTTTCTTTAGTTTCTTCTGACTCTGTAGAGTGAAAAGCCCATTATGGTAATAGCCAGACCCACCACCATCGTTTGCTTGAGAAGCAAAAGCAATAAAACGAAAACAAAAAGCAGAGACTGTTTTGGACTGTCTCGGCGGTGGTATATATCCTGGGAGAGAATCTGGGAACAAAGTCCCTTTTCAAAAACTCCTCAGACTGTTCTTTCCCTTTCAGTGTAGAGATCTTACTATGGTGCCTACAAAATCCAGGCCAACTTCCAAATTTACTGCTTCTTTCAGATGTCTCTGGGAAAACACAGTGAATGCAAAGACCTTTAGCTGGGACTCAAAAGTTAATGAGAAAAGTGGATTCAGTTGCTCACTTTGAATGCTGTGGAAGTGGATTCATTGATTCTTAATTGCACTTTTTCATTAGGTCTAATATACATAACAATGATGTTAATCCTTTTCTAGGTAGACAATTTCCTAAATTTAGAAGATTTGGACGTCGATGAAGAGACTCAGCCCCAAATGAGTAAGGGTATGCTTTCTGTTTCCTCTCTATACTGCTTGACCTCTTTCCAGAAACTACAAGACTTTTAGACAGCTTTTTCTTTTTTCTTTTTGGCAAGCCCTACTTGCGTCTTCCCTGACTTAGGGAAAACTACAGTCCTGCGATTTCTTTTTCAGTAACAAAGATTTCAGCTGAAAGGTCAAAGCCTGATGAAGGTTGTGAAGTCTTTGGTCTAAAATGAAATAAAGGTGCCCCCCCCACATGCCTCCACATGGTTGAATTTTGGATAATTTTCTCAAGGAGCGCCATTTGAGTCATACTCTTATATCTTAGAAGTGCCATGTAAATTGAGTCATTTTTGAGTGATAGCATCATATAGCAATTGATCATAAAAATAGCAGAATTCATCATAAAATAAAAAATAAAATCAAAATCTTGACTTTCGTAAGTATTCATTAAATAGATAAGCCAAACACTAAAGACTAAAGACATGTTGTAAATGTTTCTTCGGGGCATTTTTTCCAGTTGAGTT
Source organism: Martes martes (assembly GCF_963455335.1). Lineage (NCBI taxonomy): Eukaryota > Metazoa > Chordata > Mammalia > Carnivora > Mustelidae > Martes > Martes martes. The sequence continues at coordinate 27,644,165 of NC_137898.1, read as the reverse complement.
GGGCTGGGAGAGGCTTAATGCCAGTCCAATGATGTTTATGCAGATGAGGCCTTTTTCCTTTCCTGCTTGACATTACTGTGTAAACATAGGTATCCTTTGTTGCTCAAAAGACCTTTGAAATATGTTCAAAATTAGAGTTGTTTATTTTGAAAATTCTCATTCCTAATTTAATATGCAAGAATATCTCAAAGTTGATATTGAATATTAGGGAAGGGGCTATTTTCCTTGGGGGTTTGGTTGCTGGTGTTGAATTGTTGGTTATAGGCTTTAGGTAATCATAAACATGGGTGCTGGTGTTGATGATTGGGGAAGGTGGTTTGTTTATAATCACACAGAAGTGACAGTGCTGGGTGGTGGTGGTTCGGGGATGGCTCTGGCTTCTCTGGTTGCCCATATTTGAGAGGCTTTCGAGATTGGAAGCAGTTAACATTTTTATTCGGCTTCCAAACATCACATTACTCCATTGAAGGTATTGTTTCTTCTGCCCTCTATTAACCACTAGACTTTGCGCGGAATTTTTCCTTACTTAACTTGGTTCAAGTGAGATCAGAGATCTAAAGGAATCACAAGCTCCAGGGAGAGGTTCTCTTAACTATAAAACCCCAGGCAGCTCTCAATTTCTCTATGTGAGCATCTTAGGGGGTCTGATTGGATCAGAAGGGATAGCTAAGGACTTATCAGGAAGCTGGGTTTGCAGAGCAAGCACACTATTTGGGGGGGGAACAGGAGATGTTGAAAATGCAGATTCCTGGGTCCTGTTCCTAAGAGAGAGTCTAATTCAGAAGGTGTTTGGTGACAGCATTTTTTGCCACTACCCCATGGGATTCTGATATAGCTGTCTGTGTCCAAGGAAGACACTTGGAGACAAATGGTTCCGGTCTGCATGTAGTACATTTGCAATATAAGTTTAATTTTATAGGAAGGCACCAAAGTGTACAGGTTAGGTATTTTTTCATGGCTTACATTTCTTGCTTCCTGGCATTAATGAGAAAATCTGTATACGGGCATAAACCTACATAGGCAACAAATCTGATTATGGTTATATTAGTCTTTCAGGTTAGCCTTTTTACCTTTTTCATTATTTCCACATTGTTTTTTTTTTTAAATATTTTTCAAGCTGTGTGTTTTTTTTTGTTTGTTTTGTTTTGTTTTGTTTTATTACCAGATCTATTTAGTAGCATAAAAACCTCTCACTACTACGATTTTCACAGCAATCAGATAACAGGCAGTGTTGCAGTGGTGTTGTATAAGAGGTTGCTGAGGCTGAACCAGGTCTCTGTAGAGAGAATGAGCTAGTCAAGCCCATCCCACGTGTAAAATAATGTGGAGAGGCCAGGCTGAAAAGCAACCCAGGCTTCAGTGATCTATTCCAATTACTGAAAAGACCACCAGGGCTTCACAATTTTTATAATGCAAGATCTAGGTCATTTGAAAGGGAAAAAAAATTAGTTTGTGCCAAGGTAGATTTTAGTTTGGGCCTAATTTGTATTACACTTTAGGAATGTGAGCAGACGGCAGATATTTATATCAGATGGGGAAATGTGACATTTTAAATAGGCAAGTTGCTTGTATAATTTTGGCAGCCGAGAGGTTTACTGATTAGATCCTGTTGTTATTGTTTAAGCAACAGATTTGCCCAGGGCAACGTGGAAGAGAGCTGGGTATTGTTTTTCTATCAGTGAATTTATTTGTTCCCTGTATTTGCTTTCATAAATATTCCCCAAGATTCAGGAGCATGATTCTTTCACAGGATTTGGCTTATCATTTGGGCGGCCCAGGCAGAGACGGTTTTTCAGAAGAGCCAAGGCAGTGCAACTGAATCGAGCAGTTGTTTGAGGGTAGCATTTACCAGGGAGTTTGGTGCCCTATGTTTATTTGACATCGAGTTAACCACATTTTCCTCCTTTGAATTCAAGGTCGGGTAGTTAACCTCATGGTTACTGTCATGCCCCAGACTGTTATCCAGAAAAATGATTATTTGGAATAGGTGTTGGTTATTATGCTGAGGCGTTAGAGCAGGAATAATCTTCTGGACATCTTTATTTATTTTTCCCCTTGTTCAACCGAGCAGGTGCCCTGGCTGAGTGCAGTTGACTGGAGATGGTCTTTTGAGGTCTTATTCTAGAATCATCTTGTCTTATATAGGTCTCTCTCTTTTTTTGTTTTCCAAGATTTTATTTATTTACTTACCAGAGAGATAGAGAGATCACAAGTAGGCAGAGAGGTAGACAGAGAGAGGGAGAAACAGGCTCCCGCTTAGCAGAGAGCCCGATGCGGGGCTCGATCCCAGGACCCTGAGATCATGACCTGAGTTGAAGGCAGAGGCCTAACCCACTGAGCCACCCAGGCGCCCCTTATACAGGTCACTTGACTGGTGGTGGGTGTGCTTACGCTGTGGCCGATTGTGTTGGGTGAGAACAGGCAACTCAGCCCTGTGCAAAGGCTGGCAACCTTATTTGATTTTCATTTTCAAGCTGTCTGGTACTCCCGATTCTAACGAAGTCACCAGCCACCTCTTTTTTAAAAAAATTCTTTCCTTATTTGCAACTTCGAGCAGCTTTTGCTGCCAGTGAATGGCCTGGAACTGTTATTTGGCAGACCTGGAACAACAATGACCGGGGCCTGGAATCTAATGAAGAATAAGCAGATCCGGCTTCTGTCCTCATTGAATTCATTAACCAGACATTAACCAGATAATCACTAATACAGGATTCTAAATTGTTCTGGGTCTCATGAGAATATATGGCAGGGGAACTTAAATTTGTAGGATCGGAGAATGCTGAGAGCCTGCGATCTAAAGGATGAGTTGCTGAAGGTCCTGAGCTCAGAAAGACATATTTCAGCCAACTTGTAATTTAGGTATTTTGTTTATTTTATACTTAGTACTGTTAAAAATCATTCTTTCAGGGATGCCTGGGTGGCTTAGTCTGTTAAGAATCCGACTCTTGATTTCAGCTCAGGTCTTGATCTCAGGGTTTTGAGTTTAAGCCCCATGTTGGGATCCATGTTGGGTGTGGAGTCTACTTAAAAAAAAAAAAAAAAAAAAAAAAAAAAATCATTCTTTCATTGCCCAGAAGATCACTGAAAACATTGAGAGAGAAAAAAAATCCTTCCTTCCAAATTCTCTTTTATCCCTCTTCCTCCATTTTTTTTTCCTGTTCCTCCAATTTTTTTATGTGCAAATTTCTCTATGAAGGCCCAGCTTGAAAGTCATATCAAGTACAAGGGCAAACCTGTTGCGTGATCCTCACAATTATACAAGGAAACTTTAACTCCATTCCTGAGAAGAGCACAGAACTGGGAAGATAATTCTGCCCTTTCCAAATCCTCTGTCTGTTTCTCCCCAAGGGAAATGTAAGACTTTATCTATGTAGAGAAATTGAGAAAAGAAACTATGTATTTATGGATCAGCCTCTTTGTTTCTTCTTTTAGGTTCATGCTCTTTGGAAGATGTATGTCTTCTCCTCTGTGTCTGTGCCATCTTTCTTTTTTTTTTTTTTTTAAGAATTTATTTATTTATTTGAGAGACAGAGATAAGCAGAGAGGCAGGCAGAGAGAGAGGAGAAAGCAGGCTCCCTGCTGAGCAGAGAGCCCTATGTGGGGCTCTATCCCAGGATCCTGGGATCATGACCTGAGCTGAAGGCAGAGGCTTAACCCGCTGAGCCACCCAGGCGCCCCCTGTGCCATCTTTCTTATAGTAGACACACCTCAGGTGGGCCCCATGCCTCCCTTATTCAGTGGTTTTCAACCTTAGAGACACAGTAGAATCACTTAAAAAAAAATTAGATACCTAGGTCCTGCCTTTGCAGATTCTTTTTCAGTAGTCTGATAGCTAAAGCTTCTCAGGTCATTCTCCTATGCAGCCGAGGCTGGGAACCATCTCTAGGCAGACATCTGGAGGCATTACTCTCTGAAGCCCAACTTGAAGAGCTCTAGTGAAGCTCTTTTTATACCTGGATGGATCCATGTCAGCTGTGTGGACTTCCTGTTAAATGGGATCCCAAGGTCTAGACTTACAGGAAAGGTTGATACATAAGAAGCCCAAATGTGACTGCTGGACAAGCTCTGTTTTCAGATTCACTCTATTAGTTGTAAAGCTCATGTTTTAATCTTCATCTATCTGACTTCGGTGTTTATTCCTCTTTCGTTTCTATACTTGAAGATAGAGGGCTATGATTTATTGTCACTGTCCAATGCCAGCCCCACCCAGTGAAGTAAGTCTTCCTTCATCATCCCTATCTTCTCCTCCTTTTCACTTCCATTTTTATTTATTGTGCATTTTTTTCTCAAAATAGATGTTAATGTGTCCCTTGAAAGCAGTGTATGGTTTATATGTATGCATCTATACACACACATTCTAAAATTTTGTCTTTTATTGGGAGTATTTAGTTCATTTACACTTATTGTAGTTGCTGATACCTTTGGCTTTAAACCTAGTATCTTATACTTTTGTTTTCTATTTGTCCTGCCAGTTTTATGCCTTCCCCTCCCCTCATTTCAGATTAATCAGCTATTATTGTATTATTTCATTGCCCACTATTTTTGCTCAGTTGGGAATTCTAGGTTTGTAATTGTTTTCTTTCAGTATTTTACAGATAAAATTCTGTTCTTTTTGGTGTTAATTGTTGAAAACCAGATGTCTATCTGGTGGTTGTTCCTTTGATGATAATATATTTTTCCTCTCATTTCGCTGCTTTTATAAGTTTCTCTTTTGTTTTTCCAGTAATTTCACTGTGCCTTGGTGTTATTTAATTTAAATTTATTTTGTGTGGGGTTTCTAGAGATTCTTATACATATTGGGAAATTCTCAGCACTTGTCTTTTCATATATTTCTTGTGCCTTGATCTTTTCACCATATCCCATACAGCTATCTTTTATGTTCTTTTCTGCATTTTCCATCCTTTTTAATTTCCTTTCTTGTTTCAGTTAAAATATTTTCTACCATCGGGATGCCTGGGTGGCTCAGTCAATTAACCATCTTACCTTCAGCTCAAGTCATGATCTCAGGGTCCTGAGATGGAAACCCCACATCAGGCTGCCTGGTCAGTTGGGAGTCTGCTTCTCTCTCACTCCATCTGTCCCTCCCCCCAACTTGTATGTACTCTCTCTCAAGTAAATAAATAAAATCTTAAAAAAAAAAAAGTATTTTCTACCATCTGTATTCTAATTTTACTAATTCTTTTTTCAATTGTGTCTTTCTTCTGTTAACAGCCATGAATATTTCAGTTATTTTAGCTTTTTTTTTTTTTTTTTTTGAGAGACAGACTGGGGGCAGGGAGGGGCAGATGGAGAGGGAGAGAATCCTAAGCTGAGTGCAGAGCCCAGTGTGGGGCTTGATCTCTTGATCCTGAGATTGTGACCTGAGCCAAAATCAGGAGTCCAACGTCTAACCCACTGAGCCACCCAGATGCCCCTCAGTTATCTTAGCTTTTAAAAATGATCTAGAATATCTGTTTTGAGAGATTTCAGTTCTGTGGTGAAATTCTCCATTTGTAATGTATTTTGGGGGGAACATATTAGTCAGTTATTTTAAAATTCATGTCTTTTTTTTTTTTTTAAGATTTTATTTATTTAGGGGCGCCTAGGTGGCTCAGTGGGTTAAGCCGCTGCCTTCCACTCAGGTCATGATCTCAGGGACCTCGGATCGAGTCCCGCATCAGGCTCTCTGTTCAGCAGGGAGCCTGCTTCCTTCTCTTTCTCTCTGCCTGCCTCTCTATCTACTGTGATCTCTCTCTGTCAAATAAATAAATAAAATCTTAAAAAAAAATTTATTTATTTATTTGCCTCAGAGAGAGCTAGAGAGAGAACAAGCAAGAGGAACACCAGGCAGAGGGAGAAGCAGGCTCCCCACTGATCAGGGAGCCCAATGCAGGACTTGATCCCAGGACCCTGGGATCATGACCTGAACCAAAGGCAGATGCTTAAATGTTGGAGCCACCCAGGTGTCCCTAAAGTTCATGTCTTATAATGCTAATACCTGGGATCTCCTGTGGGTCTATTTATATTATTCATTTTCTTTTTGATTTCATGTCTTTGTATACATGGTAATTTTTGTTTAAATGCTGAACATAGCATATAAAATATGTAGGGACTGGATGATGTTATCTTTTTCTAGCATAGCTTTTGTTCAACATTTTGCAATTAGCAATTAGAGTAGTAAAAGGTCACCTTCATCCAGTCTGGGGTTGGGCTGATTTAGGACTGGGTTCACGGCCTTGTAGGGGCTGCTCTACTTCTAGTTCTTGCTTACTTCTAGGTTGTGGCCCTTCAAGGTAAATCATAACATCGCCTTCTTGGAGACCCTGAACTCTAATTTTTGTCTTCATAACACTGTGATTTCTGTTGGTAATTCTGCTAAGCTTATCAGCCTCTTAGCTTCTCTCATCTTTATTTTGGCTTCTCAGTTTCTCCTTGCAAATCAGTAAATGCCACGAGTTGAAAAGCATCTTAGACTCTTGGACTCACTTCTCGGTACTTTCCATCTTTCTGCGATCTTGCCGCTCAAGTCCTAGGCTGCCCTGGTAGCTCACCAATGCCTTTATTAATTAATTAATTTATTTATTTTTAAAGATTTTATTTATTTATTTGACAGACAGAGATCACAAGTAGTCAGAGAAGCAGGCAGAGAAGGAGGAGGAAGCAGGCTCCCCACTGAGCAGAGAGCCTGATGCTGGGTCCGATCCCAGGATCCTGGGATCATGACCTGAGTCGGAGGCAGAGCCCTTAACCCACTGAGCCACCCAGGTGCCCCTCACCAATGCCTTTAAATAGTTGATTTTTTGGTAACTTATCTAGCTTTATTATTGTTATTGATTGGAGGGTTAGATGGTATTAGGCAGACCAGCAGACCCCTGGGGATGTGGTCTAGGAACTCCTAGGGAAACCCTGTTTTCCTAGGGAAACTCCTAGGGAAAGCTCTGTGCTCAGCAGGGAGTGTGTTTCTCCCTCTCCCTCTGTCCTACCCCTCACTGGTGCTCTCTCTCTCTCTCTCAAACAAATAGAATCTTAAAAAAATAAAATGAGTGCTATTTTCCATTGAAAATGTTCTTGATGAATTGGTAAAATTATTAATTTTATTAAATCTTGATTCTTGAATACACCTTTTTTACTGTTTTCTGGGCTGAAACCATAGGTATGCACAAAGCACTTCTGGGGCATTCTGACATACTTGGTTGTCTCATGGAAAAACACTTGTGTGATTGTATGGTATGCTGAACTAGTTCTTTTTTGCCCCTTACTTACATGGAATAACATTTTTACTTAAAAGAATGACTGACAGACAAACTATAGTTCTCAGAATGAATGAAGCAAGCCTGTCTCTTCAAGAGAAACACTGGTAATGTTCATTACCTATGATAAATTTGGCAATGGATCAAGTGAAAATTCATTTTTGGAAAACTTGTGTCCAGTACTATGAGCTTGACAGCTTCCCAATATATGATGACTATTCTGATAAAATTGGTGATGTTAACTAATGTGATCCTTATACTGTATAATGAAATGTGTCAACATTTGGAAGATCTACATAAAACAGTGAACCAGTATTTTCCAAATGACCAATTTATGATGTTACAAAATTATGCATAGGAGAAAGATCTATTCAGTGTATAAGATAGACCAATGAATTTTAATGTAATAGTATGAAAAATTCACTGAAATAGTTTCAGATTGCACACTGAAACTATTTTTTAAAACTTTATCATTTGTTAAGATCTGGTATAGCATCAAAGAAAAATATCCACAATTATATAAAAAGACTATCAAAGCACTCCTTTCTTTTCCAACTACATTTCTAGATTTTCTTCATTTACTTCAACTGAAACAGCATATTCCAAAATTGAATGCAGAAGCAAATATAAAACCTAGATTTTTTTCTCCTAAGGCAGACATTTACAAAATTTTTAAAATGTAAAACAGTGTTTCTTCCCCATTATTTTCTTTGTTTTTGAGAAAGAGAGTTTTCATAAAAATATGTATTTTAACATATAATGGTATTATTGTCAGTAATTCAATAAATAAATATTTGCAAATTTGTCAGTTTTAATTTCTAATATGATGATTATTGATTGATATAACCCACATAAACAAAAGCTCTTTGAGTTCCTCAAAAATGTTGAAGGAAAAGAACCAGTGAGATGGACTATCATAGCAAAAAACCATGTGCTGAAGAGGCCTTATTACTAATACAGTTCTTATCTATATTCTTTTTAGTTTTGGGGAGGGCCCAAAATTTCAGAAAATTTTGGCCATTTCTACATGGCAACAAAGGAACAGATTGGTTAATTTTTATAAATATGCCACGCAGATTAAATATTGTTATCCAAATTATGAGATATCAGGTAGATTGCTTACTTTTTAATGTTATATTAGATTATCTGATTATAGCTTTTGACTGTTGATTATTGACTTCATACAGAAATACAAATGGCATAAACACATAGTTTGTAAATGTTGAAATTCTTATCATGTAGTGAGAAAGAAGAGATGGGAGTGTTTTCAACCAGGCTTGCCATCGAACATGAACATTCGCTTCTGAGAGAGGGCTTGACTGTGCAATGCACATCAACCAAAATAATGGTATTTAGTTAAAATGAAAACAAGGCCTTTGGTTGTTTCAGAAACAGCAGTTAATAAGATCGGTTAAGGGGCGCCTGGGTGGCTCAGTGGGTTAAAGCCTCTGCTTTTGGCTCAGATCATGATCCCACCCTGGGATCAAGCCCCGCATCAGGCTCTCTGCTCAGCGGAGAGCCTGCTTCCTCCTCCCTCTCTGCCTACTTGTGATCTCTATCTGTCAAATAACTAAATAAAATCTTTCAAAAAAAATTAAAAAATTTAAAAAATAAGATCAGGTTAAGTTTAATAAAATATTTCAGTTTTGGAGAATTTTACAAAGGACTTCAGACATTCCATTTCCCCTTCCCCCACCAATGAATAGAGTAATTTTTCTCTCTGAGACAATGTGAGTGTATAAATAAATCTATGGGTGATTTTAAAATGGCTGAAATATAAGGTAGCCTTCTTCATAAAGTACATCTTACCAGACTGTCCCTGTACATATTAGTTTCACTCTTTTATAAATCCATCCTCTGTAGGGCTAATGCTGTTCAATTTTACTCTTGATTACTCTCGGATTGATTGTGTGTGTGAAAATCTTACCCCTATAACAGAATTTAGTGTTTGAGGGTAAGGACTCTATATAGACATCTACAGTGTCTTCCTGGTAGGTAACTCTTGGTACTTACTGTTCAGTTTAGAAGGTGAGATGCGGGAATTCATTTCCCATCTCAAGTATCTGTTGAGAATTTGCTATGTGTCAGGTGCTGTGTCAGGCGTCGGTGAATACGCATTTGTGCATTTTGCCTTTACACTGAAGAAACAAACGGCAAGAATTTAAAGTGTAGGGGAAACTGAATCTTGTTGTTTTGAGGGAATTGTTTCCATGGCAGTAAAATCTTTATGAAAGAAACCATTTTTGTTGAAAATCCTCCCTTCTCTGCAAACATATCAGGGAGGCAAAGAGTTTCAGCATAGGAATTAGAGAGTTGTCCTCCTCGCTGCATAATATTGTCAGTCAGATTTTAAATAGCTCTGAAAGCAGAATTGATTTTGATTCACATCTGAACTGATGTTTTGCGCTCTCAGCCGGTCATCTCAGAGGTACCGGTTTTCCCATGAAGAGGTTTTCTCTTCTTGCCTTTGTTGTTGGCAGGTCCCTGACCACGCTTGTATCAGTCCTAGGCAGTTACACCAGGGAGCTCAATGAGGGAGGTGCATTGGAGCTCATGAATAGATATCTTAGAAAGCCAATCTCTCCATCAGCCTTACTGAGTTTAAAAACATTGCTTCTCTGGGTATAAAGTGTTTACGTGTACTTAATACTGACTAACCGTGCTAATGTGCTATAGTAGTGACATTCCTTGGCTCTGAGTTTGGTTGTATAATCTGATAAATTTAAATAATTTATGTAATGAAATTGCTTGTTTAAAAGAAGTTCATGGGGGCGCGCCTGGGTGGCTCAGTGGGTTAAGCCTCTGCCTTCAGTTCAGGTCATGATCTCAGGGTCCTGGGATCGAGATCCGCATCGGGCTTTCTGCTCAGCAGGGAGCCTACTTCCTCCTCTCACTCTGCCTGCCTCTCTGCCTACTTGTGATCTCTGTCTGTCAAATAAATAAATAAAATCTTTAAAAATAAATAAATAAATAAAAATAAAAAGAAGTTCATGGGGACGCCTGGGTGGCTCAGTTGGTTAAGCAACTGCTTTTGGCTCAGGTCCTGATCCTGGAGTTCCGGGATCCAGTCCCGCATCGCCCTCCCTGCTCAGTGGGGCATCTGCTTCTCCCTCTGACCTCTCTCCTCTCAGGTACTCTCTCTCTTTCTCTCTCTCTCAAATAAGTAAATAAAAATAAAATCCTAAAAAAAAAAAAAAAGTTCATCATGTGACATGGTGGGCAGAGTATGGGCTCTGCTGGCAGACTTCCCGGCTCTGACACTTTCTAGCTGTGGCCCCTTGAATGAGGTTACTCTCCTTGCTCAGAGCTCCTTGCCTATGAAACGGGAAGTAATAGCATCCTTGGGAGGATGAGCTCAACTGAAGCCTGTAAAATGTCAGCTCCTATAAGTGTTGACTGTTGTTTTTATTTCTTCTAATTAGGCCATATTTTAAGGTTCCAATAATGAATCGAAGTAGAAGTATCTTCACGATACCCCTACCCACCCACAGGTTCAGTTTCTAGGCTGACGATGTTCTATTGCTGGAGTCCTAAGAATTTTGTAATTAACATGTTTTTGTGCTGGTGTTATCCGCAGTTGTGGGAGACATATTTCAAGTAAGTTTCAGTTTTTGAAAATCAATACCTGCTTAATTATCTCCCTATACATGCTGCCATTGGCAACCGCCAAGGCACGCCTGTTGTTAATTAATCACTTCCACTGAGAACTTAATTAGTGTCTTCATTAGGATCATCATTGAGTAGCAGGCAGCATGGTCCTGAGCCAGCTGCAAGTTCCTGGCTAGCTCCAGCAGCCCTTCTGGTTCTATGAAAGCTCGGATCGACGAGGAGGCCTATTGTGCTTCTATTTGTTTTTATTTTTTGTCCCCCTTAAAGAAAGCTGTGGAAGATCTGATGGTGATGCCCCGTGTTCTGTCACACATGCAAAAATAAGGCAACGGATCCACTTACAGCGGACAGCTCAGAAAACCCAGATTGGTTATTGAATTCTTGTCATGGTGCTAAACAAGCTGGAAACGAGTTGTTTGCGGTATCGAACATCAGACCGTGAATTCAGCATATGACAGAGTACTTCATTTTTCTGCTGAAAGTTAAAGTCCTTTCCTTCTGGCATCACTGTTTTTATATATATATATATGTATATATTTTTATATATTGCCATAGTGTTACAGGATGAATTCAGCACTTCATTTCCTTTCTTTCCATCCCTCGGGAAAATGTGGGAAAATGAGGCAAAGGTAGCATCTTGCCTTATTTTCCTACAGAGGTAGAAATTGGGTTAGGGGTGAGAGGTGTGATCAAGTCAGTCCCTAAACGAGCCTTCTCTCAAACCTTTGGATCGAATGTGACCTTGAGACAGTAAGATAAAATAAATGCACAAATGACTTCTATTTTATGGAAAAGGGAATCTCTTGGGTAAATCCCCAAATGAGGACAGGCATTGTCTCAAACGAACCTACTTTATTTGAGCATTTTTGCTTCATTCTTTTGACTATTGTAGGCTTTTAGGTGATTTAGGTCAATTGTGAACTTGATGAAAGCATCAAGTGAAATATTTTGTATCCAACAGATTTGCTGCTGCTTCCAGGAGAAGTGGAGGAGGACGTCGGCCCGCGTGTCCCTTCGTACATTCCTTCTGCCGCCCAGCCCTTCACCCCTGGGGTAAAGCCAGGGCCTGCTGGGAGAAGAGCCGACAAGCAAACAGAAGAGGTACTCCATAGGGAGTTCAATCAGTTTTGAAATTGCCTTGATTTTGTAACTTGTCCTTTCAGGTGAAATGCTGCTTTATCTTTGTGCTTTTTTATTTTTCTTAGATTTGGAAAAATTTATGTTGCTTAATCTAGTCCCTCTGACTGCCATCTATCTCTAATGTGCAGATTTCTCTTCTTTTTTTTTTAAAGATTTTATTCATTTATTTGACAGAGAGAGAGAGATTACAAGTAGGCCAAGAGGCAGGCGGCAGCGGGGGTGGGGGTGGGAAGCAGGCTCCCCGCCGAACAGAGAGCCCAATGCGGGGCTCGATCCCAGGACCCTGAGATCATGACCTGAGCCGAAGGCAGAGGCTTAACCCACTGAGCCACCCAGGCGCCCCTGCAGATTTCTTTTAAACACGGAGAGCAGTTATGTCTTCTTTATGTGGAAACTATTTTTGTTTCATGATGTAGGCCATGCTGCAGGACAGTGTTATCTGGGGACTATGCAATGGATGCTCTCTTTTTGTCTGGACTGGCCATTTGCTTTTTACTCTTGTTTCCAAGGTCCTATAAACATCTTGTATTGGTTAAGGTAAGGCCAAGCTGTTGCTGTAGAGAATCCCAACAATAAGTCAGTGGCCAAAAGGAGATAAAACTTTGTTTCCCTCATATAACAGTCTATGGAAAACTTCTTTTTTTTTTTTTTAAAGATTTTATTTATTTATTTGAGAGAGAGAGAGAGAGAGCGCGCGCGTGCGAGCGCACACATAAGCAGGGAGTGGGGGAGGGGCAGAGGGAGAGGGAGAAGCAGACTCCCCACTGAGTGGGAGCCCAACATGGGGCTCAATCCTGGGACCCTGAGCTCATGACTTGGGCCAAAATCAGATTCTTAACTGACTGAGCCATCCACACACCCTATGGAAAGCCTTTTAAGTAAGTGTTTTCTCTGTTCCCTGGGGTCACCAGGGGCCCAGATTCCTTCTCTCTGGATCTCCTCTGTGCCTCAGGACATTGTCCTCCTATGAATGTTCCAGCTCAGGTCACCGTCCTACTATAGGGGCAGCAGGGAAGAGTGTGGGAGCTGCACGTTTCCCCAAGGCTTAGGACTCAGGACTTCATTTCTGCTCACATTCCACTGGCAACCACTTCATCATATGTTCCTGTCCAGCCACCGGGGGCACTGGGAAGTGTCATCTAGCCAAGCGCTTCACAGTCAGGGGGCACAGAATCTCTGCCAAGCCTTTCCTGTCCCACTGGCACACCTAGAAAGTCATCATTTGTCATTGTTTGTAACTCTTCTGCATATATTTTAGAAACACGCACTAACCAAGGCTGCTGGTGGTGTTGGGTGTGACCTTGATCACCATGTTTACTCCCAACAGAACAATGTTATCAGGCACAAGAAATTGTGAAGGGTTCTTTATTATTGCTTCCTAATAAAACTCCTAGGGATTGCCTATTTGATCATTCAGGTACTACAGATCTTATCATTTAAAGATATTCTGTTACCGGGGGAGGGGGTTGGGGGGGTGGCTCAGTCGTTAAGCATCTGCCTTTGGCTCAGGTCATGATCCTAGTGTCCTGGGGTGGAGCCCCATATCGAGCTCCCTACTCAGTGGGGAGCCTGCTTTTCCCTCTCCAGCTCCCCAGTGTTTGTGTGCTTGTGTTCCCTCTCTCCCTATCTCTTTCTGTCATAAATAAATAAAATCCTTAAAAGAAAAAAAAGCCATTCTGTTATGGAAGCAGTTGTTCAGTCAAAGGTAATCCATATGTTCCCATTTTAAATTGCCTCTTTGTCATAGAACTTTTGTTTACAGACATCACAGAAGTGTGTCTAGGAGGCTTGCAGGCTTGTATTAAACCCCTGAATTGGTTACCAGATAAACTGGTAGGGGGAACAGCCACTCTCCAATGTGCTTTTTGAATTACAGATTGCTTTCTCCAAGTAGTAAGAAACTAAAATTGCAGTGTTATTTCTAGCAGGAATCCGTTTCTTTTAAAGACTTGTTCATGCTCTTGACTTTAGTTGTGACCATACAAATTGCTAGGCCAGCCAGTGGTCATGGCACCTAGTGCCATTATAGGAATTGTTATAAAATCGTTTCCATTGGTGAGTTAAAAAAAACTGAATGATTCCTAGAATCCATCAAGTAGCCAGTAAAAAATGCAGGTTAAAACCTTGGATATGATTGTATCTTGAAAAGGAATATCAGTTTCTTCCCAGAAAATGTGAACATTTTTAAAATGTTGGAATCAAAATGATATGAACAAATTTTGTATTGGCAAACTTAGAAAACATAGATGAAGAACTTTTGCTGTTTTTCAAATACCTAGAATATCTTGGCTGGGATTTTTATTTCTGACCACAATTTGTTAGAGAAACTTTTCAAAACTGTCTAGAATCCTAATACTTTACCAACTATGCCTTGGTTAATCTTATTTGAAAGCACTCACTGCCAGTAAAAGATCATAATAATCAATTTCTAGCAAATATGTCCTGTAAGGACCAACCAAGGGACAATTTGGGGCTAAATATGGTAACTTGTTTCTGTGATATCAGTCTCAAAGATGAAAATGAATCCTGGATGTCTTGACCTCCTCTAAGAAGAGGCTGTGACTTCCTGATACAGATTAGAACAATTTAATTTTTTTCCTAAATTTTGTCACTGGGGTTTTATATCTGTGCATCTCCCCCTCAGAGTTAGACATTTCCCAAGGACCTTCCGTCTTTCCATTTGTGAATAACTTCTTGCCTTAGTAATTCTGTCTCGATGAATTTAGTAACAGCTTTATAGAGCAAATAGAAACATTGGGAAGGTGAAAAATTGTGTGTTCCTCCTCCACCCTTTTCCCCCAACCCCAAATCATAGAAGGAACTTTTGTGGTATTTCAATAGGAGATCTCCTATTTTTCTGGTTCGTAATGGGACTCTAAATTTTTTCACCTATAAGGATGGTTTATTTACTATATTACTTTGTAAGATAGCCTACAGCTAAATGCTGCTCTTATTGATCTGAGCATTAGTTCTGTTTTCTCTAATTTGCCTGTGTGGTACTATGAATGAAAATGATTTCTCTGGTAACAGGGTCTCTCTTTGAATGAGTCACATGAGCAATTTTAAGGAAACTAGCCGTTTTTTTAACAGTGTGCAAATTCTATTCCCTGAGAGGCTACGAAAAGATTTCAATTAGATTTGAAATGAGACCCCTCAAATTCACATATTTCTCTCAGCTCCTTAGGCAAAAATAACAAGTTAATAACTTAATTCACAGTTGTTTTCTTTTTAGTAGCAGGGGATTTGGTTTTCCATTGCATAAATTCTCCTCTTTGAAATAAATCAGAATTTCAGTTTGTAATCCCAAGGCCTTGGAGTCCTACAGCTTAGAACCCTGAAACAAACCTAACCCGAAGGAAGAGAATTCCCAGCGTGGGCCGCAGTAGCCAAGAGCTGAAATACATAAGTAGAATTGCAACTTGACTGCATTTTAAAAGCTGCCTTTTCGAAGATCACAGTGATGTCTTCTGAATTGCCGTTTACATCTGCTTTGGATTACATATGTGGCCCTTGTCTTGGAGGACTCTGAATTCACTGATGAGTGTCTTCATAAGCTTAATTAAAAAGCAAAAAAAGTAGGAAGTAGTGCCGAGTTCAGTGCTATCTGCATATGGTAGTCATGCAATAAATATTGAATGAACAAATAAATAAAAGAAAAACCTCATTACCCACCGAGAGTGTTTTTCTGATATAACAACACGGTCAGGATCATTCTCTCTCTCCTTCTCTATTGCTTCATTCTCCTCAACATGTAAACATGTTCAAGTCTCTCCCATCCTTAATGAAATGAAGCAAAACAAAAGGAATGGGAAAACAGCTTCTCTCTACCTCAGGCCCTTTTGGGCTACGGTCTATTCCTTTCCCTCTGTTCTCATCTAGACTTCAGAAACTATGAGACTTGACCCTACCAGTTGACTCTGCTTTTTTCCCCCTCATTCCTCATTCAGTGTCCTGCAGAATGTCCCTGGCTCTAGTCACCTGCCTGGATGTAATCAGAATAAAGGTACTGTTAGGTCCCCCCAAAAATGGGTACCCCAATAATGGGTCCGTGATTAAAGGAGCGAGACTGATACAAAGCAAAGGTCAAGCAAAGCTTTATTTTGCGCCAAGCATCAAGAATCAGACCGACCTTCAAACAGACGGCTCGGGGACGCCCCTTTTAGAGGACGACCCCTCCCTGCTTTTCAGACTAACTTATAGAGCAAAGGCCATGTGGTTGGGCCTGGCCACACACAGGTGGCTAACTGAATTACAATTCACCCCACAGTAGCCATGGAAACTAGCCCATCACCTTGGTAGCTGGGAGACAGTATGTGCCCCCCACTGATCGGATGTCTCCACCTGGCCTGACCCACCTTTGTACCTGGGCTTTGTTACCTGGAGCTGGTTTCCGGGACTTGTTTTTAAGTCCCCTGGGGGAAGGGGAGCAGGGACTGTTTAAGGGTTAAACAACAAAGTTATTGTTTAACCTCAATGGAAGCCTCTGGCTAAAATAAAAATATAAAATAGGTCCTTACAGGTACCACTTACTCTGTAACTGCCAGATCCCAGTGGACACTTTCCAGTCCTCTTTTTTTTTTTTTTTTTTAATAAAGAGAGAGAGTGAAGGGAGGGGCAGAGGGAGAAAGAATCTTGGGGCTCGATCTTACACCAATAAGATCACGACCTGAGCTGAAATCAAGAGTCAGTTGCTTAGCCGACTGAGCTACCCAGGCACCCATCCCGCCTATATTTTAAGGAATTGCTCTACTGTGCTTGACCCTCATGGTCCTCTGGTTCTCACTTTACTGCTCTCCCCAGATTCTTTGTACGTTTCTCTCTTTGTTCTTTCCCTGCCTCCTTTGGGGCCTTCCCTCCATCCATCCCTGAATTGGTACTGCTCAGGGTTCCGTGCTAAACCTCTTCCCACTTAACATACTTGGATCCATTTTCATCTCTAGGTTTTACCTTTCGGGCTTCTGTCCCCAAATCCACATCTCTAGCTTCAGACCTTTCTCGGAGCTTCAGGTTCCGGTTTTCAGTGTCCTGTTATTACCTCTATCGAGATTCCTTTGAGTGCCTTCAAATCAACATGTCTAAAACCACGCTTATCTCTCTTTACCTGCTTCACTTGGTGCATTCTTGCCTTTCCAAATTCAAATTAGTCCTCAAGTGGTGCCAGTTTTGCTTTCCTATATTTTCACATCTCTGCTGTCAGCCTCCTGTTCTCATTATCTCTTGCCTGGACTGTTCTATCAGGCTCCTAACTGGTCTCCCTGACTCCAAATCTACCCTCTTTTTGTTCTTTAAAGTAACAAATCTGGATGTAATCTCCATGAGGGTAGGGCGTCTTTCTGGTTTTCACAAAGCTACCTGTCCAGTGCTTGCCTCATTGTAGGTGCTCAGTTAAAATTTGAAGGAATGAAGGAATTTACCTGAAATGCATGGATGACCAAGTATCTACCTTCCTTTCAAGAAATCCTACAAATCCAATGGGAAATCAAAGAGAAGAAGAGCAACAATTCTAGAAACAGAAAATCGACCACTTTCTGAAAGGTAGTGATGAAGTTCTAGAACCTGGGTGAGGTTCGGTGGGCTGAGGTCCGGAGCCGATGACCAAGAAAGAATTCTTGAGACATCTTTGGTGCAAAATGGTGGTTTATTAAAGCACGGGGACAGGACCCGTGGGCAGGAAGAGCTGCTGTCCCAGGTTGTGAGGGATGGCAGGTTATGTACCCTGCGGTTGGGGGAAGGTGAGGGAAAGGGAGGTTTCAATGGAGCTTTCATATGCTAAAGAGGTCTACAAGGTTGGGGAAGGCAGGGAAACGGAGGTTTGAACGGAGTTTTCATATGTCAAAGGAGGCCTCCAAGGTGCAGGGAGGAGGCTTGATCAATGTTGTCTTTTGGCAAGCCATTAACATCAAGATAGTTGGGAGATTCCTGGTGGGATGTCACAATCCTGCTATCAAGCGTCTTTGTTAGTGAGATTTAGGTATAGAAGAAACTTAACTTCACTTACATTTCCTTCTTTCTCGTTTTGGCAGTTAGGAGTACCTGAGGAATGTCACATACATCACCCAGGGGAGCAGATGGAGAGGGGGTGCAAGGTGCCAGCTTCCGCTTTGTCCTCAGCCAGCCTCCTGCTCCCTCATCAGTAGGACCTGCGGAGAAGTGAATCCAAAGCGACGGGAAGATAGACCGCGGTGGGGAGGGGCCGGCTCCCGGCAAGCGGTGGAGCAACGGAGCACAAAATCGGGACTTTTAAAAGTCTGCTCCACGGAGGGACATCACTCCAGAGGCTAAACCAGGGGGGAAACCCAGGCGGGGTCAGCATAACCCCAGGTCCCGCGGGCTCACAGAAGGACCGGGGGTGTCTGAGTGCCGCAGAGCTCACAGGTATTAGAGCGGGGAAGCCGGCTACAGCGACAAAGCCGAGGAGTGAGCTCTCAGCCCCAGGGTTACCTTGTGCCGGTCGCAGGCTGGGTGGGCTCGGAGCGAGGCTGGAGGCCGCGGAGACGGAAGCGACCGGGCGCATTTCTCCAAGTGCCAGCAATTGACTGCTTTCCTACCAGCGCAACCGCAGGCCAGGGAGGTGGGGCGGTTGGGCGCTTTTCTCTGAGGAATGGAACCCCAAGCTCTCGGCTCCTCCGGGCCGAGAGATTGGGAGGCCGCCATCTTCATTCCCGTCCTCCGGAACTCTACGGAAAGCGCTCAGGGAACAAAAGCTCCTGAAAGCAAACCTGAGCGGATTACTTAGCCCAGCCCCTGGCAAGGGCGGTGCAATTCCGCCTGTGGCAAAGACACTTGAGAATCACAACAACAGGCCCCTCCCCCAGAAGATCAACAAGAAGCCCAGCCAAGACCAACTTCACTCACCAAGAACAGCAGAATTCTATAGGAGGAGAAAGCAAATCTTATCTGGACAAAATGACAAGGCGAAAAAACTCACCACAAAAAAAAGAACAAGAGGCAGTACCGAAGGCTGGAGACCTAATCAATACGGATATTGGTAACATGACAGATCTAGAGTTCAGAATGACGATTCTCAAGGTTCTAGCCGGGCTCAAAAAAGGCATAGAATATATTAGAGAAACCCTCTCCGGAGAGATAAAAGCCCTTTCTGGAGAAATAAAAGAACTAAAGTCTAACCAAGTGGAAATCAAAAAAGCTATTCATGAGGTGCAATCAAAAATGGAAGCTCTCACTGCTAGGATAAATGAGGCAGAAGAAAGAATTAGTGACATAGAAGACCAAATGACAGAGAATAAAGAAGCTGAGCAAAAGAGAGACAAACAAATACTGGACCACGAGGAGAGAATTCGAGAGATAAGCGACACCATAAGACGACACAACGTTAGAATAATTGGGATTCCAGAAGAAGAAGAAAGAGAGAGGGGAGCAGAAGGTATATTGGAGACAATTATTGGAGAGAATTTCCCTAATATGGCAAAGGGAACAAACATCAAAATCCAGGAGATGCTAAGAACGCCCCTCAAAATCAATAAAAATAGGTCCACACCTTGTCACCTGATAGTAAAATTTACAAGTCTTAGCGACAAAGAGAAAATCCTGAAAGCAGCCCGGGAAAAGAAGTCTGTAACATACAAGGGTAAAAACATTAGATTGGCAGCGGACCTATCCACAGAGACCTGGCAGGCCAGAAAGAACTGGCATGATATATTCAGAGCACTAAAGGAGAAAAACATGCAGCCAAGAATACTATATCCGGCTAGGCTATCATTGAAAATAGAAGGGGAGATAAAGAGCTTCCAGGACAAACAAAAGCTGAAAGACTTTGCAAACACCAAACCAGCTCTACAGGAAATATTGGAAGGGGTCCTCTACGCAAAGAGAGACCCTAAAAGTAGTAGATCAGAAAGGAACAGAGACAATATACAGTAACAGTCACCTTACAGGCAATACAATGGCAATAAATTCATATCTCTCAATAGTTACCCTGAATGTTAATGGGCTAAATGCCCCAATCAAAAGACACAGGGTATCAGAATGGATAAAAAAACAAAACCCATCAATATGCTGCCTACAAGAAATTCATTTTGGACCCAAAGACACCTCCAGATTTAAAGTGAGGGGGGTGGAAAACAATGTACCATGCTAATGGACATCAGAAGAAAGCTGGGGTGGCAATCCTTATATCAGATCAATTAGATTTTAAGCCAAAGACTATAATAAGAGATGAGGAAGGACACTATATCATACTCAAAGGGTCTGTCCAACAAGAAGACCTAACAATCTTAAATATCTATGCCCCTAACATGGGAGCAGCCAACTATATAAACCAGTTAATAACAAAATCAAAGAAATACATTGACAGTAATACAATCATAGCAGGGGACTTTAACACTCCCCTCACTGAAATGGACAGATCATCTAAGCAAAAGATCAATAAGGAAATAAAGGCCTTAAATGACACTGGACCAGATGGACATCACAGATATATTCAGAACATTCCATCCCAAAGCAACAGAATATACATTCTTCTCTAGTGCACATGGAACATTCTCCAGAATAGGCCACATCCTGGGTCATAAATCAGGTCTCAACCGGTATCAAAAGATTCAGATCATTCCCTGAATATTTACAGACCACAATGCTCTGAAGGTAGAACTCAATCACAAGAGGAAATACATGGAGACTAAACAGCATCCTTCTAAAAAATGAATGGGTCAACCAGGAAATTAAAGAAGAATTGAAAAAATTCGTGGAAACAAATGATAATGAAAACACAACAGTTCAAAATCTGTGGGACACAACAAAGGCAGTCCTGAGAGGAAAATATATAGCGGTGCAAGCCTTTCTCAAGAAACAAGAAAGGTCTCAAATACACAACCTAACCCTACACCTAAAGGAGCTGGAGAAAGAACGACAAAGAAAGCCTAAACCCAGCAGGAGAAGAGAAATCGTAAAGATCAGAGCAGAAATCAATGAAATAGAAACTAAAAAAACAATAGAACAAATAACAAAACTAGGAGCTGGTTCTTTGAAAGAATTAATAAGATTGACAAACCCCTGGCCAGACTTATCAAAAAGAAAAGAGAAAGGACGCAAATAAATAAAATCATGAATGAAAGAGGAGAGATCACAACCAACACCAAAAAAATACAAACAATTATAAGAAGATACTATGAGCAACTCTATGCCAACAAATTTGACAACCTGGAAGAAATGGATACATTTCTAGAGACATATGAACTACCACAACTGAACCAGGAAGAAATAGATAACCTGAACAGACCCATAACCAGTAAGGAGATTGAAACAGTCATCAAAAATCTCCAAACAAACAAAAGTCCAGGACCAGACGGCTTCCCAGGGGAATTCTACCAAACATTTAAAGAAGAATTAATTCCTATTCTCCTGAAACTGTTCCAAAAAATAGAAATGGAAGGAAAACTTCCAAACTCATTTTATGAGGCCAGCATCACCTTGATCCCCAAACCAGACAAGGATCCCACCAAAAAAAGAGAATTACAGACCAATATCCTTGATGAACACAGATGTGAAAATTCTCACCAAAATACTGGCCAATAGGATCCAACAATACATTAAAAGGATTATTCACCACGACCAAGTGGGATTTATTCCAGGGCTGCAAGGTTGGTTCAACATCCGCAAATCCATCAATGTGATACAATACATTAATAGAAGAAAGAATAAGAACCATATGATACTCTCAGTAGACGCTGAATAAGCATTTGACAACGTGCAGCATCCCTTCCTGATTAAAACTCTTCAAAGTGTAGGGATAGAAGGCACATACCTCAATATTATCAAAGCCATCTATGAAAAACCCACCGCAAATATCATTCTCAATGGAGAAAAACTGAAAGCTTTTCCGCTAAGGTCAGGAACACGGCAAGGATGTCCGTTATCACCACTGCTGTTCCACATTGTACTAGAAGTCCTAGCCTTAGCAATCAGACAACAAAAAGAAATTAAAGGCATCCAAATTGGCAAAGAAGAAGTCAAACTATCGCTCTTTGCAGGTGATATGATACTGTATGTGGAAAACCCAAAAGGCTCCACTCCAAAACTGCTAGAACTTGTACAGGAATTTAGTAAAGTGTCAGGATATAAAGTCAATGCACAGAAATCAGTCGCATTTCTTTACACTAACAACAAGACAGAGGAAAGAGAAATTGAGGAATCAGTCCCATTTACAATCGCACCCAAAACCACAAGATACCTAGGAATAAATCTAACCAAAGAGGCAAAGAATCTGTACTCAGAAAAGTATAAAGTACTCATGAAAGAAATTGAGGAAGACACAAAGAAATGGAAAAATATTCCCTGCTCATGGATTGGAAGAACAAATATTGTGAAAATGTCTATTCTACCTAAAGCAATCTACACATTTAATGCAATCCCTATCAAAATCCCATCCACTTTTTTTAAAGAAATAGAACAAATAATCCTAAAATTTATATGGAACCAGAAAAGACCTCGAATAGCGAAAGGAATATTGAAAAAGAAAGCCAAAGTCGGTGTCATCACAATTCCAGACTTCAAGCTCTATTACAAAGCTGTCATCATCAAGACAGTATGGTACTGGCACAAAAACAGACATATAGATCAATGGAACAGAATAGAGAGCCCAGAAATAGACCCTCAACTCTATGGTCAACTAATCTTCGACAAAGCAGGAAAGAATATCCAATGGAAAAAAGACAGCCTCTTCAACAAATGGTGCTGGGAAAATTGGACAGCCACATGCAGAAAAATGAAATTGGACTATTTCCTTACACCACACATGAAAATAGACTCAAAATGGATGAAGGACCTCAATGCGAGAAAGGAATCCATCAAAATCCTTGAGGAGAACGCAGGCAGCATCCTCTTTGACCTCAACCACAGCAACTTCTTCCTAGGAACATCGCCAAAGGCAACAGAAGCAAAGGCAAAAATGAACGATTGGGATTTCATCAAGATCAAAAGCTTTTGCACAGCAAAGGAAACAGTGAACAAAACCAAAAGACAACTGACAGAATGGGAGAAGATATTTGCAAATGACATATCAGATAAAGGGATAGTGTCCAAAATCTATAAAGAACTTAGCAAACTCAACACCCAAAGAATAAATAATCCAATCAAGAAATGGGCAGAGGACATGAACAGGCATTTCTGCAAAGAAGACATCCAGATGGCCGACAGACACATGAAAAAATGCTCCACATCACTCGGCATCAGGGAAATACAAATCAAAACCACAATGAGATACCACCTCACACCAGTCAGAATGGCTAAAATTAACAAGTCAAGAAATGACAGATGCTGGCGAGGATGCGGAGAGAAGGGAACCCTCCTACACTGCTGGTGGGAATGCAAGCTGGTGCAACCACTCTGGAAAACATTGTGGAGGTTCCTCAAAAAACTGAAAATAGAGCTACCCTATGACCCAGCAATTGCACTACTGTGTATATATCCTAAAGATACAAACATGGTGCTCCAAAGGGGCACGTGCACCCAAATGTTTATAGCAGCAATGTCCACTATCAAAAGAAAAGAAATGCAGCCATCAAAAGAAATGAAATCTTGCCATTTGCGACAACGTGGATGGAACTAGAGGGTATTATGCTTAGCGAAATAAGGCAATCGGAGAAAGACAACTATCATATATACTCTTTGATATGAGGAAGTGGAGATGCAATGTGGGGGGATCGGGGAGAGCTAGGAAGAGAAAAAATGAAAAGATGGTATTGGGAGGGAGACAAACCATAAAAGACTCAATCTCAAAAAAGAGACTGAGGGGGGCACCTGGGTGGCTCAGTGGGTTAAGCCTCTGCCTTCGGCTCAGGTCGTGATCTCGGGGTCCTGGGATCGAGCCCCACATCGGGCTCTCTGCTCTGCAGGGAGCCTGCTTCCTCCTCTCTCTCTCTGCCTGCCTCTCTGCCTACTCATGATCTCTGTCTATCAAGTGAATAAATAATAAAAATCTTTAAAAAAAAAGAGACTGAGGGTTACTGGGGGGAGGGGGGATGGGAGAGGGTGGTGGGGATATGGACATTGGGGAGGGTATGTGCTATGATGAATGCTGTGAAATGTGTTAACCTAGCGATTCACAGACCTGTATCCCTGGGGATAAAAATACATTATATGTTTATTAAAATTAAAAAAAAACTTAAAGGAAAATAAGATTTTTCTACTTAAGGATAAATTTCTACATCTCTAGTACCACAGTGTTGGATATTATGGCTGCAAGTTATGTTGGGACCTCAGACAAGGCAGAGGAATAAGGATGTGATGGATTGGGGCATTTGTAGAGCTAAGTTGGCCATGGGAGTGAGCCCTTAGCAGAGTCTAGAAGTCCTGGCCATGGGAGTGAGCCCTTAGCAGAGAGTCTAGAAGTATGGCACACAAGCTGTTCTCTCTCTGAGTTGCTAATACCAGGTGGGTCATAAGTGGGGTGTTGAGTGAGGAGGCAAGTGGGATTTTCTGGAGAGTAGCAATGCCCAGCTGCAGGTAAGGTAAGCTTTGGCAGTTTCCCTCTGTGCTTTTGCAACCCCATTTTGCATTTCTCTGTTGGAGAGCATGGCACACGATGTAGAAATTGTTCATTTACTCTGTCTTCTCCCTGAAGGGAGGATACCTGGTGGACACAGATTTTGCTATTTTCATCCTGTGTTCCCTATATCTAACACATATTAAACATTCAATACACGTTTATGGAGTGAACAAGTAAAGGGTAGGGGGGTGGGCATGTGAGGGTTGTTTGTGTTGTATAGAGAGAATGTGAGGAAGATGGTCTGGTATCACTGGGGTTTTAGCACAGCAAAGAGATTTGTCTCCTATTAAATGCATTCCAGCCTCAGAGGGATGTGGGTGAAAACAAAGTGGCTGCATCTAGACAGTGGCTGGTAAGGGGCAGGTAAGGTTTTAGAGGCTGGGGGTGGGGTGATGGTTCAAATTCCTAGTGCGATGGACCCACGTGGGTACTTGCAGCCTGAAAGTTGGCCGATAAGTGGATGCCAGGCCTTGAACCAGCCATAAAAGCGCAGCAAGAATCCCATCAGGCTGGATGCACTGGTAGAGAGGGGACTCTTTCTGGTCCTCTCCCAGGATCTGTTGGAATCTTCTCAGGATGGGGTGTGGCCAGGCCTGCCGGCCACAGTGCTCCCTACTGAGTAGAGATGGAGACGGCAAGGATGCTTACGTTCAGGAAATGTACATATGGTGTCACTGTTTGTGTTTCCTCATTTGAGCTCTTCTTAGCCGTATTACCACTCTGTCACTTCCACTGTGGAGATAATTGTAATCTTAGAGGGTGACCAAAACGGACAGATCGGTCACTCTGCAGACGGATTGGCTTCCTGTGCACACACGCTCTTTTCAAGACAGTCATGGTGTTACATGGAGCCTTGGATATGGATTTTATGATAAACTGTGGGAGTTGCTTAGCTTATTTGGAGAAGGTCTTTTCTCCCCAAGAGCCGTCTATGACTTGGCTTAGTGAGAAGTTCAAGGTTGATTTTTGCTGGTGTTTTTGTTGCGAGGGTAAGCTTCATCTAAAACCGATTGCCCTGGGTTCCAGTCTTGCTTCTTTCCCTTACTAACGATCCAGCCTCAGGCCAGTCACTTAAACTTTCAGCGCTTCAGAAGAGGGGTTGTTTGAAGATTACTGCTGATACTCACCCCGTTCCTTGTACTGGGGCTGACACGAGGTGGGAACTCAGTCAGTGGCAGCTCCCGTCATTGCCTTTGTCAGGAAAGCATGCAGACAGTTTCAAAAACAGAGGAAATGAACAAGTCTCTGAAGTCTGTTCTCTTGCTGCTTTTACTTAGAAAGGATGGTAGATGGCTACGTGTTTGCTATTAGCACTGCACACCTAACTACAAGATGCAACTTGCCAAACAGATAGGAGATACTGACTTTTCGTGTTTTTTCCCCCACCTTGAATAACAGCACGTAGTTTCTCAGCTACATGGTCTATTTTTAAGAACGTTGCAAAATCCACTCAATGAGATAATCTTGAATGCAAGAGTATTTAAAGCTGATTATTGCTTCAGGGCTTTTTTTCCCCTTTCTTCCATAAACCATAGTTTTCAATTATTTTAGCATCACCATACATATCATAGAGCTACATAGAACTGCCAGATAATTTCATTGTATCACAAAGCATTTGCTTTCAGAGCGGCTCTTTAAGAGGTGAATACAATACGATTTAAGGGATTCTCTTTTTGTTTATTGGAAAATATCTGCCTTCCTTTAGGAAGTCTTTAAACTCACAGATTATGAATAAATAGGTATGGAATTATTGTGCCGCTTTGTAGCTACTCTGACTTGTAGATAAATTCTGTAATATTTTTTAAAATTCTTGAGAGAAGAAAGAGATCCTGGAATTTTTGAGGCGATGCTGTGTGTTTTAATTCCCACTGTTATTGGCCGCGGAGTTATAAGTATTATCTGAAGAAGTAAGTACGGTAAGTGTAGAGTATTTTTATCTTTGAAAATTGTTGTATTGATACAAGTCTTTTTTAGTAAATAGTGAAGGTGTGTTGAAGGTTGATCCAAATCTCAAGGTATATTTTCTCACATTTTAATGTAACTCTTAGTTTTTCCATATGCCTCGAGCCCTAACACTGCAAGTGGTAAAAATGTAATGAATGTGTGCAAGAGAAACTCTCTGATTCTTGCCGTGGGTGGAATTAGTTAATGATATTCATTCTGATGCAGGATGGTACAAATGGGGCATATTAAGAGACCTAAATTAGGTCAAATTGAATAATTGAATTTATTCCTTTACTTAAAAACAGCTTAATCAGCGGAGAGTACTGAAGTTCTAAAAAAAGTTGAATTAAATATTAATAGGGAGTTTATGTTTTCAACTTTTTCCTCATTTACAACGATCGTAGGATTTTTCTCCTTCTGCCTTTTACAGATCCTCGGAGATGAAGTCCAGCCCTTCTCACTTGACGAAGAATTTGATTATGACGCTGTGATGCTAACCCCCAAGTTCACTCCTGCAGAGATAGATGCGATCTCAGAGCTATCCAAGCAAGAGAGATCACCGACACAGACTTAGAGGAACCCCACGGCTGATTCACGGAGACATCTTTGTGTTCGTGTTTATTTTGTTGTTATACAAGCAACATTAGAATAAAAGGTAAACCTACTATGATTCCCTTTGTCGAAATTTCCTTGTGCATTAATTGATCAGAGTTTTTGTCAGGAGGGAGCCATGACTAACACGACCAAGGAGATCTGTGCACTTGCAGGATTCTCCTCTGTCACGTGTTGCTGAATCCCGTGGCAGGCGAGGGGAGATGGAGGTGGCGAATGGGGACAAGAAGCAATACCCACAGAAGGGTCCATTTTTTTAATTAATTTTTTTTTTATTTGAGTGTAGTTGACACAGAATGTTACATTAATTTCAGGTGTACAGCATAGTGATTCGACAAGTTTATACCTCATGCTATGCTTTCCACAAGCGTACCAGCCATCTGTCCACATATGACACTATTACGCTATCGTTGACTATATTCCCTAGGTGGTGCCTTTTATTTCCCTGACTGGAAGCCTGTATCTCCCACTCTCCTTCACCTGTTTTTGCCTGTCCCCTCAGCCTCCTCCCCTCTGGCACCCCACTTTAGTTTCAGCTGTCCTGCCAGGACCTCCTCTGCTTGGAGAGCCCAGGGACCTGCTGTCTGACACGTTGCCTCAGCTCCAGCCCTCCTGCCAGGGCACCCCTTGCACAGAGCACCCTGGGACTCCCTGGCCTGTGCCCGCTTCAGCATCACTCGTCCTGCCAGGGTGCCCACAGTGCACAGAACAGGAAGGTCCATTCTGATGATAGCACAGCAGATAGGTAATGTGGGCAACACAGACGGCAACAAAGACGGGAAGCATCATCCCACCTCCTTGCGAGTAAAACACTGCAGCACACAGAGACAAACTGACACAGTGGGGAGGTCACTGGTCCCAGCTCTCCGGAGACTGGGGTGTGAATGTGCGTGCTGAGAGGTTGGGCTCCTAGGATCGATCAGGAAAGGCTTCACTGAAAAGGAGGCATCTGAGAATTGATTATATGTCATATATTAAATTCTTGTATTTTGGCATTGCCATTAAGCCTTGTGTGATGATAGTTACAAAGTACAAGGAATGGTGTCTGTATCCAGAAGCTTAGAATAATTTAAGAAGGTAAGACATAGGTAGAGAAAGTAACTGGAGGGTGTGGAGCATATTATGAAGTGCTCATTGGGAAGGATACCCATAAATGTGTTCACGGAAGGAGAAAAGAACAGGGAGGGCGCAGGAAAAGGGAGAATAGTATGTATGAAGTAATTTTCAGTATTAAAGGAATCGGTAACAAGTCCAATGTGCGTGGGCTTCATGAGTTTTCCTGCATGCCTGTGCTTGTGGGTGCCACTGATATTCCTTACAAAGGACATTCTTGTTGTATGTGATAGAGTCAAGTGATTTCCACATCTATTTTTCTTTATCTAGCCAACAAACTTTCATAAGACACTGTTTTCGTGCCAGACCTTAAACCAGGCAATGGGGAAGAGGCGGTAAATTAGACGTGGTCTGATTTAGTTCGGAAGATAGATGCGTACACTAATTACAGCAGAGCTGCGCTGTCCGACGGAATAGCCACGAGCTATTGACGCTGCGTGAGGCTGCGGAGGCTGCTGAGCACAGGAAATGTAGCTAGGATGACCGTGGGACGGATTTGTAAATGTTAATTTCACTTTGATGTGAAATAAAAAGGTAATGTAATGTTCAGCATGGGGCATATAGTCAGAAACATTCTATTAACTTTGTAAGGTGACAAGTGGTAGGTGATTAGACTTATTGTGGTAACCATTCTGCAGTGTGTATGAATGTCAAATCCCCATTTTATACACCTGAATCTAATACACTGTATGCCAATGACAAAGAAAGACAGGGCCCCAGTCTTTTTTTTTTTTTTTAAAGTTGGTATTTGATAGAGTTATTATAAAACTTTCAGGTATACATTTGAAACAATGTAGGTATGGGAATCTATTTTTTTGATCTTTAAATTTTATGACAGGTAAATAAAGATCAGTTATTTTAGATGACAACTTTAGTACCCAATTTAAAATATGCTATAAATGTGAAATGCACATTGGATTTTTAAAGAATTAATATGAAAAATTGTAGACTCTCTTCTTTTTTTTGTGTGTGTGTGGATGACATGTTAGAATGATATGGGTCAATGATATAGATCTCTCTGGTTAAATAAAATATTTAATTCACTGATCTCTCTTTCCCTTTTTAGTGAGGCTCCTAGAACATTTAACATTCTACACACATCGTGCATATTTCTATTTGCCAGCCCTGCTATAGGGGGCAGCCTCTGTTGGAAGAGTGGTGTGCACTGAAAGCTACTGGGGCAAAGTGAGTGCAGTTATTTACTCATGAACGGAGAGCTGGGGAATCTTCATCAAGGGGTGACATCTGAGTTTGTTTGGGAGTAATCAGGACGAGTTTTTGGTTGGATGCTGTTGGAATAGTTTGTGTAGGAGATGATAAGAGCTCGAATTAAGGCGCGGGAGGTAGAGGTGGAGAGCATGGATGTGTTTAGAGGTTTGGAAGTAGAACAAGCAAGGATTATTGATTGATACGGTGTGGGAATGAGAGAGCGTCTGCGAGGTTAAGACAAGATTTTAACACACGATTTATATACACACTGCCTTGAAGACAACACATCGTAATCTAATTGTTCACAAGACCGGACTCCCTTGTCTCAGCATATATGCAGCATTTTGGTGTCATGAATAAAGAAAAGACTTCACCATTTTTAAAAAAAATATTTATTTATTTGATAGGGAGAAAGACAGTGAGAGAAGGAACACAAGCAGGGGGAGGGGAAGAGGGGGAAGCAGGCTCTCTGCTGAGCAGGAAGCCTGATGTGGGGCTCAATCCCAGGACCCTAGGATCGTGACCTGAGCTGAAGGCAGACGCTTAACGCCTGAGCCACCCAGATGCCCCAAGATTTCACCATTTTTAAGACATCTCAATTTTATGGGCTTAAATAGTTTTATAATAGAAAAAAAAACCCCACAACTATCATTCTAAGTGTTTAAGAAGAATTACGTTTTAGTGGAGTATTTCATGAACCAGCCAGGCTGAATGGCGGGGGATGACGTTATTGCAGAGCTTTCTATCTGTTGAGCTGTAGCACTAGGTTTTGGCTTTATTCCTTTTGGCATTTTGATTCCTGTATTATTTGGGGCAATTGTGCATTACAGCAAATGTGACACTGGAAAATGGGCTCCTTAAAGCCTTTGGGTGGACTAGTTGTGTCTCAGTTGTATCGTTAGTCTTCCCCTAATTAGCAAATGCTCCTCGGTTGCTTTCAGCTCCATGGTTCCCTTGAATCGATGTCAGTGGCTTGTCTTACATTGGCTGGCAAGCCCTGCCCTAGTGCCTTTAGAAGAAGCCTGCACCTATACATATATAGGTGCAGGCTTCTTCTAAATATATAGATATAGATATAGATATAGATATATTTATATATATATATATATTTATATATATAGATATATTTATATCTATATTTATATCTATATATATATATTTTTAAAGATTTTATTTATTTATTTGGCAGAGAGAGATCACAAGTAGGCAGAGAGGGAGGCAGAGAGAGAGGAGGAAGCAGGCTCCCCGCTGAGCAGAGAGCCTGATGCAGGGCTTAATCCCAGGACCCTGGGATCACGACCTGAGCCAAAGGCAGAGGCTTTAACCCACTGAGCCACCCAGGCACCTCGCACCTGTACTGATGGAGAATGTTAACCTGGATTAGGTAGTGGCATCAGAGGTAAGATTGATAAAGAGCAAAAGAGAAGGAGAAGCGCCTGCTGGAATGGGAGGGAAGAAGGTGAACATTTTGAGAGTGTCTTGCAATGATGGAGCAGTGGCAACACAAACTAGCTTGAAGAGAGAAAGTTTCACCTTGGGCCTGCAGCGCTGGTCTGGGGTCTTCAGTACGGTGGCAGGCTGAGCGATCTTACCTCTCAAGATCCATCTGATGTGGAGTTACACAAGGAGAAAAAAATAATCTCGAATTTCCTTGACTCCATCAAGAATTCTCTTTTCTTTTGCCATGAAGGGGCTAGAATTGTATCCTCGTTTAGTAAAGGAAATTTTCCTTATGTGTTCAGTGACTGTAAGGTTAACTTAACATGGAAAAAAATAGTTGAAAAAATTTTCACTTTATTTGTTTCTTGGCAGTTGATGGTGAGTGAATACAATAGGATTTTATTAAATCTTATTATTATTATTTTTTTAAGATTTTATTTATTTATTTGACACATATCACAAGTAGGCAGAGAGGCAGGCAGAGAGAGAGGAGGAAGCAGGCTCCCTGCTGAGCAGAGAGCCAGATGTGGGGCTCGATCCCAGGACCCTGGGATCATGACCTGAGTGGAAGGCAGACGCTTTAACCCACTGAGCCACCCAGGTGCCCCTATTAAATCTTATTATTAAGTTCTTACCAAGAATTTTCTAGAAAACCATTTCTCCATAGGTGAATGGAAATCCATATTCTTCACCATAGTCTCCCCAGCCCTTACATAGTATGACCCTTGCTTCCTTCTCCGATCCCATCTTGAACTATCTTCTTCATTTTTTGTGATGTTATGACCAGTTGCTATTCTTTTTTATTTTTCAAACATACCACCTTGTTTCCACCTCTAGCCTTTTACTCTTGTTCTTCTTTCTGCCTGGTCTCCCCTGGTCTTTGTGTGGTTGGATCCTCTCATTGTTATTTTTTTAAAAGATTTTATTTATTTATTTGATGGACAGAGATCACAAGTAAGGTAGAGAGTCAGGCAGAGAGAGTGAGGGGGAAGCAGGCTCCCTACCGAGCAGAGAGCCCGATGTGGGGCTCGATCTCAGGACCCTGGTTATTCAAACTAATAAACTTACCCTTTCAGGCTTGATTCATCCAATAATTGTTTATTGGACACCCACTTTACTCCAGGCCCTTTCCATCAATAAAAAGAGTAAGTCCATGCCCGCTTGCAGCTTGTGTCCTCCTGGGAGCATCCGATAATAAACAAGGCAAGGTGAGGGGATGCACAGTGACAGTGTGGAGGTTGTGAGACAGGAATTACTTTAGATAGGGTGATCAGAGATAGACCCTAGGGAGACACAGTTCACCTGAGACCTGAATAATGAGAGAATCCAGGGGCGCCTGGGTGGCTCAGTGGGTTAAAGCTTCTGCCTTCAGCTCGGGTCATGATCCCAGGGTCCTGGGATGGAGCCCCGCATCAGGCTCTCTGCTCAGCAGGGAGCCTTCCCCCCACCTCCCCGCCCGCCTCTCTGCCTACTTGTGATCTCTGTCTGTCAAATAAATAAATAAAATCTTAAAAAAAAAAAAAAGAAAAGAAAAGAAAAGAAAACTACATCCATAGTTCTGAGAAATTGTCTTGAGTAAATTTTTTGATTATTCTCTTCCTTCAAGTCTCTTCCTCTTTTCTTTCTTCCTAGAATGTCCACATTTCAGATGTTGAACTTCTTAGATTGCTCCTGTAATGCACTCCCTCGTCTCCTATCTTATGCTCCCTTCTCTCCTGTTTTCCTCTTTTTGTTCTCTTTTCTGAGATCCTTTTCAACTTTATCATCCACATCTTTCATCGCAGTGGGTATATTATCTTCTTTTTGCATTTTAGACTATTTTTGCATTTTAGACTATTTTTAAATCCATAAAACAATAAAACCATTTCCATGAACAACAAAACAAAAGACAAACACCAACAAAACACATCCCGTTCTGCCAGGAGTTGCACCGGGACACGACCATCAGAACCGTGAAGGTGAAGGCGGTGGGTGTTACCCTCGATCGTGTTGAGGGGAAGCACTTGTGCTTACCACGTTGAATGAATGATCAACAGGAAGTGGGGTGAGAGGTCAAGAGGGTCATGGATGGACATTCCTGTCGTGTGTAGAAAGCACCAGGCATGGACGTGTGGTGGCTAGAATCCCTGTTCTAGGATCCTTGATCGGAGGGAGGGGAGAGACAGCCCAGGTGGTGGATCTCTGGCTGCTGGCCTTCAACATGTACAAGGCATTCGCGTGTTACCCTCTCAAGTGGCTCCTTTTCCCCTTTCTGATGTTCTTGTTCCTGTTTATGGCACCACATTGGTTGCCAAAGTTTGTTGCTTTTGCCTCTGCGCTACCTTTTCACTCCATTCCCTCCCCTGTATCCTGCCTGCTGTTATTCAGACCTTCGTTTTAACTCCCTTCTCCTGGAAGCCTTCTTCCTTCCCAGTCAGACCCTACTTGCCCCTGTTCTCGCCGCTCTGGCTTGTATTGCTTTCATATCAGTCTTCGTGGCTCTTATCTTGTTTCAAAACTACCTGTAGCAGCTCATTGTCTATTTATTTAAAAACTCCCCAAATTAGCATTCCAGCCCTGAGTCTGTGCATGCCCACGAAGCAGGTGAAACAGACCCCACGCAGCCGCCAAAGTTTCCTTCCACCTTCACGCTTTTTTTCCTACTGTTCTTTCTTTCTGGATGATCACCCTTCATTTCTGCCGACTGCATTTCTGCTCGGCCTTGAAGAGGGACCCCAGAGTTCACCTCCTTCACGAAGACTTCATTCTCTCACCCAGATATAATTTCATCTCTCCCGAACCCCGATATCATCCGTCACACCGTTAACACTTGCCTCATTCTGCCTTGAATTAGTTGTGTACACGTATCCCTCCCATTCCCGACGGCAAGCACCAGATCCCACCGTTCTTGCAGCTTTAGGAAGCACTGTTTCTTGAACATCTTGGTTCTCACCACGGGCGTCA
Source organism: Martes martes (assembly GCF_963455335.1). Classification (NCBI taxonomy): domain Eukaryota; kingdom Metazoa; phylum Chordata; class Mammalia; order Carnivora; family Mustelidae; genus Martes; species Martes martes. The sequence continues at coordinate 27,610,424 of NC_137898.1, read as the reverse complement.
TTGACTTACAAAATCCAGGTTGAGTGCCCTAAACATGGATCAATGAAGAGTTACTCATTCAACTAATATTTTTCTAGTGTCTGCTTCCTTTGCTGCAGTCTGCTATAGAAACAAATAACTAATGTCATGATTTATTAGTCCATTGAATTTATGGTAAAGAAATGAATGCAAAATATCTGTACAAGCAAGGCCAGAATGTTGAGGTACTGAGAGAACAATTAGAAAAAGTAATTCCATCCAGTACGAAAGTTGGGGGGAAAAGCCCACGACAATATAATTCTAATGTAAGTAAATTTTGCCTGAACAAGTCTAAGAGGACAGTTTAGTATCAAAATAATGGCAAGTCAGTACTAATGGCTATGGCACATGATACGTAATTATAATACTTTTCATGTCTATAAAAATGGCCAGTCTTTCCAGAGTTTTGTTGTTGTTGGTTCTACTTCAGATGCCAGTGGATTATCTTCGTTTTGTGCACTTAGAATATGGACATCCCTGTTAAGATTCAAAAAGTAAATCCAGTAACTCTCCAAATTGTGTTAATATTTGCTATATTCTCAGAAGAAATTAGCATCAATTTTAGTTTAGATTGAAAAGTCTTTTCAGAGGACGGCTTATGCGCAAGTGGCGGTAATGATGCTTGAAGTAATTAGGGTGTTTAACAACCAGGCAGAAAAAAATCACTAATTATTCTCTTCTTCCCCCTCCACTCCCGCCCCCACGAGGATGGGCAAAACCTGGGAAGGATTTGAATCCTACACAGACTGGGGCATTTTTTATTTGAAACCCTGGTCTCAGATGCCTTTGCAAAAATGATTTCCTAAATCCTTAGGTTTAAGAAGGTCAGTGTCTTGGAAAATAAAGGTCCGCTGATTCCTGAAGAGGCTTGTTTATGCCTCTCTTTAAATCAGTTGGATAAAGTGTCATCCTGTAATTGATGCAGATTTGCATATATTTTCTATGTCTGTGTATATATGTTATTTTGCAGTGAATCTGACTTAACGTTCGTATGTCGACCAATTTCACAGGTTAGTCTGTGTTGCTGAAATGGAGTTTGTTAACCTTTTTCAGGAAAAAAAAAAAACCATGCAGCATTTCTTTTTACTTGACTCTCTTCCTTTCTATTGTTCTGGGCTGTGGCTTTGCCTGTAGCATCTGTGTCTGCTTACCCCAGTCCACCGAGTGTAAGTGTAACATAGAGAGGCACATGTTGCTCGTTGTGTTGTGTTTAAATGACTGAACACCTGGCTGCCCGTGTGCAGGTGCATAGAGCTCTGGAGAAGGGGGTGCAGTTTAAGAAAACAGAAGAATGTATGCAAGTTGCAGAGGAGGTCTGGGGTGCTGGCCTTGAGATGCTGCTGTGTGCAGAAGCACTAAGGACATGTGAGCTGCTTACATGTCAGGGCCTGCGTAAATTGCTGGTCATAGTACTTCTGGAACGTGTCTTCGCTTACATAATGGCTTCCGCATTTGTCACCCCGAACAAGTCTATTGTATCCTATTTAGTCCTTGTCTTGAATTTGCAAGGATCACAGAGAGTTTTACCCAGATGGCACCTGAAGGGGTCCCTTCTCCTCATCCTGAAACTAAACTCTAATATGCTACGTAACAGATAAATACCCAGTCTAATGCCGTCACAATAGTTCAGACTGAGAAATGAAATACATTTTGCAGAAAGTGTGCTCCCTTGTTCATGTTCCCAAAATATGACAGTTAACTGCATTTTAAACAATAATTGATCAAAATAGAAAGTATGAAGAAAATACAAAGTATCACTTGAGTGTTTACTGCATGTCCAGCATCATCTTAGGTGAGATGTCAGAGAAGGAAAAAAAAAACAACAAATATATACTTTATGACATTACAGAGTGGCCCATTTTGACAGGAAAGAGAAGTCAATGCAGTATCCCAGGAAATCCAGGGGTGACCAAGTGCTATGCTAGCTAGACCCATTGCTTCGAATCCTGGTTTTTTGCAGCAAAGAGCAGAAGTGAAACAACTTGCTTTATAACTTTCTACAAGTTGAGCTCGACGTTCCTTTTGGGGAAAGATGGCTCATCTCGATTATGTATCATCAATGGCAAATAGCATTTGTATTCTGCCTTCTGCCTGTGTTATGGTTATATTTTCTTAGCCTGTCCTGATTCCCTGTTGGATACTTTGTCCCTGTTGGACACTTTGCTAGACCTCAGATGGCACATGTTCATCATGTGGTAGTGAAGGGTTGACCTCAAAGGCAAAGAAACCCTTGAAATCCGTCCCTCTCAGCCCACAAGAGCAGCTTCTTTCTGCCACAGCGATGAAAGCCCAAGATAACAGGGGCATTCCCACCGCTGCGCCCTCTCTTGTGGGTAGCTGGCAGTTAACACAGGTGGGCGTAAGGTGCTGCCCGTCTTTTGGAGGTTGTCTGTTGCGGGGAACGCCACCCCTTTGGGACCAGTGCCCTGCTTTGGCACATGGAGCTGCTTCTGAGAAGTCACCAGGTGGTGAATACCTGCCCGACTTTTCAGAAAAGCACAGGTGGCTGTCAGGAGACCCATGATCGTTCAAAGGCTGGCAGGCAAGGTGGTGAGTCTTTGACGAGTGGCCGTTTGGGGGGCCACCTTGATTCTTGCATTTTTCAGGGGTCAGATTAGATTGCTGAGCAGCTGGCTTGTCTACCTCCTCCCATAAGTAGATGGGAGGGAGGCTGGGTCTGTTCAACTTGGGGAGTGCATGGCTGATGTGCAGAAAGAAGGAAGCAAATGTTAAATGAGTCTGCCATTCGCCAAGCAAACATCGTTTCGTTTAAATTACACTCTGCTATTTTATCTTGACCCACAACCAAATGGAACTCATTGTAATACATTATCACATACAAGAGAATGGCTCATTAATAAAGCCCCAGGATGGAGACAGGGGTAAACACTGGAAACTCCCACACGTTAGTGCCATAATGTACTACAATATTTTTCCTTCTTTTCATCAAAATCCTCCGTGTAATTAAATCTCAAGTAAGTCAGCAAACAAATCCCTTAGTTTCTTTTACTGCACTTTTTTTTTAAGTGAATTCATTGTTCTTCATACTAAGTAGCAACTCAGATAATAAATATGTATTGAGTGCTTATTATAGGCAAGGCACTGGCATTCCGCAGCGAAAGCAGGGAAAAAGACATAATGCCTATTACTGACAGATGCTAGGAGGAGCATCCGTTCAGGTGAAGCGGCGGAGAGCATTTAGGTGGGAAGGGCGTGCCTCGTGAAGGAGGTTTCAGGGGGGCTGGGAGTGGGACAGTAGGATGGGGCCAGCTTGCAGGGACCTGGAGAAAGCGTCTTCCTGGTTGGCCCAGTCTTCAGGCTAAAACCCTCAAAGGGGAACAGACTCCGTGGTCAGCGGAGCAAGAGGAAAGCCCATGTGCCTGGGGTGTAAAGAGGGGATGCAGAGGATCCAGAGACTGTGGGTTAGGGTGGGGGCTTGGGTTTCCATCTCAGTGCTGTGGGAAGCCACTGGGTTGCTTGTTAAACCTTTGAGGTGATTTCTAGCTTAAGAGATCCATTCTGCCTGATGGGGTTGTCTTGGTTTTGGGAGAAGAAGCACAGAGACCAGCCAAGTGGCTGGCATTGCAGTCATCTGGGTGGGAGGTGATGGTGGCGGGGGGAGGCAGAGTGGATGGGGACTCCATGAGGGCTTAGCTATAGGCAGGGTGAGTGGACAAGAGGGCCTGAGGCCAAATCTTAGATTTTTACTGTACAGGTTTCTCTTTTAACCGCCCAGGGTTAAAGCCAGGATAAAGAGAAACGTGTTGATAGCAGTTTGGGATTTGTCTAGAACTTCCAAACACAGCATTGCATAATACTATAGGAGGTTTTGTTCTCTCCTAAACATCATCTTCTGACTTGGATGTGATATTTCTCAAGCCACATGCAATCTTCCTTCTTTTTGAGTTAAAACCTATGGATTATTTAATAACACTCTCACTTTGAATTGGCCCAGCCTCATTCAGATTCATCTCAGCATCTGAAAGAGGTTTTAAGCCAGTCATCTAAATATCATTGGTGCCCACAGCACCTAGCACAGACATTGGAATGGCCTAATAAATGTCTGGAATTGAATTGAAAAGGGATTTAGGGCAGTACCGCTCTGTGTGGGCTGCCGTCCTGTGTGGTTCTGTGAACTGTTTGTTCTGAGCCGTTTGCCGGAGGTCCACGGCAAGACAAATTGGGAAATGAAGAGTCAACATTTAGAAACTTTGATTGCAATTCGAAATTGCCGTGACACCCGGGCAGCACTTCATTTTTTTTCTCCTCAGTAATTCGCTTTTATTCTATTTTATAAAATATCTATCTGAGATGGATGGGAAATCAAACAGACAAACAAAACTGCCCCCCCCGCCCCCCCGCCGATAGTTTAAGAAGCACTGGTCAAGGCCAATAGACAATGTCATTGTGCTTCCAGGTGTGGAAGTACAGGGAGCAACATGACATGACGTGACAGGTGGAAGGCGTTGCAGGGAAATAGAGCCGGGCTTGCTTCTTCCTCCTTCGGCTTGTCCCCCATCACAAGTGGGTTATGGGGAGTCCAGGGCTCCTGTCTTGTGTGTAACATTTGTGGGTCCCAAAAAAGCAAAAATGACTGGGAATTCCAGGAGTCCCCATTACAGGGAAGAAGGAAGCTGAGCTTGAACAGATAATGGAAAACCCACGTGTGGAGAGGACCGATTTTATCTACATCTCCTTCCAAGAAATGTTCTATAAGCTGCTCCCCGTGGGCCATTTAAAACTGTTTTTGCCATTTCAGAGACACATAAAAGTTGGAGTTGGAAGGCACTTGGAGACTGTTTAGTTCCATTCTCTCATTTTACAGATGAAGTTACTGATATCCTAAGGATATCTTTTGAGAGGAAAAAGGCCTGTAGGGTCTCGAAGCCCAGGATAAAGGAGCCTCGATGGTCTTTTTCACTCCAAACTGGGCTGAGGCTCTGTGCGTGGTTTTCCACAGTCCCCATTTTTCAGTGTTGTGATTTGATGAGCTTTCTTTACAAATCCATGTCTCTTGTGAAATTGGAGTTTGTGCACCCACTTTTAGCCTCTTGTTTTGACATAAACCAAAGTCCCACTTAGTGGTAAATTTGGCTGGAAAAATACAAATGTGTGTTATAGCAGCCTTCCTCGGTTTGCACATCTGTCGTTGGAAATATTTGCCAAGAAAACTTCATGAGGTGCCTTTGACGAGGAAAGCAAGCAACACACCTGATTTTTCTGTGCCCCCTCTTTAATCCACTTCCAGTAGCGTTCTCTGAGCATATCACTGTTTGATCAAGGGTCTTCAGGACTTAGTGGGGCAAGAGGAGGAGTTGTGGGATCAGGAGGAGCAGAGTTTGACATCGGCAAGTATTAGGGGATTGTGTGAATAATGTACCCTTTTTGCGCTTACTTGACTCTTCCTTGAATGGGGGTAATACCACTTCATGGTGCGTTAAGCTTGTAAGAGGTACTTGTAAGCCCTTAGCAGGGCGCCTGGTACAGAATAATTACTCAGTAGTGGGATGTTGTACAGATGTTACTTCTGATGGGGGGAGGGGTAATGAACGTAGAGGATCAGGTGACAAGATAAGCTGCCCAGTCAAGTCCAGTGTGAGGACGGCCTGTTTCTCCACTATGACACAGATGCCAAATCTCCAGAGTTTACTCAGTACTGAGTGAGGTAAGGGGACACCCCAGACGGGAGCTGTCCATCCGCCAATGCCTTCATCTGCTGGGTGGTTGTCCTCTCAAGCCGGAAGTGCTGACATAATCCACCTGGGAAATCTGAGAGTGAGCCTGAGCTTCCAGGCAGTGGGTCTCCATCCCAGGGGCTCATTTGTGGGAAAGAGGGAGATGGGCGAGCCTGTAAAAGGTTGAGGGAGATGTGGGTTAGAAATCCGGACAGAGGCCAGGCCATTTGTTAGCAGAGAAGTTGGGGCTTCGAGGAGAACAGATGTCTATAGCCTGGATTTGAATCTGGTGGGGGGCTCTTGGTTTTTACCTCTGTGCCATGGAACATAATGTTCCATCAAATGGAGCTGGATTAGCTTCACTAACATGCGTGGATCTGAGCAATTTTCTCAGTGTCTCCATGCCTTATTTTTCCTATGGTGTAAATTGATTAATTCCTGCCTTGCAGGGTTGCTGTGATGACGAGAAAAAAATGCGTATCAGTTTCTATCACAGTGTCTTGTAGGTGCTTGATAAAAATGGTAACTGTTATTTTTATTATTAGTGTCTCTTCTGATTCCTAAGGAGTACAAAGTACCTAGGAGTTGAGTGGTCCAGGAAGAGGACATGGCAGTCCTTTCCTTGCTCAGGTAAATAGAATGGTTTATTTAGACCAGCATGTCCAAAGGTGAGTTCCTCAAGTACTTGACGTACTCTACAGTGAAAAGCTTCTATGGTCAAATGTTTAAAACATATTCATTGGAATGTCAAATCACACATTAGAACATTAAAGGCTCTGAGAAGTCCTGCAGTAAAGAAAACTTTTTTTGTTTAATCTTGTGTGGGGCATCTCCTAAACCCTGAGGTCTCATTTTCTTTTCCTTCCTCCTTTCTTTCTTCCTCCCTCTATCCCTACCTTTCCTTTTTCTCTCTCTTTCTTTTCCTACTTCTCTCTCCTTCTTTCTTTTATTTTCTCCTTCCTCCCTTGTTTCCTTTTTCCCCTTCTTTCCTTCCTTGCCTCTCTCTCCTTCTCTCTTCCCTCTCAGTTTCCCAGGATGCCCCTACAATCCGGGGTGGAGGGGAGCTTTGACTAAGCCTTACTCTGAATGTCTGAATAACCCAACACAGGGACTCATCTCATGAGATGCCCACAGTTCTCCATCAGATTTAAATGAAAGAAAAATCGCCTGGAGAATAAGGTTCAATCTTACTCTTTGTCAATGTCTGAAAAATAGCTTTCTCTTTGGTGGATGAGTATGAATCTGATTAGATTTTTTTCGAGCAATGTTTCTCAAACTCTCTTGTGCAAGCAAGTCCTCTAGAGAAACTGTGACAATACGGATGCTGAGCCAACAGATCTGGGGTGGAACTTGAGATTATCCTAACAAGCTCTCCGGTGATGCTTGTTAGGAAAGCAGACTCTCAGGCCTCACCCTAAATCTCTGGAGTCAAACTATATACTTTAATGAGATCTCCAGGTAATTTGTATGTACAGAAACGTTTGAGAAGCATTGGTTCAAATCAGGGTTTCTCAAATCTTAGCTCTATTGACATTTTGGGGCTGTCTGATGCATTGTATGTCGGATGTTTAGCAGCATCTCTGGCTTTTATCCACTAGATGCCAGGAGCGCTCCCCTTCCAATTACGACAGGCACCATTCCTCTGAAAACTGACAAGAGTGCCCTGGCTGGGCGGGGTGGGGGTGGGCAAAGCTGATCTCAGTTTAGAACTGCAGGTCTAGATCCATCAAACTGTCTCATATTTCTGTTTCTGGGCCATTGGGAGATATTTTTTTTCCTTCTTCCTGTTAAATGTCTTGTTTCTTTAAAAATTTTTAATTGAGGTAAAATGGACATATATCATTAGTTTCAGGTATAGAAAGTAATGATTTGATATTTGTATATATTGTGAAATGACCACCTCAGTAAGTCTAGTTAATATCCATCACCATACAGAGTTACAATGTTTTTCTTGGGATGAGAACTTTTAAGATCTACTGTCTCAGCAAATTTCAAATAGCAACACAGTATTATTTGCTATAGTCACTATGCTGTACGTTACATTCCCATGACTTACTTATTTTACAACTGGAAGTTTGTAACTTTTGACCTGTTTAGAGATATTTTATTTTTTAAAAGATTTTTGAAATCTATTTATGTGACAGAGAGAGAGAGAGAGAGAGAGAGAGAGAGAGAGAAAGTGAGCACAAGCAGGGGGAGTGGGAGAGGAAGAAGCAGGATCCCTGCTGAGTAGGGAGCCTGATGTGGGACTCACTCCCAGGACCCTGGGATCATGACCTGAGCCAAAGGCAACCACTTAATGGACTCAGCGACCCAGGCATCCCCATTTGGAGATATTTTAAATGAAATAACCAAATGATACTTTCATTTAAAATAATAATAAAGTTGCCAATCTGTAGTTCCCAAAGCTGTTCCACATCAGAATCACTCAGGGGAGAATGACAGATTCAGATTCACTAGAACTGAAATCTAGGAATTTGTTTTTTGTTTTTTGTTTTTTTTTAAATAAATGTAATAGTTTAGACTTAGATAATGCAATCTGTGTCAGGCACTGTTCTAGGAGCTTTACATACATTAAGTCATTTAATCCTTATAAAATCCTATAAAGTAGGTGTAGGTATTATCTCTAATTTAAAAATGAGGAAATCACGCCAAAGAGTGGCTTCTTAAGATTAAAGAGCCAGGAAAAAAAAGAAAAAAAAAATCACAGAGCCAGTATTGGAAACTGATGGAAGCAGGGGGTGTCTGTCTACAGAGTCTGTTCCCAAGTGCTTGTGGCCCTAAGGATGGCTGGCATGGGGATTGCACAGCCCAGCTGTCTCATCCTCTGGATACTCATCCATATCAGCACTTAGAAAGATCGGGCCACTGTCGTTTTCGGTGATCTTTTTTTATGCCAAGATTACTCGATACTTCATTTTCTCTGGGCATAGTAATATAGTTTACCAGTTAGGACATTTTGACCTATTTCCCCCAGAAATCTGATGGAACCAATGGACTTTTCCTGACCTTTTATTACTGTTCCCTCTTCCAACTGCTTGTCTTCTATCAGACAAAAGGTCATATCTTGAGTTTCCAAATAAAACAGGGGGAACAGAAACAATGGGTATATCCTAGTAACATTTATTGAATGAAGAAATAGTCATTTTAAAAGATCTAGATCAGTGTTACTGAAACAGTCTGCTGCAGATAACTTGCATTTATTTTCATCTCACCTGGGGCAGAGAGATGGTGTTAATGGTATGATTAATTACATCGGTGAGAGTCATGTGAAAACAAGATGAATTACTATTTTTTAAAAGTGTTTAAAAGATGCATTTGTTTATTTGGGAGAGAAAGTGAGTCCACATGCTCGAGCAGCGGGGCGGAGGAAGAGGGAGAGAGAAACTCAAGCAGAGTCCATGCTAAGTGCTGAGCCTGTCACAGGATTTGATCTCACAACCTTGATCTCACAACCTTAATCTCAGAACACTGAGATCACAACCCTGAGCTGACATTAAGAGTCTGACACCTAACCGGCTGTGCCATCCAGGTACCCCCAGGTGAATTTTTAAAAGGCCTCTATGTAAAGTCCTTCACTTAGGTCTAAATATGCAGGAACACAAGTTTCTAGGAGTATTTCCTGGAGATATTTCGAGAAATAAATTTGTTAAAAAAAAACCTTAGAGCTAGCATAAATTAGGATTTACTATATTTCAATGTTTTAAGTTCTTCATATTAACACATTTAGTCTAACAACCTTATTGGTTGGTACTGTTATTACTAGCAGCTTACAGATGAGAAAATTGAGGCACAGGGAGGTTGCGTAACTTTCCCAAAGTCACACAGTTGTCAAGTGGCAGAACTGGGATTCTAGTCCAGGTGCTCTGGCTCTGGAGTTTGGTCTCTGAACCACTCTTCCTGGGTTTTGGTTGTGATTACATCAAATCACTGTAGTGATGTTGGTAGCTCTGTGCTGACCATAGCTTACACTGCCATTTTCTTTGTCCTGTATTAATTAAAAAACATAGGGAACAGAGGATTGTTAATAAATGCTATTCGTTTGATTGGCAAACTCCTTCAATACATGGACTCCACAGATGTGTGTAGAAGCTATAATAAAAGGGATCCTTAGTTGTCAAGATATCGGGCAAACATGCATGATGACTGTTCATGGTCCTGTAATGTTGCCCTCCTACAAAATTTGGGTCAGAGGGGGCTTCCCTAGAGTGACTCAGAAGTAAATTTAAGGGGTTATGGAAATGCTAGCTAGGGATTTTGGACCAGGAAAACCTTTTCAAATCCCCATTGTCATGACAGTTGTGTCTGCTGTCTAAATAAAGCTCTTATTTGGCTCTCGGCAGAGGGTACCAATCCTCCTGATAATTGCAGGTGAACAGTTTTGTTTTTCTGCCCCTGAAAATCAGAGATGAGCGAACACGGCTAGCATCTTTCATCCCTGGCTCTTCTCCCATTCTAAGAGCTGCTAAGGGTCTCGCCCCCACCTGGGCAGTTCAGATGTCTTGCTTCAAGCTTTTCTGAGAGGATATGTTTTCATTGTTCTTCCCGCCCCTTTCGGCATGTTCAGAAGGAATTCTGACCAGGAGTTCCAGGAACCCTGAATGTAGCAGCAGGTCTGTGACAAATACACTAAGTGCCCCAGTGGCCTCCATAGCCTGGGAGCTCTTTTTGGCAAAAAGTATGATCTCCTTTGGAGAAGTATTTCAAAACTCCGCTGAGTTGAGACATTTTAGAAAACCCAGTCTTTCAGAAACCTTATTGGAAACATTAAAAAAATATGAAAATCAATTAACGTCATACATGAAAAAATTCCTCATATGGTTAATTTTCCTTTACATAATTTCTTGATTATGTTTGGAAGTAAATTGCCTTGATTATACCTTGGATGGAAAGAAATGTCTTTTAATTAATTTGAAACATGCTATCGTGATGCTGATTTGTCCCACAGAATGATGAATTGGGTGAAAGCAGTAAGCCTCTCTGATAGGAGCGAGCTGCTGTTGAGTTTTTATTTTATTTTTGGCTGCGTGGTGGATCCAGAATTCTGATTTCTCTCTTCTTCTTCTTCTTCTTCTTTTTTTTAAAGATTAATTTGTTTATTTGAGAGAGAGACAGGGAGAGAACATAAGCAGAGAGGAGTGGAAAAACCAGAGGGAGAAGGAGCCCTGCCCCATACGGGGCTCAATCCAAGGATCCCAGAATCATGACCTGAGCAGAAGGTGTCAGCTTAACCGACTGAGCCACCCAGGCGCCCCAGAATTCTCATTTCTTAAAGGGACAGCCCAAAAGGTCTGTTTCTTATCTGGAAGCCAGGATGAGTTTTATTGGCTTTCGGTTGTATGATCATTTGTGAGGGCACTTTGGCAACTTCTGTTTTGTTGCTTTAAAAAGACAAATTACGAAGGTCATGAACAGAGACACTGGTGACTGTGCAGCTAAGAACTCTGATCCCTTTGAATGACAGAGCTGGATGGGGCAGTTATGTAGTACGAGACGTGACTCCTCACTGACGGTAGTAGCTTCTCTGATTTTAACTCACTTTCTCCTAGGGAACCTCTGCAGCGAGGTTAAATAACCTGACCAAATTCCCACTGTTAATGGCTTATCCTGGTTTTTTTTTTTTTTTAAAGATTTTATTTATTTATTTGACAGAGAGAGATCACAAGTAGGCAGAGAGGCAGGCAGAGAGAGAGAGAGGAGGAAGCAGGCTCTCCGCTGAGCAGAGAGCCCGATGCGGGACTCGATCCCAGGACCCTGAGATCATGACCTGAGCTGAAGGCAGAGGCTTAACCCACTGAGCCATCCAGGTGCCCCTTATCCCGGTTTTAAAACCAGATCTGTTTGGTTCCAAATCAATGGTCTTTTTGTTTATTTAATTATTATATTATATTTTATTTTATTTTTGAAAGAAAAAAAAACTTTACAGATAGGAAGGCCTACCTATAGTTGGTGTGTGATTAAACCAGATGTTTACTGTACTTTGGAACATACTGAGAAGATGTTTAAACATCTTCTGAAACCTGTAATTGATTAACATACGTTACATAATCCTCCTTGTTCTGATGGAGAAACCAAGGTCTATGATAATCAGTTGTGTTGAAGATTATCAGAATATTCCAGAATTACCCATCCTTCCTGATTTAACTCCTGTTTGTTTAATCCAGGACAACTAAATAGCATTCAGTTGTGTTTAATTTTTACACTGATTCCATGGTATAATATTAAAATATTATAAAAGCACAAACATGGTAAGTATTCAAAACAGAGAGTTTGGAACATTAAAAAAAAGAAAGGAAGAAAAACAAAGCCTCCTGGCAATCCAGTAACATCTCCACAAAGATAAAAGAGAAAACAGTTTTTTTAAATTGAGTAAGTATTAAACTAGAATGTGATGTGCATCATAGGCAATCTGCTAAGAAATTACAAAGACAGAAAGAAAACTCACGCTTTTAATTTTTTTTTAAAGATTTTTTATTTATTTGAGAGGGAGAGAGCAGAGTGTGTGAGAGAGAGAACACAAGTAGGGGGAGGGGCAAGGAGAGAGGGAGAAGCAGCAGCGTGGGACTCGATCTCAGGACGCTGGGGTCATGACCTGAGTTGAAGGCGGCCGCTTAACTGACTGAGCCACCCAGGTGCCCTGAGAACACACCCTTTAATATAGCCAAGCAGATACAACCCATTACATACATGTTCTCAAGATAAATGATAACTAGTCCTCAAGTAAGAGGATGTGATAGCACTTTTTGCCACACATAGTTCATCCCAAATCCACCCGGTAATTGGAATGACCATTTGTGTTTGCTAGGTGTCTTTATTCCAAGGAAAAGTAAATTTCTAATATCTTTATGACAGAAGGTGGATTTGCAATACAGATCCATGAAGTTAGGCTCTCACCCTTCCAGGAAACTGAGATGGGACCCCATCTTTCTTGATGATTATGTCTCAAAGAAATGACTCCTTTGTCCTTGAGGAAACATTTCTGGGTTGTAAAATTGGCAAGAACCTTGCTTAGCTTTTAAAAAGATTTACATGTATTTCAAAGAGGCAGAGAAAGAGCCTACAATGACTACTTTTTAAAGGTAAACTCAAAGAACAAGGGAGTGGGGAAAGGTCTTTTTCCATTTTCCTTACCTCAAGGAGAATTAATTTTTTTTTTAAGATTTTATTTGTTCATTCGACAGAGAGAGAGAGAGACAGAGAGAGACAGAGAGCAAGTGACCACAAGTCGCAGAGGGAGAGGGAGAAGCAGGCTTCCGACCCAGCAGGGAACCCAATGCGGGGCTCGATCCCAGCACCCTGGGATCTCGACCTGAGCCAAAGGCAGACATTCAACTGACTGAGCCACCTAGGTGCCCCGAGAATTAATTTTTTTAAAAATTTCAAATTCATATTTACCCTTACAACAAGAACATCAGCATCACTTAGGAACTTGAGCTGGAGATGCAAATTCTCAGATCCCAACCCAGACCTCCTGAGCCAGCAACTCTGGGGACAGACACCCAGCAATCTGTTTTCGTGACCTCCTGCGGTTCCTTGAAGCCTGAGGATCTTCACAGAGAACTGTCGACAGCAGGTCATGGGAAAAGGATGTGGGGATGGTGAAGGATCTTATCTTACTTGAATTATAATTCGAGTAAAATATATTTCAAGAAAAATTCAGCTGCCCTTTGCATTAGACAGTCACCTGTTCTGCTAGCACGTTACCCTCCATTACTTGGCAAGAAATTAAGACATCTGACGCAAAGATGTTAGATGAACTTGAACCAAGAGAGTCAGATATTAACAACTTGCAAAGTAGAGGGGGAACAAAAGCAAAAACATTATGAAAAAACACCAACAACCAACATTTATGTTCTTTTGTCTGTAGCATGCATTCTCTAATTTAATATATGAAGAGTTGCCTGATTTTCTGGCAAATCACAAAATACTTAAATGAAGCCGTAAAAGCTGAGCTCAAGAGAAATGAGACAACTATGTAAGTTTTTTATATACACCCCCCTCTTCAATTCACCTGCCTCTCTCCTGGGGACCAAATCTATTCTTCATCGGTCTTTGCAATTTTGGATGCAAACTGGAATCTCCCGAGGATATATTTAAAGCCAAAATAGCAGTGGAGACTAGAAGAGCAGCCAGGGAGGTGGGAAGTGAATTTTTCTGGCTCCTGAATTCCCGGGAGCAGTCTGGGCAGTGAGCTGGTGTCTCCCCTTCTCAGCAAGGGCCAGCGCCTCCGTGGACCTCAAAGAGAAGACTTTCAGAGGCTTTGTTGATATTCTAGGCACAGGACTCAGGAGGACTATTTGGAGCAGTTTAGAACTTTCTCATTTAAAGAATCTTCCCTGAGCAAATATTTTTGTTTGTTTGTTTGTTTGTTTTTCCTGAGCAAATAGTTTTTATGCCTCAAAGTTGACCCATTCCTGAAAGACAGCCCTCATAAATGGGCTCCTGTGGCTCCTGAGACGAAATAGGGTTGCAGACCAGCCTCCCACTGGAAATGAAGCTGATGGAGCTTGATTTCGTAGGAGTGGACATTGCTCATGTGGCGGACCTTTCCTGGGTGCCCTGAGGCCAGAGTCCAGCCCTGCCGGGTGGCCCCCATGCAAGGACATGCTGCCGAACAGCCAGAGGCCCTAGATGCTCGGGGGGAAAGTCCTGCAAAGGGAGAACTTGGAATGGAAAAGCAAGTATGAGCAGCGTTGGGAGAGATGCCTGGTGATGGGAAAAGATCGCCGATGGGTTTACAGGGATCCTAACCACATGATGGAGGAGACACCGGGACAGGAGGAGCTTGACAAAGTCAAAATTCTTTGAAAGAAAAAGGTCCGCTTACTGCAGATGGGAGCTCCATGGATAAATCAGTCTCTGATTTTTCAAAGGAAACAGAAGGAGGTGATCAAAGGCTATCCCATGAGTGCAGAACCGCTAGAACAGTGTGTAGAGGGTTACCTCCTCCGAGGGCACCGACTCCACTCAGGAGGACCCCGCCCTCCTCCAATTCTAATCACCTCCCAAATGTCCCACTTCCTAATAGCATGCCACTGTGGGGTAGGGACCCGGCCCCGAGACCATTGCAGGATCTGTTTGCTGGAGAAGGTCACTGAGCAAAAGGATAAAGAAGACCAGGGGAGCCTGTGATGATCAGAGTTTGGGGATAGAAAAGCTTCTTTGGAAGTCCCTGATCAGTGACCTTCCCTTCCTCCTGTCTGTCATCTGTCCTTGGGAACCTGCCAGCATGTCTCCTGTTCTTCTCGTGGTGTCGTCATCGTCGTTTTCCTTTTGGTGGAAATCTAAGTGATCCTCAAAACAACTCTGGAAAATTCAGTAAAGATATCTTGGCTTCCGAATGTGACTTTCCATGCTCTCTTTGGCTTCTTACGTGTTGTGGCTAATCCTAAACAAGGCACGAAGGAAAACACACACACACACACACACACACACACACACACACACTCATGAGCCAAGGTAACTCCTGGAAACATTTGGTCCTGTCCTTTTAAGTCTTCGGTCTACCAAAGTTGACTTAAAAAAAAATCGACCTCTACCATTCTCTGAAGGGTCTTGCTGAAATTAAAGCAGACAGGTCAAAATCCTCGATGTAAGACTTCCCTTTTCGTGGACTCCATGTCGCATATAGAAGACTGCACGGGAAGGAGACATTTTGCATAATATTTCATTAGTGGCTGTTTGCTTGGTAAAGCCATATGTGACCCGTGAAGTCATCAAAATAATTATAGGCACAAACTGCATATGCAGACCTGACACGGGGTGGGGGGTCGGGGTCCTTCGAGGCTCGGCTTCTACTCCGGGGAATTGCTCTTCCCGACAATGGGGCTGTCTGCAGACATGCGCGAGCAGTCTGGCTTTCTCTTTGCTTCAGTGCTTTGCTTTCAAGCAGCGGAGAGATTAAAAACATAAAGAACTTCACAATAGCAGAAATGGAAGGGAAATCGGGGGTCGGGAGAGTGCCTGTTGAACTGCCAGTTAGAGCTTTTATTGACTTTACCACTCGTTCAGGCAAGTCAGCTCTTACCTTTTATAACTATTCGAGAGGGTTTCTTACTATTAGATTGAAGTTTCCTTGAGGTTGGCACCATGCCTTCTGTTTCTTCTGGGCTTCCTGTAGTACTTTTTCTCTTCTTGAGGAAGGTAGCAGGTGCTCGGGAAAGATCTGGAGAATTTAACTGACGCGCTGGGGGAATATCACAGGGTGATGTTTTGAAATTTGTTTTGACTTACTTTTGCACTCCTCTATGCATCGTCTTCTCCCTAGATTACTGAGGCGTCCTCTTAACTTCTTAGAGGGGTTACCAGAGCCATGCAAAGGGAAAAAGTTCATATTCTGGATTTGGTATTTAAAGTAGTATTTTTTGATTCTGCAGCAAGATAAGACCTCTGTCGAGCGAGGAGAAGGTTTCCTGAGCCCCTCACCACCACCCCACCCCACCCCACCCCCCATCCAGAGGAGGCCTCAGTGGATTAAAGCACAGAGATTTCCACACCCAGAGGCTCTTCCCTCTGCCTTGGACAGGTAGGGCCGACTTGATGTCCAGGAAGATAATAATTTGCAGGGAAAGTGGAAAATCCACAGTCTACCCCTCAGGCATAGGGTAGAAACACACGGTTTTGAATTTCTCTTTTCTGGGCCTGAGACCAGGAGACCTGGAGAAAGAGAGAGAGAGAGTATAACACTTGCAGTGGGTTTGGGATTCTGGGTCTATCTGGGCCATCCTGGGTTTGCAGGATCCTGTGGGTATCGTCACTAGAGGGCACTGGTGAGCACATCCCGGTTAGGTCGAGGAGGGCCTGGCTCTTCTAAACCAGCCGGAATTCTCAAGTGGCCTAAAGGGACCTAAGAATTCCTCATGTCCCCAAAGCGAGCCACTCAGTTGGCCCTGGAGTACAGAGCCTGACTCAGGAGCTTGGCAGAAAGGGGTTGCTTCAGTGGGCAGGGGAGCCGGTGTTGCTGAGGACAGCAGGTCAAGGCTCTCCGGCCAGGCCTCAGGGATATGTGTGCCACGCCAGCAAGAACTGAGTGTAGATGGTCAGGCCAGCCACAGACATCAGAGGCATCAGCAGAATGTCCAGGGAATGGGGTTAGGCCTCAGTGGTCTCCATCCAGGGGTCAGCCCAGCCTGAGCCCGCGGCTGCAGAGGTCAACCCACATCTTAAGGACCCCAGCCACCTGCCCTCTGTCCCTGGAGGTCACAGAAGTCACATGGATCTTCCCATCCTCAAAGGAGCCATCCTAGGAGGAAAAGGGGATCAGACTCTGAAACACTGAGCATATTATCCAAGTCATCCAAGTAGAGACGTGCTACCCACAAAAACGAGATTACTAGGCTGGACAAACATTTCATTTTTTGTCCCCCTCCTACTGTCAACTGGGTGCAGGCCTGTGAAGGAAGCCAGATCAATTACAGAGGAATAAAAAGGCTATTTGTTTTTGTACATGTGAGTATAGTGTAAGTGAATATTGATCATGCTACAGTGTGTGTTTTGTGTTTCTTAGAATTCTGTAGGAATGAATATCTCCCAGCTTTCTCTGTAAGCTCCCAACTCAGACCTCTGTTTACAAAAGTGTCAGCAGGAGGCAGTGCCTCCCAAGGTGGAGGGAATGTGGGAGAAAAGCTCCCCAGCTGCTTCAGAGCGTCTGGGAGCCCGAAACAACTGGCATGAGGTTTGACTAGAGCTGTTAGCAAACAAACAAAACATGCTTATTCCCATAGAACAGTCCCCTACACTGCCTTCTCCTGGTCAGCCCAAATGTCTCAATTTACATTCAATG
The DNA here is from genome assembly GCF_963455335.1 of Martes martes. NCBI lineage: Eukaryota > Metazoa > Chordata > Mammalia > Carnivora > Mustelidae > Martes > Martes martes. The sequence goes on along the minus strand of NC_137898.1, from coordinate 27,592,949 downwards.
CCAACTCATCTCCAGACATGAGGATAAAAGCCACTTTGAATTTAACTTTTAATTTTTTTTTTTAAAGATTTTATTTATTATTTGAGAGTGAGAAAGAGAGCATGAGAGGAGAGAAGTCAACGGGAAAGCAGACTCCCTTTCAAGCAGGGAGCCCGATGTGGGACTCGATCCCGGGAATCCAGGATCTTGACCTGAGCCGAAGGCAGTCGCTTAACCAACTGAGCCACCCAGGCGTCCCTAATTATTTTTTTAAAAATATTTTATTTATTTGACAGAGAGAGAGATTACAAGTAGGCAGAGAGGCAGGCAGAGAGAGAGGGGGAAGCAGGCTTCCTGCTGACCAGAAAGCCCGATGTGGGGCTCAATCCCAGGACCCTGAGATCATGACCTGAGCTGAAGGCAGAGGCTTAACCCACTGAGCCACACAGGCACCCCTGAATTTAACTTTTAAAAATAAGAAACACTAAAGCTGTCAGCCACAGTATGGGAGTGAAAGAGATTCTTCATCTCCCTTTGCAAATAGTGCACTTTTCCAGACACTAAGAGTGTGTGTGGGGGGGGTGTGTGTGTGTGCGTGTATTTAGCTTTGAAAGCAAATATTTTGAGAATTAGAAATAGCCAATTTTGAGAATGAGAAATAGCACGGGCAAGGAGGACCTAGCCAGGTCCTGACAGGCAATAGGGTTATTAATAATATAGGGTAACTGTAAAAATATGGGATGACCAGATTTTTCTTGGATATTCAGTTAGCCTTCGGTCTTTACATCCACACCAGACCCAAGGTCGAATTGCATGAGCAGGTGCTATGAAGGGACTCCTGTTATTAGAAGTATGCTGGTTGAAGTGGGGGAGGGGGCTACCATTCATCATCCTGTGCCAAGAACTTGTGCATGCTTTCATGAGATATCACCTTTTATCCTTTTACTATCCCCCACGAAGTAGAGATTTATGAACTGATTGTATTGCTAGGAAAACGGAGCCTTCAAGAATTGAAGCGACCTGCCCAGGTCCCCAGCTTGATGGGTGGGAAGGTTTGAACTCAAATCTAGATCTGATTTAAAAGCCTTGCTCTTCTGGCGATCCTGTACTGCCTCCTCTTGGGAGAGATGAGAAAATCCCCTAGGGGGAGCTAACCATTGTATTTTGTACTTCTTTGTCGAACGGATCTCATCTACCATCTTTTAAATTAGGGGCATCTGGGTGGCTCAGTTGGTTAAGCCTCTGCCTTCAGCTCAGGTCATGATCCCAGGGTCCTGGAATCGAGTCCGCATCGGGCTCCCAGCTCAGTGAGGTGTCCGCTTCTCCCTCTGCCTGCCACTCCCCCTGCTTGTGCTAGCCCTCCTTTTCTCTCCCTCTCTGTGAAATAAATAACCAAAACCTTTAAAAAAATTAAAATAAATGAAATACGTGTCTTCCCTTCTGAACGGGGAGCAACGTGAGAGCTGGCGCCGTGTCTGTTTTGGTTATTACCTGTAAGACGTACGTGGCACATGGTTCATGCTCAAGGTTTTCGCTGGCTGATTGTAAGTCATCATGTGATATTGGAACCCTAATGCAAGTCTTGGGAATTCTTCTTTACAGATAAATAAGCTTACCCATATAGGTCTTTGATTCATCTGGAAAAATAATTCTTTTTCTCCTAAAGTTACAGGTGGCTCTTGAGATTCTTTGATATTTATTCTAACTCAAAACTCCCACATGATTCATAAAAAGGTAAGAAGTGTCGAAGAACGGGCAGGCTAACTGCCGGGGGGTCACTGTTAAAGTTTTCCACTTTTTCCTCCTCCTCCTTCCCTCCTACAGACCAGGGTGAGATTTGGTTCCCAATCATTGGGCACAGACTTTGTGCAGCCTGGAACATCAGAATGGTGGTGGGGCCCATGATTTGAGCTGGGTGTGTGTGTTTGTCGGGGTTGAGGGGGGAGTCTATAGGGGAGAGGGCACTGAGTAACCAGCAGCTGAGATTCAGGAACGGCGCGGAGGCCGATTCAGCTGGAGTCCTATACTAGCTACTAAGGAGAAACGAACAGGGGAGGGAAAGAACGGAATATATTGAACAAGAGGTGCAAATGGGAGTTCCTAAGGGTAAGATGATTACCTGGTACTATTGCACTGTCTGACTAATGCCTTGTGTCCATCTGGAAATAAGTCTCGTCTCTCCTCATCCAGCTGATTTCTGAGCGGCAAGCACAAAGATGAAGCACGTAGGGAGGGCTGGGAAGCAGGCCGTCTATTGTAATGGGGGTGGATCTTCTTTCTGCCGCTGACATTTTTAGCCAGGGACCACATGGTGGCAATGTTGCATCATTCCTTACAAAACCTTCACCCACAGCTGGGCTCCAGGTAAATTCAATTGCTAAGCAATAAATTGGGAGACACAGGACCGTGTTGGTTTAACCGGCGAACATTATACTTGTATTTGGTACCGCTGATTGTGTTTTCCATGATAAAATATAGCATACTCCAAGGAAAGTAATACATTTTCACCCCTTGTTAGAACATTCTTGTAATTCAAGCAAATAACAAATGCAGAGTCTGAATTCCAGCATATAGGCTCAGTTTTCCCCAAGATTGAACTAATTAGTTTTATTCCATCCAGCCAACACCTGTTTGAGAAGAACATTTAGTGTCATAAAACAAACCACCCACCAAGAAATAAGGAAACTGTGAAAGGCCCACATACCAACATCATGTTGCCAAGCTCAGCTCCGAAGCAGAGTCTCACAACCTACCCTGCTGGTTTTCTTGGAGGAAACTCTATTTTCTAATATAAGCTCCTCCATAAAAAAAATAAAAATAAAAAAAAAATTGGAGTTGTAAAATGTTTCTAAGCAAATGATATTGTTGGGCATTTTTTCCCTCTTTAGTAGGAAGCGATCTCTGAGGACAATTTCGGAGTTGAGTTCTTTGAACCATTCTCGAGCCTTGTGAGTTCTGAGTGTGCCTGGGGGAAAGGGGCCAAATGAATTATGAGGCACAATCAAATGCTGTGGTTTGGATTCCTGCCAAGTTTGAGGGACTTGGAGTACATACTGAACGCCTTGCCACGGTTCCTAAGCTGAAGTTTCAGGTGTTAGAATTGTTCTAGAAAAGGTTCAAGTGTAAATGAGTTTCTTTTATGCAGGGCGTGGAGGGAAAGTATGCCACTGGCTAAGTGGGTCTTAAACCGCCTGGACAATTTGTTCAAACAGCGTTTGGTGCCACACCACGGAGTTTCTGATTCCTAGGTCAGGGGCAGGCCCTGGAGCTGCCATTCTAACAAACTCGCGGGTGTGGTGAATGCCGCTGGTCTCTGACAGTCCCTGCTCAAGACCCGTGTTTCTCAAAGAATGGGCAACTGGGTGACTCTCATTTTCGTGCCCTGCTTACTCTGTTGAGACCCGTGGACCCCATGGAATTAACAGCTTGCTGTAGGACATAAAGACTCGAGTTTTCAGGCTCCAAAATTCAGGAGCCGCATGAACGAGGGCAGCAACTTCACCTTCTAGAATCTAAATCTTTCATCTATAAAATATGGTTTTACTCAGATATCAGGATTTGAATTCTGATCATTGCTCTGTGGCTTTGTACATTACTTAACTACTCCGAGTCTGATTCTTCGTGGGTTAAAAAAAGAGGTCTTTGTTTCAGAGTTGTTTTAGAAGTAAAACATTTACTATTAAGGATTTGCTGCTCCTTCCCTCCCTTTTATTTTTCCTTCTTCGGTTGATTTCTGTACCTGAGAGCACTTTATGAAATATAAAATCTCAAAGACACATTAGTTCATGTTTTACAGAGGAATGGCTTGAGGGGAAGCCTCCCTGGGTTCCTTAGATGGTCGGTTCTCATGGACCAGCCTGGTCAGTTCAGAAAAATTGGCTATTTTCCTTCCATAATCTCACATCTGTTTGACTGAAATCACTGTGCAAACCCAAAGTTTGTATCATGTGTCGCTCAGGTTGCTGTTGGGGGAAGCTCTGGTGATTCCTGGGTCCCTCTCCAGACTGGTTTGGCCCACTCTGCTTCCCTCCTTCAGCGGCCCTTTTAAAATATATGAATGAAGACTCAGGAATTGGATGACTACATGGGGGTTGGCTGGGTGAGGAGATCTTTCCAGGGCCAAGGACAGGCTGGTGCACAAGCAGAATGGACTGACTTCTTTCTGCGGATGACTGTGTCTACTGGATGTCAACAAGCCTCATTATAAAGTGAAAAAAATATTCGGTCCTACGAATGTTGATTGGAAGACGTTAAAGACCTCATTCTGTGTCTGCCTGTAACGAGTTGTATAATCCTTGAATTAGTTATTTCCTTTCACTGAGCCTCAGTTTCCCCATCTACAAAATGAAGGGTTTGCATGAGATCAGGCTTCTTAAGTAGCAGTCTATAGATGGGATCGGTGGGCCACCCCCAAACTCCAAATCTTGTGATTGTGCATTTCAGTGGAGAGAGGGCCCGCAGCTTTTCTCAGATTCTTAAAGGAGTCCGTGGCACTAGAAAAGCTTAAGATTTGGTGTTTCTAAAAATCATGAAGTCTGGTCTCACATCTCTGCACTGCTACATAACCATTTCGAATAGGTTTTTAATCGCACGATTAAAAGGGATCAACTAGCTCTTTCGGTATGGGATAGATACCGTATATGCGTCCTACCATTGAAGGAAATTAGCCTTTCAAACAACAGTGGGAAAATGGAAAAAGATCAGTGGGAAAGGAAAGGATAGAGACACAGAAAGTCTCCATGGTAAAATGCAGCAGCCGCTTTCACTGTCCGTGGACTGCAGGGACTGGGCTTTATCAGTATACTTAGAATTGATCGGATTTAAAGCAGTGAATACTCACCTGTCAATTCACATGAGATTCGCAGATAAACTCGGATGCCAACGTGATTGTTTACAAGAGAAAACTCCTGCATGTGCTTGGGTGGCCCCTTTTGTGGGTGTCGAGCAATATTATTAATCAGTAGATGGCTGAGTGAAGATTCAAAGCAAAAGGAGGCAGATTCCTTTTGAGGAGTATTTGCTTGGGGGTCCAGGTGAGGTCCCAATGTGCCAACATCATTGATTATGTTTCTGGAAAGGCCTGGTAGACTTTTTCCTTTCTCCTATCCAGTGATCCCTTTCTTTGGTTTGTCTGTTAGTGGGCACCCTTGTTTCCAAGTTCTTTGTTCACTCCTGGTACTGTTTTAAGCCAATTATTTTTGTTATTGAAAATATTCTTAGGGATCATCATGTGCAAACCAAGTTATGTTGTTGAGATATAAGGTGTGCTTTTCTATTTACAACAATCTTTACCTTGTTGACCTGTGTTGGAAGAATCTTGAGTGTCTAACCTTATGTAACACAATGGTAGACAACATGATTTTTGAGTTTCCGTCAACTATTTCAATGAAACTGAGGCTTTTTATACCTTTTTATCAGTTGTTCTTATGATAAGAGCCTGTAGCTATAAGGAGTCTCTTACCTAGTTCCAGGCATCCTCTGGGTTTCCCAAGAGAAGAGTCTGTCTGCTTGTTTCTCTACCAACTTGTCAGGTGAGCAAATCTCTTATCGGTTTGGGGATGATCATATTTATTCTGTGCATTCCACACAGACATCTTGAGATCACCAGGACTCTCCTGCAGAACCTTGCCCACCCAAGCAGGCATTTTGTAAATTAAATCAGAAGTTGCCATAGAGTTCTAAATATTCTGCCTTCCAGAGGGAAAGGCAGCATACACTGAGTGTACCTCTTAGCAAGCAAGCCTGATGTAAAAAAGCATGCACTTATACAAAATAGTCAAGACATATTCACTGTTCAAGATGATCTCACAAATTCTCTCCTGGAGTACGTATATTGTGATTTGACTTATGAAAAGTTATTGACCCAGAGCTTGTCAGAATCAAATACACCGTAAACAGTGAAACACAAGCTGGATTCACGCTGCCACATTCTTTGAATGCCAGTGATGCGAAATTAGAGGCAGCAAATCTCAGTAACTCAGTTCTACAGAATAGGATTTGAGCTGCAGTCAGACCCTTCAACCTCTTATTGCCATACAATTGTCTACGTACACTTTTATCAATGCCAAGCAGGAAGTACATGTGTGAACTGAGTAAAGATTGCTCTCAGACCCTCATTCCTCTTTATTCTTGTTTTCCATACAGGATGATAGGCCTGCCCCAGTTACTCAAGTCACTGCTTCCCCATATTCCCTCTCTATCCTCTGTAACCACCAATGCCCTAGAAAAGTGGCTAAATTTATTTACATTTTTCTTAGGCATAAATGATTGACCATGGTTTGATAAGTGATCTACCTATATGGTCTTTGCATTTTAACAGAAAAACAAACAAACAAACAAACCAACCCCAGAGGAATACATTTCTGGTTCCAGAATTTCAGACCATAGCAAAATGGTAAGTTGAGTTTTGGGGAGTAGTATTGGGGCGGGGGCAGGCAGCACATCACATTAACTCAGACTTTGTGCCATATTTCTGGGCCTGAATTCTCTTTACTTGATTCTAGCTGTGAAGTTGATATTAATAACATAATGGTTACTGCCACTCCTTTGAGATCAAGCATGCATTAACCTGTGGGGTTGTTCTATAGTAATTAAACGATAAAACCTTTCTGAGGTTGGTGTGCGTACCGAAGGCGTTTGTAGTTGATTAGCAAGGGAGTGAAGAGGAAGAGTTTAATCAACCACCAGAGTTGTTATGTTCACGTTTATACCAGCATCTTTGCTATTCTCCATGAAAAGAAGGAAGCGGAAATGCAGGCAGGCAGGGAGGGAGGGGATCTTCCACCCACTGAGATAGAGCACACACGCTTCTTCAGTTTCATTGCAGGTTGGAGAAGATGTGTCCTTCCGTTTCTCAACCCCACTGTCAGACTGTGCTGTGAGCTAACTTCATGCAAGGGCCCGGGTTCAGCTGGCGACTGGGTGACACTGATAGAGACCGAGATTAGAATTTTCCTCAAGGGTAGAGCCTAGTTTTGTCCCTAGTCCTTTGTGCCTAGTTGAAGGCTCTCACTCAGCCATTCTGTCATCCTTGGGCCCACAGTACCAAGGATGAGGGCATAGGGACCTATCCATATAATCCATGCCAATGTTAGGAAACGGGGACAGCAGTGAAGTCCGTTGGTAGGGTTGTGGTGATGTCATCTTTGTATGTAGAGAATAGCACCCTCCTCCTCCCTCGTTCATTCATTCATCACATCTTTCTAACAGCTCCTACTCTCCTCTGGACTTGATGCTGAGGGAGGTACCAAAATTGATAGAACATGATTCCTGACTTCAAAGAACTTATGGTAAAGTGGGGAGGAAGCTTGATACTGTTTCCGTAATGGCTGTACCAGTTTACATTTCCACCAACACAGTACCTGGATTCCTTTTTCTCCATATCCTCGCCAACACTTGTTATCTTTTTTTTTTTTTTTTTAAGATTTTGTTTATTTATTTGACAGACAGAGATCACGAGTAGGCAGAGAGGCAGGCAGAGAGAGAGGAGGAAGCAGGCTTCCCGCCGAGCAAAGTCAGATGCGGGGCTCGATCCCGGGACCCTGGGATCATGACCTGGCTGAAGGCAGAGGCTTTAACCCACTGAGCCACTCAGGCGCCCCTCTTTTGTTGTTTTTAATGATAGGCATCCTAACAGGTGTGAGGTGATAGCTCATTTTGGTTTTGAGCTGCATTTTCCTGATGGTTAGTGATGTTGAGCATCTTTTCGAATGCCTGTTGGCCGTGTTTTTTTTGAAGAAATGTCTATTCAGGTCCTTTGCCCTTTTAGATCCTTTTTGCCTTTTAGGTCCTTTTAGATGGGCTCTTTGTTTTTTGCTACTGAGTTGTAGGAATTCTTTATACTTTTTGTATGTCAGTCATATTTCAATAGAGTAGGTTTTTTTGTGTGTTTTTTTTTTTTTAAAGGTGGAAGAGAGTCTAGAAAACCAATATTAGGGCACTTTGTCATATATGCTATATGAAGTGAATAGAGAGGAGGGCATTATTGATTATTTCTGGGGAGATACATGGACGGTTTTTAGAGGAGATGTTTGCTGAGTGGCAGCTTGAAAAATAAGTAAGAGTTAGCTAGGTGGAGGAGTAGAAGGCTGGAATATTCCTGCTGGAAGAAACATATGATTTACACAAAATGGCTTCTGATTTTCACTGGCTAAAGTGGAGGGTGATGGGGAAGTGGGGTGGTAGGAAACTAGACTGAAAATATAGGTTGGGGCTGGAAGCAGGCTTCTGCGCCATGCCAAGAATTTTTGGAACATACCTCTTAAGTAATAGGGATCTTTAAATGTTTTTTAATCTGGAAATATTTACTTTGTGATTAAATGTTTAGGAAGAGCCTATGCTAGGACTATCTTTGCAGGATTTCTTGGTCATGCCACTTGGAAGAATGAAGAGGTTGACCAGACGAGTGGTGGGCACCACCAGAGTGGTGGGCAGCAAAGCAAACTTTATTTAGCAAGAGTGTAGAGTTCTCAGAGAGGGAGGGGACCCAAGAGGGTTGCCCTTGGAGTTTCTAAGTTTAGTGGTTTTGAGGATCTCTTTTGCAGAACTATCTTAAGCAACCAGGGTGTGCTGAGTTGTGCCCATCAGGGCTTTGGTCACACATCTGTGTACCTATTAGGTTAATGTCTATGTGCTGATGGTCTTTTTTGCTGACATCTGGAGACTTAAGTCTTAACTGCCCCTTGCCCGTGATGGTGACAAACGCTTTGTGGTTAATGGTCTTATTTTAGGATGTTTTGCAGAAGTCATTTCTGCAAAGGCTGCAAAGCAGAATGCTAGTGTGGTCCTGTCTAAGCTGCAAAACAGGATGTCAGTGGTGTTTTATCTTAACTGTCCTGACTCCATATTTTCTTGTTGGAGACCCTGACCCTGACTGCCTAACTGTCCACCTCACTCCTAACACTATGGGCAGTGGATTGGCTGAAGTATTGATAGTGTGACCAAGTAGGAAGGCTGATGTCATGGTCCAGTGAGAGAGGAGGGGCTCCAAACTCAGCTGCAGTGAGTATGGGGGGGCAGAGACAGCTTGAGGACATCAGCATCTTACTACTCCTTTGTACAATTGGCGTAACTCCGTTGGCTATAGATGCATGCACGCTATGGGAGAAAAAGTAGAAAAAAAAATCTAAAAAAAGGAAACAAGATAGTGAAGGTATTTTTCTCAGAGGAAATGGAACTGCCTCTTAGTGCTCTCAGAGAGGGCTGCTACCTTGGGAGTGAGTTTCAGGTGGGTATTGATGGGGAAGGTTGCAGGAGGCTCCCAGATGCTCAGGTGCTGGGGAGGATGAAAAAAAAAAAAAAAAGGAGGCAGGAGAGCAGAGCGCCCTGAATGGGGAATGGAGAGGGAGTGCCGCTGTGTCTGTCAGAGACCAACCCTCCTTAGCCCGTCAGGCCAGATTTGGTATTATAACAGTAGTAACAGCAATAAATTGCATAACTCTAAACACCTCAGGTACAGTAGCTTGTTTAATAATCCCAACACCTCTGTGAGGAAAGCAAAGCTCCGAGAGGTTAATAACTTGTCTAAGGTAGAGCTAGTAAGTGGTGAGCATGGCTTTGAACCTTGGCAGCCTTGCCCCGGGTTCCACGTGCTCCTCACGGAGCTGTCTCCCAAACTATTGGTAAGAGGAAGAGCTGAGCTCTTAAAACCCCACATTATGTCTGTTTCTTTATCTCAACAATTCCCAAAGTGAGTCATTCCAATTCTATATTTAGTTTAGAAGAGAGAAAGAGAGGGAAAGATATTGTTCTTGTGTCTGTGAGTTCCAGGTGAGAGGCAGTTAATGAAGAGGGAGATCATCCCAGGTTCTGGGACGCCTAGCAGGCTGGATGGTCCTTCGGGGGATGAACTGGCCACATCTGAAGGAATGTTGTCTTTTTAGATCCAAGGGTGGTGTCATTAAACCTGGGTCGTTGCCTGTCAGCCCGCTTCTGGAAACGGTGGGCAGCTGAAGCCAAGATAACAAAAAAGATTAGAGGCAACGGAGACCTAGCCAAGTCACAGACCCGGAAGATGAAAAGGTGAGTCTTGTTTGAAATTGCATCTCCTGGGTCTACTTCAATGCCCAAGCTTTCAGACAGAATTGTGGCACACACACTTTTCTTTATTTTTAAAAGGTAAAACATTGATTGTTCTGGAGACAAGAAACTCACCTTAGCTGTGAACAAGTGCCCTGGTCGAACGTAGGGATCAGTTTCTCCATGGTTTTCCAACCCCTGGGCAATGTTTTATAGCAATTACTTGTACAACCAGTTGCTATAGTTACCTCTTGTCTACACGTCAAGAGGAGAAATATCTAGGTAGGCTCATGAGCAGGGGAGCAATATCCTGGGGTCTGAAAAAAAAGAGTGGGACATGCGAACATCCTTACCCATACGAGTGTTAGAGCATCTGCCCTCTTCGCAGGCCCATGATCATGTATCTCTACCTCCCCCCACTCCTTTCCTATAGAGATCTCTCCAGTTCACGGGGAAGCCCAGGACAGCCACGATGGAAACAGATGACCACATCACCTTGTTGTAATGGGACCATGGTGAACACCTGACCCAAGCTGGGACAGTCAGAGTCTCTTCCCTGGAAGTCAGGGCTGGTTTTTTTAGCTGGTTCATCTGGATAAATAGTAAAATTTGTCCCGTGTGGGCTTGGAAGCCTACGGACCATTTTCTATCCTGTGAAATGGGGAATAGGAAAAGGAGGTAGGTGGACAGAGAAGAAACCTATTAGCAGAAGGAGTAGAGGGGGAGAAGTTCTGGGAGTTTTTCGGTTTTTGGTTCCTGTCCCTTCTTGGGTCATGGGAGTTTTTTCTTTCTCTCTGTTGCTGTTGCCGCTGCTTCGTACTTACCAGCAGGAATTAGTTTCTATTGCTTGTCACTAAACACACACTCTGCTCTAATGTACGTTATCCTCAGGGTCACCATTATGGGTTGAATTGTGTGGCCCCCCCCCCCCCGCCCCTGGCCGCCAAATTCACGTGTGGAAGTTCTGATTCTCAGCACATCACAACGTGACAGTATTTGGAGATAGGGTCCTTATTATTTTTTTTTTTAAGATTTTATTTATTTATTTGACACAGAGAGAGAGAGAGAGAGAGAGAGATCACAGGTAGGCAGAGAGGCAGGCAGAGAGAGAGGAGGAAGCAGGCTCCCTGCTGAGCAGAGAGCCCAATGCGGGGCTTGATCCCAGAACCCTGGGACCATGACCTGAGCTGAAGGCAGAGGCTTTAACCCGCTGAGCCACCCAGGGGCCCCGGAGATAGGGTCTTTAAAGACATAATTCGGTTAAAATGGAATCGTTTGGGTGGGCCCCACTCCACGACATCGGGTGGCCTTGTGAGTAGAAGGGATTAGGACAGACGTACACAGAGGGGAGACGGTGTAAAGACGCAGGGAGAAGGCAGCCATCTACAAGCCGAAGAGAAAGGCCCTTAGGAGAAACCGAATCTCCTGATATTTTGATCTTGAACCTCCAGCCTCTAGAACGGTGAGAAAACAAACTTCTGTTGCGTAAGCTATCTGGGATGCTTTGTTATGGTGGCCCCAGCGAACTAACGCCAGTGCAATCCAACGTCTGAGACCCTTAATTCCTGCTCCCTCTTCCCCTGACAAAGAAAACTCAATAATGCGGTAACTGCTGCTGCTTTTCTTAATGGTGATCCTTAAAGACAGCAGCAAAAAGATCTTTTACTCGGGCTAAAAAGTAAGCCAATAACTGGCATTCAAGGACCCTGAAGGACTACAGCTCTAGAGAAATACATCTTCTTAATGCGCTTGTTTGGCTTAAATTAAAAGTGTTCAGCTTCATGTCTTCCCAAAGAGAGGTGTCTGCTAAGCTTTAATTTTGCATGAGAAAATGATTATTTTTTTAACTAATTGGAATGAATGGGGACTCTTTCTTCCATTTATTGAAACGCAGGTGAAAACAAAGCGAGTGGCTTTGCAGGAAGTAAAAGGCCTTGCAGATTCTTCTCACTGCGCTTGAGTTCTGAGGTCAGCGTATGAAAAGGCTTTTCTGTCAGTTATCATCACATTAGAGAATCAGAGAAAACTGTCCAGGTCTTGCTTTTAATCAAGCAAAATTAGGTGTTTAGGGAAACGCTGTAGAGATTTCAAAAAAAAAAAAAAAAAAAAAAAAGTTTCGAGGAGACGGGAAGGCCAGGCATGAACAGAAAAAGAAAAAGATGTTGACTTCGCTGAGCTACGGTGGCATTTAAAAGGCCATGCATAGAGACAGGCTGTAGAAGAAATGGGAATACATCGTTTGTAGGCTCAGGAAACACGATATGCACTAATAGAAACAGGCACCAAAGAGTTTTGGCATTTGTGTGTGCATGCCCCAAGGCAATTTCTCCTGAAGGGAGGGGAGGAATTGAGGGCATTTTGTGTCATCTTCACGTTTTTGTGGAGCAACATTGGTTACCGCCAGAAAATACAGGGCAGATAAATTTCAACTCCCATAGCTCTGAATACTGTGGAACAGCATCTTCCTTGGAGGGTTGTGTGGAGATGGATTCTGACGGTGCATTCAGACTCAGTGGGAAAGGCTATCAGTTAGGGAGGATTAACACAGGGATACATGAGTTCTATGCAGGTGCCACCCCTGAGATAAAGTCACAAACTAGTGGCCCATGGGGTGAGTGTGAACTGTGAGAGATTTTGTTTGGCCCAGATGGCCTTCTAAAAAAAAAAGCAATATGAACAAAACATTTAGAGATTTAAATTAAGGGGTGCCTGGGTGGCTCAGTCGGTTAAGTGTCTGCCTTTGGCTCAGGTCATGATCCCAGCGTCCAGGGATCGAGCCCCGCATTGGGCTCCCTGCTTAGTGGGGAGTCTGCTTCTACCTCTCCCTCTGAACCTCCACCGGCTTATGTGTTTTCTCTCAAAGAAATAAAATCTTAAAAAAAAAAAAAATAAAGCCCTCACATTTTCAGCTTCTCTTAAAAACTTCCAATTTCAGCAATACTAGTTATTCCTATGTAACAACAGGATGGAACTGGGTAGTGGTCCAGTTCACGCCTGACCCCTGTGGACTCTGGAGCACGTCACGCAGGACGGGCAAGTGTGGTGAAGGCAGGTGGTCATTGGACAGAGTGTGTGAGGACTTGACCATGTTTGCAGCATTTCCAAAATGAATTTGAGTGCAGTCTTTTCTGGAGGGGTTGGTGGTCGGAAGTTCTACAGGGATGGAGCTGTGGAGTCCTCCTTGGTCTATTTAAGCACTTATGTGACTTCTGGGCATCATCTTTTTTTTTTTTCAAAGATTTTATTTATTTATTTGACAGACAGAGATCACAAGTAGGCAGAGAGATAGGAGGAAGCAGGCTCCCTGCTGAGCAGAGAGCCCAATGCGGGGCTCGATCCCAGGACCCTGGGATCATGACCTGAGCCGAAGGCAGAGGCTTTAACCCACTGAGCCACCCAGGTGCCCCTGGGCATCATCTTTTATGAGCTGAAAAATTAGACATCTCATCAAACTACCAGCTTATCTTAAAAAAAAAAAAAAAGGGATAGAGGTAGGGACTAAACTGTTCCTTTGGTCTCTAAGGTCCCATGTCCTAACTGTCTACTTGCCATCCTAATGGTGTTAAAGATACTGCAGAGACAAGTGTCCGAAATGAAACTTATGTCCTCCCTCAAATCCAGTCCTTTCCAACATCTACCTCAGGGGAAAGGCTCTCCCTCCATTCAGCTGTGAAAACCAGGAACCTCTTGCTCATTACTTGCTTCCTTTCTCCCCTGTGTCAGTCATTAGGAAGCCCTGGTAATTTTGCTTCCAACTCCCTGTTGACCATGTCCCTTTCTCTTAGGCTCTGCCGCCCGCAGTCCTCAGTTCTATCACTTATTTGTTTGTTTATTACTTTATTTAATTTCCATCTCTTTTTGCCATAACAATGGCAAAGACCTCCTAACTGGTCCCTTACACCACGTTGCCCCACTCCAAACTCTCTTACACACATCAGCCGCCCGCCGCCATCTTTACAGATCCCAGGGTGGATCGTGTCTCCTCCCTGCTCCACGCAGTCCAGTGACTTCCGGCTGTTCTCAATATCCACGCCCCACATACCTTTGCACACACTTGGCTTCTCACAAAGCCTTGGCATTTCCTCTTTTCCTGCCTTGTGTAGTTTGCCACCCTCCTCTCTTCCTTAGCAAATTGATCTTCATAGGAAGGCAAGTCACTGCAGTTCCCAGGCCGACACGTGGCTGGGGATACGTTTCTGTGAGGGAGAAAGAATAGAGACAAATTAGTTGGCTTTTCTTTGGCTGATACTTGATTTTTAATTTCTTCTTTCAGGACTTGCTGTGATTGCCAACAGTCCATTCTGGACTTTTCCTGCCACTGAAATGTTCATCTTTCTGTAAAACTGATAGAATAATTATTTTCCGTGCTTGTACTGAATAATGATAAGGTGGCAGGGCCAGTTTGAGGGTCAGGCCTTCTAGTTCTTCTGAAAGCTAATTTTAGAAATACTTGGTTTTGGGCTATAGCTCTATATGTTATCATGTCTTCAGAGGACAGGCCTCCTCCAAGTTGACTTTTTTTGGTCTTATGAGGTCAGATCCTTAATTTTGAGTGGCCGCACTGATTAGTACAAGTGTGGAGTTGCCCTGTCCAATATGGTAGGCACTCCCTAAATTGACTATTTAAATTTATTAAAAGTAAATTAAATTAAAAAATCTCTTTCTTTAGTTGCAGTAGGCATATTTCAAAAGCCCAGTATGTACATGTGGCTAGTGGCTGTCATTAGACAGTGAAGATAATGACCTTGCTGAAAGTTCTATTGGACAGCATGCCGTAGAACTTTCCAGAAAGGGAGATCTTCACTTGACATAGATGATATGCTTATAGCAACAAGGTTTCTTCTAATTAATCTGCTATTGTAAGGGATAATTGTTGTTAATTGGCTTTCAGTAAAACCATGAGGAAGGGAAGTGAATCCATGTGGTCTCGAGGGGAGAAAATTGGTCAAATAGTAAAACACAGAAGACAGTTGAATTTGAAGAAGGAGTCCAATTTAGGGGTTCTAAGGGAATGGAGTGAGGAAGGCTGGATTTGGGAGGGGTTACCTGTATCATGCTGGTTCCCGTGTGGACACAGACAAGATTATCATGTGAATTGTTTCCACAGGAAAATACAGTGTAGGGCCCTATTCACTTTTCCATAGGATTGGGCTGGTTGTCCAGGAGGAAAATGAGCAGTCCCCATACTGGGAACAGGACAATTAAATGCCAGTGTTGTGTCACCCTTCCAAAAATTCCTGCCTCTGTCACAGCACCTCCATTCATTTCTGAAGTACATTTGACTTGTAAGTTGCCTTCATATATATACTCTTATTTTGTTGCTACTTCTACTCCCCTCTTTGTTTCCCTACTGAGACTATAAGAGAAGTGGATAATTCTATTTTGGTGCTTGGTGTAGGCAGGTGATTAGATTACATTAGAGTTGAGTTGAAGGATTGCTATTGTCCTCCCAGCTAATAAGAATAGGAACAGCCAATGTTTATTAAAGATTTACTGTGTGCCAGTATTTTACTGAGGGCTGCATATACTTGATCTCTTTTAGTACTTAGGGTAAAATCTCTGAGGTGGTTTCCATGGTGGGTAAGAATACTGGTCTCCATCCTGGCCTTACCATTTACTAGCTGTGCCTCAGTTCCCTAATTAAAGGCGGTTCATGGTATTTATTTCACTTCTTATGCAATTAAATGAATTATGTGGAAATTATTTAGAATAGTGTTTGCCTATAAGAAACACAATGAGATATCATCTCGTGCTTCTTAGAGTGCCTGTTATCAAAAGGGAAGTGTTGGTGAGGGTGTGGAGAAAAGGAACCCCTTAAACACTGCTGCTGAGCATGTAGATTGGTTCAACCATTATGGAAAACAGAATGGAAGCTCCTCAAAAGATTTAAAACAGAATTACTATATGATCCAACAATCCCATGTCCAAAGGAAGTATTCGTCCCAAGGAAATAATATCAGGATCTTGAAAAGATACTTCACTCCCATGTTCATTGCAGCATTATTCACAGTAACAAAGATGTGGGAACAATCTAAGTGTCCATTGATGGATAAATGGACAAAGAAAATGTGGTATATATTCAATGGAATATTATTGAGCCTTAAAAAAAGAAGGAAAGCCACCTTTTGGGACAATATGGATGAAGCTGGGGGACATTATGCAAAGTGAAATAAGTCAGGCACAGACAAATACTGCCTGTGCTCACTTACACATGTGGTCTAAAAGTCACGAAAACCTGAAACTAATGTAACAATCCTTTGACCAAAAAGGTTAAACTCCTGGAAGCAGAGAGTAGAATGATGATTGTTTGGGGTTGGGGATAGGGAGAAATGGGGACATGTCAGCCAAAGGGTACAAAGTTTCAGTTATATAAGATGAGTAAGTTCTGGAGATCTGATGTGCAGCATGTTGACTGTGACAACACTGTGTCATGTACTTGAACTTTGCTAAGTGGTTAGATGTTAAGGGTTCTCACCACACACACACACACACACATACACACACACAAATGGTAACCATGTGAAGTAATGGGCATGGTAATTAGCTTGATTATGGTGATTATTTCACAATGTACATGTATATCCAAACATCAAGTTGTATACCTTAAATATATGCAATTTTGTAAAAAAACAAAAAACAAAAAACAAAAAACAACAAAAGAAACTTCCTTGAAAAAAACACCAATTACTTTTACTGTCATTATCTTTATTTTTGCTGGCAAGGAAACACAGGTTTGAGGAGGCTTAAGGAGGTTGAATAATGTTCCCAAGGCCAAGTATTTTAGTAGGAGGAGGAGCTGGGGCTAGATTTTGTTGTTTTGTTGCCAAAGTCCAAATGACTACTTGCTAATGAATTTGACCATTACCTGACCATGTCAATATGTTATCAGGTAAGATAATGTATATAGAAGTGATTTGAAAATTATTTAGTCAGATGAGATTATCATAATCATCTTTAGCAAAAAGGACTACCTATGTGCTATCTCAGGTTTATCACACCAACTATTTTTTGTCAAATAAGTAAATCCACTTTCTTCAGCTACTTAAAAAGGAACGTTATCATGTCTGTGATTTTGAGCAGAGGTCCTGAAGGGTTTCCAGTATGTAATAAAATCATACGTTTGGGGAGCCATCCTGTAAAGCAGGAAAGCAGGAAGTGAAGATATCAATTAGGATTTCAGAATACTAACGACTCCCAGATACTGGTTGGCAATTACTCTTCACAAAGATTTGTTGATGCCAATGGTGTCAGAAACCGTATTAGGCACCAGGAGCACAATAATAAATTAGACCCGGTCCCTACCTTTGAGAGGCAGAAACTTTAGTGGAAGAACAGGATCTCTAGGTGTTGATGGATGAGTAGGAGCTTTCTGAGGAGAGTACAAAAGGCACTTTAAATGGAAAAGGAGAAAGAACAAACCCAGAGCCCTAATGGAATATTTCTTGATTGACTAATGAGTTGTTTGGAATGGCTCGAGCTTAGGATACATGGTGGGCAAGTCTCTGGAAATGAACTTGGGCAGGGAAGCTGTGTTGAAAATTATGCTTAGAAATTTGGACCCTATATCAGTTGCTAGGGAACTACTGAAAGTATTAGACAAAAGGATAATTAGATTAGACTTGTGTTGGAGAATGATAACTTGGCATCTCTGTGGGAGGGCGGGTAGAAGAGGGGGTGAGCCTGGACTCAGAATAATCAAGGGAAGATTCTGGATAGTTCAAGTGAGAGTGACAGGGGTGTAGATATTGGGGGAGAGGACAGAATCAGGAGACATTTTTGGTGACCAAAAATAAAGAGCTAGGGAAGAGGAAGAACTGAAATTCATTTACGTGGTGTGGACTCTGTGTGAGCATCACATAAGCACTAGAGATCCAAAAACAAGTAAGGGTTCCTGTGTTTAAGTAGCTGGAAGGAGAAGCAAGTAATAATAAATACATACAATGCAATGCCACGTGTACTGAAACTATACACAAGAACCTGCCAAGAACGATTCTAAGTGTTTTTTTTTTTTAGCTCCAGTGACCTGGTGAATGTTGATGTGTTCTTGAAGAAGAGAGGGAAAATGGAAGAGGAGTAGGCTTCTGGAGGTCTTTAATGCATTGGTTTTGATGTTCACTGGGTGGTTAGAACTTAAGATTTTCCAGCAATAGTCAGTCACAGTCTAGCTCATTCTGGAAGTGCAAGAGTTACAGAAAAAGAAAAAGAAATAGTAGTTGTCTTTAAAAACCCTGCTGGCATAATGCTTTTCCTTTTAAATGTTTTGTTATGAATATAAAGAGAGAGCGAGAGGGAGAGAGCGAGAGTAAGACAGAGAGAGAGACAGACTATTAATTGCCTCTTTACCTCCCACAGTCCTGGCTTGGGTGTAAAACATTCTTCCTGCATTAATTAAGGGTTCTGTCTGCTCACCCTGAAAACTTCTGGTTCAATTATTTAAAAAAAAATAGAAATAGCACTGAAGACGAAATTTGTTTTCATTTTGCAGGCAAAAGGATGATATCCTCAGGGCCTCATAATCAATGTCACCATCTAAAGGTCAGATGGCCTATATCTTTACAGTGATCTTACCCAATATGGATTCAACAGCAATTTATGGGTAGGCGGAAGTTTATGCAAAACATTCCATAATTTGCAAAGATTAATGAAAGAGCCAAGTGTAAGTACGTTAACTTAACCAGTTGGAAAGCAAGTTTAACAAAAGATAGAAACGAGTACAAAACTAACTTTGAGCCTGTTCTAAACTAAACTCTGTATTCTTTTTTAAATAGAAAATTTCTTCTAGGGAGCTCAGCGGATTTGGTCAATGCTGTTCCAGTTTCAACACTCATCTGGAATCTCTAGTATACTAGTTTGCTAAAGAACACTTATAACCCTGATGTTAGAAATCAAGGATGAGGTACGACTATAGATTTTCCATACCATAGTGGGAGAAAAGTTTTATGCATCACTGCGTTCAGGAGGAAAGAAAGTCAAACTTGGAAATAAACCTAAACAGATCCTCTCTGTGAGCATAAAGCAGGCGATGGAAAGCAGGTGTTATCCCGGGAGGGTCGTTCTCGAACTTTTGGGTTTCACTGACTTACTGAGCGCTGGGGCTTGGGGGACAAGTAACCTCTTATTTTGCCGGCATGAAAACCTATCCTCTACTAAGCACCCTAATGCATGAAAGAGGGTTTCACACCAAGTATGGGAAGGACCTTGCGGCAGGGCTGCGGCACAGGCCACAAAAGCTGGACTACATTTCCCAGCTGCCTTGCTGGTGACCGCTGGGCGAGGCGGAA
This sequence comes from Martes martes, assembly GCF_963455335.1. Taxonomy (NCBI): domain Eukaryota; kingdom Metazoa; phylum Chordata; class Mammalia; order Carnivora; family Mustelidae; genus Martes; species Martes martes. The sequence goes on along the minus strand of NC_137898.1, from coordinate 27,573,672 downwards.
GTGAGGGTGAGCGCTTGCTCTCCTGGCCCGGAAGTGCCCCCACCTTCCTTTGCACGTGTTCAGCAGATGCCCAGCCTCCCGCTGAGGTCCCGAAGCTCTAGTCGGGGCTGTTTCGGGGGAGGCAGGAACCTGTGTGCCCGAACGGCCATTGCCGACCCAGAACATCTTCACTCGGTTGGACTCCAAGTGAGCCAGGGCAGAGCTGAAACTCAGACTGTAAGGAGGGGACACTGGCCGGTGAAGCGGTGTCCACATCTCTGGGAGACTGATGAGGCTCATTCTGGGAAAGCAGGGGAGAAAACCTGGAAACTGGAGCCAGCTACTTCCAGAATCAGCTGCATCCTCCAGGTAAGGAACTGGTGCTCAGGTAGCATCAATAACTCGCAAAACAGAGCAACCCACAGAAACACAGACGAAGAAACAAAAACAGCCCAAGAGAGCGCATGTCCCTTATCCCTGCTCCAGTCTTGCAGTCTCCTTGCCGCACTCCCTCCTGGCAAAACCTCCAGGAAACAGCGGGAAAGAGGAGAATGTGGTTTGCTGAGTTCCAGCCATAGCACCGTAAAGCTGAGTATGGAAAGGTGGGTTTTGAGAAGAAAGACAATAGCTTAATCGTCAGCACAGTAAGACATATACTTTTATTGTATTACACAGCTAAGATATTTGGTGGTGGTTACAATAGCTAATCAAAACAGATCCCCAAACTGAATTCAAGTGGAATAAATTTAATTTCACGAAAACCCATTCTACTACTTTTTTTTTTTTTTTTAATTTCACTAAGGATTTAGTGAAAATTCAGCTCTTGGCAGGGTTCATGGGGAGGTGTGTGAGAACCGTTGGTGTAGATAGGTTCATCTTTTCTTCTAAGTATTGGTATTCTCCAACATTTGCAGACTCATGGGTGTGGCTGTGGGAAAGAAAGGGGGAATTTTGGTTGGGGGCAGGAACAAAAAAGAGGGCATGGACAATGAAGTGATGGTTTAGTACCAGTTTCCTTTGGATTCCTTGGAATTTAAATTCCTTGGGTTTAAATTTCTCTGGTTAGGGGAGTAGGAATGAAAACTGACTTGTTGGTGTGAGAATCTGGTGGAGGAACTGTGGTCAATAGATGGCAGAATGGTCCAAGAGAAACTTTGGATCCAAGAAGAGCTGCTTTGGGGTTCAAAGTGTGGAACAGAAATGGGGCAGAATTTATATCCTGTACGTTTTTTTCACAGCCTAAGAATTGAGGGTTTTGAGTATATCCCAAGAAGCCACATGGGTTGGCCTCTTTGGCGTCAGCTCTGCACCTTCTCCCCCTTCTCTCACGGTCTCCTGTTTCTGGGACAGGCTGCTCCTACCTCAGGACCTTTGCCCTTGCTGTTCTTTTTCCTGAGGTGGTCTGACCTCAGATTCTACCAGTCTATTCCTCAGTTCTTTTAGGTCTCTGCTAAAATGTCATTTTACTAGCAAATTCTTCTCTCTATAACCTGCTCACCCATACTCATCTGGTACTCCAGTTACTATCTGACGCATTTTATTTTTCTTTATTTATGCATTGTATCTCCATACTAGAATAAGGTGCTATGAGAGCAGGGTGGGGTTTTGTTTGTTTGTTTGTTTTGCTTTGTTTTTGTCTGTTTTGTTCACTTTTGTATCCCTGGTACCTAGAAAAGTTCCTGGCCTATAATAAGTTCTTAATAAATATTAGTTGAATTACTACTGTTGCTGTTGCTGAAGGCATCGCTGACATGGACATGCTGCTTATTCCCATGACCTTTCTAAAATATACTTCCTGTTTTGTTAGTCCTTTGTTTAAAAATCCTCAGGTGGCTTCTCTGTACTTTGAAAATAAATTTCAGATTTCTTTATATGGCCAGAAAGGCTTTCTCAACCTATCCCTGCTAATATCTTCAGTCCCACTTTTGGCCATTCCAAATCTTTCTACTCTCCCCTTCGGCCATATTGAGGTACTTCTAGTGCCTAGTGAAACCATGGTCACTCTCATCCTCTGAGTTTTGCACATGCAGGGCCACTTCTGCTTTGAAGATACTTTCCACCCCTCTCATCCTTTAGGATTCAGCTTTTAGACATCATTTCTTCTAGAGAGATTTCCTACCCTCAAGGCTGGGTTAGTCCAACATTGCATTGCATAGTATTGATTTGTATGATAGCACCCATCATGGTATATTTTATTAGCCTATTTATTATAATTTAGAATTAGACTATCTTAGCTTGGGCTACCATAACAAAATATCATGACTGGGTGGCTTAAACCACAGAAATTTATTTTGCACAGTTGTGCAGGCTGGAGGTCTGAGATCAGGGTGCCAATGTGGTTGAGTTCTGGTGAGAGCTGTCTTTCTGGCTTGCAGTTGGCTGCCTTCTCTGTGCACTTACATGGCCTTTCCTTGGGGCCTGTGCCTGGAGAGACAGGGAGAGAGACACGACTTCCTCTAAGAAGGCCACCAATCTTATTGGATTAGGATGCCACCATATGACCTTATTTAACCTTAGGAATTTAAACCGTAAACCTTAGGAATTTTAACCTTTAACTTCCTGAAAGCCTTATCTCCAAATAGAGTTACATTGAAGTTGAGCATATGCACTTTGTTTGGGTGTGGGCACAATTCTGTTCCTACCAAAGACTCTGCTTTGAACTCTATTAGTTAAAATGCCAAACATCCACTGAATAGGGACTAATAATATATTTCCAACAAAGGCATGTGAGAATGAAATGGGAGAGAAAGATGAAGCTGAGTGAACCTGGTGGGGAACGAGGAGATTCTGGCCGTATGTGCCCACTGAAATGCCGGAGTCTCATGGGCCTGTCCACCACAGTCATTCTGAGAGTGGATAATAAGGCTCAGGATGTGACGGCTGTAGCCATCTTTGGCATGTTTCAGACAGTATTTGGTCCTGAGAGGACTGGTCTAGACCAATACTATTCCAGGATGCCATCACATAAAAAAGGAAACAAATGAACAAGACCAGCCCTGGAGGCCTACAAGGAAGGGGAAGATCCAGCTGTCAGAGGGTGGAACCAGGTGGAGATCAGGACTGCGTGACCAACCGTACACTAAGGTACTTGGCAGGGGAACGGAATCTGGGTCTTTTGTACGAAATATCTGGTTCCGAAGGTACTTGGTTAGGTAATAGGAAATAGGAGAAGCTCAGCTGGGAAGGGCCCAGGGAGTGCTGTGTGTCATGGGTTCTGAGGACATTCCTGGGAATTTGGCAGCTCCAAAGGAGCGTGGCAGCTATGACTGGATCCCGGGTCCCAGGATTGGAAACCTTAGTGAACTTAACCTCATGATTATTCTGATAGCCCCAAGAGCCTTCTCACAGCCATGGCCAACTGCGATTTCCAGAGTAACCTCAAATACAAAGAAAAAGGCATTTCATAACTGGCAGTTTTTATTATCAGGATGTCAAGAGCCTCCCAGGGAGAGGGCAGTGTAATGTCTCTCGAGCTTTGGACCCAGGTTTGTAGCAATCGCAGAAGTATCTCTCCACCGGAGAAACCTTTCTTCCCTAATAGGAGGGAAGAGTTTTGATATGGAAACTTAGATAATCAAGGCAAATAGTTCCTCTAGATTCCTACTGCCTCAGGCCTCCCACAGTCAAGGCCCTCATCAGGTTTCTGAATATCTAAATCGTCTTTTACATACCGTAGGGGAACATGGAGGATTGTCAGGATGTCTTAACAGAGCTCTCTCTCCTAACAGAAGGAATCAAGCATTTATCTGCAGATTTGCAGGACATTGAAATAATTCTGCGCTCTAACTACCAAAGCCCAAGTGGTGGAAGAGATATGGGTGATTTCAAGATTGTTCCAAAGTCATGTTACTGTTTTAAATTGTTCCTCCTCACTTTATGGTTTCTGCCAGTCTGATTTACTCTTCAGCCCTCACACCCAAGATGCGTGTAAATCGTGACCATCTTACATTATTCTGTAGGGTGCCGGAAGGCTCAGAGTTCAGGAGTCTTGGGTTATTGACATTGGGGCTTAAGCTTATTAAGCCTCAGCTCAACTCTCTGCCTAGAGAATGACTTTAATAAGAGTCTGTCTTCTTAAAGCGTTGTCAATGAAACAGTGCGTGTAAATGGCCACGTGGTAAGCATCCAATAAATGTGAGCTTTATCACATTTACATTTCCCACACTGGAACGCACACTCCACGAGGACAAGAGAGGCTCTTAATTATCTCCACGTCTTCATACAGTCTGTGGCATATGACAAGAGGCCAGTGAGGGTTCTGTGAATAAGGAAATAGACTGTTGAACGTATCTGGGCCCCTTTCTGCACTTGTCCCTCAGCTTCCTACGAAAATGTGGAGATGCGGAGGCCTCTCTTCAATGGCAATAATATGCCTTATAAAACATAAGTTGTGAAAGTGCAACCTAAAATTGTAGTACAACGTAGTATTTCTTCACAGATGCTACTGGTAGGGGTACACTGCACTACTCTTCTCAGCGATCTCAAACATTTTAATCTGAGTGGTAATATTATTGTTTTAACTTGCAGGTGCCCACCAGCCACCTGGTGTCCTTCTTACAGTGCAGAATCCTGGGCCCTGTTACGGAGATTTTGAGTCTTGGGTCTAAAGGGAAGCCCAGGAATTTGAATTTATTTTTTTTTAAGATTTATTTATTTATTTGACTGAGGTGGGGGGAGGGAGTGCAAGCAAGGGGAGGGGTAGAGGGAGAGGGAGAATCTCAAACAGTCTCCACACTGAGTGTGGAGCCTGACTTGGGATTCAGTCTCACAACCCTGAGATCACGATCTGAGCCGTAATGAAGAGTCAGATAGATGCTTACCCGACTTTGCCACCCAGGTGCAATAGGAATTTATATTTTTAAAAAGCTCTTCAGGTAGGGGCACCTGTGTGGTGCAGTGGTTAAGCGTCTGACTCTTGGTTTTGGCTCAGGTTGTGATCTCAGGGTTGTGAGATCCAGCCCTGTGTCAGTTCCACGCTCAGCATGGAGTCTGCTTGAGTTTCTCTCTTCATCTCCCTCTGCCCCTCTCCACCATGCTCTCTTTCTATCACTTTCTCTAAAATAAGTAAATAAATTAAAAAAAAATAACTCTTGGGAGCTTGGGTGGCTCAGTTGGTTAAGCATCTGGCTTCTGCTTGGATCGTGACCAGGGGGTCTTGGGATCGAGCCCTGCGTTGGGCTCCCAGCTCAGTAGGGAGCCTGCTTCTCCCTCTCCGCCAGCATGCCACTCCCCCTGCTTGTGCTCCCTCTCTCTCTTTTTCTCTCTGTCAAGTGGATGAATAAAATATTTAAAAAAAAATAGCTCTCCAGGTATTTCTGGTGTGGGAGGGTCTTGGACTGAACTTTGAGAAATACTACTTGGCTCATTAACTGAAGCTGAGTTGTGCTTGGGAAAAGCCATCTCTTGTGTATCAGTTGGGCCACTAAAAGTATTGTGGGAACAAGGGGTTGACCACAGCAGTTAGAGCTGACGCAGCATGGGAGGAGCTGAGGAAGTGAAAGTGTGGAAGGGTAGGGGGCCATCGGAGAACCAGAGAAGCAGTCACGGAACCTGATGGAGACAGGTGAGCAGGTCACACACAGCTTGCAGGACATCACAGAGCCTGTGAGTGATGGCTGCTGAAGTGAACCCACAAAGGAGGCCAGGAGAGAAATCTGGGGCAGCCACTGCCTCCAGATGTTGGCTAGAGGCTACACTTGTTTGAGGGGGAGGCAGTGTGAGAAGAGGAGCCGGAAGCTGGGAGGTTGCCAGTTACCTCTGCCCGCATCTGTCTGTCACCAAGTCTGTCCACTGTGTCCTGAGAATGACTTCTTTTCTCCTGCAAGTTCCTCTTTTGAACGGCTCTCGGCCAGATCCATACGGAGAGGAAGTTACGTGAGGATATAGTTGCTAGCTTTGGTAAAATGGACGTAGCACCCTCTGACACATCTTGATGTCCTAAAAATCATACCTACGTTATCCTCTCCATCCTGCTGCTTCAGGCCTCGGAGTGCCAGACTGACCTTCACTCTTTTTGACTTCCTGTGTATTTCAGGAACAGCCTGCAGAGGATTAGAACATGAGAAGCTGCAGCTCTTTGCAAACCTTTATTAGAAGTTGCATAGCTGAGCATGTTTGGAATACACAGTGAACTGCATCCTAGAGCCCGCCTGCTAGAGATAAATAATTAAAAGGTGGAAGATATAACATGAGTGGAAGATGTTTAGAATCCTATCGTTAGGAAAATTAGCATTTTGGTGTTCCACCAAACATCTGTGCAGACAGAGAAACGTGTCAAGAAAAGCATCCCAACCAGCCTCAAAAATGGCTTTTCCAGAGCTGGAGGAATGCTCTTTGCCAGGCAGAGGTGAAGGATGCCTATAGCAGGCTGAGTAATGGCTCCCAAAGACATCAGGTTCCTACCTGGAACCTGTGAATGTTGTCTTATGGTTATACATTTTTTAAATATCAGTAAAATACATTACAAATGGAAAGAGGGTCTTTGCTGATGTATAAAGTTAAGGACTTTGAGATGGGGAGGTTATCCTGGATTACTGGTTGGGTCCTAGATGCCATCATAAGTGTCCTGGTAAGGGAGAGGCAGAGAGAGATTTGACCTAGAGACAGAAGTGGGGGAGGCAGTGTGTCCGAGAGGCAGAGATTGGAGTGATGCAGCCGTAAATCAAAGAATGCCAGTAGCTACCACTAGCCGAAGAGTCAAGGGACGAATTCTCTAAAGGTTCCAGAAGTCCTACACATTGATTTCATCCCAGTGATCTATGGACTTTTGGCCTCCAGTCCAGTGAGAGAATACATTTCTGTATTTCAGCCACCAAATTTGTTGTAATTTGTTACAGCAGCCGCAGGAACCTGACTCAGTATTCCTTTTCCACCGTCAGCTTCCTCTTCACCCCCCCTTTGGTGTGGAACCACCTGCTTGTTGTGGTCAGTCGTGGGGCTGGTGGTGGCTGGGGGAGCTCAAGCGTCCCTGAGTCCATATGAAGGCCATGTTAGCTTTCTGGAACTTTTCACTCCACGGTGGAATCATGAAGTTATTTCTTTTGTAGAAGCAAGTTTTTTTTTGGCAGGATTGCCCACTATATGGGAAAAAAACCCCTTTTGTTCCATATTTCGCCAATGTCCTCATGTCCTCCGATCCTCGGCTCGCAGGCCTTGGTGCCCTCTGACGCTTTGGGAGTGGTTTCTTGTCTCCCTCTGCTCTGACAGCTTAGATGGCTCGCTGAGTTCTTTATATCATCCAGTATCTCCTTCTGCAGGCCACGGTCTTCTCTTCTGCTTTTAGGAAAGAACCACAACCCTCCCTTCATTCCCTAGGCATTTGGCAGAGAAAGCGGTGAGGTCTCCTCCTGCTTGATGTAAGTATTACTGCCCTTAGCCTCGGGGACCTTGGAGTTAGGTGGGGCTGCCATCATGAAGTGCCACAGACTGGGTGGTTCACTGCTGGACGTTTATTTCCTCACAGGTCCGGCAGGTAGAAGCCTGAGCTCAAGGTGTTGGCAGCATTGGTTTCTTCCAAGATCTCTCCTGTGGCTTGTAGATGGGCGTCTTCACATGTCTTCTCTCTGTGTCTGTGCCATACTTGGCCAGTCGTATTGGATGGGGGCTCACGTAATGACCTCACCTTAACTCAGTTACGTCTCTAAGAACCCATCTCCAGATAGGGTCACATTCTGGGGTAGTGGGGTTTAGGACTTCAGCATATGAATTTGGGGGCAGGGAGTGCAAGTTCAGTCCATAACAGAGCTCAGCCTCCTATGCTGAGGTGATTCTTGTGAAGGGCTTAGCGTAATGTTGGGCACACGGCAAGCACTATATGAATAATGAGTTACTCAGTTATAGGACAGTTATTTTTGTTTTCTCATGTAGCTACAAAACCACCATATTTATCTGTACAAAAATGTGTCTATTATACAAGTATAAGTGTAAATATACATTTCTGTGGCACCTTCCTGAGTAAAATGTTAGTGATTTCATTCAAGTAATATTTCTGGGTAGTTTGTTTTCTGTTTCTCAGAATCCTTGGGCTATTTACAATATAAGGCAGGCCCTCTTAATTGTCACCCACCGATTCATTTTTGAGGGCGTTGTGCTGGCCTCTGGGGTTATAATGCTAAGATTGGCGGTTACAGTTCAGTTTACAGGTCATGGTGTGGCAAGTGCATGTACCAGTGGAGTCTGGAGGAAGGGCCCTGTGATGGAGTTAGTGTGTCCACAAATCCTTTGACTCTCTTGTCCATTAAGAGGAAACATCTCTGTCCCCTCCCTTTACATCTGGCTCAGTTCTGAGACTGCGTTGACCATGCAACATGGCAGACGTGATGCCTCAGTCAGGCTTTAAAGAAGTAGCAGCGTCTCTTTGGGAATGTTTGCTCTAAGGGGAGCCAGCTGCCATGTCAGAGGTCTGAGTGCTCTGACACTGCCACACTGTGAGGAAGCCCAGGCCCTGAGAGGCTCTGGGGAGAAAGCTGCCCAGAGAGCTCTGACTCTTCAGCCTTTCTGCCGAGTGCCAATATCTGAGCGAAGAAGCTATCTTCGGTGGTGGTGGTGTTTTTTTTTTTTAACATTTTATTTATTTATTTGAGAGAGAGACAGTGAGAGAGAGCATGAGCAAGGAGAAGGTCAGACAGGGAAGCAGACTCCCCGTGGAGCTGGGAACCCAATGTGGGACTCGATCCGGGGACTCCAGGATCATGACCCGAGCTGAAGGCAGTCGCCCAACCAACAGAGCCACCCAGGCACCCCTGTCTTCGGTGTTTTAATGTCAGCTTGTACAATGTAGGAGAGAACCTAGGAATTCATCTGGAATCCAGAACCCTGGCCTTAGACATGTGGCCCCAGGCAAATCGTCCTGGCCGTCTCCGGTTATTCAAGCTACCCCAAAGCCGTTCCAGCTCTGGGGTGCACAAAGTCCTAACTTGCAAAACTCTGAGCTTCATAAAATGGTGGCTATTTTACTACTTAGCTTTGGGGTGGCAGGTTTTGTAGCAATAGGCAGCTGGAATAGGACCCTAGTCTAGACTTGGAAGATTATTAATATAGGTCACAAATCCAACATTAAAGCACAGAACACGGTAGACACCGAAGTCTCAGACAGTCCCTGTCTGCGAAATCCATCCTCTTTTTTCACCTGTGAGGGCTGGAGGTGAGCTCCTCTTTAGGCCCGAGGTCTTAGCAGTCCTTGCTCTGTTGATGAACTCCGTGGAAAGTGCTGATTTTGAACGTTACATAAAACAGCTACCTGTGTGGGCCCGCTGGCCTCCCGGGAGCTGGTACTGCAGTTTGCTACAGTGGCCAGCCTCCAAAGGCTCTACGGGTCATTACCACAGGGCGCTTACTCAGCCTTTCCTCAGCCCATGCTTCCATGCCAGGGAATGCTCCCCAATTCTGCCACCTAACCTGCTTGGCCAGGGGTCCTGCCCTCTCTCTCCTCGCTAATTAGATTTCTCTGTCCACTGCTACTTCTTTGCATTACTGGGTCCAAAGATCCCTCAAACCTTTATTCGTCCAATTGTTGTTCCTGTTACATTGTGGAAGAGCAGCATAATAGAGAGATTCTGGGTGCAGACCCTGAGGTTAGACTGCCTGACTTTGAAGTCTGCCTCTGCCTCTTACAGTCTGACCTTGTAGTCTCTGTGCTTCCACGTCCTCAGCTACAAAGTGAGGGAAATGGCAGTGCTTGCTTCGTGGGGTCAGCGGGAGGATAAAAGAGATCATTCAGGTAAAATGCATACCCCCGTGCCTGGCACATAGCCAGTGTTCAGCAAGTGTCGCTGACCTTTATTCAGAGCATGCGTCTTGCAGTATGGTAACAGCTACCTGTTTATGGGTCTGCTTGTCACATTCCGCATTCCTTGAGGACAGAGAGTGTCTTAAGCGCTATCACGTGCCTAATGCCATGCACAATGTGTGACACGTACTAGACACTCAGCTGCTTCCTGAATGAGGGAATGCCGCAAAAACAACGGAAAGACTGTTCTGTCAATGGAAGGTCAATCATGTCTTCATGAGAGAAAGGCAGTGAAAACCGGATAGCACACTCTCCATCATTCCAAGAATCAAAGGGACAGGAAGATGGTTGGGAGAATAAGTGTACACAGCTGTATACTTTTTTTTTTTTTTTTTTACACATCTGGATTCTTATGTGTGCTTCTCATGTCTGGTTTATTCCTGGGGGCTTAAGGTGCTTGAGAACGTAAAGCAATAATGACCAGATTCCCAAAGAAGTTGAAGTGTAGGGATCTTGAACCTGAAACACCTTAATTATTCATCAAGAAGCTGCCTAAATGACTGGACAACTATTTTTTATGCATAGGACTCACCTTGTTTAAGAAGGTGGTGTAGAGAATCATATAACAATTGAATAAGACAGTGATGTGAGGGAACAGAGTCCTCTAAGTAAAAGACAGGTTAAAAAGTGAGAAGAAGCTGGGAGTGAGGTTTGTTCCTGAAATGCTTGCTGTGCAGTCCTATACATTTTTCAGAGGTGAAGCTGAACTTCCTATTGGTTTTTATGTGAAAACCATAAAACAACCAATTACATGAGTCACACTTTGGAATAATAATGCTAACAGCTAGCATTTATCAAGTGCTTACTGGGTGCCGGCTACGGCTCTCAGTGCTTTGCATGTATTAACTTCTAATCCTAGTGTTGATTCTAGGAGGTAGGTAGAAGGCCAAGGTCATGCAACACAGTTTTGAAGCTAGGCATGTTGGCTTCATGCTTTTATTTATTTAAAAAAGATTTAAAAAAATTAACATATAATGTCTTATTTGACCCAGGGGTATGGTCTGTGAATTGTCAGGCTTACACATTTCACAGCACTCACCGTAGCACATACCTTCCCCAATGTGCATAACTCAGCCACCCTCTCCCTACCCTTGGCTTCATGCTTTTAAAACATACCATTTGTTTGGGGGCACCTGGGTGGCTCAGTGGGTTAAGCCTCTGCTTTCAGCTCAGGTCATGATCTCAGGTTCCTGGGATCGAGGCCCGCATCGGGCTCTCTGCTCAGCAGGGAGCCTGCTTCCCCGCCCCCCCCACCTGCCTCTCTGCCTACTTGTGATCTCTCTCTCTGTCAAATAAATAAATAAAATCTTAAAAAAATATACCAGTTGTTTAAAACAAGAACCACTAGATCTCATATTAAGAAATATGGAGGAGGGGGCGCCTGGGTGGCTCAGTGGGTTAAGCCGCTGCCTTCGGCTCAGGTCATGATCTCAGGGTCCTGGGATCGAGTCCCGCATCAGGCTCTCTGCTCAGCAGGGAGCCTGCTTCCCTCTCTCTCTCTCTGCCTGCCTCTCTGCCTACTTGTGATCTCTCTCTGTCAAATAAATAAATAAAATCTTTAAAAAAAAAAAAAAGAAATATGGAGGAGGCATGCCTGGGTGACTCAGCTGGTGGGGCATCTGCCTTTGGCACAAGTCATGATTCCAGGACCCTGGGATCAAGTCCCATGTTGGGTTCCCTGCTCAGCAGCGGGTCTGCTTCTCTCCCCAACCCCTGCCCCCTGCCACTAATGCTTTCTCTCCCTATCTCTTCCTCTCTTTCAAATAAATAAATAAAATCTTAAAAAAAAAAAAGAAATATGGAGGAAATGTGGATGAAATTTTTCTTTCGGTTCTTGAATTTTCCTGGCAATCTCAGGAGTCTCTGAGAATAGGAGACCCTCCAAGCAGAAAAGGCAATTGAGTGTATGCTCACTCAGTTCTCAAAGGTGACTACACATTAGTAGCTTCAGCCTCACTTGGGCACTAGTTAGAAATGCCAGTTCTTGGTTCTTTTCCCAGGTGGACCGCATCAAGCTCTAGAAGTGAGGCTTAACAGTGTGCATTTTAACAAGCCTTCCAGGAGCTTCTGATGCATGTTCAGATTTGAGAACTGCTGCTCTAAATGGAAAGGGGCTTCTCGTGACCGTGGTGGGGAGCTACGGGAGGCTCATGAAATCATGGTGCCAGCTTCAGGGACCAGAGGGACTGGGCTCTTACAGTTATTACCCTACAACACTAGGAGATGTGATGAAAACCAGTGACTGTGTTTCTGATGAATCCACCAGGCTCTTAGGGGAAGAATGGAATAATAATAGTCCTGCCTCTTCATGTGACTTTGCAACACAGAGTTTGACTGAGTGCTTTCTTTGTATTTTTTCATGAGATTCTTACACTAGTGTGAATTAGAGATTTTTATACTGAGAAGGTTTTACAGGTGAAGAATTAGAAGTGCAGGGAGTTTGATTTGCTCAAGGGGATGTAACTGATCCATCTCAGAGCCCGAAGTTGCGTCTTATCTCTTCTACCCCTGTTTCTCAACACTTCCCTCCTCTTTTCATCTCCAGCCATGGCCACTGTCTTTTACCTGGATTATTGCATGGCTTCCCTACTGTCTCCCTTTATCTACTCTTATCCTCTGCAGTCTATTCTTATTCAGGCATTCACTTAACGTTTGTTTTTTGAACACCTTCTATATGTACTATTCTCAGGACTGTACCGGAGCAGTGATTAAAGGCATGGAGTTCGTACCCACAGAGCCAGCCTAACAGCAGCAGGGATCCTCTGAAAAATTTAACGTAGATTGTGTTGCCTTTGTGTTTAGAATGGTTTAAGGCGTTCCCTTTCTACTTAGAACACAACTCAGACACCTTGCCATGGCTGACGAGGCCTTCCCGGTCTGTCCCTGTCCTCTTGCCAGTCTAATCTTCAGCTCTTGACTTTCCTCCCTATGCTTTTGCCCCACAGGTTGGATATCAGCTGCCTGAACATCTCAAGGAATGCCCCAACTCTGGATCTCAAATATCTCTTTCCACTGCCTGGAGTGCTCTTTCCCTCGGTTCTTGTATGTTAGAATCTTTCATATCCCTCAGATCTCAGACGAAATGCCACATCCTCAGAGAGGCCCTTTCCATCTGTTTCAGGCCATTTGGGATGCTGTAACAAAATACCACAGACTGATCAGCTTATAAACAAATTCATTTCTCACCGCTCCCGAGGCTGGAAGTCTAAGATCAGGGTGCCGGCAAGGTCCAGAGAAGCTCTTCTGCCTGGTTCATAGCTGATTCCTTCTTGCTGTGTCCTGACTTGGTGGAAAGGGCTAGGGAGCTTTGTGAGGTGTTTTTAATAAGAATGCTAATTTCATGCATGAGGGCTCCACTCTTATAACCTAAGCACCTCCCAAATGTCCACCTCCTAATACCATCACACTGGGCATTAGGATTTCAAGTTATGGATTTAGACGAGACAAACATTCAGGCCAAATTACCATTCGACATGAAATATCCGAGATGGCTTTTTCACTTAAGTGTTGTCACCTGGCTGGAATGGCTGAAGAACCAGAGCTCACTGGGCCTCTCTCTCCCCACAGCCCCTTCACATAGCTAGTTTGGGCTTCCTCACAGCACAGCAGTCTGAGGCCAGCCAGGCCCATCACATGGCAGCTGCCTTCCCCTAGAGCAAGCATCACGAGAGAGGATACCACCATTTCTTTAAAACCTAGAGGAAGCATCCCTTCTGCCACATTCTCCTGGTCGGCATAATCCCAGAACCAGGCCAGATTCAAGGGGAGGGAACATAGGCATTTTCTTTCACCGATGGGGGTTGCACTCTCAAGAAATGTGTGGACAAACTTATTCTATCACGGGGCCCTACAGCCCCTCCTGGCACAGTGTGTTTACCTCACTGTGACCGTCAAGCTGAATTCTGACTGCCCAATCCCAGGCAGCATTGTAACCCCAGAGACCAGCAACGCACCCTCAATGAATCTTGGCTGAATGAACAAATGAAAATGAAGAAGGTACGGGAAGGATCTGTGTTTTAGGTATCTCTGCGCGTCTGGGAAACGGGATGAGACACAAAGCTTCACGAGGGACCACGGTCTGTCTGGTTTACTGTTGCTTCCTCTGCAGGAGGCACAGTTTACGTGCTAAATAGCTGTTTGTTGAACAACTGCGTGAATGCATACATGCTTGTGTGGCCCTGGTTCCCCTGCTCTTTCAGTGGCCCAGAGCCAAGCCTCTTTTTTCTGCACCACCTCCAGAGCCACCCCCGTCTCTGCCCTTCCTGGTCTCCTCACACCTGTAGCCTCAGGGCACTCGACACAGACTCGTGTCCCCCAGCACGTTAGACCCTCCTTCATGCACGCATGCTCAGATTCCTGAAGCAGGAGTAGGAGTGGAACATGGTGAGTTTTAAAATTCACTCAGCTTAGAGAAAAAAAAAATGCCTTCAAAGCTAAGAAATCTCTTAGCCGTAATGTTTAGACTCCTGGAGCTTATTTGGCTCTTTCTTACAGAGGCACATTGGAAAATAGGGAAGTGGAGAGGGCTTGGAAAAGGACGTGGAGGAGCCTGAGTGCATGAAACTCTTTCCTCTGTGTCTGGAGGAAATGCAAAGGAGGACGATGTGAACATTTGTGGGAGTTACTGAGAGGCTCAGAATTGGAGTCAATTGTTGCAATGGTAGTTTGCTTTTCAAAACTCAGTAAGATGATTTCTTGTTGGGGCTTTTTACTCTGGTGAGTTTCTTTTGAGTATTTTGGATTCAGGGTTTGCTTATAAGCAACCAGGACAATTGCATGCAAGGTAGAGGATTCCTCTGAATCTTTATCTTTGGTTTAAACTTCCTCTTTGAGCTAGAGACCTTTATATTAGACACTTTACTGAATCTTACCTGGATATCCGGCAGCTGTTTCAAACGGCACTTGCCCAAAACAGGATTTATTCTCTGTTCCCAGGAATGAGTTTTTCCTTCTGTAGATCCTATCGGGGTCAGAGGCACCATGTTCCAAGCAGTCAGCCACCTGAGCAGAAGCGTGGACATCATTCTCCAAGCTTCCCCAACATGCGTGGCAATGGATACCATTTATTGATAGCTTCCTCTTGCTGGGTATTATGCTCTGTCTTTTGCATGCATTAACTTCCTCAGTCATCACTGTAGCCGCTGACTGGGATGATGATGTTATGTCCATTTTACGGATGAGCAAACTTGATGCCTCTTTGCCTGCGGTCCCTCCCCACCACATGGCAGCTTGGTTTATGTTCTAAATCTGCAGCTGTGATTGTGTCATTCTCTTCCTTCACAAACTTTACTTCACAAGCTCTCTGTTGTCCTCAGAATACAGCGCTAACCCTTAGTCAGGAGTTCAGGAACCTTCTTGACCTGGTCACTGAGCACCTAGCCCTTTCTAGCTGCCCCTGCCTGCTACTTTCCCCAACCGTATACTGGTCATGGTGGGTACTTGCAACCTCTTGAAATGTGCATATTTTCCCTCAGTTCTTTCAATTATTTATTCATTCTACAAATTCTTCTGGGGAGCCTGCCTTGTGCTAGGCATCTTCCAGGAGCTGGTGATATAACTTGTGAACAAAAGAGATCAAGCTCCTACGCTCACGGTGCTTACATTCTGAGGGGGAAGTCAGATAGTACACAGGAAAATAGCCAAATTCGTGATCTATTGTCATAGTCCTGAGTGCTGTGTGGAGAAATAAAGCAGGGCAAGGGGCCTGAATGATGGGAGAGTTCTGTTCTATGTAGGATTGCCAAAGAAGGCCGTTAGCAAAGGTTCTGAGATGGGAGCTTGCCTGGCATGTTGGAAAATCATCAAGGTGGTCAGTGTGGCCTGAATGGTGAGCCCAGGAGGCATGGAAGGAAGGGGGGAGGTCTCTAATATAGCAAGGACCCATCATGTAAGGTCCTTAGTCTGTGGCAAGGACTTTGAATTTTATTCCAGGTGTGTAAGGAAGCTGTTGAAACTTTGAGATCAGGGAGTGATGGAATCTGATGGACTTTTTACAAGGATCATGCCTACAGCTGTGTGACTGGTGACCAGACCATGGTGGGGCTAGACTGGAAGCGGGGAGACCACGCAGGAGACTTTGTCTCTTGTAACCACTGAAGGGATGTTCACCCTCCACTCCCCTCTTCCCTTCTGTCTAGAGAGAGCTCTCCACATTTCTACGTCTATCTGAAGGTTATCTCTATGCACAGACCTTCCTCTATTCTCTTCTCCATCTTCCTGACAGAACTGTCTCATTCACAGTACTAAATCTCATTGTTTTTCAGTTATTTATGTGTACATCTGATTTTCCTAACTGGTTGTGAGCTCCTACAGTCAGGATCTTTTATTATTTTTCCCATGTCTCCAGCCCCCTGGCTTGGCATCACTTTGACAGCACTCAAAGAGGGTCTGATGAATAAATGAAGGAAGGAAGGAACAAAGGAACAGGTTGTTTGGGTATCACTAAACATTCAAATGCTTATTGGATTGAGCAAAGGGAGGCTTTAAATAATTCACTTCAGTCAAAATGGGCTATGTACCTATAGGCCAGCTTCCAGATATAATGGGCAGATGTAAAGGCATCAGATTTCAGAAATCCTTGCAGAAATCTGATTTGTGGCATCGTGGAGCAGTCCTTTTGCTTACAGTGCCATCTGTTGGAAGGAGCTTAAGGCTGTTAGCTCACTAACCAATCTTTGTTCACGATTTCCATCCCTACTCACAGCAGGTTGGGTTGGGCTGGGGGGAGGGAGGACAGGGGGGGGGGGGAGGCAGTGGGCGGAGCGGGGGGGGGGGCACTTGCATAAGCCGTAGATCCAGCACCAGCGAACCAGAACCAGAAATCACACCTCTTTGTTTCAGGTTGTCTAGGACTTTTGCAAAAACTCACTTCAACTTCATGAAGGTGTAGGATGTGGCTTATGGCTTCTTAGGTTACTCACTTGTCGAATGGCCTTCAACTGGTTTTTTTGTATGTCTATGCGTTGCTGAAACTTGGTATAAGATTTCTTTTTTTATACACAAATGACTGAAAGGTGATTTATTTGATAAATGAGTTAAATCACAATAGGAGTCCTTTAACTAACAAGGTTCTTTAATGAATTTGAAATAATGCGATTTGTTAAAGCAAAACATTGACATGCAGCTTTTAAGGGTTCTTCCGCAATTAGACTTGAGTGGTTCTAACTTGGACAGTTTCCATCCCCCGTGTTTGTTGGGCATACCTGCCAGGCAGGTCTCTGCTGGCTTTGGGGGCACAAAAGAATGGATGAGAACAGGTTCTGGCTCTCAGCCTTCATGTGTTATATCTGAAATGTAGCCCCTACTCACATGTGGCTACCAAGCACTTAAAATGTGGCTAATACAGCTGAAAAACTGAATTTTTAATTCAATTGAATTATGTTACAATTAATTAAACTGATATTTGATGCAGCTACAAGGGAAGTTCCCAACAACTCGGGTACATGGGTTTGCTTTTTCTGTGGTAAATTTAGTGAGCTCTAAATACAGATCAAGTAATTCTGGTGAAAATTTTAGTGTACCACTGAGGATGTATCTTATACACACTTGATTTTGAAGACTGTTGTAGAAAAATATGTGAAATTTCTCACTATTGCTTTTTTTATACTGATTATATGTTGAAATAATATTTGGATATGTTGGGTTAAGATATGTTAAAATTAATTTCACTAGTTTATTTTTACTTTTTAAATGTGACTATGGAAAAGTCTCTAAATTACATACATGGCTCACATGATATTTCCACTGAACAGTGCTGGCTGTCTGTGCTAAGGATGTCCATTACCTCTTTGCCACATATCTTCTCTTCTTTGTGACCCACACAACCTGAGCAGGACAGCCCAGTGTGCCAAGAACCCTGGTTTATGATCTCTAATTAGACCACATTTGAATTGAGAACCATTTGGTTACTTGTGTTGTCCTTGATGGATACAAATAAAAACATCAGATTTGCTACACCACTCCTCCTGGGGACTTCTTTACAGTGAGCCAATCAGATTTTCTCATCTAGGATTTTAAAATCAAGACTCGCTACTAAGTTGTTGGACATGGAACTCTGGGGTTCATTAGAGATAGCCTTATGGTAACCCAAAGCCTGCCTTTGAGAAAGTAAGAGCCTAGCAGAGGATACCAATATGGAGAGTGGGGCCACCTACAGAGCCACGAGAAGAAACACAGTGGACCTTGTGACACCTCCCATGTGGAGTTTCGGGAAATTTCCTTATATCTTCACCATAAAACTCCCTTGGTTTGACCTAGTTTGAGTGGCTTTCTGTTTCTAAAAGCAAGTGATTTCATACTCACACACACACACATGATTAGGGAAACAAGTCAAACATCTGTAAAAATTAAAAAGGCATCAAAATACGCGAACACTGAAATTAGAAAAATGAGCATGTGTGTGAAGGTGGAGGGGATGTAGTATGAGGGATGGGCTAGACCAGGGGTCTACACAGTGTGATCAGGGGACAACCGGGGGACCCTGAAGACCTTTCAAAAGTGTCGTCATAAGGTCAAACTTACTTTTCTAATAATACTAAACCATCATTTGCTTTTCTTGATCTCATTCTTTCATGAGTGTCCAGTGTAGTTTTCCGGAGGCAACATGATGCGTGCTGTAGCAACAGATTAAATGTAAAAGCAAATATAAGAAGGCTGTCTGCTATTAAACCACACCTTAAAGAGATTTCTAAAGATGTCAAACAGTGCCACACTCTCACCATTTTTTTTTAAATTCTGGAAAGTACAGTTTTTTTTTTTAGAAAATATGTTATTAATGTAAACATGTAAAGAGTTTATTGAATATTTTGAAGCGTCTCCATTGCTAATATGTTACACATCAGTACATACAGCCCACATGAACGAAAGCTCTGTTACTCAGTTACTCAGTGACTGTTGCTAGTGGTAGGCTCTAAGAGTATAAACGGTCCCTAGCAGAAAATAGTGATGTGAGTCAGCAGAGTTCCTGGAGGGACACCTGGCTTAGAGTGGCTCTGAGATTTTATAATGCCGAGTCTCAAACAAGGGCCAAACGAAGGTGTGATCACAGTGGTTCTCAGCCTTGCGTCAGAATGGACTTAGACGACTGAGCATGAATGCAGATTCCTGGGCCTCTGCCCCTAGACATTTGTATGAGAAAGCCTGAGAGAAGCCCTAGGAATCTGTATTTTTAAACAGGTACTTCAGGTGTGTCTTTGCACAACCTGCAAAGAGGATCAAAGGCAAGATACCATTTAACTGTGGAAAGACGGGAAGCACAGGAGGGTGCCTGCCCCCACCCTTTCCGCTGACCTCTTCCAGCAGCTCTGTGGGTGAGCTGGGGGTGGTGGTGGGAGGGGCTGACTGTCGGGGTCGGAGGAGCAGCATGCACGGACATGGCCTGTACTCGCCCAGCTGCCTCCCCGGTGGCCTGCCAGGGCAGCCCCTGGTGTGGGTTGGCGTGGGTTAATTCACAGGTTCGTGAGGGCACATCCTGAAACCCAGGAGTCCCTCAGAGTTGAGAATTGGAAAAGGTGAGATGTTGTGAACATGAGCCAGTCTTTGTGCCTTATTTCTGGAGTTTTAGCTCTTTAAAAAATGTTCTCAGGTCTGAAAGTGGCTTCTGAAGCAGACACTAGCCGTATTTCAAGAGATGGACTGCATTTTGTCATTTGTATCACAAATCTGTGGAAGGTTTTTCCGTGTGTGTGTGTGTGTGTGTGTGTGTGTGTTCTTGTTTCCTTAAAGGAAAGGCAGCTCCTCACCGCAGTGTCTTGCAGACACATAATGATTTCTTCTGAGGGTTCAAAGAGTGCTGTGTCTGCCCCTCCCTGCTCACATACACAAAGAAGGCATGGGGAGGGTCGGTGTAGAATTTTCTTTTCATTTCTTCTCACTCTGGGGTGATATGTTGAGGTGAATTATGGGTTTATTTTGGCTCTCTCAAACGTCTTCCCAACGTTTGCTTTCTTCTGGAGACATAGCCTGCCCTCCTGGACACAGGAGCCCTATATGATGCAGGTTCATAATGGCCTGTCCTTGGGAACAGGGTTATCATGTAGCACAACTGTCGCAACTCCAAATGCCACCACTGACCTAGACTTGAATGTGAATGGTGCCCCCTGGTGTTGTGTGAGAGGACAGCCTTGCCCTGGAAATTAAAGTGTCCTAGTGTGGAGGCATGAGATCATAGCACCAATCAGACTTTATACCTAGAATTAATCTATGGAATGTAGGAGAGAAAAATCTCCCTTTCCACTGGGATTGCTAAACAGGGGTGCTGGGAAACGGGGCTTTGGTGATCATCCTCCTGACTGCAGATAGGAAGATCATTGTTAGAGAAAAGGATACCAGCATTTCCCAGCAGGAAACCAATTTAGGACTGGAAAGAAGAAACCTCGATGACATACTTTGAGCCTCTGTATCCAACTGAACCTGAAGGGAGATCCATTTTTAGACTTATCAATTCCATGAATCAAAAAATTTACTGTTTCTTTTCAATCAAGTTCAACTATGTTCTCATAGACAAGTGGATATGTGCAACTTGGATGGGATGTGAAAATCCAAAGAAAAAGAAAAAAATGAAAGCCCAGCAGAACATTTGTACGTATTAACTATCCCACATTCTTTTTAAGTAGCTTTAAGAAGCTCTTTGAGAAGCTTAGCAGACTTGTTCCTTTTGATTTTGTTGGCTGTGGGGAAGAGGTTTAATACAGAAATAATATTGATGATAAAGGAAAATAAAGCAAGGTCATCCTTTGAAAGCATGATAAAATTTGTAGAACACTTTAAACCTTTGTTTCTGGAAAAAATGTCAATTTCTAAATCTGTCTCACATTTTACGTGCATGATATAAATATATACTACTTTGTAAAAGTGGTATCACCTGGCAAAACCACTTCTGTAACCTGCTGGTTTCATGTAATTCACCTCATTGCTTTTATTTTCATTTTTAAAATTATTGATATGCTGATGATCATCTCATATATTTTGTTGTCATTTTAATTTCTTTACCTTGAATGATCTATCATTAAGGTTTTTCCAGCACTTAGGTTAATTTATGAAGCATATTAACAATTTTCTCCTAATCTATTTTGTAGATATTGTCTCCTGAAATTGCACTTCCCTTTAAACAATATTTCTTGTTGTGCCTGGGGAGTGTCTTCCTTGTTTTCCACAGATTTTTCTAATAAAAATGTAGCTCATTGTAAAGCAATTGAAATATATATGTGGTACATTCACCACTCCTAGGGGGTCTAGACCAGTGCTGTCCAATGATTAACCACATATGGCTACTGAGCTGTGCAACTGAGAAAATATCTAATTTTATTCAATTTAAATTAATTTAAATAGCCACTCATGGCTAGTGGCCACTGTATTTTTTTGTTATTCTATTTTGCCTTCTGGCTTAATGGAGAAACAGTTTCTTATTAAGCCTAAGGAGGGAAAGATAAGACAGAGGAACAAAATCAAATGGCAGGTCCTCTTGTCTGGACCTGGAGTGAGTGTCAGGAAGCCCTGGTCCCAGGCCAGCTTCCTCATCTTACCCCTCCTCTCTGCAACAGGATTGCATCCTCACGTGGAGGTTGGGGCACGTATTGTGCTGTTGGGGGGCTCAGCTTGAGAGCTGGTTTCACAAGAAAGTGGAACCATGGGGTCGCGAATCTACTTCCTGTGACTCACTGTACAGGAACCACGTTCCTCTTTTACTTTTCTGTGGTTTAATCGTGGACCTACCTCTTCATAGATCGAGAGGGATGTTAAAATGTTCTTTGTCTGGCCCATCCCTTTCCCTCTGATGCCATAAGACAAGCACATCCTCAGTGGGCTGTCTCTGGGGGAATGCTCGGTGTCCACCTGTACGGTGACCATTGACGTGCCCCTGGTTCCTCTGGCTCAGTGAGGAGGCGGGAGGTGACTTACTTCCTCCTAGCACCTGAGTGTCAGCAGGGCAGTGGGAAGTCTGGATGTATAACTTATTATCATATCAGAGTCTGGAAAGAACTATGTGAGATAAGCTGCAAAGTTACAATGATATGAATTTTATTATTCCCATTTTTCAGAGGAGAACATTCTGAAAGCCACATAGTGAGTCAGTGGAAGAGCTGAGTCTAGAAGTTGGGCCCGCCGACTCCTCTGTATCATGGATGATTTCCCGTGACATCATGTGGCCACTAGCTGTGCATGTGTACACCCATTTTGTCCTTGCTGAAGCATGTGTGTGTGTGTTGAAGGCTGGGATTGGAGCTTTAAAATCAGAGATCATGAATATAATGAATGAAATTGGGATTATGTCCTATAAAGCCCTCATTGGTTCAACCTAGATTGGTGTAATAACCAGTGAAATATGCAAGACCATTTTAGTGCTAGTCATCAGAGTAGTCATTTCATTACATTCTGCACTGGTGGTGGTTGATTTTGGGGTCTCATTTTCCCGTCAGCACCCAGCTGTGAGACAGTGACATCCCCTGTGAGGGATCATTGTGTCTGTTCAGCAATCACATAAGCTCAAAGCTGGAATGCGAGTGAGTTTTCGTCTTAAGTACCAACTCTAATTGATTGGCGGTGGCTCTTTGGACAGCTGGATTGCATTGAGAAAGACTTGAAGGGGCTTTGGGGCTCACAAGGACAGTATGCCTCTCATTGATGAGTGACGTCTGCCATGAGACTCGATTGTAGAGTCTACTAGGGCAGGGATTTGTTCATGTCTGTTGTGTTTACTGCTAGGTCCCTGCACACAGCACATAAATACTTGTTAAGGGAATGAGCATCGGAAGAGAGGAAATGATGCATCAAAGTCATGTACTTGCCACTCCTGGTAAAGAGCTCAAAGCAGAATGAGAATGCCTAGGAAGCCCTCAGAACAGCCTCAGTTGGGCACTGGGTCTGCTTCTTATCCTTAGCAAATTGCTTCTCAATCCCCACCTTGTTCTTCCAAGCCGAGGGCAGCTGGCTGTACGTGATACTACACGGTGCTTCAGATGCGAGTCCTCCCAGGACTCTGGCACTTTGAGGATGGATGCTGAGTGTTGGTGCTTGCTCACTTGCCTGTTTGCGGGTTCTCTCTCTCTTGTGGACTCTTCTGCTGCTCTGGCCCCGACACTCTTATCTGCTTACCTTGCTCTAACTCACAGCTAGGTCTGACCACACCTAGCTAAAAAAGATAATAACTCTTTCTTTAATGACGACTTACTGTTTTCTAGGCATTCTACTTTATATGTAATACCCCATTTAAGCCTCATGGGATAATTACTTAGTATTTGCCGGGGAGGAAGTTGAAGCATGGAGCTGTTCACTTGCTAAAGGTCGCACCGTGAGTAAGCGACAGAATTGAGGTTCAGATTCAGGCTGCCTGACCTCAAAGCCCTTGGGCTTCACTTAGAGGATACCGTTTACGGGCTCACACTGACCTGCTTGGTCCTGACACATGGATGTACTCAGACCTCTGAAGAAGTTATGGATGCCCCACCCAATGTCCTAAACTCCCCCTGGTCCTCGTAGGTGGTCATTTTCTCGTAGCTCACGCTTCCTCTCCTAACTACAAGCAGCAGCCAGACAGGTGAGCTTTACGCAAGCCCTTGGATTCCATGCCTATACTAGAAACACATCTACTCAAACCGCAGGCAGCTCTGGCTCCCCAGCCCTCCCAGCGGAAGTCCCACACTTACAGCCTCTTCTAACTGCACAGTGTGCCCCAGGGCACCATTTTGCCTTTCAGCAAATCTAATTAAATTCCTAACTGTTGCCAGAGCTCTCCTTCAGGAAGCCCATTAAAGAAATTTTTGCACAATCACCTTTGGAAATGCATTCTAGCTCTTACCAACTTTGACTAGTAGCGAGTTCCTCTTTATGTCCAATTAGGATTTCTCTGGATTCATGTTGGTCCAGTTCCTCCCCACCTCACTTTGCTGAGAGAAGGAAAACTACTGACCTTCATCCTCCTCTCACCCATTATCTAGCTGAAGATCTCCGCTTTCTCTCCTTTCCCAAGTTTGGAAAATAGTGATAATTCTTCCTTTTCCCCCCTCTTTTTTGGTTAGTCTTTTTTGTCTAGAGTGACATATGAGTTTTCCATGGCTGCCATCACAAATTATCATTAATTTAGTGGCTTAAATAGCATTTATTTTAAAATAAAAGAAACATGTATTCTAAAATTGAGTTTGTACTCTTACTGTTCTGGAGGTCAGAAGTCTGAAGTCTTTCACACTGAGCTGATGTTAGGGGGGTTCTTTCTGGAGGTTCTTAGAAAGAGGACATGTTTCCAGGCCTTTTTTAGCTTTTAGAAGCCACTGGTGTTCCTTGACTTGTGGCCTCTCTCTCCGTCTTCAGAGCACATCCTTGCAGTCTCTGCTGCTAGCATCACTGTGTCTCTTCTTCTCACATGGACCCGTCCTGTGCCCCTCTTACAAGGACTCCTGTGATTATTTTGGGCTCCTCCAGATGATCCCAGGAAATCGCTCCACTCTGCAAATTCCTTTCGCTGTATAAGGTAAGGCTCACGCCTTCTGAGCATTAGGATGTGGGCATGTTGGGGAAGAGGTTGTTATTCAGTCTACCACAAATTAACATGTCCCAACCAGAAGACTCTTCTTTTTTTGCTAAATTTCTCATGTTTTTCTGTTTTGCCAGGCAGGTCATTTTTCACTGATTACCTTACTCTTCCGAAAATGTTTTTACAGAGGCAATGCATAGTCAATGTAGAAAGTTTAGAAAGTAGAGACAATTAAAATGAAAAAAACAAAACAAAACAAAACCCCCAAAAAACATGGATTTAATACTACCACCCAGCAGTATTTTTAGAGGAATCTATTCAACCACATGAGGAAAATTCAGTAAGTCATTAACACTCCCTGAAAATCTTCAGAAGTTGTAATTTTCCTCAGTGGCATCCTGATCCTTGGATCCTGTAAAGATGATCTCATCTCATTATTCTGTGTTAAAAATGAGGCACAGACTGGGTGCCTGGGTGGCTCGATGAGTTGAGCGTCTGCCTTCGGCTCAGGTCATGATCTCAGGGTCCTGGGATCGAGCCCCAGTCGGGCTCCCTGCTCAGCAGCACATCTTCTTGTCCTTCTGCCTCTCTTCCTGACAGTGCTCTTTCTCCCTCCCTCTCTTGCAAATAAATAGAATCTTTAAAAAAATGAGGCACGGAATAGTCAGCAGTTGCAAATGACTCATTCGAGGCCTCACAATCAGTAAGTGAAGAAGTGGTTGAGGACTTGGTTTCCCTAGTTCCAGTTCAGTGTTCCTTATCTTCAACCATGCTAATTGTTTCCCCAAGGGGAGTTAGTCAGTGTTAATTAATTAATTCACTTATCATTCACTTAGTAAACAATAGTAAGTGCCTTTTCTGTGTGGGTAATTTTGCTTCGTTTTGGGAGTAAGATAGATATCACAGTCTCTGTCTCCACAGACACTAGAGTCTGTTGGGAGACAGATATGTAGGCAAAATTAGAGTGTGGTGTGGGAAGTGCAACAATGAGAGCACGTGTCAGGGACAGAGGTGTCCCCAAAGAGGGAATGATTCACCTTGCATTGGAAATCACAGAAGGCTTCTTGGAGGAAAAACATCTGAGCCCGGCATTCTCTAGGTGCTGGAGGCACTCCCAGCAGTGGATAGTATATGCCAAAGTGCGGGTGGATGAAAGCTCACATGACTTAGGGGAGACTGTGATGTTTAGTGTCTCTGCAATGCCCATCTTTAGGACGGAATATGAGATTGTCAGGATAGCGGAGGAGATGAGGGTCCCTCTAGACTTTTGTTTAATCACTCTGTAATTCTGTTTCCCATTTGCCAGCTCTTGGTGAATGTCCAACTCTGGGAGGCCCTGATGGCACTGTCAGTAATGATGTCCCGCGTCCGCCCCCCATGATGATTGGCGTCGGGAGGGGCACGTGGCGGGGACAAGACCAACTGAAGTCTTCTCTGAGATTGATGTATGGTCACCGAGTAAGAGATGCTTTCTTTGCTCTGCAGCAGACGGATTGGGAAGGAGGTGGATCTGTGGCCACTGACTGGGTCCCTGTTGGAGAGAGGCTGCTGGTGGGGTGAAGACAAGGTGTGAGACGGAGGGAGACAGACAGAATCCAGTAATGTTGTTGGAGTCCCTGGATCCACGCTCCTGAAGATTCATTTTTGGACTTCCCAGTCATATGAGACAAAACCTCCTTTTAGCTTAAAATGTGAGTGTTAGGTTTCCATAAATTGCAGGCTAATAATGAAGTTTGATCAGACCAGGAACTTTGATTTTACTCGATAGGTGAGGGACAGACAGGATGGGTTTTAAGAGGAAAACTGAGGGGTGTAATACCCAGTGTCTTCAGTTTCTTAGTGATTAAGAAGGTGGGAACAAGCTGAGAGTGGAGGGGCCAGGCTGGGCAGGGTGCCGTCTGTGGGGAACAGTGACCAGGACACCGGAGTGGAGGCTGCCCAGGGTTTGATGGTCGCTGTTGAACAGCCAAATGAGATTAACGTGATGGGTAGATTTCTTGTTGTGAAAGTGTTATTAACAAAATTCATTTCCATGGGGTTTTGAGATTACAATTCTGAGCCTACTCCCGAAATTTAAAAAATTGCATTTTGTAAACATTTTCACTTGTTTCTACTACTTCATGCTAGCAGAGTGGAGTGCTTCAAAAGCATGGGCTTTTGAACCCAAATGGACCTGTGTTCAGATGATATTTCTGTTACATACTTGTCGTGTGATCAAAGGCAAGTTGTTTGACCTCCTTGAGCCTCAGGTTTCTAATGTGTAAAATGGGATAATAATAACACCTGACTACATTGAGAAAGGATACTTTTGGTTGCATGAAACTGAAAATTTCAAAGCAAATTGTTTAAATAGTAAATTCTAGCAGTAAATGTAGCTTCAGGCAGGGCTTGATCTAGCATCTTGAATCCCTCATTTTGTCACTCTTTTTTTTTCTTGGCTCTATTTCTTTGGCAGTTGCTCTTGGAAGTATATTCTCTTATGTGTCCAGAATGTCTGACAGCACATAATGGGGCCGTGTGCTTATGTTCATGTCCCACAGGGTAGAAGGAGACCATATCTCCACATCCCTGACAGATTTCCTGAGGTTTCTGACTGTACTGCTCAGGTCTTGTGTGCCCCTGAAGTAATCACCGTGGGCAGGAGGCATATATTGACCAATGAAGCCAATCAAGATTCAATTCTCAGCTGGGGCTGAGGCCAATGCCAGAAAACCATTTGGGGGAAGATGGTGAGGCATGTAGCCATCTTGGTTTCTCATCGGTTGTTAAGAGCACTGTTACCAGGAGGCAGGGGGAAATGAATGCTGGCAGCAAATAGCAGGTTTGTCCAGTCAACTCTTTCTCGGCATTGTTGGCAGGATTAAATGTGATAATGAATGTAAGCATTTAACACAGTGCTTGACATGTAGGATGTGTGTAATTAACATTAGTTTCAGGGGAACCTGGGTGGCTCAGTTGGTTCTGTGGGTGACTGTTGATTTCAGCGCAGGTCATGATCTCGGGGTCATGAAATCGAGCCCCGTCTGGCTCTGCGCTCAGTGAGGAGTCTGCTTCTCTCCTCCCTCTCCCTCTGCCCCTTCCCTCTTCTTTAAAAATCAATCAATTTTTTAAAAAACAGAGTGTAGTATTTTATTTTTCTCTCTCTCTACCTCTCGTGTGTGTGTGTGTGTGTGTGTGTGTGTGTGTGTGTGTGTGTTAGCTCTGGGGAAGACAAGAACTGAGTGATAATCAGAAAAACCTCAAACATTACATCTCCCCTCCCCCCGCCACTGATATATCTATCTATCTATCTATCTATCTATCTATCTCAGTGTGGGGGAAGTAGAAACTACAGGTAAGCCAAGTGAGCACCCGTGACAGCATTCCTCTCATAGAAAGGTGATGAGCTCAGAACGGCCTTTCTGTTGGCGGGAAACTGCAACCTTCAGTGGGATGGGGACTTGCCAGAAGTTCCCCGGGTGGCAGGACGGGAGCCAGACCCCAGGCCAGTTGGCCCCCAGCCCAGGTGTCTTTCTCCTTGATTGTCCTGCTCTCATTAGTTGTCCTGTCTTTCCCCAGGTGCCTCTATAGAGCTGGACTTGGCAGCCAAACTGACAATGATCTATGGCCCTGGAGGTCCCAGGGAAGGTTACTTTGGAGCTGCTCTGAACACGCAGGTTAAAGGGAGCAGCTACATCTGGAATCCTGTAGAAGCTTCCATCCAAGGAAGTGCTGTCTGTCACTCCCTGCATGTGCCCTTTTTGTTGTCATCATCTGCCTCAAACCTGTCATAATACGGGAAGCTGTCAATTAGGGAGGCCACTTCCAGCTGTTCTGTTCTATGCCCACTTTGTAGCGATGCCCTCCCACTTCCCCCAAATGTTTCCATTAGGGAGGGAAGGGTCCCCATTGTAAGATTGCTCCCTGATGGCAGTGGGACACAAAACAGCCAAATTTATGTCAGAAAGCTGAAATCAGTTATTGCTGACAACAGTAATAATGGTGTCTCGAACATGACCTAGTTTATTGCTCAGCACCTGGTCCTAGATGATAAATTCTTTTTGAGAGACTGGTCGTGTAGGCATCCGGTGGGAAAAATAGCAGTAGGACGGTGGTAGGTACAACTTCAGGAGGAGAGAGAGGAAATGGAGGAAGGAGGGAGGGAGGGAGGACGAGACAGAGAAAGAGAGAGAGAGAAAGGGAAAGGGAGAGATGGGGAGGAGGAGGGAGGGAGAGGAGCAAGCACAACTATGCTCGTTTTTTCCCCAGTGCTCATTATTACCAATAGTAATTGCTGCCATTTATTAAGTGACAGGCACTAGGATATGTGTTTTAAATACATTTCCTCTAACCTCTACCACAGCTGTCCAAAGTTAATATGATTATCCTTGTTCCGGTGATTAGAAAACCAGGGCCCAGGGAAGTCAAGCAGTTTGCCCAAGGTCACACAGCTTGTAAATGGAGACACCCAGTTCAGATCCAGTTATGTCTGATTTCAGAGTCTAAGCTCCTTACACATTGTGCTGTTTCTGGTATATCATACTCAGCTGGTGTCTTCTGAGTCTCTTTCATAAAAGGGCTGCTAAAATGATTTCACACATTCTAACTAGTAGTAGGCTTAAATTCTCCTTTGGATTAGTTTTGGAGGGTTCCTATGGAGCCTGGAGACGCTGATGGGAAGGGTGTGTGCACACACTTGTGTGTGAATCTTAATTGTACCCTCTGTGGTTGCAGCCTTTATCTGTAATAATATTTTATTAATTGTGGCCCACATCTCTGCTGGCAGCGTAGTGTCATCCTGAGGCAATAGGGTAGAAAGTGACTAATGAGAATAATTTCTTGATCGATGGGACTGTTTCTTCCAGATTTAAAAAGGCCTTGTTAAAAAGATAGAGTCTCATTTTCACCCTGTATCTTCAATATCTAGCTATAAAAGCCTGAAAAGAAGATAAGACATTCCAGGAACTTGGAGGACGGCCTGTGGAGCTGGCTGCTCTTTTCTGCCCCAGCACCCTAAGCCAGGCTGATCCCGCAGAGCTCAAGGCCGCAGCTCCTTGCAGAGTCTGCCAGTACCAGATGCCACACCTTGCCCTTCTGTGCTCTCAACTTTCGCTTGCATACATCTCTGTTGCTAGCAAATCACCAGTTAGTAATTAAGCTCTAGCATGTGCCCCATTGTGTCTCTCCTCTTTGCCAATAGCTGAGCTCAGCCTTGGACTTCCTAGGGACGTGGATGGTGCACTGATGTGCCGGGAAGTGGTGGTCCGCTTTGGCAGATAGTTTGAGGCACTGATGAAGACTTACTGCCTTTAAAATGTCTTTTTCTCTTCATCGGGCATCATGCTTAAGTGTTCAACCTTAGCCATTCATTTCTTTTAACTTTGAAGAACTTTAATGTTTAGGGAACTCTTAACAAAATTTAAGGATGAACACCTAAGGTACTATCAGTCATAACCCCTGAGAATTCCCTAAGCCCTCGGGAGTGGAATATAGATCAAGTGTCTGGGCACAGACAGGCACAGACAGGCATCAGGAGGGGGACTAGAGGAGAAGGAAGAACACAAAAGACAATATTTGTATCTCCATTTTATGGAATGGTAGCTGCCAACAGAGAAAAGTTCTAGAAAGGGCTAAAGATCCTGTGATACAGACACTCAAGGACTATATGGCAAAACAGTCCTTTAGTCAGGAAAGGACAAGTCTTCTTTATGAAGAGAATCACAATTTTATATCCCTGTTCAAAGAGTGTTTGGAAAATGCCAACTGATAATATCGTATATATACTGCTTTCTCCAACTGAGTAGCGCCAGGAGCGGGGTGTCCACGAGGCTGGGCTGTCAACCTGATGCAAAGGCGGGAAACGGTCTCTTTTACAGAGTATGTGAGGAGTAAATGAAGGGAAGAATGAGACATGTTGCCCTAAAAGTCTGGGTTATTGTCATCTCACCAGCCAGAAGATTCTTGTCTTGTTCTTTTTGGCGTCTCTGAAGTGCTTGCCACATGCGAGGAGTTCAGTAAAGGTTTTCTGAGCACAGTGAGCAAATGACAGGCTGGGAGCGCAGTTCAGGAGTGGAGTATCAGTTAGCAGTCAAGGTCATGTTTTGAGGATGGCGTCTATTCTTTTTTTTTTTTTTTTTGAGATCTAATTGGCATGCAACATTATATTGGTTTCAGATGTACATCGTACTGACTTGATGTTTGTATATATTATAAAATTATCACCACAGTAGTCCAGTTAGCAACCATCACTATATATACGTGTGAAATTTTTTTCTCGTGGTGAGAACTTTCAAGATCCACTCCTCTAGTTTCTTCCAAATATGCAATAATAGTATTATTAACTATAGTCACCATGTCTCTACATTATTCCCCGTGACTTCATTGTTTTATAAGCCGGGCAATTATTGATCCAAATGTTACTCTTAGTAAAATTAATCCTCCAGCAAGGTGCGTAAATGTGTGTGTGGTTATTAGGGCATTCCATCCCTTCTTTAGTCTGTCCGTGCGGCCAGTCACACATCTCCGGCCCCGTGCATTCGTGTGTCCATCTAGCCAGTGTTCACTGAATGCTTGCTCTTTGCCGCTTTACTTTTAGAAGCTGTGTTTACATTTTTTTTCCTGAATAAGCAGTTTTTTTTTTAACAAGTAGAATCAAGTACTTAATTTATTTTTAAAAAAATTTTTAATAAACATATAATGTATTTTTATCCCAAGGGGTACAGGTCTGCGAATCGCCAGGTTTACACACTTCACAGCACTCACCCTAGCACATACCCTCCCCAGTGTCCATATCCCCACCACCCTCTTCCATCCCCCCTCCCCCCAGCAACCCTCAGTTTGTTTTGTGAGATTAAGAGTCTCTTATGGTTTGTCTCCTTCCCCATCCCATCTTGTTTCATTTATTCTTTTCCTACCCCCCAACCCCCCCATGTTGCATCTCCACTTCCTCATATCAGGGAGATCATATGATAGTTGTCTTTCTCCGATTGACTTATTTCACTAAGCATAATACCCTCTAGTTCTATCCACGTAGTCACGAATGGCAAGATTTCATTTCTTTTGATGGCTGCATAGTATTCCATTGTATATATATACCACCTCTTCTTTATCCATTCATCTGTTGATGGACATCTAGGTTCTTTCCACAATTTGGCTATTGTGGACATTGCTGCTATAAACATTCGGGGGCACATGCCCCTTCGGAGCACCACATTTGTATCTTTAGGGTAAATACCCAGTAGTGCAATTGCTGGGTCATAGAGTAGCTCTATTTTCAACTTTTTGAGGAACCTCCATGCTGTTTTCCAGAGTGGTTGCACCAGCTTGCATTCCCACCAACAGTGTAGGAGGGTTCCCCTTTCTCCGCATCCTCGCCAGCATCTGTCATTTCCTGACTTGTTAATTTTAGCCTGAATAAGCAGCTTCTTAAGCCAAGTACAGTGCTTCGCTGCCACATCGATGGCACGTGTGCTAGATCCGTCCATCTTTTTCAGCATACACTGCTTGAGCACCTGTTGTGTGCCAAGTGACGGGGATGCAGTGGGGAGTGGAACCAGAAGTGTCCTTGTCCTTAGGTAGCTGGCAGCCTGGCGGGCGTAGAATTGAATAGTAACTTCAACAAAAGTTTATAACTGCAGTAAGTGTTTTAAAGTATGAGTTCATGGACTGTAAGAAGGGACACTGGGGGACTTGACCTAGTCTGGGAGGTTAGGGGCAGCTTCCCTGAGAGGGGGTAAAGGAGCTGAGATACAGAGTAGTGGGAGCTGAGGGGAGGTGCTCCGGGCAGAGGGGCCCGCATGTGCATGGCAGGAGTGTGTTGGTTCCTTACGGCTGTTGGGACAGATCACCACAAGCTCAGTGGCTTGAAACGACAATACGAATTTCTTGTCATTCAGTTGTGGTTGTAAGAAAGTGGGTGTCATGGGGCAACGTCAAAGTACCGGGGGGCTGCCCTGCTCCCGGAGCTCCAGTAGGGCGTCTGTCCCTGTCTTCTCCCGCTCCCAGAGGCCACCTGCGTTTCCTAGCGTGTGGCCCTTCCTTGCGGTCCCTCCAGTCTCTGCTCATTACCTCAGCTGGTCATGTCTCTGGATTCTGACCCTCCCGCTTCCCCTGTGAGTACACCGGGCCCACGGGGATAATCTAGGGTACCCTCTCCATCTCAGGGTCCGTAACTTAATTACATCTACAGAGTTGCTTTGGGCCTGGGAGGCAAGATAGGCACAGGTTTCAGGGACTGGCGTGCAGCACCCTTGAGGGTAAGGGATGATTCTTCTAAAGGAGGTTTGGTGGTGTTCTCAGTAGCTGAGAGAAGCCTGGAGTGCTAAGGATCCGGGCAGGCAAAGCCGGAGTGTTTTGCAGCGGAGCAAATGGGCATGTCAAGTTTGTAACTGTCCACGCTCTTTGGTCATCCTGCCTACATTTGGGGAATTTCCCATGCCACTCACTGCAGCTTTTCAGGAGACCCCAGAATTCCCGTTTCCCCACTTGCCCTGCACCTGGGACGCAGCCATGTGGTAAGCCCTGGCCGTCAGCGTGGTTTCTCCTCAGAGGAGAGCGAGGCGAGGTCGTGGGGGCCAGCAGCACGCATGCTTCGGTGCTGGTGGCCGCAGGGGAAGCAGCTTTCCGGAGCGGGGCTGGAGGAAGTGCTCGCACCCGGGCTCAGCAAGGGAGGGTGAACTGGACAGTCCATGTGAGAGGCTGAGGTCAGGGAGGGCTTTGTGCGGCAGCCTGTTGCCTTGCCTGTTCAGCCTTCTCCCTGTCTCTCCCAGTGGCTCTTTGAGTGACCGAATCGCCTCCTGTACATCCATTTCCCGCCTAGTCTGGTGAGAGGGGGTCTGTGGTGAATAACAAAGATTCCTTAACTGCTTCAGTTGTCAGACTCTAGAAGGTTCTGAAAGTCCTAGTGAAGACTTTGATCCTCATCCTAAAAATGGTAGGAAGCTATAGAAATGTTTAAAGTAGAAGCTTTGGGGGAAGGTGACATACTCAAATCCACCCAAGTGCATTCATGTTTTGCAAACAGATCTTCGAAGACCAGACCATATGCTAGACTGCTGGTGTCTACCAGGCACAGTGATGCAAGAGCCAGAGCCATGCATGTGTTCTGTACCCTGTTGGTAAGTTGTGGTTGGCGGGGGTAATGCTTCTGATGGAGAGGGAGCCCAGATGCCGTTTTGGAGTTCGGTGGGGGTAATCATGGGTTCCTATTTCTATTCCCAATGTTTTAAACACCAGTTCAAACATCATTTATCGTAACACACCCCGATAATTATATTTCTATGGCATACTGAGGACGAGGAGGACTGCTCACAGCTGGAGGGGTCTGCAGCTCCCCTGGGCACCAGCCTGTGTGGAGGGGACAGGCACCCCCTGGAAACACCGGTAAGTCATTTGTAGCACACAGTATGCCCTGGCTGGACCTGGGGAGCGCTGGGTTGGAGGGCAGGGGGTAAATTTTAACCCTTTGCCTGCTGCTCTCTTGTTTGTACTGTTTCTCTGTCCCACGACTTCATGGCCTCGGCCCCTCTCCCTGTGGCCTCACTGCTGCCACGCTGAGTGTGTCTGTTCTAAACACAGCATGCTGCTTTCGGTGTGTCAAGTGTTTGAGATCCAACGGGTTGTCTTTGAAGTGGCCCTTGCCGGCCCCCATCTTTCATCAGCGTTCAGACTGTGGAAGCTGTATCACGTCTCTGCCGCCTTTTAGCCACCCCTCTGTTCTACAGGTTCTATTTGGGGGGCAGAATTCCCTGTTTATGAAAGACCACGCTTCAGTCGTCTTTCAATTAAACTTAATAAGAAAAACAGACCTCAAATTCTACTTGGAGGGAAAGGACATTTGAATCTGGAGAGGCTAGAGGCTCAGGGAAACAGTTGGTTTGAGTAAGGTCACAGATTAATTAGAAGTGCGCTTAATTAAAGCTGCATAAGCATCTGGACCACTTCGCCAACAAAGGGGATCATCTGGGTATCTTTGAACGGTCTCTTTCTCTGCTGGGTGCTCATTCTCTGGTTTGGGCCTCGGTTCCAGCTGCTGTGAGAGACTCTGTGCCTGAAAGTCTTTCCAAGTCAATTACACAGGCTTCTCCATGGCTGGTTAGTTCAGTTAGAGCACTGTTCTAGCGCAGTGCAGGCCAGTCCCCACGTGGGCCCTTAGTTTTCGTCTGGTCTGCATTTCTGACTGTATTTCCTCCTGTGGGGAGAGAACGCGCTACATGGGCATGGAGTGGATGTAGGCTTTGGGGTGAGCACTCATGTCCCAACCATCTGTCTCCTTTCTTCCTTTGAGGCAGGCATGGCTGCATGTACCGTTTGAATTACAGAGGTGTTCAGCCAGCGAGTGCCTGTAGGGAACTGGATGCAAGACCTTTGTGAATGAATTGGCCTCCAATGAGAGGACCGCAGGGCATGCTTTCAGGGCAGCCACGCGCATCCCTTTCTTCCTGAAATCCTGTTCTCTGCCTGGCTACCATTTGGAAAGCAGCTGATGAACTAATTCTTACTAAGTTGGCAACGACCAAACATGGCTTAAAGTGTGACTTGTATTAGAAGTGCTTATATTTTTGACAAGAAAAAATGCACTTTTTTTTTTTCTAAACCAGTGGTTTTAAACCATTATGAAGATGTATTTAGGGTTGGGTGACCAACCATCCCAGTTTGCAGGGAGCTGAGGGGTTTCCAGGATTTGGGGGTTTTAGTGGTAACACACACCAATTCCTGGGCAAACTGGGATGAGTTGGTCACCCTAATCTAGGTTTTCTAGGAGAGGTGAGGGTATGAGGGGTGTTGTCTGGTGAGGACCGCTGAACACAGAGCTTGGGGTCCTAGTCTTAGCTTCAGTCAAAAGAGCAACAATTTTTATATGTTTTACATTTTGAAGTTGTGGATAAGATTTCCCCTGAAAGGCATTTGAAAAACCTTGCTTTCAAAGACTGTGGGTCAAAAGGAATCTCTAAGGGACAGGAGCAGGGAGGATGTCTGGGGGCAAGACGTTCTGAGATCCCCTGCTTTCCACCAAGAAATTGTTGCTACTCGGTGGACCTGAAATACAGGGTTTGTCTGTAGTCCTAGCAGAGGAAGGAGGGGTTACCTTGTATGCCACATCAAAGGGAAGGGGCTATTTTGGGAGCAGGGTAATATCTGACATAATAGTTTGAATTTTTCCCTGTATTTCCCCCTTTCATTTCCCCGCTGAAGCTGGAATCCAAGTGCTAGGTTTCCTTGCCTCACGAGAGGTTGTGTCAAGGTGAAAAGCAGAAGCTGCCTGTAATGCACGTTTCTTCCAGGCGTTTGTTTTCCATTATTCTCATCTAGTTGATGCAGTTAAGTAAAGTATCTTGGAATACACTGGAGGGGAGTAGAGGGACGATTTCTGTAAACTTTAGGAGATGAGAAGCTGAAGGTCCTTGAACATCAAGGCTCTAAGAGATGGTAAGACCTCGGAAGACAATAGCTCTTTGTGCACATAAGAACTTGGATCAAAGTTATACATACATATATATTTAATCTCAAATGGAGTATGAAAGGGTGGATCTGTCTTCCTCTGGAAGCTATTAGGACACTTGGCAGTTTTCCTCAGTCACAACAAAAGCCTAGTCTGCCAGGTAACCCATTGTCACTGTGACCCTTAAATACCACATATTTCAGACCCACTCTATGCATTTCCCTGCCCTTTCAATCCTTCCCTTTATCTATGAATTTGGAACCCTCAGGTTATCATTAGCTAATGCTTCTGTATCCTCAACATCGTTGAGTGCTGTATTTTTACCCTAAAAGAAACAAGTTGGCCCCTGATAATATCGCTTACTCTGCGGACTTCTTACATGAAGTTTATATCCCTCATAAATCAGAGCCTGGAAGTAGAGAAGCGCCTTTCATATATCCTTCTGTTTCCAAACTATTTCTTCCCTATCTTAAAAAAGAAAATCTCCTCCTTCCAGTTTTAAAATAGAGTAGAGAAGTATCTCCCGTATCTACTCTTGCATTTCCGAAAACAAGAGAACAAGAACAGTGAACTTCCATCCTAAAGAACACAAGGAGACATTTGTAACTCTGAACCATAATATTTGAGGAAGGATTGCCAGAAGGAGTAAAAGAAGCCACATGGTAAAGCCACCTTTACTAATACGATAGTTTTAAGAGGAAAAGAGAGTGGATGTTAATGACAACTAGTGCTAGTGGTCTTTTTTGTGTGGAAAAGGGAGGATATGTGAGAACTGGCTGCAGGAACTTTGCTAGGCTTTGCTGGTAAAGAGGATGGCAGGCAGGAGTGAATGAGAAATTATACAGAGGAGGCATATTGACAGGAAACAAACTGCGGAGGAGGTAGAGCGGGAGAAAGAGAATCTGTATTGTGAAAAGACCAGATGGTTTCTAGTCACTGTTGACGGAGGGAAAGAAAAGCCAAAGACATTTAATTCCACTCATAACTTTGTATAACAAAGAGGATTCTTTATAGTTTGGCACATAGTCCATGGTGAGTCCCCTAGATATGTTCTGCAAATGTTTAATTTGGTTAGGACTGAATCTTACTTATGAGTAACAATGGAGAACTAATGACCACAGGATCTATACAAAGACACTAGAAGAAGAAAAAGGAGAAAAACTAATGGCAGATAAAGAATATTCAGAAAAATCCTGCCTTCAAGAAACAAAAATTTGGTCAAATATATCACCATTAATAAAAAAAAAATAACATAATGAATTAATTGTGCTAGAAAACAAGGATCAAAAAGGTGAGATTCCCAGAAAGAGGTGATGCAAGATTTAACGTTGCTCAGGGATGAGATGGAAAAGAGAAATAAGTTTAACACAGGAATGAGTGATATCCTAAATAGGATAGACACCAGTGAAAATAAGGTACAGAAAAGTGAAATGTAAATTAACATGGACGTTTCTTAAAAGATTAAAATAAAAATAACAGATAGAGAAGATTGACACAGGAAGTTATACCCATAATTGGCGTCAATGCTGAGGCTAAATTAAATAAGGAAACTGAACTAATATGTGAAGATGTAATTTAAGAAAACCTTTTGGAAATAAAAGAAAATCTGAATTATGGCTAGAAAGGACATATCACCACCCAGAAAAAATGGCCTTAAGTAAAAAAAAAAGCAAGGATAGATTAGTATGACAGAGGCCATACTTTATGTACATAAAATAATATTTTTAAATGCGTTGAGTATCTCTGACCTTCTCTCCAAAACCTGGCAACAGTGCTTGTCTCTGGGAAGAGGGAGTATTTTTTTCTCTGAACAGAGAGTGCTAGCTACTTACCATTTATTTTCCTGTTCTATCTCAAAACACAGAATCCTGACTTCACCACCTGATATTTACCCATCTGGTATTTACCACCTTTTAGCTTAAGCCAGTGGCTCTCAACCAAAGGATGTGCCTCCTCCCACAGGAAATCTAACCATGCGTGGAGACATTTTAGTTGTTCACAACTCAGGGGCAGGGTGAGGGGCATTTGGTAGAATGCTAGCAGAAATGCTGCTAAACATCCTACCGCATAAAGGACAGCCCCCCTTAGTGAAGCAATGCTGAGGTAGGGGAACCATGGCTTAAGTTATGGATGGTGGAATATAAACAGAAATACCGAGTGGGACTTCTGCGATGTCTCCTTAAATTAAAAGGGACTTGCCTTTCTTCCTCCTTCTTCAGTCCTGCTGCTTAGAATGTGGATGTGATGTTCTAAGATTGGGTGGCCATCCGGGACCATGAGGACAAGGGTCGCTTCTTAAGGATAATGGAGTGGGAACCTGGGAGAAGCCTGGTTTCTGATGTGTTCTTTCCTTCTTCCATTATTCATTCATTTACCAAATATTTATTTCATGTCTACTACATGCCAGGCAATGCTCCTGATACTGGAAATATGCCAGAAAACAAAAAATCAATGCATGGCCTTGTGAAACTTATATTTTAATTTGTTTATAATAGAACAGTGGGCAAGTCAAATACGTAGTATGTGAGATGTTGATACAGACTATGATGAAAAATAGAATAGGGAAATTGTTCAGGAGTGTCTGTTAAGAGGTGCTTTGGGGGGTACCTGGGTGGCTTAGTGGGTTAAGCCTCTGCCTTCAGCTTGGGTCATGGTCCCGGGGTCCTGGGAACGAGCCCCACATCAGGCTCTCTGCTCAGCGGGGAGCCTGCTTTCCCCCTCTCTCTGCCTGCCTCTCTGCCTACTTGTGATCTCTCTCTCTGTCAAATAAATAAAATATTAAAAAAAAAAAGAGGTGCTTTGGATTTTAAATGGGGTGATTAGGAAGGTTCTTGACGAAAAACAAAGAACTGATGAAGAGGAGGGGTTTAGTAGGGTGGATATCTAGTAGTGTTTCCAGGCAGAAGCAACAGCAAATACTACGCTGTGGTGGGAGTTTGCCTGGCATGTTGGAGGACCACAAGATGGCCAGAGTGGCTGGAGTGTAGTGAATAAGGGGACCAGTAGGAGGAGTCTGAGTTGGAGGGGCGGTGAGGGCCTGAGGCTATACGGACGGCCTTGTGGACATTTGTAGGGCTTTGGCTTTTGCTCTGGGATGGGGAAACACTGGAAGAGTTTTAGCAGAAGAATGACACAATGTGACTTAACATTTTCTTTGCAAGTTGGATAATAAGTGTTTTAACAGATTGGATACCTTGACACAGAGAGATTTCAGGCTCAGGTACATTTTCCTTTTTTTTTTTTTTTAACATTTTTAGTTAAAAAATTGTATATTTTCTAATTATAAAAACTTCAGCGCTCTGGATGTAATCTGGACAGTATAGTTTTTAATAATGCTCTTCTTTCACTGTGACTGAAATTTTCATCTGCTTCTCTTTTGTAAGGCAGATGACATATTGATTTATAGTTAAGCTTGTGGCCTTTTATCTAAGAATTGCTCCTAAGTCAATCTTTTATCTAAGAGTTGCTCTAAGAACTCCCTATCCCAAGCCAATGTCTTCATTTAAAAACTAAACAAAGCATAGGATTCTATGTATCTATTTTAAATTTTACCTGTTTTGGCAAGGTTCTTTAGCTATCTTGAATATTCATCTTTTCCAATGTACAACACACACACACACACACACACACACACACACACACAGAAGGGTTTTCTAGCCTGTGGTTGTCTTTTATTTGTTTATGGTGACCTAACAGTTTAAAGGATGACTCTGGCTGCTGGGATGAACTAAATTGGAGGTTGAGGGAGGAAGGAGGACACATAGAGAATTATTGCAAAAAGTCATTTAGTTAGTGATGGTGGCTTGGACCAAGAGGCAACAGTGTGCGGGTTGTTAAGAAGTTGTCTGATTCCGGGTCTCTTTTGAAGGTAGGCCTGACAGGGTTGACTTATTGATGGGTTGGGTATATGGTCTTAGAGATGGAGAGGCGTCATGATGACTCCAAGGTTTTTGGCCAGAGCAAAAGAAGGATGAGATTGCCATGTATGTCAGTGGGAACATGCAGGAGGGAAAGATTTGGTTTTGGGTAAGTTGTATTAGAGATGAGTATTATGAATATAAATTAAGCAGTTGATTTTTAAGTTGAGCTACATGAAATCACCCAGTTTTGACCTTTAAGAAATGGCAGTTTTGTATGACTTAACCTGTACAAATCTGAAGTTCAGTGGAGAGTTCTTAGTTGGGTTTACCCATTTTGGAGTCATCAACATTTAGATGTCATTTGAAACCATGAGATTGGATGATGTCATTGAGAATATGTGTGTAGGTAGATAGGCCATGCCAAACCAAAAACAGTATGCTAGCAGAACGGTCCTATTCACCAGACTGGGAAAACATTTTCTAGTGTCTGCCTCAAACCCCAAGAGAGAATGGGAGAATTTTGCATCTGTGGGCCTTATCATAGTTTGGTACTGATGTTTGAACTGCTTCAGGACGGGGCTGCTCTCTACTTGGCACGTCATGTGAAGTCATGTCCAGTTGGCAGAAAAATAGTGGCAAATGTTGGACTTGTTTCAGTTCATTTATTTTTTGAGCATCTGCAAGCACTGCTTCCTTTTCATTCTTTGCCCCTTTTTTTGCCGGTATTGAAAACTTCTTAATGAAATATAGCATAAAAATGGAAAAGTATATAGATAATGAATGTGTATTTGCTCAATGAATTTTCACCAAGTGAGCATCAAAGTGTTAACAGCAGCCACATCAAGAGTATACCTTCTACTAGCACCCAAGAAATCTCCCTTATGCTCCCTTTCAGTCACCACTGTTCTTATAATAGCTGTCTTAAAATTAACACCATAATACAGTTTTCCAATGTATGAGTTATGCTGTTGATCGGTGTTTGGGGATTTTCTAGTTGGGGAATTATGAATCATGTTCTTGTGATTGTTCTTGTCTGTGTCTTTTGATGAATATATGTATTCATTTTTGTTGTATATCTACTTGGGGATAGAACCGCTGGGTCAGAGGGTATGTACTTATTTGTATTTGGTAGATACAGCCGGGTGTGTGTGTGTGTGTGTGTGTGTGTGTGTGTGTTTTAAGTGATTGTGTCATCTCTCAGTGTATGAGAGAGTTCTGGATACTCCACATGCTTACCTCTTCACCAATACTTGGCATTTTCCATGTTTCCTGTTTTAGCCACATTGTGCTTTTAATTTGCGTTTTTTATGACTATTGATACTGGGCATTTCTTCATGTGCATACTGGCCATATGGATATCATCTTTTGTGAAGTGGGTTTTTTTACTGGATTACCTAACTTCTTTCTTGCAAATATTTTTTAAGTATGATATGTGATGTGAGTTCTTTGTAGCATATACGTATTTGAACTATTTTTTCCCACTCTGTGGCTTACCTTTTCACTGTCTTAATGATCTCTCTCGATGAACAGAATATCTTAGTTTAAATGGCATTCACTTTTTCAATTTTTTCCTCATCTTTATGATACATTTTTGTTTTGCTTAAGAGATTTCACTTACTTCAAGATTTTTTTCAAAATATGTATTATTTTATTTTTTATGTTTGTACCTATAGTCTGTCTGCAGTGAACTTTTGTATGTAATGTGAGTTATGATTCCAGCTTCACTTTTTCTCTTTATGGATACCCAATGGACCTAATATCATTTTTTGGAAAGACCACTTTTTCTCTACTGCATTTTGATGTCATCTTTGTCAAACTGAGTGATTGTGGACACAGAGTCTGTTTCTATATTCTCTTTCATTATTCTGTTTTTCTATGGTTGCATCTATACCACACTGTTAATTACTATAGCCTTATAAATGTCTTGGTTATTTTATTCTTATATATATATTATTTTATTTTATTGTCATTGTTATATAAATATTATTATTTTTATAATATTTTATAATAATATAAGTATTGTTACTTTTATATAAATAGCTATTTTTATGTATACATTTTGCAATATTCTTCCTTTTTGTTGTTATCATGGCTATTCTTAGCCCTTTGTTTTATATGTAAATTTAAAAACTAGATTGTAAATTTCCAAAATAAAGCTGCTGAGATTTGGATTTAGATTTCAATATAGATTACATTAGATTTACAGGTCAGTTTGGGGAGGATTGCCAAATTTTTAATATTGGGCCACGCAATCCATGAGCCAAATATCCCTCGATTTATTTAGGCCTTATTAAATTTCAGATAATAATATTTGGTAGTTTTCTGCATAGGAGTCTTATATATCTTTTGTTGGATGATAGCCTTTGTCATTTGAGTCTTTTTATATTATTGTCAATAGTGTCCATTTGAGAATTTCATTGTTTCCCCCTTGGTTCAACCTCTGGTCCAGACCCTGAAACCATATGGAAGGTAGGGATTCTTTCTTCCTTTGCTTATACTGTGGCAGGAAGTGAGAGTAAGGAGAGGGAGAGACAGAAAGCAATTTCCCCAGTAGGATAAAATATATAGCCATTTGGAAAATGGACTGAAATGATGCAGGATCAGGTGAGGGCCCTTGAAACATCTTCACAGTGACTACCATTTGCAAAGTTCCAGACTCGATGGGTTCCTGTAACATTGTGACCGTGTCTTTTAATACGGAGCTGGTTAGTTCTGCTATGAAGAACAAGAAACATCTCAGAGCAACCTCTTAAGGAATGACCAGCCCTGAAAATGTTTGTTTTTTTGGCTTGATTTTTACTGCTTTTGATTTTTCTTTCTGCTTGAGTTCTTCCACAAACTCCCCATGATCAAATTTTATACCTGTCGGTCAGATCATTTCAGCTTTGGAGACAAATGCTTCTGCCCTCAGCATAAACCAAGGTCCTTCTCTGCTTCATACTGATAACCTTTGAGAAGCATGGAGGCTTCATCCTTTCCTCTCATTTGCTCCTCCAGCCAGTTAATCATTCTTAAGTGGTTGGATAAAGAATGGCAATATATATTCGTCTGTTTCTTTGAATACAAATATGTCCTCAAACTTGAGAATTTGTGTCTTCTTCTTCCTGGGCCAGATTGCTTGTGCAAATGATGCCCAACAGGGAGTAATCAAGACGGATAATGCAGTCTCACAAGACATGGAACAAGGCACTACTTAGCCAGTGGTATGGGAGGTAGCATCATGGTATTGAATAAGTTCTCGTTCTTGCTCGTGAATGTAGTAGATACATTAATCTGTGTCTCCCTGCATCTGATCAGCCTTCTTCTTACACAGAACTCTGTTTCTCATCTAGGCAACCACTTCTCCTTCACTATTAATCTATTTGCTTTGGATGAAGTTGACTGACGCTCTGGCCCCATGGGTAGTTATTTTTTTAAAAAGTTTTTAAAATTTATTTGAGAGAGAGAGTGAGTGAGAGAGCACAAGCAGAGGCAGAGGGAGAGAGGGAGAAGCAGGCTCTGCACTGAGCAGGGAGCCTGACATAGGACTTGATCCCAGGGCAGTGGGATTATGACCTGAGCCAAAGGCAGGCATTCTAACCAACTGAGCCTATGGGTAGTGATTTAACTCCAGTTTGGCTGACCAGAGATATGTATTCTCATCAGAGTGACTGCTTTTAGAGATGGGCATGTTGCCCTGTCAGAGCTAAGGGGACATGAGGAGGCATTTCTGGGAATGTTGATGGAGAAACACACTCTCCTTTGTGTTGGATTGCATACCTAGAGGTTTTATTCTGGGAAAGATGGTGGCCACCATATCACCACACCACGTCTGAGAATGAAGCCAGTGGGTAGGAGAACAGAGCTGGGAGATGAATATGTAGCTAGCTGTCAGGTCCTGGTGATTTTCTTTGAGCCCCTGAAGTTGAGATACCCTAGATTTTTAAGTTTTGTGAGCCAAAGTATTTCCTTTTTTGCTTCAACAGTTAAGAATTTTGTGTGTGTGTGATTTGTGTGTATGTGTATGTGTGTGTATCTGTATGTGTAATGAAAAAAATTTTTTTTAAGATTTTATTTATTTGCGAGTGAGAGAGGATGAGTAGGGGGAGGAGCGGAGGAAGAGGGAGAAGTGGACTCCCTGCTGAGCGTGGAGCCCAACCCGAGGCTCAGTCCTAGGATCCCAAGATGACGAGCTGGGCCCAAGTCAGATGCTTAACTGACTGAGCCACCCAGGTGCCTCTGCATGTAATGAAAATATTTCCAACGGATACAGTGTTTGTGGGTGAATACAAGAGGCTGAGCTATAAAAACTTCAGGTAAGATTCTTTTACATGGATACCGACTCGATCCTTGCCCATCTTATTATGTGATGTTAAGGTTGTTGAAAATATAACACAATAATTTTTAATTCAAATGTAGCGGAATTTCTGAAACTACCTCCTTCCTCTAACTTCCTCATCCTCCCTTGCTGTACGGAGGCCAGAAGTTACATCTAGGCCAGAGCTCTGTGTCAGTTTAAAAAGAGGTAACAGTCTCCACTGCATTTAGCAAAAAGGTGTAACAAAAAGAATAGCATTCTTGTTTTATTTTCCAGTGTAACCGAATATGACCTTGGACAGATCCTTTAATCAGGGTGGAGCTCACTTTCCTTGTCAAGAATATGGGGTTAGTAATACCTGTCCTATCTCCAGGTTATTGTGAGACTCAAACGAGTTTTAGATTTAGAAAGGTTTCTGATAAGGATCTGTTCAAATTTAATGTGTCATTATTACTATTGTTCATAAAAGTAAAACTCAGGAATGTCTTTAAATATGTCTATGTTT
Organism: Martes martes; assembly: GCF_963455335.1. Lineage (NCBI taxonomy): Eukaryota > Metazoa > Chordata > Mammalia > Carnivora > Mustelidae > Martes > Martes martes. The sequence continues at coordinate 27,529,358 of NC_137898.1, read as the reverse complement.
CTAAGCCCCAGAGAAAAAGGACAATTCTTTTATACTAAATTCTTGAAATGTTTCCTTGTATTTCTAATCTAGATATTAGTATATTTTTTCAAAGGCAGACTTAATTCATCCGGTTTTTGCTTCACTGGGATTTATAAACCAACCAGAGTGGGTTTACAATCTCGTAGACTCACTAAGGGCAGCTTTTCCATAAAATCTATGGCCTATTTGAATAACAAATTAAAGAACCCATGATAATTGTTGGTGCACCCTGTTGGTGCACTCTGCATTCATTCTCCTTAATCCTGCTGAGTCCCTTTTTTGTCTCTATCTCCAGTCCATCCGTAGCACCAGGACGATCCTCGATCTCTAAGCTGATAAGCACATGACATTTCTGTAATGGCAGTTATCAATCCAAGGGTGGACGGATGTTCTGAGCTGGCCCAGTCAGGGGGTGAGGCTTTTCTTCCTCTCCTGCTCCTTGTGGACAGGGTTATATTTAGCCCCAACAGTCACTGGCAGCCATATTGCTACCATGAGGGAAAACAGCCCTTGAAGAGAACAAAGAATTTGGGATTTTATGGCATCATTGTGTTTTGGGGCTTCCAATTATAGGATTTCCAGCATTTCCTTTAGTTTGAGTCTTATCTTTTCTGTTACTGCAGCCAAAGATATTTTCAATGACCCCATATATTTTCAGAGGCTTTCTGGGAACTCTTGAGATGGGATTACATTAAAATTTATTTTATTTATTTATTTTTAAGATTTTATTTATTTATTTGACAGAATGAGAGAGATCACAAGTAGGCTGAGAGACAGGAGTCTCTGGCTGAGGGACATTTCTGTTTTCACACAGTGACAGAGGTGGGATGGAAAATTCATGGCTCTCCTGAATAAAAAGCTACGTGTTTAAATCTTAATTCATCCTTGGAAAATTACATAATCCATTTGATGTTCAGTTTCCTCACTGGTGAAGTGAGATGATAATGTAATTCTGAGGATTGACCAAGGTCACAAAATCAGAAAGTCTTATCCACGAGGGGTCTTGATTACAAGTAACAGAAACAACTTCTGGGTGAGTGAAGCCACAGAGAATTTATTGGAAGTACATGGGAGGATTCAAAGTTGATGAGGGGCTTGAAGTTTGAGTTTAGAATCAGCAAGGACTGAAGGATTTCTGGAGAGCAAGAAGCAGACCCCTTTTATCTAGAATTGGTTAGGTAATATGTAGCTACTACTCTAACAAATGCTCTGTAAGCATTCCTTTTGCCCTTGCAACACTCTTTCAAGATTCAAAGTCCCAGGAGAGAGTGTCTTATTGTCTGGGTTTAAGCAATGTGCCCTTTTTCTAGCCAAGGAAAGATTGGGACCTAGGCAGTGGAGGGTAGATACCGGGTTTATCAAAAATACAAACAGTGGTGATGGTGGGATAATTCCTCACAAGGAAAGTAAAGTTCCAGAAAGGAGATGAATGTTGGATAACCACAACACAACAAATACTAAATTAACTCCTTGGTGTGCTGTATCAATTAGGATATTTTCAGTGAAATATACCAGAAATCTGGGCTCAAACTGTATTAACAGTAGAGATTTTCTAAGTCCTCGTAAGTGAAAACTACAAAAGTGTACCTGCTTCAGTTGAGGTTAGATCCAGGAATTCATTCGTTATCACCGATGATTTGGTTTCATTAGGTCTTGCTACTCTACTTCTAAGGGGCAGTTCACCCTGCTGCAGGCTCCCAAGGCTGTTCCAGGGTAGCTTCCAGCAGTGTCTAGGATTTCACGTTTGCTGTTTCACATCCCGTAGCAGAGACCCACCTCTGCTGGAACATTTCCAACAGGTAGATAATAATTGTAATAGACTTGGATCCCACTTCAAGTGATCAATACCAGTACTATCACTTGTCCTGTTATATATCCTTCTTTTGCCTTTACAATCACCACTACTATGACCACCACTTACACCATTTCTGGGCTGAGAACTTTATGTGTGTTTTCATATTTAATCATGCCTAATGATTGCCTCCAGTGAAAGTCTGATATTACATTGTTAAACACCTCCTGGTGCTTTTTTTTTTTTTTTTTTAAGATTTTATTTATTTATTAGACAGAGATCACAAGTAGGCAGAGAGGCAGGCAGAGAGAGAGGGAGAAGCAGGCTCCCTGCTGAGCAGAGAGCCAGATGCGGGGCTCGATTCCAGGACCCTGAGATCATGACCTGAGCTGAAGGCAGAGGCTCTAACCCACTGAGCCACCCAGGCGCCCCCTCCTGGTGCTTTTATGTGTCTCAATCCTCTGCTAAAATTGTCAGCTAGTTGAGGACAGCACTTAGTCTTCCTCCTCTTCATGTCTCCAGGCTTCATTGCAATTTTATTTCCCAGAGCTAAGTCTTCTCATAGGTCACATAAAGAAACAGGACCGAATGACCTCTAAGGAAAACATTCAGCTTCAGCGGTTCTGTATCTATTTCGCGTGAGGCTTGAGGTAACTGTCACCTTGTCTTTTTGGCATATTGAGAGTTTATACTAATGGAAATTATTGTTGATATTATAATAAGACAACAATATTAGTCTTTATCTTTTTTTTCGTGGCTGTTTCAGCAGCACCCAGAAGATAGCTTAGCATATGGTAGGTGCGCTAATAAATATTCATTGATTACAAGAAAGAACTACTTATTACTGAGAACCTTTGGTGTTATCCTGCATAGGGGCTTTACATACATTATCTCATTAATCCTCACAAGAACTCCGGAAGACAGGCATTATCCTACCCACTTGAGAGATCATGAAACGGGGGCTAATAAGGCTTTAGGAAACTGCCCAAATTTTCACAACCAATAACAGGCAGAAACAAGATTCGGACTCAGTTTAGACTAACTCTGAAGCTTGTGTTCTTTCTTTAGTAGCTTCCTACCTGTAGCACTCTAACTCTCTGATAATCTACAAATTACAGTTTAACTGACTTCCTCATGGGGTTTCATAGGTCTGGTTTTTTTTTTTTTTAATTTTATTTATTTGACAGAGAGAAATCAGAGCTAGGCAGAGAGGCAGACAAAGAGAGGGGGAAGCTGGCTCCTGCTGAGCAGAGAGCCCGATGCGGGGCTCGATCCCAGGACCCTGAGATCATGACCCGAGCCGAAGGCAGAGGCTTAAACCACTGAGCCACCCAGGCGCCCCCCTCATGGGGTTTCAGATCTGTACCATTTTTGTACCAGAGGTGGGAGTTAGGGAGAAGCTTTGGGGAGAAGGAACTAGGAGATAATAGCCCTCACCATAAAGGTTCCATTGTAAAATAAAGAGATTAAAAAAAAAAACATGGAGATCATACATAAAGATAACAAAGATTTAATTCAACTAAACAACTATAAAATCTCCTCAGTGTTACTATCTTGCAAGAAATAACTCAGATTCTCCAAGAAAAAAATGAACCCCATATTTCTTCTGCATGTAAGAAGAGACCAAACAGACAGTTGTTGATGTTCCTTATGAGCAAGCGAACAGCTTTGATGCCCTCTCCTTTTTATCTCCTCTCCTATTATCCACAAGTCCGATCAGAACCAGAGCACTTGGATATCTTTTTTATTTTTTCCCTTTTACGATACTGTTGTTATCACATAGTTTATGGTTCCCCTTGTATCTTCCATGCAAGCTGGCATAATTCAGCTGCTGCATCACTTTTATTAATCTAAGGCCTTTCCATTTGCTGTGAGTTCTCTAATGATTTGCCCACAATGGAACACTTTTCAAAGAAGAGAAATTAATTTAAAAAGTTTTACTTTTAAAAATGTGGCCACTAGAAAAATTTCAATTCCACATGTGGCTACATTATATTTCTTTCTTTTTGTTTTTTCTTAAATTTTATTTTTTCAGTGCTCCAAGATTGATTGTTTATGCACCATACCCAGTGCTCCATGCAATATGTGCCCTCCTTAATACCCACCACCTGGCCCTCTCAGGCCCCCACTCCCGCCCTTCCAAAACCCTCAGTTTGTTTCTCAGAGTCCTCAGTCTCTCATGGTTTGTCTCCCCCTCCGCTTTCCCCCAACTCACTTCCTCTCTCCTTCACCCTGTGTCCTCCGTGTTTTCCTTATGCTCACAAGTAAGTGAAACCATATGATACCTGACTGTCTTCTGCTTGACTTATTTCACTCAGCACAATCTCCTCCAGTACATTTCTATTGGACATCACTGGCTTGGACGCTAATACGGCAGCATTCTTGGACCTACCACCAGCGAGAGACCACATACTGTTTCTTAAAGATGCAAAAGCCCCTGATTTCTCTGCCTCTTTGTCTTTACTCGTGCTATCCCATTTCAGCTGCCCAGATTGTGCCTCTTACACACTGAAATCCCACCCCTCTTTAAGGCCTAGCTCAAATGTGGCCACCTTTGGGAATATTTTTTTAATGCCCCCTCCTCAGACCTTCCATGGCACTTTGTTGATAGTTCCAGTTTGGAACCTCTGTTTTAGGGCTAACCACCCCTGGCATCTACGCTGATGCTGTCATACTTTTTGTCCACGACAGACATTGTTAATCTATGATAGCAATGCCTATGGAACCTGATCTTTGTATGAGACTCCGCAGTTCAGGACTCTGGGCAGCAGCCACCAAAGGATGAGTAGAGCCATGGATTGAGATGCTGAAGTGTATTAATAGGCTGGATGCCCCAGAGGTCTAATATTAATTATAGGAAGATTTCCTCTTCAAGCAGAATTCTCAGGAAGGGATCCAATATCATTGCTCTCTTGAGAGAATGGCTGTGAGGGATCATATATTTGCATAATATCTTTTCCTCTCTCCTGATATTCTAAGTAATTTTTACAATAAGCTCACTCTTTCCTGCATCTTTCCTTAGGTTTTTCCGTAAGCCTGCTGATAACATAAAATTTAGGTAACCTGACTCCTTCCAGGCAGATCAGTTGCTGAGAACTCTGTGGAAGACTGTTTTGGGATGTCCTGAACAATGCAGTACCTCCTGATTCCATGGGATTCGGGTAGTACAAACACAGGAGACCTCTGTCACTTTGTTACGAAGGACGTTGAGGCAATGGGGAGGGCTAGAGTCCTGAGAAGGCTAGATAAGAGAGAAAAGTTTTCATGAAACCCCCCCCTTTTTTTTTTAAGATTTTAGTCATTGATTCATTCAATTATTTATTTAGAGAGTGCATGAACTGTGGGAGGGAAAGGGAGAGGGGGAGAGAGATTCCTAAGCAGACTCTGTGCTGAGCGTGGAGCCCAGTGTGGGACTCTGTCTCATAACCCTGAGATCATGATCCCAGCAGAGATCAAGAGTCGGATCCCCCGAGCCACCGAGGTGCCCCTGAGAGCTGCTTTTTACAACAGTTTTGGGCATCACTTGTTTCTTCCTGTGGAGTATTAAGTGGTTAACAGAATTTTCCCAGTTTTTTGAGCTGACCATTGACTGTTACCCTTCTGGGAGTTTAATGCGCTATAGCTGCTGAGGGCCATTACCCATTTATGACTAATTCTTATTTATGCTAATCTCTTCTATAATATAAGAAACTCATGGGGGCAGAGACTATATATGTCAACAATTATGGGTGTTTAATTTTGTTCTTTGTGTGTGTTTGAGAGAGGGAGAAGACGAAGAGAAAGAAGAGGAAGGAGAAGGAGAAGGTGGAGGAGGAGGTTTAGGTTAGTGACTGATAAAGCCAGAGAAATGCTAGGTGCTGTGGCTGAATGCCACCCCCGAGACCCTCAATGCAGATGACGACATTACACCATTTGATTTCAAGGGATGTAAGATGTAGGTGGTGCAATGAGATAAACACAGGACAGATTACCAAAGAATTAAATAACAGGGTGATAGAACAATAGACTGGATGCACTAGGAAACAGTTGTGTTGTCAAACACGTTATGCAGACACTGAGTGTGGTTTTTCATCAAAGAGTTCTCTGAAGCTTAACCAGTATTTGCCAGGTGGCTGGGCCTGGATGAGAGTATACAGCACTGGGAAAGTGAAATAGAGAGAGAGAGCTCTTTCATAAAGGAGTCCTGGCACTGATTTTCTTAAGACAGATGCCCCATTGTTCTGCAGTGTTTAGCAAGGGGAAAAAGGGGTATCTAGCCAGGCAGCTTAAGGGTGGTGGGGTCCAGACACAACTCAGTCACATTTTCCCAATCAGAAGGAGAAACAAAGTTATCAAATACCAGAGTAGCGGATCCTTGGATGGAAGGTCTGACTGGTGGATTTGCTGATCCCAGGCAGCCTCACTGCTGTGTTGTGACATACAATCCTCCCCCTGAGGTGGCTGGAGGCTAGCCATGCCTTTCTAACAGATCCTAACCATGTGGTTTTGGAGATGGACACTTGTTCTCCCTGGATCATCTCCAGGCACTCCAGGGCCTACTGGTGCTCATTCTGGATGCTTCATCCCCTGGCAGGTAGTCATTTCACCATCAAAAAGCAGAGACAGCGAAGCACCATGAGGATTTGCCCTAACAGTGTCTGTGCTCATATTTGCTGAGGTTCACACCGTACTTTGGCTATGTGCATGAGTGAGGATGATCCAAACCTGACCTGGATAGTACTCAGGAGGATGATGATGATGAATCTCTCTAATACCGTTTCCACCTCGACCCCCATCTCATGTGTCCTAGTAGCCTTGGAGTCAGAGGGTCTGATTTATTTTTGGCAGCAACCAGAAGAATCCTTGTGTAGATGCAGCTGGGGAATCCAACTTGGTTTTGAGATCTGACAACCTGATCCCCACCATTATTCTTCTCTGTCCTGGACCCAGGAGGCAGCTCTTTGTTGACTAAATTCAGGCCAGAGGCAGGGATCAGGTGATATTTCTCTTTCACGACGGAAAAACCTTGTGTTATCTTTGACAAAGTATCCTTGTTTGCCTTAGCATTAAGATGAGCCTTAGGCATTAAGATGAACCCTAGTTTACTCTCACCAGCCTTGAAGAGGACAGGCTTTCTCATCCTGAAAGTCTTCATGATGCCAGCACTTCTTCCAATATCTTTCCTTAAATACAATCATTAGTAATGTCTTATAAAATGGTGATGACTACTAATAAGGGTCTTTTATTCGGACTATACTTTGCAAAGCACTGTTACGTATATTATCATATTTGATTCTTGTGTTTTTAAATATATAGTTGTTATTCTAGTCTCACCCTCAAAGCCAAAATGCTCTCACACATACAGCATATGAGTGTCTCAGAATTCTGAAGTTTTCATCACTGTCCTTTTGCCTTTTCCATATCCCTCTCATCTGTGGGGTTCTCTGTCCTTTGGTTGGCTGTTTTTTTTTTTTTTTTTAAATGAATTATACATTTCCTAGTTCCCCAAATGATTTAAATGTCTTAACAATTTAATGCATGGGAAGTGAGGTAAAAATAAATACAGAAAGTCCCAACCCCCCAAACCAGTTGAAAAGCACCAGGTAGGGCTGTAGTTCCTTAGACTTCGAAAATATTTCTCTTTGGACAGAGTGGTTGCCCCAGACTCAGTAGAGAAGGAAAGAGAGAAACCTAAGAAGCAAGATAAGCTGTTAAAAACACAACTGAGTTTTCTTGAAGGAATAGGGAAATAAAAGATGAAAGTAGACCAGGGGCATATCCTAATTCTGTGAGAAAAGATGTGACCTATGAAAATATTCCTGGTGTCATTGAAATGGTTATTCATGGTGTAGACATTAAAACACCAAGCAAAGTCTAGGCTTTTGGAAAGAATGACGGCAGAGGTTTGGTTTTCACTGGGCTCACTGAGAGCAGGCTTCTAGAACCATCTACAATGGCTTTGGTTCAGGAATCTGTTGAAGGGGATTCTGCAGCAAAAAATGTGGAGATGAGGAAACAGGTTTCTTGGCTCAAACAATCCCAAAGCCTTTGGGATAGGACAAAAAGCATCTGTTTTCAAGGCTAACTCATTTGACTGATCTCACTCTCAATGACCATGGAGGTGTTTGGGACCTAGGGCTCAAAGAAGAAATAGAAATGAAGAGGACTCATATCTACTGAATTAGAGAGTAAACATCTCTAATGGCAAATCTGGTGATTGGGACTGATACCATTACAAATTCTTAAATTTTGCAAGAAGATGTGAATATCTCAAATATTTTTCTCTGAGAGAACGTCATCCACCCCCTGCATGTGATGGCCAAAGGATTATTGTTAACATCTTAATGCGTGGTTTCTCATATTGGAGTGTAGGGTCAAATGTAGAAATCTAAAAATGAAAATAGATACCTGACATCCCAATGAGGTTGAAAGCAAAGGATCACCTCTGTCCTTCCTCCTTTTCTGAGACACCCTTGAGACTCTGTTCTGGTCTTTGTCAACAGTGGCATGAGATTAGATGCTCCAAGGACTGGTTTGGGCAATGTCAGTTTGTAATTGCTAGGAGCTGGGGTTGACTTGTGTTGTATTTAATGTGGGAGTGTAATTTGGACTCATGAGAACTTGAGATTGAGTAGGTTCAGTTTCAGAAGTTTTTATGGCTACCATTCCATTGGAAGACATCAGGCTACATTTGTTGAAGGAATTGCAACTATTTTGAGACACTTCTGGATGAGATTAAGCAGAAATAAGTTGGGCTTTAAAGTCTTTGGCCTTTGGAAATACTATAGATCTTAATTGATAAGAAATGAAGAACTTAATTTTTTAATTTAAATTTCTTCCTTTAAATTTGATAGTGGGCACAGGTCATAACTGACCTTTTGTTGGTTGATATTGTTGATATTGGAGGGTCTTTATATTGCCTTTTGATTTCTCTGTGACATTTGAGGAGCTATTTTGAATAGAGTAACTGCATAATTTGGGATGGGAATTTAATTTAGGATGAGGCATAGCCTTGGATTTAATTTGTTCTATTACTCAGCCATTGCTGTAATAATGTGTAACAAACTAAACTCAAAACTCAGTGAGTTGCAACAATAAGCATTTGTTTCTCTTATTCATAGGTCCACAGGTTAGCTGAGACATTTCCTCCTTGGGCTGCTGGTTGGCTAGATTTGGTTCCAGGTTGGATTTGGGTTCATTCTGTGTGTTCCATAGTCAGCCTGAAGGACCATATTCTTAGGATCAAAGACAGGTGCTAAGGAGAGAGAACAAAACAACCTTTTAAGGCCTTGGTTCAGAACTAGATGTTGCTCTTCCATCCACATTCCTTTGGTCAAATCCAGTGTCCGTGGAGTGAAGCTTATACACTCTGCTCACTGTTGGGTGCTTCAAGGTCTTATGACAGGAGGCTGCAAAGAATTGAGAATAATGCTCTAATTTGCCACAGGAATATTCTTGTTTTGTTGCTCTTTTTTCTTTCATTTTTGTCCATTCAGAAGTACAGTCAAGAGCGTACCCAGCTCCCATCCAAAATCTTCCATGGTTCCCACATACTCAGGCTCATTAACTAGTTGCTTTAGGACTTACCCTAAAATTAACTGAATTTAAGAATCTCCTTGAATGGGCTTCAGGAATTTCTATTTCTTGTTGTCTTGGTAGATGCTTTCAACATTCTGCTAGATTTTAGTAATTAATCCCCATAACTCAGGAACTCTGCTCCTATTCAATAATGGGGTCAGTCTTCTTAATTTATCAGCTATTTTTAAAATTACTAACTGGCCAGGCAGCATTTTTTTCTTATGTGTTTGGGGTTAGCGCTAGGTACATTAGACCTCTCATGGTTCTTCTGTAATTTTCTACCTTGTCCATGATGCTCCCACCTCCAGAAAACCTTTCATCCAAGCATTCCTGCTTGAATTCTGCTCCAACCCCAACCCCATACATCTCAAGGTTCATGTCAAAGACTACTTTGTCAATTCATGGTTTCTTCATTTGTCTTCCTGTATTAAGTATCATTGTCCTGCCTTTTTTTTTTTTTTTTAAGATTTTATTTATTTATTTGTCAGAGAGAGTGAGCACAGGCAGACAGAGAGGCAGGCAGAGGCAGAGGGAGAAGCAGGCTCCCCGCTGAGTAAGGAGCCTGATGTGGGACTCGATCCCAGGATGCTGGGATCATGACCTGAGCCGAAGGCAGCCGCTTAACCAACTGAGCCACCCAGGCGTCCCTGTCCTGCTTTTTAATAAAGGTAATTGTATATAGATTTCAACTTTCAACTTCCAGATTAAAAGCATCTTGGTGGCAAGAACATGCCTCATTTATCTTTGTGTCCTTTTCGAATTCCTTGTAGATTACCTTGCCTCGTTTTCAAAACTTCCCTGTGGTTCCCTTTGACTGCTATCTCCCCTGTGACTGTTTTCCTCACCAGCTCCCCATCCACCGTCTCTTTCTCTGATCTTGCTGATTTTAAGCCCCTGTAGGTTGTGTCTTTCGGTTGTGAGCCATCTTTCTTCTGTTATCACTCTGTGCCTGCACACCTCTCACTGGCTCTTTGATTTTCACTATTCCAGCTCCAATTTTGCCATTTTTGTCTCTTCTGGTTCTTCACTTCACTAAGTATATTGCAGCAGGGGATATAGATTTTTCTCTTTGAAGCCTCTGGCTTTAGTCTTCCCTTGAGAGCTTTCTCTATATTATTTTGAAAAACATACCCTGCTGTTCTCTACCCTTTGGAAAAGGGGGAAGCCTTCCCGCTACAGTTTCGATCATTAGTTTTAATCATATTTAAAAATGTCTACCTAATCCAACCGGAGAATTTGCTTATTGTATTTCATTTGTACTACATTCTCCAGCTCTTGAGCGACTAATTCTTGCTGTTTCCTTAGTGTGACCTGACGGGGAGTTCTCTTTCACTTTGCGTTTTCCTGCTTCATTGTTGCACATAAATCTTAGTGATTCGGAAGAGTCCATTCTTCTTCTGGTGAGTACATTAGGGATTGTTAGGAATGTGCCTCGTCTTCTATAGTGCCAGCTCTAGATATTTGATTTTCCAAGATCATTTTTGGATCACTTCTAGCTTTGTCACCTTGCACTAAAATATAGTTGATAATCTCTTCCCCAAACAAAAATTCTTATTCTCAGTAGGGCAAGTATCATTCCTTTAAATATATTTTATTTCTTTCTAATTTTGCAAAAAGATATGTTTAGGTGGGCACAGGTTTTCCCAAATTTGATATAATTGGTCTTTATACAAGAAGAATGATGATGTAACACAAGTACAATTTTTTAAAGTTATTTTTTTGTGTCTCCCATAGTCCCTCTGAAATAATATTCAGTGTGGGAAGGCTTCCCTGCCTCCTTATGCCTTTTATCCCTCTTAGGTAATAGAAAGTTCTCAGGTTGCTTAAGTTTCAAACAAGACTTGAACACAGAAATTAGAATGCCAACTGGAAGGTGTTAAATAAGGGAGATTTTATGTCAAGTTCTCTGCCTCTTGATATTTGGGGCTGCCTCAGGCTGGCAGCAGGCAGGGGATATGGCTTGTGTCTTTTCATTGCTTCTGCTTCGCACTTTTTCTTTCTCCTCAACTTGCTAGCTAGCTGCTGACAGCTCCTAAGGTCAGAATGGTGAGAGAGAAGAATGAAAAACGGATAGAAAAGGTCATGCTTGGACTAGTCTGTCTTAAGCTGGTTTCTCTCTTCTTGGTGTGGCAGCTCCTTCGAGTTGATTCTTTCTCTAGGGCAATAGCACAGCTTGTTTCAGAGATTCTCATCCTGGGGCCCTTGCTCCACGGCTCTTCTGACTGAGGAGGCTACTACTCCACAGGGGGCTTCTGCAGCCCTTAGAAATCCAGCTTCTCTTGCCACCTTTTCAGTGCTTCTTCTGCCTTTTTAGGCAGTTCTGTTGGATGAGACCAAAGGCAGCCTCCAGCTGGTGTTCTCCCGTGAGTGGTGCCGTCTGGTCATGCCAGCCAGTCGAGCCCACCACCCGTATCACCGCGGGCTGCTTCGCTTTCTCAGGCCTGCATCGGGGACCAGCCCTCTGCCTGCAACCTCAGGGAGCACATCAGGCCCTTAACTACCTATTGTATGGTCAGTTCAAGTGGGATCAGATTTCTCTTTGACCACTGGTTTTCTGAGAACAAGAACACTCATTCGTAAGGATTGTAGATTTCCGCGATGTCAGTACTCTCTCCTTGGCGGATATCAAACTACCAATGTGATAGCATTGAGCGGAGTGAGGAAGAGATGCTAAGAGTTGGTCTGTGTGAGCCTGTCAGAGCTGACTCCCACACACCCCTGGCTCAGTAGTTCAGGCAGAGAGAATATGCCGGACGAAAGCCCCACCTCTTCTGTTCTTTGGGAAGGTGGTTCAGCACCAGTTTTGCTCATCTCTGCCTTTGGGAGCAGGCTTTGAGCGCTTCCTTTATAAAATCACAGCAGCCCCTGAGGTAGTTCTCTCTCCCTACAAACACCCACAGATGAATAAACAGACAGGAAAACAAGCTGGTCTTTTCCTAAAGGTGGCTTCTGCGTCCCCTCCAGAGGTTTGGAGATGGCTTTCGATTTCAAAGTGGCACTCTATTCTTTTCCTTTTGGGTCCTGTCCCACATGGCATCCTGCATATCTTATCTTCCACTTACCAAATCCTGGCCGGCCATTCATCTCTGCCCCAAACTCTCAACACTCTGAGCAATGACTGGGTGAGCTCACCTTCAGTCAACTCCATGATGGAAAAAGAAAGAACGAGAGGTCCTATATCGAGGAGAGCCTTGTGGTTCTCCGTAGGCACGAGGCAAACAAACTCCCTTTATATCCTCCACTGAAGCTGCTGTTTTTAGATATTTCTTGCAATAATATTAAGTCAAACAAGCAGGTTGGCATACATGGAGGGTCATGCACATGGCGATACAATCAGAAACATGGGGAATTATAGTGAGTGGTTCTTCAGCTATGTGAGACTGACAATTCTTACTCTCAGGAAAGTATGCTTCCTCCCCCCTCCCCTCGGAGCAGACAGAATGTCAAACACAAGTTGTAATTGGGCTGTATGATTTACATACAGATTAATCCATTATTAGTCTAAGTGCGATTCTTGACTCGGCAAGGTGATATTTATCATCTACTTGCTTTGCTCACATAATCCAAGTGACTGTGTAACTTTAATTGTATTGCATGTTCTGGAAATATTGCCCATGATTACACCCTGTTTGAAAGATAATTAGGTGGTAATTAGCATTACAAGTTTCTTTTAAAAAATACTATCATTAGAGAGATTTCTAAATGAATTACCTGGCACTGGGGACTAGGTTTTCTTGGCATCAACACCTTTCTCCACAGAAGGGGCAGTGATATTCAAAGGCATTCTTAGGGAGAGCCTGTATTAGTTTGAAATTGCTACTGTAACAGATAACCACAAATTTAGTGGCTTAAAACAACATAGATTTATTACCTACTGTTTCTATAGGACAGAAGTCTGGCAGACCCGATTGGGTTTCTGTTTAGACTCCAAAGGCCAAAATCAAGGTTAGCAGGCTGCATTCCTTTCTGGAGGTGCTAAGAGATAGCCTGTTTACTGGCTTATTCAGGTTGTTGGCTGAATTCAGTTCCTTTCAGTTGTAGGACTGAGCTCCCTGTTTGCTCGCTGGCTAGCAGCTGAAGTCCACTCCAAGATATCTGAGGACTCCCGCATACCTTGCTTCATGCCCCCTCCCGCCTTCTAACTACCAATGGCAGGTTGAGCCCTTTCTAATGTTTTGGATCCCTCTTGCCTTTTCTTCTGGAGCACTCCTTTGACTTCAGCTGAGAAGATTCCTCTACTTTTAAGGGCTCATGTGATTAGATAAGGCCCACCTGGACAATCCAGGATAAGCTCCCTATTTCGGTTCTTTAGCCATAATCACATCAGTAAAGTCCCTTTGCCACAGAAGATAATGTACTCAGGTTCTGGGATTTGGACATGGACTTCTTGTGGGAGGGGGACATTGTCAGCCTCCCACAGAGCCAGAGACACACAGGTGTTTCATTGAGCCTACTACTGTTTCTCAGAGATGGTAGTAGTATAGTAGTAATCTCTGTTTGGGTGAGGGCACCCACCAATACCTTTGGAGTATTGAATCACTCCATCAGTAAAGGACAACTGAGTGCTTTGATGTCTAGAATATAAAGTTAATTTCTATTAAGTACCTTGTTGGTATTTTTGGGAGAGGGTGTGTCATAATGAGCTGTTGATTTTTAAAATATTGTATGGTGATTGCACATCTTCTTATTGAAGAAATATGTAATTGCATATTATGTATCTCTTGCCAGTCAAATGTAAGTCCATGAAAACAAAGACAATGCCTGTCTCATTCACTATGGTATCCACAGAGCCATGAAGAGGGCCTAGCATGGAGTTGCTCAATAATTGCCTGATAGATATTTATTGAAGAAAATACTTACCTAACAACTCCCTTGGTAGCACTTGGCAGTGCTTGAGAGTTCAGCAGGGAAAAAGACCTGATCTCTGACAGCCTGATCTCAGACATTAGACAATTAATTATAAATGGGGACAAAACAGAAAATCTTAAAAGTAGGATACACACCCCTTAATCACTCTATTTTAACTTACAGGATACAATTGTCCATTAATATTTTGATGCAGGGTCCAGACATTTTCTCTGAATAGGGCTGGCTGAGTGAAGTTCTACAGCTTCCTTCTTACATAAACCATACCCCAAATGCATCTTCTATGATTTGAGTTTTTTTCTTCTCTAAAATGGAGTGAAGACTCAAGATCAGGGGTTGGCAAGCTGTGGCCCAAGCCAAATCTGGCCTACCATCTGTTTTCATGTGGTTTCAAGCTAAGGATGGTTTTTACATTTTTTCAATGGTTGAAAAAACTGAAGAATAATATTTTGTAATATGTAAAAATGATATGGAATGCAAACTTCAGTGTTCATAAATACACTTTCATTGGAACATAGCTATACTCAGTCGTATAGCTATTGCTTATGACTGACTTCGTGCTTTAGTGACAGAGTGGAATAGTTGTGACAGATCGTATAGCTTGCAGAGCCTAAAATATTTATTTTCTGGCTCTTTAGAGAAAAAGTTTGCTGACCACTGCTCAAGATATGCGAGAAGTTAATTGAGTGCAGAAGATTCTTAGTAGATTCCTTCCCCAATTATTTTCATGGTGGTTTGTGTAAATGGAGAGGGCATCTTCATGGGGGGTCAATAAGATAGGCTTTTACCTATCAATTATTTTTTGATGATTCCACTTTATCAAATTTTTCCAGACATTCAATTTATTTTTCGTAGGAACAGTTTCTTTTATAATGTCATTAATGGTATCAGTATACACTATTCTTATTTAAATTATCCAATGATGCTAACAGGTACAAACTGCCATAAACCAGTTTGGAAGTGTATATGTATATCAAATCCCCATGATGTGCACTTTAAATATCTTAAAATCATATATGTCAATTATACCTCAATAAAGCTGAAATTTAAAAAAACACCAAACTCTTAGAATTAAAAAAAAAAAATCAGTTTGGAGATAAATACAGCTGACTCCTGGTAAGTGCTCATCTCTAGTGGTGGGGCCGCAGCGAGCACTGTCCTGGAGAGGAGTCTGCTAGCCTTCAGTTATAGATGTGGGGAGGTCTTCTGTCTCTACATTTATGGAGGAATGGAGAGGTCTGGTTAATAAGCAGATTAATAAGTGGAGGTCATCGATGAGATCTTTGGCATATAAGATTTGGTCCAAATTAACATAAATTTGCATGTTATAACTAGGACCATGCTATGTAGTTGTCATGTAGGTATCCCCACTCAAGGTACCTTGCATCTGAAATTTTGAAATTTCAGCATTATTAATGTGGGGACATATTTCATGTTACAGAGCCTCACATCTCTAATTTAAGAGCCTTTCTTGCTAGGAACTCTGATTTGACTTTCATAGAAATCCTGTCCTCTAGCCAGTATCAGAGTGAAATCCTTTACCCCCCTCTGCGCAGAATGCCATCAGTAATTGTAGTTGTTTTCAGTGCTTTTCTCAGAGAGAATGGTCCCCCTGTAATCTCTCAGTTCATCAGGGAGTAACATAAAATCTCCTTAGAATTTTTTTTTAATATGCTCAGTCATATACTTCTTTGCTCCCTTAAATCAGTATTCTTTCTCCTGAATATTAATTTAAATTTATTGAAATGAGGACAATCACTGCACAGTATCACGAGAATTAAAAAGTAACATTCCAGTCAGAAACAGGTGTTAAAAATAACATTGCTGTGGATTTGGTGTCACTTTTAGTTTAGAAACTTTGTCTTTGCATATTTCAATGGCTCCTTTAGCCCTGAAACGTCACCACTTCAATGAACAACTGGCCCATTTTTATATTATAAGGCCCTGGGATTCCAGAGGCAAAAGCAACCTCTATCCATCTTTTCTAATTTGCTTCAGTTGATGCAATATGAAAAAAGCAGAGCATTAAGGAAGGATCTTTTCTTTCTTTTTCCTTTCCCTCTCAGGAGCCAAGTTAAAATGGAATACAGTCATTAAAAGGTTATCTAGTGTAACAAGCTCTCTGCCAAAGGCAGAGCAGAAGGCTCTATTCCTCTGTGAGTTGTTTTATGAAGTAGCTCATGGCTGACAATCAGTGAACTAAATCCTTTGACAAGGAGAGATTTACAAGGACTTGTCTACAGAGACGAAGTGTTTCTACAGACTTGAGCAGAGCCGGGACCAGGGATTAGCAACCCTGCGCATAAATACGGCTTGCGGCTTCAGGATTCTGCAGCTGGGAGCTTTCAGTAGCCACTCTGTGTAAATATACCTATGGAATTGAGTTCTAAATACCACTGAGTTCTAAGTACTGACTGTGCTACATACAGCATTCATGTGGCTTCCAAGATCTGTGGATGGGTTAAAACGGTATCCTCCAGACACACATTCTAGCACTAGGGTTCGTTTTCCTGATCTCTTGGGAAGCTACAGTGCTTAAATGGCTCTTCTACCCTATACCACCCCCCCATCACTAAGGAAGGGGTTACCAAATTTAAGTTTTCACCCCAATCTCCTTTCTTCTGGCTCCCAACTATATATTGTCCTTTGTAGTTGGTGTTTCTTGGTAAGGAAATCTTTTAGGTGTTCCAAGTGGTGATAGCCCCACATGGTGTAGTGTGCTGTGGATGTTGGCTATGGTCTGAATGTTTGTGCCCCCGCTCCAAGTTCATATATTGAAATTCTACCTCCGGTGTGATGGTATTAGGGGGTGGGGACTTTGCAGGGTGCTCAAGTCATGAAAGTGGAGCCCTCATGAATGGGATTGATGTTCTTATAAGAGATCATATGGAGCTTCCTAGCTCCCTCTGCCACATGAGGATACAGTGAGAAATTGCAACCAGGAAGAGGGCCCTCACCTGACCATGCTGGCACCCCAGTCTTGAGCTTCTAGCCTCCAGAACTGTGAGGAGTAAATTTCTATTGTTTATAAGCTTCCAAGTCTATGGTGTGTGTTATAGCAGCCCAGATGAACTAAGACCACTTCAATTACTCATGCTTGTCTTGACATGGGTTTGAATATTCAAGGGTTAATTCTGCTGGGTCCAAGGGGGAGAATTGATGATCTGAGATGAACTGTACCAGCGACTTGAATGCATAGAATAAGACAGCTTGCAGGGGTATTGAGGATCATACGGGCCATCTCTGTTGTTTTTTACATGATAAAATTAGACCTAGAGAAGGTGAATGATTGATCCATGGCCACAGGGACAGTCTAGTCCAGTATGGGGACTAGAACCTTCAGACAACAGTAGACAATAATGCTTGTATGGTATCTGGATGTAGTAGGTAGAAGGATGTGCTCTGGAGTCAAATTTTCTGGGCTTAAATCGCATCTGTGTACTAGCTGTACAATCATGGGGAATGTATTTTACTTTTCTGTGCCTCAGTGTCCTCGACTGCAAATGGAGACAAGGGATGACTCCATGGGGCTGGTTTGTTTATTGAATTAGCAAATTCATGTAAATCACATAGAGGAACAATGCCTGGGAAGTAGTAAACACTCATGAAATGTAAGCTGGTGCTACCATTACTATCACTTCTACCTTACTACTGTGCTACAATATGTGACTGACTTCCCCCAACTCAATGCTATCTTAATTTTTCAAAAGACTCAAAGAGAAGAAATATATTCAGTTAAGCATTTGCATCTGAACGCTACATATGCATATATATATATGTATGTGTATGTGTATTACGCAGGTGTTTAAATCTATTGTGTTTATCATCTGTGTAAAGCTATTAAATAAGATCAATTTGTTCAGGGACCACTTTGTCCCTGAACAAAGTAGGAACTGACTCATATTTCATCACTCTCAAGGTGCTGGTCTGCATGTATTAGTAATCCATTTTGAATTTGCATGTGATCTTGTGGGGCACACACGATGATATGTATTACTGGGGCATGTCTGGGGGAAGCCACTTCTTTTCAGTAAGTTGAGACATACAGCAGACCAAATTTTCATTTTGTCTATGTGTAGTAGGCATGTAACATGAATTTACAAATACTAGTTATTCTTAGTGTTTTGTCTTTGGAGCAATATGAAACTGGTTGAATGGATCTACTTCTGTGCTGATTCAGTGTCCTCTGGCATAGCGAATTCAAAGATGGGATCCAGTAAAGAGAAGGCTGATGGCTTATACCAGTCTTCTTCTAAAGAACTTCACCTCATGGTTCTGCAGAAAGTATCTATTGAGAGAATGTTTACAGTAGCTGTGTTCATGATCACAAAAACCTGCAGGCAACCTAATGAGCATTGAGAAAAAATAAATGGAAAAACAAATTGGGTTGTATTTATATAGCAAGATATGTAGCAGTAAAAATGAATGGACTATAACAATATGCACCCATATAAATGCATGTCGGTAACATAATGATGAATAAAACCACAAATTCTGGAAGTCACGCATAGAATGGTATACTTTTTTTAATGTTTAATAGTAAACCTAAACAATATATTATTTAAGAATGTGTATATGGTAAAACTCTCCCTATACGTATATACATTTGTCTATTCATTTCTAAGTGACAAATAAGTGAATAAATAAAAATAAAGAAGACTATGCATTGCCCAGTGACAATATTGTAATATGATTAATCCAAGGCTGTGTACCTGAGGTCCAAGGGAAGAAAAAAAATAATGTTTTTGAGAAGAGTCATCTCACAGAGCCACTGTTTTGCAGGAAGGAAGACTCCAGCCTGCCGTGTGTGCTGAGCAGAAACCACAGAGTGTGACCCAGGAGTGGGAAACTGTTATTTAAAAGTCCTTAAATGTTTTTTGTTTTATTTGATAACATCTGTCCGCTGTAGCCTTTTCCGCTCTGTGATTTCCGGCCAAGACATTGCTATTTGTATTTGAGTCCACGGGGTAAGGCTATGAAATAGCCTTTGTAGGACTTTGTTGAAAAGAAATAAAGCCTGGGCACATGCCCGTTCCCTCCAGTCAGTCCCGCTGAAGCCCAGAGTGGGAAAAAAGGCAACAGATTCTGAGGCTCATCCTTCAAACTCACAGAAAAAAGCCAAGTTAATCCTTTCTTCTACCCCTGGCGCCTCTTTCATGTCTGCTGTTTGTTTCCTTGCTCTGGTGAGCGAGGAGGGACGAGGCCCAGAGCTAGGGATAGGGCACGAGAAGAGGCACAGCTTGGCCCCACGAGCCACCTGACAGCATGACAGGTTTGAAGTCAGTGTCTGGGTTTCTCTTCTTCCTAAACGACCAGCCTTTGTGGACTTCTTAGTCTGAATAATAATTAGGAGCAAACTTGCCTATCAGAAAGTGCAACGGTGAGCTTCCAGGAAAGCTGGAGCTCAGACCCTGTTTTCTCTTTGTCCTTATCTCTTGTGATGACAAGAAAGGCATACTTGTGAGATAAGCTTGGCCTCGTGAGCTGTTTCTGATGTTTTGACTTGGAATGTTCCAGCCTGCAAAACTTTGTTCTTCGGGTCTGATGTGGAGAAGTTTGAATTACTCCTACCTCTCTGCAATGTTGAGTGAAAACTACCCTCCCCACGGCCCAGGGGAAAATGAAGCCAGTGCCCCTCAGACTTTTCCGCCAGATTCCCTTTAGCAGCAAGGGACAGAGAACTTGTGCCTCCAGAGGTCTGGCAGCATAAGCCAAAGTGGGTGCTACCAGTTCCGTAGTTTTGGGAAGCAGTATGTTTTCTCTTAATGAAAGCTTGGCTTCCACTTCATGATACCCTCCCCCTTTTTTTCTTTTGGATGTAGTATAGTTGGCACACGAGTGTTTCAGATATACAATGCAGGGATTGGACAGTTGTATACAGTATGCTCTGTTCACCACAAGCACAGCCACCATCTGTCTTCGTACACTGCTGGTGCAATCCCACCCGATAGCTCTCATCCCCGTGACTCATTCATTTCTTGTTAGCCTGTATCCGGCACTGCCCTTCACTCATTTTGCCTATCTCCTTACCCTCTACCTATGTTTGTTTTAATAGAAAAACATTTTTTCCTTCCCTGTTTTCCAAAGAAAAAGCTTCTTCTCTTAGTCCTTCGGTTATTCTGAGATTTCTGATGTTTCTGGAGTATATCACTGGTATCTCCAGGAGGATACCTACTTCACTTGGAAAAGTACAGTGAGACTGTATCAGAAAGTGGTGATGTAATGTATGTTCCCTCCCCTCCTTCTTCCTCCCCGCTTCCCCTCCCTTCCTCCCTCTTTCCTTTCCTTTCCTTTCCTTTCCTTTCTTTTCTTTTCTTTTCTTTTCTTTTCTTTTCTTTTCTTTTCTTTTCTTTTCTTTCTTTTCTTTTTCTTTCTTTCTTTCTTTCTTTCTTTCTTTCTTTCTTTCTTTCTTTCTTTCTTTCTTTCTTTCTTTTTCTTTCTTCTTCCTTCATATGCCTAGTGGTTCCACAAAGAAAATTTTTTAAACTTAAATTGATTAACTCAATTTAAATTGATTGATTCCTCAGTAATTATTTGACCAAACTCAAGATCAAACCACAGATGTGTAACCAGTAGTGGCTAATTATTACTTTGTTGTATGAATGAGATACAAAACAAACTAAATACTATTGTAATGTGTAGATACAAAACAAACTAAATATTATTGCAATGTGTAGAAATTCTTAGTACATGATACTTTTTTTTGGAAGTAGCTGTAATTCATCTTTTTTAAATTTGGAGAAATATAAATAAAACACAGGTGAGGGTGAAAGGAACAGTTGCAATAATGCTATATGACAATATATTTGACTGAATTAATAATCTAAGAGCCTTACTAAAATTGATGGTCTGCTTTTTTTCCACATTTCTTCCCATTTTTTTTCTCTTCATCATTAGAATTATCTAAAAAGGCACTTATACCACATTCTATTTGTATGGAGCTCCTAAATTTATATAACCAGCTGTCACCTCTCTTCTGAGCCCCAGAGTAGCATATTCCACTTAAATATCTTTATGATGTTTAAGAAATATCTTGAATTTAACATGGTAAATGTAGAACTCTGTTTCCCATTTCAGTAAATGGCACTACAAAATTCCCAGGTACCAAAACCTCAGACCAGATAGGCTTTCTTTCCTAGTTTGTACTTTTTGTCTGCCATCTCCTCTCATTCCCCCAGGATCTGGAGTGGATTTTTTATTGTAAATCACATTATGCCACACGCTTGCTCAGAGCTCTGGCCTGGTGTCCATGCCCCAGAGTGTGCTTTGCCT
Source organism: Martes martes (assembly GCF_963455335.1). Lineage (NCBI taxonomy): Eukaryota > Metazoa > Chordata > Mammalia > Carnivora > Mustelidae > Martes > Martes martes. The sequence continues at coordinate 27,507,850 of NC_137898.1, read as the reverse complement.
GAGTGGGATGGGCTCCATGCCTTCTCTTATTCCTCCTCCCCACCCAACTCCTCTTGGTCAGTTTGCTTCAGCCCTGCTGGCTTTATTTCTGTTTCTGGGAGTCTGGTTTTCACCCCGGAAACTTTGCACTTAATCCTTGCTTTGCGTAGACTGGATGCTTCTCGATCTTTCCACAGTCAGGTCTTTTGTATCACTCATGTCTCAACTCACATGCCACTTCCTCAGAGAGACTTCTCCTGACCAACTTTAAAAAGTAGCACCATCCGCTCCATCACTCTTAAAGCATTACCCAGTTTTTTCTCTTCCTAGTGTTTATCACCTTCTAAAATTATCCTGTTAGTTTATCTGCAGACTACCACATAAGCTTCATCATTGTGGGGACATTTTCTTTGTTGTTCAGTATTGTATCACCTGACTTAGTAAATATTGCATATTTGTGAATGGCTGGACCATCTTCCACTGACTTCAGTGAGTCTCATAACAACCCTTTGAGGTGGACACTGTTACGACTTTTTTCCAAGGGTTGGTATCTAAATTTATTGGTGCATCTTTAATGCCTTTTAGCAGGTTCATAAGACATGTTTGTTAAAAGATTGCATAATTCTCATTTTACAGGTAAGGAAGTCTCAAGGTTTCTAGAAGCCAAGTGACATTCTCCACTTTTAAAAAGTATATAAATGGCACAGTTGGGTCTCCAACATTTGTCTTCAGCCTCTTGGCTCCTAGCTATTTGTTATTTCCATTCTAATTTGTTGTTTCCTCAATGGAAGGAAGTGTCCCTGGTAAAAAAAAAAACTCTTAGAAGAAAAATACTAGATGGTGCTTATTCTATCCCACAATAACTGATGGGAAGGAGAATAGTTAGGTGCTCAGAGATTGAATCATTTTTCCCAAAAGCATGTAATCAATGTATTTTTCATTGCTCTCTGTGATGTCCTTATTGTTCAGACAGTTCTACTGTGGGATCCATTCATGTCCTAGTAAGAATCCTTGACATAATAAGGTTGGAAATATCATTTTAACACATTAACTATTGTCTTTGCCGAGTGGTGTCTTTCTTGGTTCTCTCTACCTAGCCAAGTCCTACTTATCCTCCATTTGGTAAGTAGAAAGCTTTTTTTTTTTTTTTTTTTTTTAAAGGCTCCCTGCTGAGCAGGGAGCCCGATGCGGGGCTCGATCCCAGGACCCCGGGACCATGACCCGAGCCAAAGGCAGAGGCCTTAACCCACTGAGCCACCCAGGCGCCCCAATAGAAAGCTTTTTGAGCACAAGACTTTATCTTGGTAGTGATATTTAATAGAGATTATCCAGCCAGTCTTTGGCTTAACATTATATGAGCTCTAGTTCAGGCTCTGTTGCTTGCTAGTTTTGTGACCCCACAAAAATCTTCAGGTTTCAGTGTTCTCATCTGTTAAATGGACATAATAATAGCATGTACTTCCAAGGATTGTTAGAAGAATTAAACAGTGTAGTGCCCGATAAGCCCCTCGCCTGGAATCTAGCACTGATGAGTTTTTAAAGCAGCCAGCTGTTACTACTTTCTGTCTTTGTACTTTTGGTACCTAAGCACAGACCTGGCGTGGTAGTCATATAAAAATGTTGGTTAAACGGATCCAGAGACCATGTTATCCTCTAGATCTTTAACAAATTTGAAGTAGTTTCATCCCTGCCATCAGTTTCTAGGGTAAACTAGAATCAAGAATTGTCCCTCTTGCTTCTCCTAACACTTGCCATACGTTGCCTAACCGAACCCCATTTCTGCCCTAGAGCTATTTGGCGGAATTCACAACATATATGGATTCTTTCAACCTAAATTACTGCAAACCTGAAAAAGTGTATTGTTGAGAGAGCCTCTGCTTTCCGGTTTGACTTTAAATTGTCAGATTCTTATTTATGGGATGATGATGACGCCCTTCCTAAAAGCTGATCTTTTTGTCTCAGGCCAAATTACCCACTATTAGCCTCTCTCTTGAGCATCTGCCTCTTGATCCTAGCATGCTCTGTCACCTTGTTTCCTGTGTTGATGGAAACATATCATTTTTCAGTATTGCCTTTAAGCTGAGAAATTCAAAGATGGTTTTCAGATTTTCGGAGTCAGGAGGTATACGCCATCTGCTGCCTTCTTTTGGATTTAGTGCTGCTGAAGGGGAAACCCAGCACATTTTCTGTTTGCCAATTAGAGGGGAATAACTGGGGAGTCTTCGGTAGAGAGACTCATTTCATGGGCGTATATTGTTCACACAGATAGAGAATCTACATTTTTCATGTTACCAGTTTTAGTATTGTGTTTGAATAAAGCAGAGATATTGACGGGACACTAATTGGTCAGAAGAAAGTATGACTTTGCTTGAATAAAGCAGAGATATGGACGGGGCACTAATTGGTCAGAAGAAAGTATGACTTTGTTATCTAAGATGCTCATTCAAAAAAAGACAAGAAAGCCTAGGGAACTTAAGTGAATCAATAGTGAATCCCTTGCAGTACAAGATCCCATGTTTTTAGCTTTCTTCTGTTTATCAGTCTTTGTCCTCTTTCTGTATATGGAGTTCTTTTTCTTTACAGTCTCAAGCTCTGTGAGAAGATAACTTCTTTTCTTAGTTGGATGATAGAAGAAGAGTTGTGTCAAGCATTAGAAGAATGATATTGGGTAATCAGGCTGTTTGTTTGTTTGTTTTTAGGTGGGGAGGGGGCAGAGGGAGAGGGCAAGAGAAAGAATCTTAAGCAGGCTCCACTCCCAGCTCAGAGCCTGACATGGGGCTTGATCTCACAATCCTGAGATGATGACCTCAATCAAAATCAAGAGTTAGACTCCTAACTGACTGAGCCACCCAAGTTTTTAAAAATGTGAACAGTGACATCAAGTAAACTAGAATATATTCAACCTTGATCTTCCCAGAATCATATCCCAGATTAATGAACTCATTTAGCTGTGAGGGAAAGAGGAAATGAATTCATCAGAAGCTCTCTTAACTGATTTCTGCTTCCTTTGTTCCCCCACGTGAATTAAACTATTTCTCCACAAAACATAGTTGACCCATCACATCTACTGCTCATTCCTGGGTAGTGGACCACTCTCTAGTGCCTTTCACAGCTCCCGTCCCAGGATTGAGTGGTGTGGTCACCAGGACTTGGTTGTGCTTATTCTATACCTGTGTATGCCATTGTACTTATATTATGAAATTTAAGATCATGGAAACCAAAAGTATGATTTTTAAGAAAGAGGTTATTGTTCCTGTGGACAACCAGCTGCACGATTTGAAAATTGTTGATAAAATGAGTTGATAAAAAGGAAGTTGCTGTTGAACAAAGTGTCCAACCACTTTAAAGGATTAGAAAAATAATAAAAATATAGGAGAATGTCATGCTTGATTCCTTTGCAAGTGTCTTCAACCTCTTGCTTTATTTCAAAGAAGTTACAACCACAAGTTTAGATGATTCTTATGGTGAAGTATTGTTCAAGAACGAAGACGGAGTTCTCTGGTCCGTGCATCTATATACTTGAAGGAGTATATTGACTCTGAATAGAAAGACTAGAGAATGAATGCACATCTATACGTTTTAAGTTAAAATAAAACGTCAGAATTGTGTATGTATATTTTGGGGGTTTATTTTACCTTACTTTTCCAAATAACTGACTATCTTAGGCACTAACCAACCAGATAAGAGGGCTTTTACTCACAAACTCTGTGGGATTGAAGGTGGAAATGGAACAGAGAGATGTGAGTTCTCCAAGGTCTCATGACTTCCTGTTCCAAGGCCTGTTTCCTTCTCTCTGAAATGAAACTGTTGGACTCAACAAACCTCTGAGTTCTGTCTCATTCTTATATTTTATGTTTCTTCATTTCAAATTGGCAAAAGTGATGACCTTTCCTATTTTGTGGCCTGCTGAATGGTTCTGCCATTTCCTGTACTTCTATCAGCTATACTTCTTTGAACATTGTATTGACCCTACAACATTTATTTGATTTTCACCCTGATCTCTTGTTAAACATTCAAAAGATGCTTGTCTGGAGGAAGAATCTAGATTTGGTTCAGTTTGTCTTATAGCCATATTAGAGCACCTTACTCCCTCGGTTAAGATCCTTCAAGAACTCACCCTTGAATATAAGGCTTTGTCCACATTCCTTAAGCATGCACCTGAATTCATCCATCGTCACACACCTGCACTTAATACCCATGCCTGACTCTGTGCACTTCTGTTACTACTGAATTGGCTGTTTTATGCCTTTAAGACTTTGCACATGCTGTTTCCTCTGTCTAGAATGCTCATCCTCTCTTTTTTACCAGGTGAACTCCTTCGTGTCCTTAATGACTCAGTTCTGGTGTTTTCTCCTTCAGGGAGTCTTTGCCTCATTCCCCCAGGTGAGGCAGTTTCTTCTTCTGTGTGCCCCTTGGAGATCTAAATCTCCTTTTGCCATTTTGATATCGTTTCTTCCACTAAACCATAAGCTCCTTGAGGAAAAGCACAATGTTTTATTGATGTTTGGCCTAGCGCTTCCAGTTTCTAGGAAGTGGTTCAAAGATGTTTGATCAAATGCGTTATTGCAAATATGGAAATTTGGGACTGGATATAAAAGAAATATCCAGACTGCCTAGCTCAAGACCTTCATTTTATGCGTGAAGAAACTGAGGCCCAGAGCAGTTCACAACTTTGTCTGGTGTCTGGTATCAGTACCGGAAGCTACGATTTGTCCTGCTGTGTCTTGGCATTAGCCTCCCTCCCTGGGATTCCCCAAACTCAAGAGCATCTGGCTCACAAATTTACAGGGAAATTTATTTATTGAACAAGACATTAAAAACTGGCATCGTGGAGAGGATGTTGGAATGTTTTTACACCAGCTCAGATTTCAAAAATGAATAGAGGTGGAGGCCTGGTCAATAAGGTTTTTTTCTCAGTTATCTAAGTGGGCATCCTTCTGTCTACATCCCAAAATAGCTACCACAAGCCATCATGAGAGATACTTCTTGATGTTTCTCTTCAGGGTCTCATGCAGTGATCACCTTCTCTTTTTCTGGAGGCTTGAATCTTTGTATGGCCAGTTATCACTTGAATGCCTTCATCTGGATCAAAACCCTGATGATACTGATTACCGGGTAACCTCAAGGTTACATCAAGCTCAAGGATTCTAACTCTGACTATCCTACCATACCCCGACTCTAAATGGAAAATTATAAAATGTTTTAGTAGAAGGGAATGCAGAATGTTATTGAGCAGAGGATTAATCATTAGAAAGGTAGTGCTCAAAAGGAAATTAAAGGAGGAGAAGAATTATGGGCAAGGCAAGTTTTAAAAACCCAAGCCTTAAAGGTTTGTGTCACTTAAGCTTAGTGCCCGTAAAGTTAGAGATAATTTATTATCCAGACTGGAACGCTTGTGAGAGTGGAAGAGAGGACTGTTTGTAGTGATACGAACATAAACCACACTGCCCTGGTGAAATCAGGTCATATGATTACCCTAAATAAAGTTCACCTCCATCTTTCTGTGGTTTCATGGCTTCATGAACATTCTCCCAGACAAGACAAGCCCAGCAGTTGGGCCAAAATTGTCAGATGAGCTGATCTAGTTTAAACCTTTTCCCGCTCCAGCCGGTCCTGATGCTCCACTTCTGTAGATCTCCATTTCCCAGCTGCACACGCTTCATTCTTTCACTTGTTACATGGTTTCTGACCCCACTGGTTTTCAGAGTAGCTTCGGGGTAATTCTACACTTTAGGTCTTTCATGAATGTCTGATTTACATTTAAGTTTTAGAAAATACATTGTAAACTCATCATTATTTGACCATCATGGTCAAGGGAAGGCCAGGGAGAAGAAATAGATTAAAATGGTGCTTTTATTTTTTTAAAAATTTTTAAAATTTAAGTTATAGGTAATTAACAGGGAGTGTAATATTGGTTTCTGAAGTGGAATTCAGTGATTCATCACTTACATACAGTACCCAGTGTTCCTCACAAGTACCCTCCTTAATACCCGTAACCCATTCAGCCCATCCCCCTCCCACTGCCTCCATCAACCCTCATTTTGTTCCTTATCGTTAAGAATCTCTTATGGTTTGTTTCCCTCTCTCCTTTTTTTCCTTTTCTCCCCTTACCATATGTTCATCTGTTTTCCTTCTTAAATTGCAAATATAAGTGAGAGCATATGGTATTTGTCTTTCTCTGATTGACTTATTTCACTTAGCATAATATACTCTAGCTCCATCCATGTCGCAGCAAATGGCAAGGTTCTTTCTGATGGCCAAGTAATATTCCATTGCATATTTATTAAAATGGTGTGTTTTAAATCACTCCCTTTAGTAGTAACTTGTTGAGCAGCAACAGATAACTAATACAGTGACTCTTCCATAAGGCCAATTTCAATCACAGTCTTGGTCTTTTTTCTTATATCTGGGGTGGCGGACGAGTTACCGAGGTTGCACAGTTAAGCACACTATGGCTGAAATCTGGTCTTCTTACTCTAAGATCCAGGTTTGCTTCTATAGCTCATTATTTACAGGCAGAACTCTGATAGTCTCATAGAACTCTTGATCAAGTATTTGAACTAAGTCCAAACTACTGATTGGAAACAAAACAAAATAAACTTTGGCTTTTCTTTTCTTGCCATGTACTGCCTGTATCTGAGTCAAAGGACGGTTTAAGATTTTTAGTTTTTTAGTGAAATACTAGTGATGCTGTCTACCCTTGGGAACTTACACATCTCCTTTCAGTGAGCAGCACAGGGCATGTGCATGGAAGGACCGCAGTGTGAATTTGACCGTTACACACTGCTCCACCAGAGTCCTGTTGAGAAAATCGGTGTTCCAATCCTAGAGGCCGTTGAACCGTTTATTTTGCCAGATTCTCTAGTTTTTATTGTGGTATCAGAGCACATCACGAGTTAGCTACCTACTGGAGTTTATTACTCTGATTCTGTGTAGAAATTCCTTGATGAAACTACAATTTGAAATTATTCCCTAAACTTTGAAATGAGGAATGGTCATGAATAGAACTACCTTTATCAGCTTTTGTAAAACTGTTGTCAGTGGTACCATTAGTTTGTTCTTCAGTGTTCTCTCATTATGATAAATTCTTTTCAGTTCAAAGGTAGCAAATGGATGTATTTCCCTAGTGAACTGGGCACATGTCTTTTTAATAAACAATAAGAAATGTGTAACATTTTTTGCTTTGTCTGCTAGGAAACACAGCTATTTTATGATTGGTTATATAGTAACTATCCTTAGCCCAAGTTTGCTGCTATGTTTCTTTTTGGTACTATGTCTTATAACTTGGAATTTATTTAATTTTCTTTAAACTTTTTTTTTTTTTTTTTTTTTTTAGTGGTTGCGTAATTAATTTTCTTTCAGTAGTTCCTGTGGTTTTTTTTTCTTTTTCTTTTTTTTGCTTCTCTATTTTAAGCTATGCCTTTTTTTTTTTTTTTAAGATTTTATTTATTTATCTGACAGGGAGAGATCACAAGCAGGCAGAGAGGCAGGCAGAGAGAGAGAGAGGAGGAAGCAGGCTCCCCGCTGAGCGGAGAGCCCGATGCGGGGCTCGATCCCAGGACCCTGAGATCATGACCTGAGCCGAAGGCAGAGGCTTTAACCCACTGAGCCACCCAGGCGCCCCTAAGCTATGCCATTTTTGGAAGTAAGTGGCAAAACGCTGTTTCTTAAATGTTTGCGAAAAGGTTTTATTAAATTAAACAGGGAATATTTATTTCATTTTTTCCCCCATCTGTATTGTGAAAACCTGGTTATAAGAGACTGAAATATTTTCCTTTGATAATTTTAGAATAAAATAGAAAATAAAAATAACAAAATTTAGAATAAAATAGAATAAGGTATATCTTATTTGTCTTCATCCATGTTGTTGAATAAAATTGAACTGAGGTTTGAAAATGAGGAAAGTAAGGAGGGGCGGCATGAGGGAGTCCAGCTTGCACATGGAGCAATGGTGGGCGTGGTTGTTTCTGGAGGGGAGCGTGATGGGGCCCACTGTGTGCTTCTCTGGGCACTTTTGCTACCAAGTGGGGTCCCAGTGGTGTTTTTAGTGGAGAAGCCCCCTTCTGTGGTTGGTGTTCTTTCTGCTGGAGGAGCTCCTTAGTCAGCGCCTCTTAACCCTCTCAGCGTTTCTGTGAGTTACCAGGTATCCTTTAACAGATGCTCTTTTCTTTCTTACTTAACCTGTCACAACAGATTTTATACTGTGCAGTTAAGAAGCCTGACCAACACAGGCTTATCAACCTGTGTTGATGTACATGGCTCAGAGGCTACTTAAATAGCAACAGTGACCGAGGTGGATCAGTGCAGGCGTCAGGGAACAGTGCGGCAGATGGGCAGAGGAAAATGCTTGCCTTCCTATAAAGGCATTCAAGTCCAATTAAAAAAAAAAATTCTCTTCACCCAAACGAACTTGGTTGGATCTGCTCCGTGCATTTGGCTGATGGGGCTACCCCTGTGTGATGTGTGACCCTCAGATTGAATGGAGTTGAGGTTATGTTATTTCTACAATTCCTTACTCGTCTTCTTTTGAACTTTGCATTTTCCACCTCTATATTTTGCCATCATAGCAACATGCCTGTGAGTCTGTGGATGCTCTGGAGTTTCTCAGAGATTAGCTTGCACTGATTTTCCTTGTGGTGAGGCCAGTCATGATCCCAAGTAAGAAGAAAAGAATCAGCTCCTGTGTGGTTGGCCGATGACAGCAGCTCTTCTCTCTAGCAAATCCTTGTCCCTATGTCACAGAGAAGGGGCTCCCTGGAAAACTCTGTGTCCTAAGTGTATTTTAATGTCCCAAATCGTTCCTGGTGGAAACCTAGCTAACATTTCTAATCCTACGATATAGCAGAAATGGGGGGTCTGTTGCAAGTGACATGCCTGAAAATTACATCTGAAAAGAGTGATTACTAGGGGAACTGCTGGCCAGTTTTCGGAGTGACAGGTGTCTGGGATGATGTTCAGGAAAACTGTCATGTGTTTCATCCTTGTCCTCAAGAGCAGATTAGCATTAGTCCTTTGAAGAGTAAGATTCAGCACCTAATAGTCTTCTCTGTGTTTCATCCAGAGAGATGCAGTGCTTTAAGACAACATTTTATCTGTGGTTTGAAAACTGTATTTGGATTGCCTTCTGTCTTGTGATTCATATGTGCATAATGTCCTTCCTCCTCATTGGAACACTGCATCTACCAGCCTCATTATCTCTAATAGACCTTTTAGCTCTCTCAGGGTTATGTGGTTTCAAAGTATTACAAACTCATTCATGTCACTCTAATTTAAACACGATATTGTTGTTATTACTGCATCTATTTTATAAACTACCCCTTGGCTTCCTTTTTCTACATACTGTGTGAATGAGAAGTGGAAGATAACATTCCAATCAACTTCAGAGCTAAAAAGTCTGGGTAATTGCATTTGACAAATGTTGAAACCTCAGATCTCAAATACTTGCAACACTTTCCTTTCTGACACCAACAATAATGGAAATGTCCTGGTGCTAATGAAGAGTTTGTACTATGAGCCCTTGAACATGATCCAAATTGTTGTCATCAGGCATACACCATTCAGGTTTCTTGGTATTTCTTTATATTTCAACTCAAGTCAGGCATCCATTTTTTTCAGAATGACAAAGATATTTTTGTTCTAGACATAAGTCCTGGAATCTCTGAAAAAAGGCAAAAACAAGGCAAGGTATAGAGAGAGTGTGGGAATAAAAAGAGATGGTAATGGTCGTGTATATAAGAAAGTCAGTCTTATGTGGTTGGTTTTCTTTAGCTCCCACAGACGCAAGAGGAAAGATAACCATTAGGGGTATCATTCTCGAACAGAGAAAGTGCTGCTTAAAACTATAGATTCTCAGGGTTGGGAGAAGGTTAGAAATGGTCTTGTCCAATCTCCTTGATTTGCAGGCAGAGCAATGTGGTTGAGAAAATCATAGCAACCTGCCTAGGAAGGATGTGAATGTGAGGTAGGGGGAAGTTGATAGAGAAACAGATTCTCCATGACAATAGCTTCTTGGAAGGGAACAATGAAGAAGTGAGAGTAAGTGCCTTCAGTGAGGGACATTAATCACCAGTGGCAGAAATGTACCAGAAAAACGTTTTTTGAAGTATCTTCTGACTTCCTCCCTTCCCTTCCCTTCTTCCTTCTTTCCCTTCTTTTGTTACTCTTGTATTTACCCCCTGCAGCACTTTTACCATTAATTCTAAGGCATAGTAGAAACTCTACTGGGCTAATTTTCCCCCAAGGGCACATTTGGCAATATCTGAAGACATTTTCTGTGGTCACAACTGAGGAGATTGCTATTGGCATCTAGTGGGTAGACACTGGGGTGCTGCCATGCATAGGACCCACTGACTCTGACCCAGAATGAAAAAATTTCTGATCTAAAATGTCAATAGTATTGAGGTTGAGATATTGGAAAAGATAAGAGGTTAGGGGATCTTTGGAAGGAAGGAAAAGCTATGATATGAGTGCTTATCAGTGTCTTGCATATCATGACACTGTCCATGAGACTCATGTCCTCTCTTGGAGGACATACTCTCCTAGAGAGTACGTCACTGCATAGGACATCCAGCTACAATTCTGAATCCACCAGGGCCTCAACAGGAGACATACACAACTCTCAAATGCCATGTGAGATAAGTTTAATAAAGAACCTATTTATAAAGCTGGGAGTAGGGTTAACAGAAATAAACAAGGGATGGAAAAGTGTCTTGAATACAGCAACGATCTGAAGTAGGGAAGAGGAGTATGTGGTTATTGGAACCCATCGGTATCTCCAGCTATAGGAAGAATCTTTAGTAGAGAAAGGAATCCCTGCCAACCTCTGGCCCAGTAGGGAGGAAGCCAGGGATTACATACCCTGATCTTGGTCTCTTTGTACCCTCTGATTGCTTGCTGGTAATTCCTTCTAATCAACTGCACTGGAAACCAGAAGGCAAAAGAGCTTATTTAATAGAGCCCTTAGGGATGCCTGGTTGGCTCAGTCAGTTAAGCAGCTGCCTTTGGCTCAGGTCATGATCCTGGGGTCTTGGGATTGAGCCCTGCATCAGGTTCCTTGCTCAGCAGGGAGTGTGCTTCTCCCCCTGCCTGCCACTCTGCCTGCTTGGGCTCTCTCTCTGTCAAATGAATAAATAAAATCCTTTAAAAAAATAGAGTTCTTAGAAGTTAGCCTACTGAAACACAGAACAGGGTAGAGAAGGGGTCTGTAGGGGAAAATGGAGAATATCTAAAACAACTATGTTTGTAGATTTTCTTCGAGTTTGATAACATGGGATCTGAGCTGTACTACACATAATATGTGTGACCTTGAACAGGTTACATAACTTTTCTGTAAATTAGTTTCCTCTTCCATATTTTGTTCTACCTTATGTAGTTTTGAGGATGAGGGGTGATAATGCATGTAAAGTACTCATAATAGTACCAGGCATGTAATAAGTGCTCAGCAAATGTTAGTGGTTAATTTTCCTGGTGATTTGTTCTCCAGCAGGACAGACAGCAGCGGCTATGATTTGAGGATGTTGTAAAACAGAATTTACTCTCCATCTTTAAGAGTATGCCTTTCTGGGGGAATCCTGAACATGAGTAGGAGAATTGGTTAAACTCTACATTATTGTACCATTGATTTCACACTTATTTAATTTTGCATGTAAGTCTGCTACCATCTTCTTTAGGGTATGATGTTGAGAATTGCCCTCCTAAGGGCATTGTCCAGTTGTAAATTAAGTGACTAATTTTAGGATCTCATAGCTGTTGCAGTGTTCAGTGATTGGATTGGGTGTCTTAAACACATAATTGACCCTTCAGTGAATTTAGAAACGAAAACTGGTCCGTCTAGTTGTTTGGTGTATAGATGCTGTTGTGTGCCTCCTACATCTCCCCTGCCTCCTTTCAGGATGGAGGCACCTATTTCTCCAGCTGTTAGAACTGTTGGTGATTGACAGCTGTCAGTGACTTCCTCTCTGAGAATGGCCACCTCCTCCATATCTCCATACGGGTCTGGCTGTCTTGCCCTCCATTTGAGGCAATTTTAAGAGGTCATCCCATCTCCCTAGTTCCCTGTGTGATCAGCAGAAGCCTTTGCTGTGATTGCAATACAGTTTAATTGCACAATTATCCCCCACCCCCACCCTGTACAATTCTGCTTTCCTCTCTCCCAGGTGCTGATCCTAATAATCTACTCCAATAAACTTCCTGCATTCAAATCTCCATGTTGCAGTCTCTTTCCAGACACATTTTACCTGCAGCATTTGGGGTCAGGAGTTCTTTTCTATAAACCTTTCTGCTGACTTTTGTGCCATCTGGAAGGCTCATTAGGTATTTATTGTGATGAACAATGGCCACTTAAAAAGTTGACTCTGGGTTTGGGGTGATAGGATTTTCACAGAAGTCACCATTTGAGTCTCCAGGATTGATTTGGATGACAGCCCCTTTCCCTCCTCTGCTGTTCTGTGTGTGTTCCACCAAAGCCATATTCTCCATCAGAGAGGACAACTTTTCCAAATAGAGAACTATGCTTTAGTTTTATAATGGTTGAGTTCCCACTGCAATACCACCATTCTAAAGACCAATTTGATTTGGAAATTTTATTATGGAATTATATATTCCAGTTAACCAGTGCAGAGGCAATAAAGCTCCATTTTGTACTTCGCACAGTGAATCATTGTGTTTGTGCCACATTTTACAGTGTTCGTGTTCTGTCTTTGTTTGGGTTGTAATAATAAAATAGCGCTGGGTCACTTATAAAGTACAAACGTTTATTTCTTACAAATCGAGAACCTGGAAAATCCACAATGATGTGCAGCAGATTTGCTGTGTGGTGAGGACTTCCTGATTCATAGACTCTACATGTTTGCTGTATAGGAAACTCTTTGGGGGTCTCTTTTATAAGAACATTAATCCCATTAATGAGGCTCCACCCTCATGACCTAATCAAAGGCCCCCAAAGGCCCCATCTCCTTGGACATTAAGACTTCAACGTATGAATTTTGGTGGCGCACAAAGCAGACTGTGGTGGGTTCCCACCAAAAAACTGCCATTCTAAAGACCAATTTGACTTGGAATTGTTATTATGGAATTATATACTCCCATTAACCAGAGCAGAGGCAGTAAAGCTCCATTTTGTACCCTGCACAGTGAATCCTTGCGTTTGTGCCACATTTTATAGTGTTCATGTGTGCTTAGAGCTCCTTAGGCAGAAATGTCCACCCGAATGAGGCGTGAGATGACAGTAGTGCCGTTGCCTCATGGCCTGATGTGGCTCATTAAAGCTCTTACTCTACTTTAACACTGCTTCATGAGTGTTGGTTTGGCATATACTGTTATGATTAAGAGAAAATGTGGCTCCATTAGCAAAGTCTGCCTTAAGAAATAGCAGTGCCTTGGGAGCTCGCAGATGTCTGAGGCATTGGGTTGACTTTGCCCAGCCGGGGACACACTTCCCTTTGGCCAGCTGGTTGCAGCAGGTGTGACAGCAGCAGCGTTGCCCACAGCGCATGCTTTAGAGTGTGATCCATGAGTTCTCCTTATAATGGCGCTGACTTGATTGTACTCACGGCTTTTATGAAGATCTGCCAGGCTTTTGGGGCAGGTTTTGTTCATGGGCAAGTAACCCAATAGTGCTTTCTCCTGTGGCTACAAGCTGGTTAGCCTCTGGTATTTCCACATGGCTCCTGTGCCTCCGTTCAAGGTCCTGCATCATAATCAGGTTATATCATCCAGTTTTTAAGTTTAAGGGCTTTCAGTACGGGAAGCAAATACACCACCTTGGTTCTGGATTGAGACATCCTTAGAGAAAACGAGAGATCAGTGTAATATTTCTAAAATGGTCAGGCTTTTTCTTTTTTTTCTTTCCAGTTTTGTTTTCAATTAGTACGTTAGCCTCCTTTAAATTTTAGGTAAGACGTGCACAGACTTCCACATTTTAGAGAGGATACAAATGTTTGCTTTGAAATGGGCAGCCGGTTCTAACTGGGATCAGTTTTGAAAAAAATATTTACAAAAGGTTTGTAAAGGGAAAGAATACAATTGAATCCCAAGTATACGGGACCCAAGCAAACTTGAATTGTCCCCATGGCTCTCAGAGGGAGGGATGCTTTCATACCCCAGAGGGTTTGATGAGTCAAGTGAAGTGTATACAGTGTGACTAATATGGTCTGTTAGACCAGGGCACAGATGGGTGTTTCAGTCACTAGGAAAGATGCATTTCTATGTAGAGTGAAAAGACTCACAGGAGAACTATATAGCAGTTGAAAAAGTTAAGTGTTCATCTAAATCTGAACATGAGACAATTGGCCTAAAAAAGATGGAGAAATGCATCATAGGCATATCTGAAAAGAAATGTAAATATTCAGTTAAAAAGCCCTGAGAGTCCCATGTAAGGACGCTCTGATCATGGCTGACCAAAGGAGATGGGTAAAGGTGTGGTCTGTTATGAGAGATGATCCTCAGGGAGAATCAGGGCTTGACCTGGATCAGTTTCAGGCACTTATAGGAGAAGTTCCATCTGGGGAAAAAGTGCCGTGTCTAAAGGGAGCGTGATAATCATGGTCATGATAGTCTAGGCAAATAGTGAATGGTAAACAGGGAGAGATAGTAAGGGCTCCAAGGAGATTGAAAGAGGTATTAACAGCAGGGTGGACCCCGGAGATGGTGAATTTAAGGTTGGGTACTACTTGGAAGATAGTTGCATCGAAAAGACTGTTCAGGACTCCTGTCACAGGGCAAGGCAGACTCCAGTATGTTGGAGAATAGAAGCAAGTGCAAGTCAGACTTCCAGTTTTGGAAGAGATCTTGGAGAACCATGCAAAGTTTAAAAATAGAGACACTACCCCAGAATATAAGGCTCGAATCCAGATAGAAAATAAACTGTGATTGGATGGTGGGGACATAATCACTCCCAAGATCGTCAGGAGTCTATTTCTCACATACTCACGCACCCTTTGAGCGTAGTTTCCATAGATATGCTTGCTATTGATAGCAGCAGGCCGTCCTGACAACCAGCTGATTCCAGCAGGATGGCTTATCTAGTGGTTCTTAAGTCACCAACTTGGTAATATAAGCAGATATAATCTGATTTTTACCATATAATTCACTCTTTAATCTCTTCCATTAGTCCTTGGGATGCCTAGAGACTCATTTACTTTGCATCTGTTTTCATTATTCTTGCAAGTCGTGAATCACTTTGCCCCATGAACGGCAGATTCTCTTTCAAAATCAGATCAATATGTCTAACGGGTTTTTAGAATCGGTCCTTATGATCAATGTGCATTATTTATCACAGAATTGCCTGTGTGCACTTTTTTCTTGAAATTCTTTAAAAGGCAACACTCTAGGTATGCATGTAGATAATATGCATAGTAATCAGAACATTAGTAATTTGTAAATTAATTATTAAATTGGATTGAAATTAAAAGAAACTCTTCTTCCTTCCCATCGCTTATGATATTCCCTTACTGTTTTAAATGAAAATGATTTAAAATAGATCAGTGATAACAGGAATGAAGATAAATCTATATACTTCTACTGTATTATTTAATGATAGGTAATACTTGTCACAGAAATATATTCCGTTATACATGGCAGAAATCATAGACATGAAAACAGAAGTTAGAAATCATATGGGAAAGGCTAAGGTTAATGACCTTGTGCCCTAAATTTGTGCATGAGCTTCCTGGCCATCAAGTCAAAAAGGGGGAGGTATCTCTCTCTGTGATGAAAGCTTGCAGGCAGAGTTTTCCTAGCACTGAAATTGGTATTATATGGTGTGATTGTTAAAATAGTGGGTTGGGGACTCAGTAGAAGTGATTTTGAATTCTAGCTCTCTCACTTATTAGTGTGGATCCCTGAGTTAATGACTTCAACCTTCTGAACCTTAGTGTCTTCATCAGAAAAATGGGTACAGCAATACCTATTCCTTAAGGTGGCTGAGAAACTGGAAATAGGAAATGCATGTGAGGGTGTTACATGGTCACTGCTTAGTAACTATTAGTCAAAAGTTCACAGCACTTGGGGTTTATCCAAACCATTACGTTCTCCAGCAGGAAAAATACTATTTGAGGAGAAAATGGGAAAAACCACAATATTTATAAAACAGTGTGAGAATTTCATAAACATAAGATATATAATTCTTTTCTCCCTGAAGTTTTGTAAAGGTAGGATGAATTCAAAGTGGGTGTTTAAGGCTCATGATAATTAATAACTTGTCCTAGCTTTCCTTGGTATACTTGCTTCAACACTGTATGGAGGTAAAGATACTTGCTATATCCCACCTTGTTGATGAAATGTCATATTCTGAGGATAACACTTGAGATTACTCATTACTTAAGAAGGCTAAACTGACAAAGGTTTACAGTTGAGTAGTTAAAAAAAATAAATGCTTATCATAAACTTCCAAGTTAGAAGTTGGAGGCATGCTTAGTGTTTGAGAAGCTCTAAGACCTCCTCTGCTTGCTCTGGGTGGGCTGGAGCCTCGAGTGGTGTGCTTACTGTGTGTGTGGCTGTAAATGTGGTGCTGTGTTGTCCATGTCAACTCAGCATCACCGCTGCCCCCTGACACGGTCTTTACTGGATTGTAGGGAATCCGGGAACAGCATTTCCAGGCTCCTTTTTCTTCCTGGTTCTGCCAGTTCTTTGACTTTAATCCACGTGGCTGAAATTTAAGCTGATGTTATTGAAGGCTGGCCTCTAGTGAGAAACACCAGCCTTTTGGTAATAACCATCTCCCTGCTGATTCTCTTGGGCTCACTTTTGCCCTTTTCATGCTCTTGGTTGCTTCCTTGTGGACTTTCCTAGTGCTAGGGAAAGAGACTTGCTGGTGCTCGCTGTATAAAAGCTGTAGTTCCTGACTCATTTTCAGTCTTGGACTCAATTGGTGGTGAGGATAGCGGCTGTGTTGTGGTGATGGAGGCTTTGCAGCTGAGTTGGCCAGCGCCAGCCATCCAGCCCTTAGCTTTACCTGTTCTCTGCCAAGATGTTATACCTTAGACCTAAAGAGATGATCTCAACCTATGGAGTCAATCCAGCGCCTGAGCGAAGACTTCCATTCATTCAGCAAGCATTTATCAATGTGCCCGTGATCCGTGAACTCCATTAGGCACTGGGGATGGGGGTGCGTGGTCACAAGGTGAATGAACCTCCATCCCTGCCCTTAGGTTGTGCAGCGGGGGCTGTGATGGAGGGAAGCAGAGATGGCCGCGAAGCCCATGCAGGGTGTCCAGCCCCGGTCTAACTTAGCATCAGAATCAGAGAGACTTGAATTTGAAATTGGATTCTGTCCCTTAATAACAGTGTGGTTTTTGAGAACATTTTTAAACCTTATTTTTCTTATCCATAGTAACTAGAAATGTAATTCCTACCTGAAAGATTGTATTGAGCATTACATGAGACAGTATAAAATGTTTACTGTAGTAATTACTTCCAGTATTCAATAAATGGTTATTTTATTATTATTATTTTCTTAGAATGGCCACTTCTGTGGTCTCTGCCTTCTGATTTGATGCCCCTCCCTTTCCCCCCCACCACTTTTGTTGCTGGTATACGTTAATAGCTGTGGGCCCAGTATTCACAAGAATAGTGCCAGAGGCTCAGTGACACCTAGGACACTACCCCTTTGTGCCGTCAAATTAGTTGCCTTTGCTTTTCCCATTTTGTTTTATAAAATTGTATCAAGCCTCGTTGCTTGCATGGCTTCCCTTGCTTGGGATTCTCTTCCCAGTCTTCTCCATCTACTTAAATCCTCTGTGCCTTTAAGTTTGCATTAGGAAGCCTCTTTTTCTTGCCGTGGTCCACAGCAGCCTCCCCCTCCTGGGACTCCTGTGGTAGCCCCTGTCAGCATATTCAGCTGATCCCAACACTTGGCACCCACTTTATCACAATTTTCCCACTTTCTTCTAATCCTGTGAAGGGACTTTGCTTTATCCACATTCTGTATTCCCACCATGCTTTGTAAAGAGTAGGTGGTTAATAAATAGTTTTTGCTTGAGGGAGAGAATCTTATATATCTTCTGCCTCCTTTTGTTCTGTGTCTGTTGGGAATAATTTTGGCTGCAAGCGTAACTCCCTTAACAGTGGATTATCACAAGGAACACTTGTTTACCCAACAAGAAGCCGGGAGGGAGGCAGTCCTACTGTTCGTTCCTTGGCTCCATGATGTCAAGGTGTTGAGCCGCCATCTTGCAATTCTTCTGACTTACCATGTTTCTCAGGCTTACAAGACTTCTTCTAGTCCTAGAAACCTCTTCTGTGTGCATCTGTGTCTAGAGGACAAAGCAGGAGTGTACCTGCATGTATGTGTGTATGTTATACACATTTGCACTCGTGTGCACGTGCGCACGCGCGCACACACACACACACAAACACACTCAAACTGGTATCTCATTGAAGGTCATTCTCCTTTCTTTTATCATGGAGGAAATAAAGGTATCTCAGAAATCCCCTTATGTCTATTGGCAAGAAGGGGCTCCATGGAACCTTTAGCTGCAAGAGAGGCTAGAATACAAGTACCTGCCCTTTTCTGTTTCTAGGGTAGGAGGAAGGCAAGGGGGAAGGCTGTCAGCAGTAGCTTTAGGTAGCTAAATGCTAGTGTCCTCCATGTGTCCTTGGCATAGAGTTGGCATAAATTAGTATTGCTGACATCATGACATGTTGGGGAAGAGCTCGTGGGAAGAAGCACTTGGGAGGAAAATCAGAGAGCTTTCAGGAGCTGAACATGCAGCCGACTATCCTTTCAGGGGAAGCTTAGAAGTGTTAAGACCTAGTGAAGTAAGATGCCGCTGAGGTAATGTTTGTTGAGGAATGCAGGATTGAAGAGAGGGACTGGTTCTGGGAGAATCTTGAAGGCAGAGTGTTGGTATGAGTTTGGGAGTGTGGATCATGGTCAGAATCACTTGAAGCCAGATGTAGGAACAAGGGTGGTTGCTGTTGGAGTGTGGGACTGGTGTGAGCAGATTGAATACGGTGGGTAAAGTGTTCCCTTGACTATTCCCTTTGTTTTGTTTTTACAAACACTGGCCCTGACAAGGATTTGGGTGCAGATAGTATCTTTGAGGGGTGATCTCAGGAGACTGGGAAAGAAATGAGAAGGGAGGAGCAAAACCCATAAAGGGATATTCATGAGCACATTACCACTGGAGCAACTGGGGTTCAGTCCCCTGTAGATCCTCTAAGAGACTGTGTAGCAAACACCCCAGAATTGTCCCACCAATGAAGTAAGGAAATTGGAATATTTATCCACCAATTTCCATCTCTTGCTGACAGGGGCCAGTCCTGTAGGTATGGTCTCCCTCTGGCCTATCTTACCACGGGAAGCTGAGCATAGTCCCACAGCCAGGGAATTCCATCTGGCAGTGGGTCACAGGAGGTCATTGGCAGGTACGTGAACTGATCACAGGTGGGATCTGGGATGCACTGAGATAATATGAGCACAGGGCACCAACGGCTTTGGCCACGAGGAGCATCCTCCTCTTTTGAGGATGGAGAAGTCCCTAGCTCTGTGGGAGTTTGCTGATCTGAAATCCTATAAGAGAGGAGGTTCAACAGCCTCTCTGTTGCAGGCACAGAACAAATGCTTCAGCAACACCTGACAGTGGAGGGAAGTACAACCCGTTACCAAGTCTCCTGAATGGCATTCTTTTTTTTTTTTTTTAATTTGTATTGAATTTAGTTAACATAAAATATATTATTAGTTTCAGAGGTAGAATTTGGTGATTTATCAGTTGCATATAACACCCAGTGCTCATTACATCAAGTGCCCTTCTTAATGCCCATCACCCAGTTACCCGTTCCCCCACCCACATCCCCTCCAGCAACCCTCAGTTGGTTTCCTATAGTTAAGTGGCATTCTGAATGGACGGTGCATCTGCAGACATCTGTGGGTATATCTGGAACAGCTGGGCAGACTTGGAATGGAACTAGTTGCAAAGTTCTCCTTGGAGGTTGGGCATCCAAACTTTAAGAGTCGTGCAGGACATGGATACATTGCTGGCCTGCCCATAGTCCCCTCTTAGTGAGCCAGCAAGCCCAGAGTCCTGCTTAAGGCATGATTTTTGAGAACAGGGTGGGTAAAAACTCACACTTGCGTTAGCCATCCATGGCATGAGCTAATGTGAAGAAAAGGAGGAACAGTCAGACACTCTCCTGAAAATTTAAGCTTGAAACTTGGAAAATCTTCAGTTTAAGCCAGTCTCTGCTAGGATTGAACTGAAGTGGAAGGAGAGACCTAATAATCCATATATATTTTTTTCCAATAAATGAACACCCTTCGTTTTTAAGGTATAATTTCCGTGAGTCTCTGTTGTTGTAACTAAAAGTGTGTAGCAGAAAACATATATGTGTGGATTCATTTTCCATTTAAATAGTTGATCAAGGAGGTATTGGTTTCTTTACCTTGAAATATCTTGACACACTTTTTTTAACCAGAGGGAGAAAAGAGATCAATTGATTTGAGTTATTGGCATTATGAAGTGAAAATAGTTTTTTTTTTTCCTCTTTCTTGGCCCTAAGGATATTCAAGATTCATTTGTTCTCTTCTTGAACTCTTAGAAACGGCTCCATGCACACACCCCTCCTCTGTTTTCAGTCTCCACAGGTATCAAGGCTCTATATTTTATACATATTCTTTTAGGTTGCTATTTCTTGAGTTTTCCAAGGCAGTCTTAATTTCAAGTATTTTGTCCTGTTGTTTCCATATACTATCAATGTCCCAGAAATGCCAATATTTTGACATTTAAACTACATCTCCCAGACAGCTTAATTCCCAGAAGTGGAAAATGTCCTTTGTTAGACTTCGTGTCCTGATTTTTGGCTTGGAAAATAAGGTCATCGTAGCCTTATTCAAGTCAGGTCTTGAAATTTGCAAGTTGTCATGACTTCTCCTGGGGCAGTACCTCCAATGCAGCCTTCATCATCAAAGTGCCATATTATATGAAATAAAACATGTATTAGAATTTATTTATTATGATTATTTATTATTTTCATCCCCCCTTGGGATACTTACTTCTGGGGGTCAGCACACCTAATGGAATCTTCACTGAGAGAAGGTGCAGTGTGGACATCGGTCCCATGGAGCCCGTTAACCTTCTGCCTCACCCCAGTAAAGATTGGTTGGGAGGAGAAAGCTGACTTAAGAATGATATACCATTTTAAGGACTTGTAAACATAATTTTACCTCTTCCAAAAGCTTTTTGTGTTTGCTTTCTGTAGTCCTTGGGGACAGAATTATTATTCTGTCAGGAAAAAAAATGTACTTCATACATTACTTTGTACATTGCTTCCTATGATTGCTCTGACCCAATGAAATCCACTGTGTCTGTCAATATATCATGTTCTCCCCTGCTAGACTCCCAGGTTCATGAAGGCAATGCAGTGCTTGTCTAGTTCATCGTCATCCTGCATGTCTGGATTGGTACTGATTCACAGTGGGTGATCAGTAGATGTGCAAAATGCATGCATGAATGTGTTCTTAGAGTGTTAGCACTCCCAGGAGTGCTCTGCATGAATATAACTGTTGGATGGTACAGAGTAGACCCTTGGTCTCTTCTGAAGAGTTTCTGGCAGATCATGGCCGGTTAAACCAAATTTATGGTCACAATCATCTTGCTGCCATAATGATTCTCATTAAACTTTTCCTGTAATCAGGATAAATGTTTACTTGTGGGCTGAAGTTGGTAGTCTAAAAGAATCATAAGTGAATCAACTAATTAATTAGAATCATCAGATTTCTTTAGTCATTTGAAACAATGGTTTGTTTGGTCCTTTTCTTACCAATTAGTGTCCTGAATGCTTGTTAAGAAATAATAATGTATATGTGGGTTCCACATTATATTCATTTTGCTTTGGTTTGTGGGATCTAATCTTTAAGAGGGGAATGATAATGACTCCATTTTCACTCAGTTGGCTAACAGAATGCTGAAATGATAAATTAGAAACTAATCATCTGGAGAGATTCCATATGATGATGATGACTATAAAAATAGTGGCTATTTTATTGAGGTATAAATATATGTCTGACACCATGATAAACTTTGTACTTGTAATAACTAATTTTAGTCCTTGTACAACCTGCATTACAGATGAGGAAAAGGAGGCTCAGAGTGGTTGATTAATTTGCCCAATGTCACCTATAGAACTAGCAGATGGATAAGTAGAGATTGATATGCTACAAAAATATGAAGATATGTTATGAATCAGGAGAATTAGTTGTGTTGCATTTCCCATGTAGGGGAACCAGAGGTTCAGGGATGGGGAGTTGTTATTTCAAGAAAATATGCTTGTTATAAGATGCAAGTTGTGTGAACTTCAAGATGGCAGTACACTTTGCTGTGGGATCTTCATGATTTGGTTTTCAAATTAGATTGATAATTAAAGGCTCGATGAGTCTTCGGAGAGAAAAAAGAATCAAGACATCAGTGTAAGCATCAAATTCAGCCCAGTAGGAATATGGTAAAAACCAGGAAGCAATGACAATTATAATCCCTTCATTACCTTCTCCTCTATGTGGTTGCTTTTCTTCTTGGTTCTGTCACTTTCCTGAACACATTCAGATGGGAGTCTGGCTTACCTAAAAAGGACAGGGGGATTTGTTCTCAGGGTTGAAGCTCCAGTCAGTGCAGCCTCAGTATTCATGTGAGAGTCACACCTCTGCCAGCAAGTCTACATGTTTTTTGTTTTGTTTTGTTTTTTTTGTTTGTTTTTTAATGTGCTTCTACCTTAGCTTTTCCCAAGCTGTGCCTTAGAACATTCATTCATTATAAGATATGGGAATGGGTGTTAGGTTCCAAAAGGGGTTTCCACGGTCAAATAAATTTGAGAAATTTAGGTCTAACAAAAGTAAATTCATTTCATGACACAGCCTAGTGTTCTGAAGTACTTTGTGAATGTCCACAAGGAATGTAAAGTAGGTAGCATCTCTCAAACTTATTGATGGCTTTTTTCTTCCTAGAAAAGCTTATTAGACTTAGTGGCCCCCATAACAAACACACCTTTGGTGATGTTTTTCTTTCTACATTGTAGAAATAAATATATTTATATATAGGAATACTGTCTAAACACTTATGTGTAGCATAAGAGAGAAGAGAATTCAAATAGCTCATATAAGGCAGTGTGGTCCCATGGAAATAGATGGAAGCCCCGAGATGTTAGGGTTTGGTTTTCATTCTGTCTTTAATTAGCTGTGTAGTAATTTATGGAAATGTGAATATTCTCCATCTTAGTTTTTCTATTTAAAATATGAAAGATGCAACAGGGTAAGAGAGGGCAGGTGGGGAAGAGGGCATGGGAAGAGATGGGGAAATGTACTTGATTCCAAAAAAACCCACACCATAGTATCACGTGGCTAATGGTCATCATTTTGTCCAGTTTGTTCATTCACTGGTTCATTCATTCATTCGTGTATTCCATGACATTTTTTTCTGTGTTTAATGTGCACTCAGGACAGAGGGATGAACGAACAAGTTTCCTGCCCTCTCTTACCTTTTCATGTGGGCATGGGGAAATGGAAAATAAATAAGGAAACAAACTAATAAACACATGACAACAAGCTGTGAAAAGTAAAAAGAAATGAACTGGGTGTAGTGATGAAGGCTAATAGAACTGATTCTAGTTTCCTAGGATGTGAGGATATGTTCTTCAAAGACCCAGAGGGGAGCAGCCTTCCTGTTGGCCCCGGATGGGGGGGATGACTGATCTCTCCCAACCCCGCATAAATCTTCATGGGGCTTCCCATTATGGCTTTAAAACAATGCAGCATTTCATTGGTGAGTCATAAAATAAAAATGAGAAGCTGTGATTATAATATATTTCTGATAACTTCCTGCCCAGATGTGCTGTGAAATATTTCCAATTCCAGCAAATGTCCTGACACTCCATTACTATTTCCATTTAGGTGGGGTGGAGAAGCATCTCCGTGCTGGGTGCCAAAGAATTTGTGTCTCAGCTCTGCCACTGACACACTAAGCCATCTGGGCAATTCACTCGACCTTTCTTGGCTCTGTTTTTCCTCTTCTGAAAAATGAGGGAATAGGATATCTTGTCTCAGATGCTGTCTAGCTCTTCAACGTCTAAGTCTTGTTTCACTCTTGTCTTTGGCATTTTGTATCTGATGCCGAGGCCGTATCCTTTTCTCCCAAACCGTCATTTGTGATTTAGCTCGTTCCAGCAAGTTTATAAGCTTCAGGGAACCAGCAACTCTCAGGCTCCTATATCACACAAATAGAAACATTAAGAAGTCATCCCCCATGCCAGCCATTTGATGCCTGTGAAAGGCTAATTTAATACTGGAAAATTTAGGTAACTTCAGAATTGGAGGTGCCCATTTACTCACTGTCATGGGTCAGGCAGCTCAAGTTAATATCCACACTAATTGAACACATGAATCAGAGAAAATGATGATTGGTCGCGAGCATGTGTGTGCTTAAAAAAGTGGGAATAATGAAAAACTAACACAAGACAAATTGAGCTGTAAGAACTTGGTAAATGGAAATTTCTGCCCAGAAAAAGAGTAAGAAATATGTTGAGGAGCCTTGAAGGTCCCTAGCGAGCTTCTCATTTTTCCCTGGCTGGGCTCTTTTTCTTTCCAGGTGTAATTCAGTATCATAAATAAAATTGTGTCTGCTGGAAAGGCTCTGAAGGCCTAGGGAGAAAGGAAAAGCTGCTGGGTCTACCTAGTCAGAATGAAAAGATGACATTGCCTCCTAGGAATTCTTTATTTTTAGACCCTGGTGCACACACATATGTGCACATGTTGGGTGTGTGCACATGCACGTGGGCATGGGGTGTGCGCTGATGTGCAAGTCGCTTTGCCTGGCTCTGCACACCTGGCAGTTTGTCTGAGGCCTCCAGCTCTCAGTCCTGGTCTCCTGGGGGGTTATTATTTGCTTTATCTTTTTTTTTTTTTTTTTTATTTGCTTTATCTTTAATGGGAAAGATGTGGTGGACATGGAGAGGTACTGCCCAGATTCCCTTTCAACAAAGGACTTACTGGCCCTGTGTTGGGAGTGTTACCTGCAACATCCTTCAGCTGTCAGCACTATGCCTCGCTACAGAGGGTACCCAAGGTCAGTCCCCTCACTCAGACTCAGTCCCTTCACCCAGGGTGGCTCACATCCAGGGAATGTTTGAGGCAGGTTACGAGCTCCTGGCTTTCTCATCTCATCTCAGGACAGCTCTGAAGGAGCGTTCTGGCTCCGGATCGTCCTGAGGGTGGGGAATGCATCAGAGGGGTAGCATTGCAGCCTGGCTTCTCCCTCCACCCCGTCCTGCTTCCACCCTCCCTTTTTTACAGGTGTTGATCCCGTGGCACTCCTTAAGAGACATCCACAAGCTAATCTCCGACTTAGAGTCCCTTCCTGGGGTACCCGGCCTGCAACAGTGACAATATTTATGAAATGCAAATCAGATCATGTTA
Source organism: Martes martes (assembly GCF_963455335.1). Classification (NCBI taxonomy): domain Eukaryota; kingdom Metazoa; phylum Chordata; class Mammalia; order Carnivora; family Mustelidae; genus Martes; species Martes martes. Next base: position 27,482,475 of record NC_137898.1, on the reverse strand, counting down.
TTTTCTTTCTTGAAGTGTCCCCGGGATGAAGTCCAAACTTGTTAGCAGGATTTAGAGGTCCTTTAAGAACTGGGGCTTATGAGGGGCTCACCTTCTCTGCTCCGTTTCCCAATCCGGCCAGACTTGCACCCTGGACTCCGCTCTGTGGAGTGTCCCAAACATGGTCGTACTGAGACTTCATAGGTAATGTATAGTTGTATATAGGTGTTGCCCTTGATCGTACTTTCCTTGTTTCCTTGACAAGTTTCTGTCTTTTCTTCAAGACGCATCTCATGTCACAGTGATGATGGTTCATCTTCATTGACCCCTGTCATGTGCTAGGAACTGCGAAAAGTGCTCTTTTGGTATCACCCGTCTAATCCCGAGGTATTTGTGGGGTAGGTACTGTCATCATGCCCATTTTACTGACGAGGAAATCGAAGCACAGAGAGTTTAGGAAACCTGACTCAGAGTCACAGAATTGGTAAGTGGTGGGCCGGGATGCAGATGGAGGTGGAGTGTGCCCTTCTCTAGTGTGCCAGCCCACCCTGTGCCCCCATGCCCACCTTGAGGGAAGGGGCTTCCTGTTAGCTGTGCTTTAGGGCTGGCACCTGGTAGACTGTTGAGTGTTTGCAGAGTGAATGAACACATGTCAGTCTTAGTCACATGGAGCGAAGGAAGGGGAGCCTCCTCTCCTACACGGTGTCTCTTACTGAGGGACATGGAGGAGAGGGGTTACTGCTTCTATGCCCATCTGGCAGCTTTCTATTAGTCTGTTTTGGCTAAGGCTCTGGCGGTGACCTTTTCCTCCTCAGATGTCCTCTGCTGCCTCTGAGACTGGCACCTGCTCCGAGCCACTGCCAGAGAGCAGCTTGTCAGCGTCTCTGCGGACCCTCTATTGGGATTCTAGAGCAGGGAGGTCTGGTTAGCCATTCCGCTTTGCCATATTCTCATTCTGGGCTTTTGAACCTCCGTTTCTTAATTGCAGAACAGAGGCAATCATAATTCATGGGCTTTTTAAGAGAATTAAATGAGATAGCTGGGTATCAAGGTAGTAAACACCAACAGATGCTACTTATTGTTAGGATGGTTTGCTTAAGTTCGTTTTTCAGTGTCTTTTCTGCCTCATCCCAGGCAAAATCCTCAGTCCCACTCTATCCCCCTCACTCTCCTTCCCATTCTCAAGCCACTTCTCAGGGTGGTCTAGTTTCCTTCTCTCTCCAGCTACCAGAGTAACTCTTCCCTAACACATCTGTTCCCTGTGGTTAGAGTCAAGGCTCTGATCTAGTGTCTACTCTGGACACTGACTACCTGGGTTCTTGTATCTTCCAGGAATGATAAAATATCAGAATTTGGAAGTACCAATCAGATGAAGAAATTGGAGTTGTGGAGTGACTTGTTCAAGGTCTCAGAGTAAGCCAAGGGCCCCAAATCCAGTTCCATGGCCTCCTAGTGCAGACCCTTCCCTGTTCCTTATCTTCAGACTTGCTTTTGCATTTTATGCATAAAAGGGCCGTGGAGGAGCTTACATATTCCTTCCTCAGGTGGCTGTCCCTGGTTCTGCAGGTGGCTCGGGTGGTCACTTTGTATGTTCCTGTGGCACTCCTCACTTCCCCTTAATAGAACTTATATCATATCAAGGATCTACTGGATGACCGTTGTCCTTAATACACTTTAAATTCCATGAGTACAGACGGCGCTTGGGTCTGTCCCATTTCCCTATTTATCCCATGTACCTTGTAAGTTGCTGGCATATACAAAGTGGTCAGTAATCTCTCTGAGAATATGGTAGTAGCCATCAAATATTTGACTGTCCAACGGAGTGTATATTGTATTATAATTCTTCTTATGTCTCTCTAGCTGGGCCCAGCAGGAAGACCAAGACATGAGGCTATTTACATCCTCAGGCTCCAACGGTCTTCTTCTCTCCCTCCCCCTGGGGCATGAAGATTCCATTTGCTCAAGTACATTCCCAGTTTAATCGCTGAACTATTTCCTGTATAATTCCCTTTGTGCATTGTTATCTGAGCCAGTAAGTGAAGGAAAAGCAGTTGGCCATCAAATGGCTTTGCAGTTCCTTTCAGTCTTGAGCTTTTATGATTCTTGTCATTTATTCATTCTCAACAAGTATTTATTGAGACTCTGCCATGTTCCAGGCACCATACTAGGTGCTAGAGATACACTGGTGAACAGGACAGAAACAAACTCCTGCCTCATGGAGTTACATTTTAATGGGAGGAGGGAATATGACAGTATACATCCACATAAGTCAGATAGTGGTGTGTGCTGTGGAGGTAAACAAAGTGTGGGAGACGATGAGCGTTCTAGAAGAATGGGGTATTTTAATTTATAACATTAGGTGTCCTAAGTTTTTTATGGAGACCTCAAGTGACCCAAATCTGCTGTAGGCACATCCGAGACCAGGGAAGGATGAAAATCCTACTCACATCCTCCCCGCTCCCCCTGCATAACCTTTGCTGTTTGCTCGAAAGGCATTTATTTCCATTTGGGCTGATCTGGTTTAGCTGGAGCTGAGGCTTCAGAGCTAGAAATAACTGAGGATGAGGTATTAATTTCTAGGGAAAACACCTCCAAAGGCTAATCTGGTGTCAAAGTGATTTATATGTTTCACTGACAGGTAAAAGTTCAGGAGTCCCAGGGACTTCAGTCACCTTAATGCCATTAGAGCTATAAATACCCTTTAAAGACATAGACTGTTGGTATTGAAATATCAGCCAAATGATCTATAAAGGCTGTGGAAATTTACCACTTCCCTTGAGAAGTGACTCTGCGCATAGCCTTCTGAGCCTGTGGAGGCTCCTGGAGTGGTTCCTCTAAGTCACACTGTACATTCTCTACCAGGATCCTCCACAGTACCCTTGGTCGTCTTGGAGGGAGAACAGACTCTCTTAAAACCATTATTAAGGAGGACAAGGAGGGCTATGCCCAGGGTACCTTCATTAATTTCCATTATTGGCTCCTGAATTTTATTTTTTCCTATGAAGAAGCCATTAATGTGGTGTCAAGATCCCTCTGTTCCGGCCATTTTCCTTATTGTGTTAATTCTGCATACATTAGGATCAATTTCTTCTAATAGGTTCCATGGGTCTTATGAGAGGACACGGGCTTTTGTTCAAGGGGAAACTCACAAAAGCAAACATGCTGGCCAGCGTCACAGCACACCCTAGCTTGTGGGCTTGTTACGTCTTTCTCTGTCCTGTGCTGCACTTTGGGGCTTCATAAATCGGGGATGATGAGGCACAGTGAAGGAACATGCATTTTGTATGGGCAGTGCTACATCGCTTCTGTTTTTGAATCCCTCTGTGCTCAGGGTTTGACATGAACCATTTAAAATGATATACACATGTAGAAATGTAGCATGACCTGTGCTCTGCCCATTTTCAGGTGAGGCACGCCCGAGAATCAGGGATCTGGGGTGGGCAAGGTGAGGGTAGGAGTGTTGAACATGAGGGCAGCTAATGGAGGTCTGTTTGTATGAGGAGCATCTCAGATGAGAACTTAAATGGAAGAATACCTGTGCATGGTGAACTTGACTGATTTATACAGTCTTGGTCATTGGTATATATATATGTGTGTGTGGTGGGGGGTGTGTGTGATTATCTGTAGAATGTGGAGCTGGTCCCTCAGATCTGTGCTCAAAGCAGTCTTATGGACCTGGAGCTGAGCTGCAGGGAGACAGGAAAACCTGCTAGTGATTTTCATTAATACTCTCTCCACTTGATGCTACACTCAATGGGAGGGTTCTGGCAAGGCTGATTATCCTATCTTTGTATGCCACATAGCACTTCTCGGTTTTGGCTGTTCCAGAGTGTGAGTGATGACGTCAGCTGGGAGACTGGTACCCGAGAGGAGACAGAAGCAGCAGTGGGGTGGCAGTGTGCCCAGAAAGAGGCACATGGTGCTGACTGGATGTGCACGTGTACTTATAAATGGACCCCTAGACATGCTCATGAGGTTTGGAGGTCTTTGTCAGAGGCTGAGGCTCTGCATTATCAGATGAGGACGAGGACAGAAAAATTTTAGTATTACTGTTAATGTAATGTTGGTTGGACCCACAGGCTGTGGAAGTGTGTGTGTGTGTGTGTGTGTGTGTGTGTGTACATGATGCCAACTCAAGCATACTCAATTAGGACTCCAGATATCCTTGGAGATTGGAGGCTCTTTCTCAGCTTCTCTGGTGCATATTTGAAATATAGCTGGGGCAGCATGTCTGGGTGGCTTTCCAGTCGGTTTCCCAGGGGGAAGAAAACAGCTCAGAGCACTTGTTAGTCCAAAGGTTTGAATGCACTAGAGGCAAGATAATTAAGGATCTCCAGGAGAGCACGGAGAAGAGTAATTGAGAGAAGCCAAGTGAAAAATAATGGGGGAAAGGAAGGGAAATGAAGGGCCATCACTCACAAGGAGTTTGGCTGGTCCTTGTTTAGATGATAGAAAGGCCGATTTGAAAGCTAGAAAGGATGGGATGAGTTGTAGGCAAAGGAAGTTGTATTTGAACATTTGTCAGGTTGTCTAAACTGAGTGATCCATTACTCTGGGGGCACAGAAAGTGAGTCATCTGACTCTGCAGGAATGAGCATTCTCCTGGTGGGTGAACAGAGATCAGCAGACTGAGCCTCTGGTTAAGAAAACACTTTTCTGGTCCCCGATGCTTCTAATCCTGAGTCGGAAAGAGGCTAGCTTTGGAAGGCGGAACGATCCCAGGAAGACAAGACTTGCGTCCTGCTGTGCCAGTGCCATCCGGAGATGTGAGCAGTTAAAGGCCGAGGTGGAACAGAGCCAGGAGACTGATATTCTTTGGCCAGGCATCATGGCTGGGGACAGGCAGTCCACGGGGGGTGTCTCTGCTAAGTACTCCACTTCCTTCTGCTTGTCAGGAGTGGCTTGTAGCTCAGGGGAGTCCAGAAGCTTTCTCCTGCTTGTTCCTTCAGCTTGAAGGTATAGACAGGCAGAAAGGAAATGCAATTTACTGGGAACTCAGAACTGCTTCTGGATGAATGACAGTTCTATATTAGGACAATACCTTTCTGAAGTTGAATCACTGGCATTGAGATTTCCCCATTCAGTCCAGGCCGAGCCCTGTGTTAGATAGTAAAAATGAATCTAAGAGAAACTGCTTGATGACTCCCTGTCATTAAAATAGCTGTCACGTACTACCTCAGCAGTCTGCGCGCCCATGAATGTGATACCTCCCTGTTATCCTTCCCTGGGCATTAGGTCACGGGCATTGTGGCCAGCCATCCCGATTTGTCTGAGACAGAGGGGTTCCCCCGGTTGTGGGCATTCAGTACTAAAGCCAAAGGAGACCCTGGCCCATCAGGACAGTGGATCACAGTTGCATGGGGGGGCCTTGTTAGTGATGCCCTGTGTGAACATTTTAACTGATTTATTTCATGCATCCCCTCTACCACATCTGACACAGACTGTTCGCTTTTGTTTCCATTTTATCGATGAGAGTAGCCACGCAAAAAGAGGGTAGCTAGCTTGCCCAGCAAAATGTTAATATCAGTTATCTTTGGGTAATGAGATTTCAAGTGAACTTTACTATTTTTCTCTGTTCTACATGTCGTTTGAATTTATTAAATGAGAACATGTTATGTAATAATAATAATAAACCCGATAAGCCTGTTTTCCTTGTGGAAAAGTAAGTAATCTACCAAAGTTGTGTGTTTAATGAGCTGACTCTGGAACCCTGCTCTGATGGATTCCCCAGGTCAGGCTGTTGACCACAAAGCAGGCAGGTCTGGATTAGAGGAGAGACTCCCTTATTACAAGGTCCTTCTCGTTTTTTTGGAAGTTTCCATCCTCACCCCCTGCTGACTTGGAACCATCCTATGCTGAATTCTGTATAATGAAGAATGTTATAACGAGTTTTCATCGTTTAACACCTGCTTGGCTGGGCTGAGCGTTGTCTTTTGTGGTGAGCAAATTTCTTTTCAGTTTTGTGATCGCGGATATGAAAATCTTGTTCGTAATGTATTTAATTAGCACCCTGGGGCAAATACTGATAAAGTTCCTCTATTTCTCATGACTATGGGAGAGTAAATTGGGAGCCCAGTGGAGAGCTCCTAAATTTCTCCATTTTATCACCAGGGCTGTCCATCCCCTGCTGTCTGGAGCATCTGTCCACTTCCCATTCCTGCCTCGGAGAGAAAGTGTGATAGAGAGGGGTCGGCCAGCTGACCTCCCCAATGGGGGAGACAGAGAGGAGGTTTTGAGCCCAGCCAGACTGTGGTTCTCAAAATTATTTAGAAAAGTACATTCTGCTGTACGTTCCAGTCTACCTTGAATGTTCCAAATTAATGGGACTCATGCTCATTCTAAAGCAAATTTCTGTTTGCTGTTTGTCTTTTTTAAACCTGAAACTTGTAAGAGAGAACTAGAAATTTCCTTGCAGGGCTTCTTCCATTTCGTTTTGTACTCATTCATGATTTGGTGAGAGGCACTTCAGTATAGTGATGGGCTTCAGAATCAGACTGCCTGCATTTGAATGACAGACTGTCCCCGCCTCCCCTGCCCCGTTAGCTGTGTGATGTGGGGGCAATTCACTTCACCCCTCCAGTGTGAATGATTTTATCTATAGAATGCATAGCAATCATACCCACCTCACCAGGTTGTTGGGAAGGATAAGTCATGTACGTATAAAGCCTGCTGCAGGGTGAATGCACGACCCCTGTATCAGGCAGGGTTTAACCAGGCCGGGCTGAGATCACGGGCAGGACTGATCCCACAGGCACAAGCTGAAGATGGGATGCCTGGTTGTCAGGAAAGGAGCATCACAAGCAGGCTGGAAGTTCACGGGTGGTTTCTGTTTTGTTTTGTTGTAGAATTTATTTATTTGAGAGAGAGTGAGAGCAAACGAGAGAGCACAAGCAGAGGGAAGGGCAGAGGGAGAGGGAGAAGGAGCCCGACCCAGGGCTCCATCCCAGGACCCTGAGATCATGACATGAGCCGAAAGTAGACGCTTACCTGACTGAGCCCTCCAGGTGCCCCTCACAGGTGTGTTCTGAAGCTCTAGTCTTACAGGCAGGATTTCTCCTCTCTCCCGGGCAAGTCTAGGTCCAACTTTTCATCCTTCCAACTGAAATAGCCAGGCTCATGCAAGATAATCTCTCTTACTTAGCATCAACTGATTGGGGACTTTAATCACACCTGTGAAATCCCTTTGCAGCAGCACCTCTATGAAGTTTTGATTGAATAACTGAGGACCGAAGCCTGGTCAAGGAGACACATTTTTTATAAAGTTATCACCAACTCTTAGTTGCTCTTGTCTGTGTTAGTTTCCCAGGGCTGTTGTCACAAATCACCACAAACTTGGGTGGCTTTAAACAACAGGAATGTATTCTTCCTCTGTTCCTGAGACCAGAAATCTGAAAGCCGTATTAGTGGGCTGACACCAAGGGGTCAGGAGGGCCATGCTCCCTCTAGAGGTGCCTGGCCTCTTCCAGCTTTGTGAAGGTTGGCATTCCTTTGGCTTGTGACCGAGTGGGTTCAGTCCCTGGCTCCATGGTCACATTTGCTTTTTTTCTCCTCTGGGGGCATCACATCTCCCTCTACTGTTCTCTTATAAGAACACTTGTGATTACATTTAGGGCCCACCCAAATAATACAGGATAATCTCTCCAACTTAGGATATTTACTTTAATTATATCTGCAAAGCAGTTGTTTTTCCATATACGCTAGCATGTATGGGTTGCATGGATTAGGACTTGATATCTTTGTGGACTATTGTCCAGTCTACAGCACCAACCCCATGCAGTTTTAGAGGCTTGCTTTGTGCCAGGGACTTGGCCAAACTCTGGGGACTATCAAAATGGAATGGTTGCAGTCTGTAATAGAGAAATGGAACCATAAATATGTAAAATAAGAAAGTGGCTCATGTGATTATGGGGTCTACAAAGTCCCACAATCTGGCATCAGCAATCTGGAAACCCGGGAAAGCCAGTGTGGTAGTCTCAGTCCGAATGCAAAGACCCAAGAACCAGGGGAACTGTTGGTATTAGTTCTGCTTCGAGTCCGAGGGCCCGAGAAGACCAATGTCCCAGCTCCACAGTCAGGCAGAAAGAATGAATTCTTCCTCTACCTTTTCCATCTGTGATGCCAACAGATTGAATACTACTCAGCCACACTGAGAAGGGCGATCTGCTTTTCGGAGTCTGCCGATTCCAGTGCAAACCTCATGTGTATACACCTCTCTAGACATTCTCAGAAATAATGTTTGGCCAAATATCTGGGTACTCTGTGGCCCAGCCAAGTTAACTCACAGAATTAGCCATCACATCATCCCTCTTTAGAGGAGCGAGCCAGCTGGTAACAGACTCTTCAGGCGCAGAAGTAGCTAGAATACGAAGAGGAGAGTCAAAGTGCCTCAGGATGGTTTTCGGAAATTAGCCTTGCAGGATTTGAAAGGCAGGAAGAGATCACTCTTGATTGTGAAGATCTCGAAAGGCTTCACGGAGGAGTGAGCATTTGAATGGGGCCTGAAAGGATAAGACTGTCAAGGCAGTCGGTATGAATGAGAATTACTAAAACGCAGATCGCTGGGCGTGCAATTTTAGCAAGTTCCCAGGTGATGCTAATGGGGCAGGTCCAGGGACCATGCTTGGAGAACCACTATTCTAGACAGGTAAAGATGACGGTGGAGAGGGAGAGCCCCCTTTCCGAGTCCTCTTTCCTCCATCAAATTACTTTTGATCGTAATTCGGATGTCATTTTCTGAGAGACACTCCTTCTTTAAGACATAAACTATTCATTTTTTGCCCAGCTGTTTTCTTTCATATTACTTATCATCACCCTCTTGGGTGGTTGTTTTATCTCTCTTGCTAGAACAAAAGTTCTGGGGGGTAGAAACTCTGTCTCTTCTGTTCACAGAACTTAGGACAGTGCTTAGCACATAATAGGTACTCCATAAATAAGTATTTGTTTAGTGAAAGAATGAATGATCTCCCAGGTTCCACAGAGTTGGAAGTTCTTCAACTCCTCTGACTTCGTCTCTGCAATACTAAACCAGTTACTTCATCTAGAGAACAATTATTTAAATAGAATTAAACTGGTCAACTTGGCTATTTGCGAGGAGTTTTTCATTTTTTTCAACAAGATGTTCTGGGTGACACAGACTATACAGAACTGAAGATAATTTGGAATTTCCTTAAGCAGTGGAGAAATGCCTATAAAGTAATTAGGGTGGTTTTAAATTCATTTAATTCTTAATATTTCCATTTTTGAATAAATATTTCATGCCTTGCTCTTCTGAGAGGCAAAGAGCCAGGAAATTTCAGCAAGGATATGTGTATAAAATTTCTTTTTTCCCTGCAGTAGCACATTTTGAAAGATATCTCAACAGGTTTTGACAAGTAGAACAGGAAAATATTATTTTAATTTCCCTGGGTCAATTATTAGAATTACTGAAAAATATACTTAAATCGTACTTTATCAGTGTGATCCACTCTGAGGAGGAGGATAGGTGAGAAAGAACTGGACTGGTTTATCATAATTAAGTTTGTGCCCCAAATGCCAAAACAAATCAAATGCATTGGACACATCTATCCTGTGGCTACTGGATCCAGTCCTGGAAAGGCGGGGCGTGGGAGTGGGGGTCAAAGCTGTGTAAATGTGACTTGCTACTATAAAGCAGGTGGTAAAAATCTAAAGAAAATTGTCATCAAAGTGGCAATTTATGATTTATGCTTCTAAAATTTTCCTTCCAAAAACAGATGTCATATAATAAACACTAATGAAAACTGCATGTGTGGAAGGACAGTTTGAATAATTAGGAATTCATTTTAGTCATGGGGTCTGATGACACTGTAGGGCTCAAACCTAGTTCTGTTCCCTCTAGGCGGAACTAGAGCGGTAGGAATGGGGGCAGGTCAGGCGCCAGCCCGTTCCAGGTGGACTGGTACAGTGAGTGATGAACCTATCTGGTTTGGGACTTTCCCCATTTTAGCACTGATGGTCTTGAATCTTGGAAAGCCTTTCAGAGCTCAGCAAGGCCAGACAACTGGTCGCCTCAGGAATAGGCTGGCTCCCTTATTTGGTATGACACCCAATAACTAGGGGCAGTCCACGGGTTGAATGGCCCTTTCCCTGCACTGATAAAGAAGTGATTCCTGCACGGGGTGGGTCAGTCTCTAAGGAGCTTTAGAATGACTGTGATCATCCTCAAACAAATAAGCCCTGACTTAAAGAAGCTAAAGGACTAATTACATTTCTGTAAGGTAGTATTTACTTGTGTGATTTCCTGTTTTATTTTAACTTTAAAACAAAGACGGGTAAACGCATGCATTTGTCATTCTCTCAGACAGTTGACAATCTTCAACTCTTTTTTGAGATCATCAGTATTTGACAAATAAGTCACTCCTGCCAAAGATGTATATAGTTAATTGGTGTTAAAATCTCCTAATACTGTACCAAGACCTTTTTTTGTTGTTGTTGGTAAAATAGGACTGTTTTAAATCTCTCTGTGTGTGTGTGTGTGTGAGAATGAGAGAGAGAAATACTGCATGATAGGATTTTTTCCCCAGATTTTACCATTTATTAGCTCTGCTATTGATCTTCATTTGAAGCAAAGGTTAAACACCTTTTGTTCTGGAGGACATTTAAACTGTGGCCTGTTTGTCTGTTCTCCCTAGGGGCTATGGATGATGTATGGGTGCAGACAAGTTCAAACCAGCCTCACCTTCACAGCCACAGTGTGGTGTAGGAGATTCTCTATGGGGAAAGGGGAGGCAGCCAGCCCGGATGGAGGAATGAGGTTTACTTCCTCTTCTTCCTACCATCCTTGTTCATGGCAAATAAGCAACCAGGTATTTAGCTTAAATCTTGCGTCTGCTCCAGACAATCAATGTGTGTATGTGAAGGGAGTGTAGACTGCCTACCTGATATTAATCTTCCCTCATTCTTTGCTTACAGACTCCTAATTTAGTTTGAAGCAGAAGTACGAATAGTTCAAAACACCCCATTTCAAATCCTCTCTTGCACGTTGGGTGGCCCTGCAGTACAGTTTTGACCCAGAGAGGCACAGGCAGAAGAGCCTTTTGCTTTCCTGTTACTCCTTCTTCCCACTGAAAAGAGGTTGTAATGCCCGGAGTTGCAGCAGCTATATTGTGACCAGGAGATAACACAAGTGATGAAAAAGGCCAATGAAGTGTTACAGCACCAGTCCTGGCATTGTTAAGCTGCTGAACCAAGGCGTACTTCCAAAATTGTTGTTAAATGAGATGTGTTTGTTAAGCTTTTTAGTAGCTATAGTGATAAGGTTTTCTGTTCCTTGCAAGTGATTGCTTCCTAACTGACCCAGAATAACACGATAATGGTGGAGAGAATACTATACCGGAAAGCCAGAAAAGTATGTTCCAGGCTGCTTTTTCTGCCTTTTCCCCACCTTGGAAACTTTTGTTAAGATATTCCCTTTAAAAGTCCTTAGGCATGTCTTCTTGTAGTGTGGCACACAGTAGGGCCTCTATAAACATAGTTAAATTTGCAAATAGTATAATGCAGATAGAGGAGGTAGATGGTCTTTGAGGACTATTTGAGGTCAAAGAGGTTTAATCCAATTCCATGTCATTTCTGAAGAGAATTTGCTATTTCAAAGAATTTGCTATGTATGTGTGTTGTACATGTGTGCATGTGTGATGTTTAGAATTAAAAGGTAAAATGCTTACTTTTTTAAAGATTTATTTATCTGTTTTAGAGAGAGGAAGAGAGAGAGCTCCTGAGCAGGGGGAGACGCAGAGAGAGAGGGAGAGGGAGAGGGAGAGAAGTGGACTCCCCACTGAGCAGGGACCCTGATGTCGACCCAGGACCTTGAGATCATGGCCTGAGCCGAAATCAAGAGTCAGATGCTTAACTAACTCATTGAGTCACCCAGGCCCCCCTTACTTTGAAATATGCATATATGTGTGTATATAAACACATAATGGAAGCCTGTGACAGACAATAGTGATAGTGAAGGTTTTTTGTTTGTTTGTTTTTGTTTTGTTTTGCTCTAGAATAGAGCTGATTTTCCTGCTGTTTCTTACTGTTTCTCTGGCAAAGATGCTTGTCTTCTCTGGCTGTTCTTGGTTCAGATGCAGCTGTGCTGTTCTGTATTCTCCATTTCTACCCAAGATTTGTGTTAAAGTTGATTAATGTTGAGGAATTGCCTGAGCTTCATGGAGATCTAGGATTATTGCTGTTTAAGGAAGGAGGGGCTATGCTGTGTGACCAAGATAGACAACTCTATAAGAGAATCTGTTCAGTTTTCATATTTGGTAAACTGCACCTGTGATTGGACCCTGGTTCCTCAATCCACGTGCCCTGTGGCACCGTGGAGCTGAAATGCAGTGAATTGGGAGGCCTGGGCTTTGGTGTGATGTCAAGCTGGGCAGGCAGGGCTTTGTGACGCCTCAAAGTCATAAAACAACCACACCAGGGATGTCCTTGATGTCTTCCGGGACTCCAGGCCTCTTTTCAGTTGAATCCAACCCTTTCTAGTTGTCTGGTTTAGAGTAAGGTACACAGTCCATCTGGAACATAATTTTGAAATGGGGAAAATAAGGGCACCTGGCTTGCTCAGTGGCTAGAGCATGTGACTCTTAATCTCAGGGTTGTGAGTTTGAGCCCCAGGATGGGTGTAGAGATGACTTAAATAAATAAATAAATAAATAAATAAATAAATAAATAAAATCTTAAATAAAAGGGGAAAATAGTTCCTATCTCCTAGGGTAATTGCTACAAGTTAAAACGAGATAGTGTAGGAATGACAGTTAACACAGGCTTTGACATAGAGTAAGAATTTTATAAATGATGGGTGTATGTGTTTGGAAGTAAATTGGAGTCTAGGTTACATGCTCATACATCTAACAGCCTCATTAGCATTCTAAATTATATTTACTTTTAGTTATCTGAAAGTATGTTTATATATGTGTTTAATATAAATGTGAATATATATATAGGAACATTATTTCTGTTCTGCATCTGGTAGAAGTTGCTAAGTCGTGTAAATTTCCAACTTTTCTTTAGGTTGTCCATTTTTATTTTCTCTAGTCCATCTTTTACAATAAACTAGTTTCATCTTTCTCAAAGCGTCAGTGTGCTCTGTGCTCAGACCTGTAGTAACTGCACAGACCCTGCAGAGTGAGCCCTGGCTCCGGGCACAGCACACTGCCAGTTTGGCCCCAGCTCCTGACTTGAGCCTCAACTCCTTCCGTCCAGCCTTCTGCACTGGTTCCATGCTCTGATTTAGCCCTCTAGTCCTCGAACACATCTTACTATTTAATATCTCCATACCTTTGCAAGAACTGTTTCATCTAGACTCTACCTTTTTTTTTTTTTTTTTTTTTTTAAGATTTACTTATTTATTTGAGAGAGAGTGTGAGCAGGAGTGGGGGAAGGGGCAGAGAGAGGGAGAGAGAATCTCAAGCAGACACCCCGCTGAAAGCAGAGTCCAACAGGTGGCTCAATCTCACGACCCTGAGATCATGAGCTGAGCTGAAAACCAGGAGTTGGACTCTCGACTGACTGCGCCATCCAGGTACCCCTGCCTCTATCTTGGATTTGGGAAACTTTAAGCCTTCTGGAGTTGTACCTAAAAATGTCATTCCTTTCTTCCACAACTGGCCCCCTCTGGGTTCTTATTTCTGTACCTTTATTATATTATCTGTTTTGTTGGATTGTAATGATTTGTTACTAGAATTTCCCCTCCACTAGTCTGAACTCCTGTATCTCCAATACCTGACACAGATCCAGGAACATGTAAGGATTCCAGAACATACTTCTGCTGAATGTTGGAATGAGTGTGTGTAAACATAAAACACTGAACATGATGTTTACATTAAAATAAAAACAAGCCACAATTTTTTTGTTCTTAACAGGTAATAAATGGATTTAATTCACTTTTACCATATTATTAAATAAGTCTTTTAACATTTACTTTAAAAAGTATCTTGTAGACCTTCACAGTAGTGTCAGTTGAACTTGATGCAAGTTGAGATATCTGTGCCGTCTCATATGGTTGCTGTTAGTCACGTGTGGCTGTTGAGCACTTGGTGTGGTCATGGTAGCTGAGGAATTGAATTGTTGATCTTATTTAGTTTAAATTAATTTAAATGTCAATTGTCATATGTGGTTAATGCCTGTCGTATGGGATAGTGAAGGTTTATAGTACCTAGTGAAAAATTCCGAGTTCAAGTATAGGTTCAAGGGTTATTTTAAGGGGTCCAAGATTCAGAAAGTAAATTGATACCAACTTGAGGCACCTGAAAGACAAAACAATATCCACCTGAGATTACTAATTAATCATTTTAATTTATGTGAAATGTTAACTCACCTTTAGAAATTAATCTATTATGCTTAGTTTCATTAAATATGATATAATAGGGGCCAAATTAGGGAAGCAACGTTGCTGTTGTTCCAATAGAATTAACCTCCTTTTCTCCCTCAGGACTGGTTAAAAAATCTTTGACTTCTATGCTCATGCTAATAGGTAATTACTTTTAGTTCTACAGAAAGCAACAGCAAACAGGTAAATTCTGGTACCTGAAGGGTACTATCCAATACTACAGAACTCCAAGGTGTAATTTAGTAAAGCGTAGACTCAGTGTAATCTTTTATTCCATCGGGATACCATTTGAGCCCATGAAGCAGTAATTTCCTAAATTGCTCCCTTATGGCCTAAATGTTAATTCAGGTTGCAGAGACTTCTAGTCAAGGAGTAGGTTTTACACTATGAAATCTGGGTCTGCTAATTTTATTTCCTTTAAACCTCTAGATTAAGAAATCACACCTTTCAAAATGAAACCACAAATTAATAGATGGGGGAAGAGTCAGCCTTGAAGGACTGACTTGCATACTTCTGAAATTTTTTCAGATGCTGAGAATTTTTTGACTCAGTTACTAGGAACCTGAAGCAAAGTTTTGTGGTTAATTTTGGCATTAACTACCTCGGGAAGCTAGTTATACCTACTTCTTTATTCATTTTGATTTCATTGGTCTCCTTTTTCATTGCCCTGTTTTATAATTTGCTTGGTTTTATAAGCTATATCTGGTAGTGGCAAATTTCCCCTCTCCACACTCAGACGTGCACAGGAAATGCATTTATTTTCTCACTGTATTGACTAATAACATCCCGCATGAACCCCACATTTTGTGGTGGGATAAAGGCAATTTATTTAGTCCAATCTAGAAAATTTAATAGTCTCTTTATGTAAAAGTAGATCCTGAGGTGTTTTATTTTTTTCTGATTTTCACATCTCCTCTTTTTTGCTTTTTTTTCCCCACAGAAAATAGCAGATGTGTGAGTGCAGCTTACGTGGCCTCAAGGGGAGGTGACACTTGTGAAGACATGGGGTCAGTTTTTATATGCCCCTTCCGTTGGATCATAGCAATGGAGTAGCAGCAGTTTCTGGACTGGAAAGGGCTATCGAAGTCCTGAGTGTGTTCTCCTTCCCTGTCCTCTTTCCCAGGGAGAGGCAGTGACCAACGGCAGGTGCGTTGGCTCTGTAGACACTCGTTCTTCTGTGGGTCCTGTCTCAAGTCTGGACGTGGACCTCAGTAGGGAGTTATTGGGCCCTTCTTGCTCTCACACCAATGCATTCTCGGATCTGTCTACACCACCACCAAAAGTAGTATTTCAACCTCCATCTTTACTCTTTTATTATTTCTCAAACTATAGATCCTGAAGTGGTGGATGGGATGAAGAATAGAGTATGCCACTCAGATGTGCCCAGTGCACTTGACAAAGATGGGAACAGGAAGACATAAAAACCTGGAATTTGGTATTTGTGGAAAGACTTCTGGGGAGATGAAAGATGAATTCTTTGACCTTAGTTGTATTACTTTAATTATTGGTTTCTTTCTTTCCTTCCTCCCTCCTCCGTTTCTTCCTTTCCTTTCCTTTTTTTTTTTTTTTTTTTTTGTAGTGTTGGTTATGGTCCAGTCTAGACTATCCACTGGTCTTTGGCCAGCGGAAGGACTCTGTTCACCCTGTTGTGTTTCTTAGCCGGATCTCAGGGCCACTAGGAACTGTCTTTGGCTTTGGGATGACAAGCATTGACCTTTGTCAGGGGTCAGGACAGGACTGATCTGGAAAAATGGGATATTATTAGTCAATAAAGTGAGAAAAGAAATGCATTTTTCTATGCACATCAGTGTGGAGAGGGGAAATTTGCCACTACCAAAACCAAGCAAATTATAAAACAGGACATATTTCCAGATCACTTCTGTCCTGACCCGACAAAGGTCAATGGAAATAAAACAGGGCAATAAAAAAGTAGACCAATGAAATTAAAATCTGGAAATAAAAATATGATTCTCCTTTTCCATTCTTCTGTTAACCTCTTTGACTCTCTCTCCACCACAATATGCAGATTTTGCTTATGAATTATAGGGAATCAGACAGCAGCTTTACCAAGATAAATGAACTTTGTTAATGAAGGAAAATAAAACGAAACCCCTACTGTGTTGATATCAGGCTCAGCTTGGGTTGAGGAGAAGGAAGCTTGACAAATTATTATAGATCTGAAGCCCAACAAGAGAAAAATTTTTTATCTGAGATGCTTTATTCCTGGAATTACACTGGCATTATGTCAGAACAGGTAGCCTCAGTAATGCCCAAATTCGTGAATGCCACTAAACCATATACTTTGCAGGTTATTCTCACCAGTAAGTGGGGACACCTGACAGAATCATTTCTGCTGTTGAATGAAATCATGTCGTGTGAAAATGTTGTGTGAAAGAGTCACCTCACATCAGCATGTATGACTCAGACGTGTGCCTCTACAACACCACAGATTACTGTCTATTACTTGTGTGTGAGTATAGTGATTGAAGTAATGCTTGTTAAATCCACGAATGCCAAGAACTGGATGCATTCAAGGGCTCTGCATCATATTTTTTGGGGGGGAGTGTATAACATAGTGATTTGACATTCATATGCATTGCGAAATGATCACCACGGTAAGACTAGTTGCCATCTGTCGCCACACAAAGTTATTCCAATATGATTGACTATATCCCCTTATGCTGTATCTTAACTTCCCATGACTTATTTATTTTATAATTGAAAGTTTGAACCTCTTCATCCTTTTCATCTATTTTGCTCATCCCCCCATCCCATCCCCTGAGGCAGCCACTAGTTCTCTGTATTTAAGTCTTTTTCTTGCAGCATGTTCCTTTGTAGAGCAAGCTGTTCTGTAATTTATTAGGCAGTTCCTGGACTTTTTTGTTTGCGGGTTTAGGTAGGTTACTGCATTTCAGTTTTCTTAAAAATTGGTCCCTGTCTTCATTTTGCCTTTCCCAGGTGCAGTGAGTATGGATGTGCTGCAAGCTCAGTTTAGCATAACTTTCTTAGTTTGGCAATGGGTGAAGAAAGTGATCGTGGGAAATGGCCCATCAGATTGGTGCTGGTCGGATGTGTCCTCCTACCTAGCTTTGCTAAGCAGTAATGAGCAGAGTGCAAAAAGAAAGTTATGTAGTGGTGCAATGTATGGTTACTTTAGAATAATATAGTCATCTCCATTCAGTCTCAGGCAAATCAAACCCTAGAGCAAAAATTACATTCTGATTTTCTCAGCAGCCATATTTAATGTCAAGGGTCACTGTAGCTACAAATCTGCAACATGACACAATGGGAGAAATGAAAAATTATCCATTTCAAATCTGCTTCCCCACCTCTGTTCCACTAAAGATCTAGATGATAATTAGTAATCATAAATTTACCTTAGGGAGTCTTTATTGAGTACTTATAGGTGCTTGGGCCTGGGAAGGATCCAATAGCTTTCAACAAGGTCTTTGTCTCATGGAATATAAGTATAAGAAAGAACATCTTCACAAGAACAGTCAAGGAATGATATGAGTTTAAAATGGAATGTTCAGGGGGTGCCTGGTTGGTTCAGTTAGTTAAGCATCTGCCTTTGGCTCAGGTCATGATCCCAGGGTCATGGGATTGAGCCCCACATGGGGCTCCCTGCTCAGTAGGAAGTCTGCATTCTCTCTCACACCTCCCCTGCTCATGTTCCTGCTCTCGCTGTTTCTCTCTGTGTCAAATAAATAAATAAAATCTGTAAAAAAAAAAAAGAGTTCAAAGTGAGTGGTGGTTTTTGTAGGTTTAGGAAGTCAAGAAAAGTGGGCTGTGAAGAACAGGTAAGAGAGAAGGAGCAGAGCTTGAGGACTAAATTCAGAGCGAGGTGAGACATAAAAAGTGGATATTAGCCATTGCTACTAGAGACTACATTGGGCTAGTTAGCTTGGCTGGTGAAGAGAGTCTACAAGGTGGAACTCTGATTTTGAGGTCAGACTGGGCCAGAGGGTGATGGCCAACATTGACAAGGTTGTGGAAATGGAACCAACGGGTTTGGCTTCCTTTTGCAGGCAGTTGGTAATCACTGGAGATAGTAGGTGTCACCTCTGGGAGGTGGGGATCCTGGTGATTGGAGCCGAAATGATGGGGGGACTACCGACTGATGATCAGTAGATGACTTTATTTCTTACAATCACTTCATTTATACTTTACACAAGATCTGGTTACAAACAGGCTATAGATTTATGTGCAGGATGTGAACTGCATGTGAGATGTGAGCTACATGCAGAACGTGGGCTCCGTGGGGGATGTGGGCTACGTGTAGGCAATCAAGTACGACAAGTGAACAACAACGGTTATCTCTTAGCTTTAAATGACAAGAGCAAGTTAAGGATTCTCCACACTTAGCAGATCCACCTAAAGGAGGGCATGAAAGCACTCCGGGGATCCTCCCATGTTTATTCCGGGCGTCAGCCCAGGAAGACTCTTGCCCTCCATCTCCTGGAGTTTTCTCACAGGATCCAACACGACCCCAGTCACATTGGCAAGGATCCGGGTTGTGTTTCAACAGTAGGCATGTACCGATTCTTGGCACACGCATGGCCATGGGTGTATGAGGGCAGAGTTTTGCCAGTCTTAAGTTAGGAATAGTGTAGAGTGCTCCACTGTAGAGAATAATTCTGGATTAGTTTCAAGGAAATGCTTTTTCAGGCCTCAGAGTGGGGATTGCTGTGACTGGCAAAAGAGTAAAGTAGTTTACCCTCTGTGGAGGGTCTCCCTAAAGGTCAAGAGAAACCTTCATAGATGACTTTGGTTCTTTGCCAAGAAACAAAACCTAACGGTTCATTTGTGTGAGCCATGTTCTTGTGGTTGCACTCTTACTAAATGTGGCTAGTTTTTGCTCTGGCTCTTCTTCCTGAGTTGTAGTCATCTTGAGGTTGCCTTTTCCCAGTCCAAGAAAGAGAAAAAACATAGGAAAGGATAAGAATAGAGCCCTTCTTGGAACTTCAAATAGTCACCAACCCAGTCTGCTTATGTACCACTTTTATAATGTCATTTTCTGTTTTTAAACCTAAAATAACTACTAAAATCCAACTTTACTCTTTCTAAGTCCCTTTAAAGATCCAAAACCACTTGTCTTTCTTTCTGTTTCTCAAACTCTTCATCATTATCATCTTATTGAATTCCCATCATTAGAGATTTCTGTTCTTTATTCTAGTTAGACTTGGCCTCATACTAACGTCCATGATGCCATAACCATTCCTGTTTCCATGGACATATTCTTGTTTCCCTGTCTGGGAAAGTGACAGATTTTTGGCTTGGATCCAAATTCTCCCCATTCTTCAGGATCCATTCTCAATCCCCACCTACTTCATTAATTTTCCTCTCTCAGTATGAATCTGGAATGATCTCTGTTTTCTTTGTACCATTAAAGGACTTGAAAAAAATAGAGCATAGAATTAGAAAGGATCAAATCATTAGAATGCTGACAACTCTAGAACATACTGCATTATAATCTTTATAATTGCACTTCTAGTTTTATTTTAAAAGGATCAAGACTATTAACCTGTAGCAGTCCAGTTTTTGTTTAATATATTTCCAGAGCCAGGGAAATGCCAGCCCAATTCCTTTTGTTTTTATTGTAATTTTTTGTTTATTTAAAAATTTATTACTTTTTTTAAAATTGAGGTATAATTTACATACAATGTGGAAAAATATCATTGGTGTTTTCATAGGGATTGCATTGAATCTATAGAATTGCTTTGGGTAGTATGGACATTTTAATGATATTCATTATTCTAATCCATGAGCATGTAATATCTTTACATTAGTTTGTCTTATCTTCAATTTCTTTTATTAGTGTTTTATAGTTTTTGGAAATACAAGTCTTTTATCTCCTAGGTTAGATGTACTCCTAGGTATTTATTCTTTTGGTACAATTGTAAATGGGCTTATTTTCTTAATCTTTTTCTGCCAGCTACTTCATTATTAGTGCATAGAAATGTGACAGATTTCTGAACATTAATTTTGTATCCTGAAACTTTACTAAATTCACTTAACAGTTCTAGTAGATTTTTGGTGGAGTCTTCAGGATTTTCTGTTTATAATATCATGTCATCTGTAAGAATTGAAACTTTTACTTCTTTTTTTACCAATTTGGACGCCTTTTATTCCATTTTCTTGTCTAATTGCTATGGCTAGGACTTCCAGTACTGTGGAATAAAAGTGGAGAGAGTGGACATCCTTGTCTTATTTTTTATTTTAGAGGAAAAGCTAACAGTTTTTTTACCTGTGAGTGTGAGGTTAGCTGTGGGATTTTCATATTGGCCTTTTTTTATGCTGAGGTATTTTCCCACTAACCCACTTTGTTGAGAGTTTTTATCATGAATGAATATTGTACTCTGTCCAGTTTTTTCTACATCTACTGAGATAATCATATGGTTTTCATCCTTACTCCTATTGATATGATGTATCACATTGATTAACTTGTGAATATTAAACCACCCTTGTGTCCTGGGAGTAAATCCCACTTGATTGTGGTGAATGATTTTTTAAAATGTCTTATTGGGGGGTACCTAGGTAGTTCAATCAGTTAAGTGTCTGACTCTTGATTTGGCTCAGGTCATGATCTCAGGGTCATGAGATCAAGCCCTATGTCATTTGAGATTTTTCTTCTTTCTTGAAGTTGGCCTGTATTGCTAGAGTCTTTCCTCTAAGAACAGCCTTTGCTGCATTCCAAAGATTTTGGACCATTGTATTTTCATTTTCATTTGTCTCCATGTAGTTTTTGATTTCCTCTTTGATTTTTTGGTTGACCCATTCATTGTTGGATACCATGTTATTTTTGCCTCCATATATTTCTGTTCTTTCCAGACTGTTTCTTGTGATTAAGTTCTAGTTTCATATTGTTGTGT
Source organism: Martes martes (assembly GCF_963455335.1). Taxonomy (NCBI): domain Eukaryota; kingdom Metazoa; phylum Chordata; class Mammalia; order Carnivora; family Mustelidae; genus Martes; species Martes martes. Next base: position 27,461,286 of record NC_137898.1, on the reverse strand, counting down.
TGGAAAAGATGTGTAATATGACTTCAGTCTTTTTGGATTTGTTGAGACTTGTTTTGTGCCCTAAATTCTGATCTAGTCTGGAGAATGTTCCATGTGTACTTGTACTTGAAAAGAATCTGTGTTCTGCTCTTTATGGATGGGATGTTTTGAATGTATCTATTAGGTCTATTTGGTCCAATGAATCATTCAAAGCCACTATTTTCCCTTGTTGATTTTTTGTTTGGATGACCTAAGTGATTTAAGTGAGGTATTTAAGTCCCCTGATATTAGTGCCTAACTGTCAATTTCTTGCTTTATGTCTGTTAATTCTTGCTTTATATGTTTAGGGGCTCCTAGGTTGGGTGCATACATATTTACAATTGGTATATGCTCTTACTGGATTGTTTCCTTTATTATTATGTAGTGTCCTTCTTTGCCTCTTGTTCTAGTCTTTGTTTTAAAGTCTATTTTGTCTGATAAAAGTATTGCTACCCCAGCTTTCTTTTTGCTTCCATTTGCATGGTAAATATTTTTCCATCCCTTCACTTTCAATCTGCATAACATATTTCTTTAGGTCTGGAGTAAGTCTCTCTCTCTCTCTCTCTTTCTTTTTTTTAAGATTTTGTTTATTTGAGATAGAGAGAACACAAGCTGGGGAGGAGGGGCCAAGGGAGAGGGAGAAGCAGACTCCTCACTAAGCAGGGCCCGACATGGGGCTCAGTCCCACGACCCTGAGATCATGACCTGAGCTGAAGTCAGATGCCTAACCTACTGAGCCACCCAGGTGCCCCTGGAGTGAGTCTCTTGTAGGCAGCATATAGATGGATCTTACTTTTTTATCCATTCATTCAGTCACCCTATGTCTTTTGATTGGAGCATTTTGTCCACTTACATTTAAAATTATTATTGTTAGGTATGTATTTATTGCCATTTTGTTACTTAGTTTATGTTTGTTTTTGAAGTTCTTGGCTGTTCCTTTTTTTCTTTTCTTTCTCTCTTTCCTGTGTTTTGATGGATTTCTTTATTGTTACGCTTGGATTCTTTTCTCTTTATATTTGTGCATCTATTATAGGTTTTTGATTTGTGGCTATCAATATATTCATATATAATATCTTATGCATATGGCAGCCTATATTAAGCTGTTGGTCTCTTAATTTTGGATGCATTCTAAAAGCACTAAATTTTATGCACCCCCCATGTTTTATGTATATGATGTCAAAGTTTATATCTTTTTATTTTGACCAATTTTTATAGATATAGTTGATTTATATTTATATTTATAATTGATTTTACTACTTTTGTGCTTTAATCTCCATACTGGTTTTTGTAAGTGATTAACTTAAACTACACTTATTATATTTTTACATCTACATTTCCTGGTCTTGAAAGTAGTGCCCTTATGAAAAAGAGGTTCTGTGGTGCCCTGTAGTGCTTTGTCCCTTGTTCACCAGAACCAGGCAGTTCAAGTGCATCTCCTATTTTGGCTGCATACACCCTGCTGTTGTGGCTGAGCTGTATTTGCCTTCAGTCTAGTTGGCTGCAATAGCCTACTTTGCCTGTTGTGGGTGCGCCAGGCAGGGTTTGGTCCCTCTGCAGTTAAAGGGCCAGGCTGGGGCTGTCATGGGCTTGTAGTTGGGTGGTGTCAGCAGTCAGACCAGATGCCCTCAGCCATTAGTCACAATGTGGTTGTTTTCCATTCTCTCCAGGGTAGGAGTTTCTTTGGAGTGGCAGTGATCCCTGCCAGGGCTGCTGCAGAGTGTGTTGTGTGTTTTTGTGGGGGGCGGGTAGGAGTCACCTTGGAGATGACCTGCACAGTTGGGCAGGTTACATCTACAGAGAACGTTACAGTGGGATGTCATGGTGCTGGCGAGATAGGTGGAGAGTGTCCTTCTGTCCATGCTGTGGGTTGGCAGAGTTGGTGGGGGAGCAAAATGGTACCCACCAGCTCTTTTGTCCTTGGAAAATTTTCATAAAGATCCCTATCCCTCTATCAGACTAAGATTAGCAAATAACATCAGCTTCACATATACCCAGGTATATGTGGGTTTTCAAATTGCTGCTTATATCTTGGCAGGGTTATTGGCTATGCTGGCTCTTCAAGGGTAAAATCTTCGTTTCCTCTTGCCCTCTGGGTCTCATAGAACTAAGCCTGCTGATTTTTAGAGTATCCAGAGATAAACCCCACGGATTGTAAAAACTGGCAAAGTTAAACCCCATTGGTTTTCAAAGCCAAATGTTATGGGGACTTACCTTCCTAGTGTGGGTCCCCTATGCCTGGGGCACTTGCTATGGGGTCTGAGCCTCTCCCTTCTGCATGCTCGCGGTACCCCTCCCATTTGTGGTTGGACTTGCCAGAAGTTTGGTTTCTGACCATGTCCCCACCCCTCCTACCCTTTCCCATGTGTCCTTCTCTGTGAATAACTGTGGAGTCTGTTCTGCCAGTCTTCAGGTCATTTCCTGAATTAGTTACACTGATGTATCTGTTATCTTGGTGTGTCCATGGGACAGGATGAGCTTCGGATCCTTGTACTTTGCCATCTTTTTTGGACTCAGCCCATTCCCTTGTTTCAGAGGGGCTTCTTTTGTCTATTGTCTTTCTTTTATATGATAGAGGCAGTGCAGAGAAATTTTATTTCTTTCATTTTAAAAATTATTTTTATTTTTTAAATTGAAGTATAGTTGACACACAATGTTACATTAGTTTCAGACATATAACAGGGTGATTTTATGACTCTATATGCAGAGAACATTCTTAAATGTCTTTGTATTGTGTGATGCATCACAAATGTATTGAGCAGCACCTGGCTTCCAGGCATAGTACTAAGCACTAGAAATTTTAAGATGAAAAAACGCAGTCCCTTACTTCAAGCACTCGTGTGTACTCTGAAAGTGAGCCTAGTCCATAATAGGTGATCAGTAAATGTTTGTTGAAGAAGAGGAGAAAAAGAGACAAGAAAACCATCTATTATTACTGACTTTTTAGAATACGGTCTCTTGGATTAGACTGACTGGCTTTGAATCTGGCTCTGACACTAGCTGTTTTCTAAACTTTATCTTAGTTTTCTCATTATAAAGCAGAATATTAGATTTGAATGAGATAGTATATAGAAAGTGCTTAATCCCTTGTCTGGTACATAGGCTCTCCATAAATAGATGACAGTGATTTATTGGGTGAAGGCATGTGCAGAATGCTATGGGAACATAGAAGAGGGTCGTTCTACTCGGACCAGTTCATGGGAGGGTGGGAGGGCCTGGCTGGTGAAGGGGGTGTGAAGGGCAGTCCTCTGGGACGCATGAGCTATGCTGAACTCAAAGGAAAATGTATAATAGTGTTGGAACAAAAACAGATTTGACCTTTAAAAACTGGAAGATGGTACAAGTGTTCTTAAGCTCAGTTAGAGATGTCATCAGTAATGTGACATTATTCTCAGAATTTCAGGGCAAGTATTACTTTCTGTGACAATAATTGATTGAAATATTTTACCATGTGCTAGCTCTGGGCTCAGAGTTTTTGTAAGGCATGTCTGAAAATATCTATAAGTAAGAAGGATGAACAACTAAAAAAAAAACCACTGAGCAATGTATTAATTTTTTACCAGCACCTGTACTTCTAACATGGTATTAAATGCAGAGTCTGTTTGCTTTATCTATACTGATCTTCTTAGTTTATTGGGGGAAAAAATACCCTCAACAGTCAAATGTTAGAGGGCCAGATGGAGGGAATTCTATTTTCTATAATCATATGTGGAGTTTTGCTGTTGATTTTACTTTTAGGCACTGGGATAGAAATTGTTATTTCTACATATTTCTGGGCAGAATACTCACATTTCTGGATTTCTCATTTGCCAGCTATCAAACAAAGTGATATTTTTGAAAAGAATAAATATTTTTATAGTTTTATCTCATAACTTTGGGTAGTCGAACATGGGTAATTATTATTTTATTCAAAGCACAGAGTGCTGTCTAGCCACATTCGTGTATGTCCTACTAAAATTGATACTCAGGCTCTTTAAAAGCAACTCAGTATAGTTTGATTTCATTTTTATAATATAATGTATGCATATATACATCAATATTTATAATGTATGCAGGTATACATATAACCAGAGAAAAATTACACAAAGGTGTTAACAGTAGATCACCCAAGAGCTGTGGTTAAGTAGAATAGATGGGCTTTCATTTTCATAATTTATATGCTTTTGAATTAATTAGAGTAGTCAAGGTAGGCTATTTGCTGTAGCAAGTAAGCTGAATGGAGCTGGTGGCTCAAAGAACATAGAAGTTTGGTTTTCCTTTGCGTAACCAATCTATGGCAGCTCTTAGACACTGGGAAGGACAGGAAGGAGCTCTACTTCACAGTCATTCAGGTGTCTATTTAACATGAAGCTTACATGGTTTCCTGGCTCTTATACTATATCCAATCCTCTGAGCATTGACAGCTGAGTGGCAGGAGTGAAATATAGAAAATTTTTCATTGGAGGTGTGGTGGTGGTATGTGTGTTTGATGAGCTAGGCCTGGACATGGCGCTTTTGCTCAGAATTTGCTAGAACTCAGTCATATGACCACATGTAATTGGAAAAAGTCGGGAAAGAGAATCTGTGTTCCTGGGAGGAAGAGGAGAACAAAGATTTTGGTGAACAGCTTGAAGTTCCTACCATAATCAGGTTCTCTGATCACCAGATAATCCAGGTTCTCCCTTCTGTTTGCATAGAGAGTACACTTACACTCTTCCTTAAGGAAGATAGTTCTGAGTTTCATCTAAATGCTGTGTAAGATTCAAAGGCCAGTCAGTGTCCCAGGGTGATGCACCTGGTTCCTATTCAGATATGGTTCCTAAGGGTCTGGTGGCTCGTGTTAGGAAGACAAAGCCTCTTCTCTTCCTTTCAGTAGTACACACACACACACACACACACACACACAAAATACAATAATGGGGCTGGGACTGGAGAGCTACAGTAGTGACTCCCATTCAGGAGGGGGAAGAATGGGAGTCAGAGAGCAGTCACTGGCTCAAGGCAACAGCGAAACTCTGTGCCGTAGGCACTGTGAAGGCCCCATTCCTGGCAGCAGTGGACGTCCCTTCAATAAGTCCTGATTCTGCCATCTTGGAGGAACTCCCTTGTCTACCAATTGACCCCAATCCCCTGCGCCGAATGCATCTTGTTCATTATCCTCCAGGGCCATTTGTGAAGTGAGCACAAAGAACACACCTTCCTCGGGGGCTGCACAGCATTCTCAGCTTTCTCTCTGCCTCTGCCAACATGGGGTGTGAATGTTCTTTTATTAAGGCTTGAATAGTCCGAGGCTTTTGTTGTTGTCCTTTAGGCATAGGTTTCTTTGGTGCCATCATTTCCTCAAATAGTTATCAAGCTTCTGATCTGTTTGCTTCTAGTCATCCCCATAGGAGAAGATGTCATCCCCAGAATTCTTTCCTGAGCCCAAATACACAAGCCTTACTTGTTTCCTCACTTCCCTAACCCAGCACTTCTCTCCCTCAGCTCAATGGTGGCTGTCTGGCAGCTACTTGAAACTAGCCTAGGTGGAAAGGAAACAGACATAATGTGATTTTCCACAGTGTTAAATACCTCTGTTTGACTAATACGGACCATTCAAGGCCTGTTTTTAGTCTTATTTTCTATTGTTTGTGTTTTGGAAGCAGTTTTGCAAAGTCTGATTTTCTAGATTTTCTTCATTCTCTTTGATTTCTGCTTGCCAATCAACCGGTTCTTTCTTGAGCTCCTCTTTTTCTTGTAAATCCTTCCTAAATACGGCAGATAATAGGCACTGAAGCCATTCTGTCCAGCCTGGACTCTTGGCAAGAGGGGATACTTTGCACAGGGATGCTGTTATGGAGTTCATTGTATTATACTTGGCATGTTGCTGTATGTCTGGCTCCTAATGGGAGGGACACTTATTCAATAATCTATTCATCAAATATTGAGCACCATCTGTGTGCTCAATGCAGTAGTCTGGCCATGGGGGGATATAGCAATGAGCAAAATAAACAGAAGTTCCTGCCCCCACAGAGCTTGCATTCTAGGGGGGATCATAGATAATAAAAAAAACAAATAAGCAAAATACATAGTCTTTAGGTGGTGATAAAAACAACAGAAAAATAAAGCAGGGAAAGAGGGTAGGATCAGAGGAGGATAGAGGTAAAGGCTTCAGTAAGTAGAGAGCAGGAAGTAAAAGAGGATGCCATGTCAATATCAGGCAGAACAGCATTCAAGGAAGAGGGAATAGTTAGTGCAAAGACCCAGACGTGGATGTTCTTGGTGTGTTTTCAAAATAGTAGATGCCCGTGTGTCTGACATAGAGTAAGAGCTAATTAAAGGAGTAAAGGACAAGGTCAGAGATCATGGACGGGACCGTATTATGTAGGGCCTTGTGCAAATGTTGACTTTACCCTGGGTGAGATGGGGAGTCATTGAAACGTATTGAGATGATGGCTGCTGGGTTGAGTACTGAATAAAGGGGCATGAGGGCCGACTTGGAGTGACCTGTCAGGAGACTATAGGAGTGATCCTGGCAAGAGATGAAGGTGGCTTGAGCCAACATGACATGGAGGAGGTGGTGAGAAATGGTTGAATTCTGGTTGTATTTTGAAGGTAGAGTCAGTGATTACTTTCTAATGGAATAGATGTGTAGTTTGATCGAAAGAGAGGCATGGTGAGGGACTGGTAGCTTCTGGAAAGATGTAACTGGCATAAACTGATACAGAGAATACAGGGGCTAGTGCAGTTTTTAGGGAGAGGATGAGGAACTCATTTAGCATTGTGTTGAGTCTGAGCCTGCTAAATTTGAGTCTGTTAGACATTTGGGGATAAATAATGAAGAAGCAGTTGGATATTGGATAAGTAAGCCTGGATTTCAGAGTCAGGTATGAGCTGGATATATAAATTCAGATAGGTAGCTATGTCAGGAAATCTGGGTAGAAGCCCAGTTGTAGAGTACATGAGCATAGGCTCTAAAGCCAGTCTGCTTGGGCCAAATTCTTGGCATATAGTCTAACCTTGAGGTACTCAGTTTCCTCATCTGTAAAATGGGATAGTAATTATAGTGTCTAGGAACTTGCTGTGAGAAGTTAGTGAATATATTTAAGTTACATAGATAAAGGCCTGGTTCTAGGGAGTACAAAAATGTTGTTATCGTTATTCCTGTTTTATTATAAGTTGCTTTTTGGTGGTATAGTTGTTGATGCCTTTCCCATTTATTTCACTTGGTTATCATAAGAAATATATAAGATAGATATTAATTTCCTTAACAGAAATGAGGAAGCCAAGGTACACAGAGGATAAATCACTTGCCCAAGGAGACCCAGGCCTATATTATCCCAAAGATTGGGCAGTTCCTCATTTTTTTTTAATAAATAGTAAAATCTAGTCTTGCCTATAGGTCAAGATAGGAGATTAGAATCATTAGTTCATATAAATAGCCGAGTTGGAAATTCAATGAGTTTAAGCTCAAAATAATCCTGTGAACAAAGCAACAGGACAATTTGAAATGTCAATGTGGCATTCTCTTCAACAGTAAATTAATAAGATGTGACTAAAGGCCTTTCTTGTCTTGGCTGTAACAATCAGAAGCCATACTTCTCTCCCCTCTAATGTCAGGCTATGACAGTAGGCAATAATTAGGAACATCCTTCAAATATCAGCTAAGTCTCTTTCATACACAAAGGTGATGTATTGGCAGCATCCAATTTTATTCATTTCTATCAGAGGAAGTGTGGCTTTAATCACTATTTGTGGGATAACATGAGCAATATAAAAACAGAGTTGGTTTCCTAGGATTAATCTGGTATTGATGGAAAACACTGTAATTTTCCTTTACTCTTTTTGTTGCTGAACTAAGAGGCCAGCCAGGTGTTTTGAGTGCCTTTGAGGCATGGGCCAAAAGCTATGAAGTCCCAGGAAGTAATTAAGCCATCTGATGAAAATCCATTGGATTACCCTGGTGATTACTCCTCATATTTTGGAATCCTTTCATTTTGGTCATTTCTTTACTTAAAGATTGTTGGTTGCCAGCCTTTACCATGGCTTTGGGCACCTTCTCTATTTGATCTCAGTGCCACTTCCTGAATCCCATCTAGATCATCCTGAGAACTCTGTCCCATGGATTATGGCCAGCTCCCTACTTATCTAGTAATTGGTACTTTAATAATTAACACTTCATTTTCCCAAGTTGGCTAAGGAAAGAAAACATCCCTGTGGATGAGACTGGTTAGTCCTGTGGCCATAATTCATATTTTTAAGGGAGATGACAGGGCTTTCTGCTGAGATTACAGATTTCCAAACCTGGCAAATGCCCCAAGAATTTTGACAGTATGGACCCTTCTGTACTCAAGCTGAAGGTTTAATATTTTCTTTTCTTGAGAGATGGAATTGAGAGGGGACGTCTTTAATTCAGATATGTGTGTGGATGGAGCATATGGACATTTGAAATACCAGATCCCAGAGAATCCGGGTGGCTGTCAGTTAAGCATCCCGGCTCTTAATCTCAACTCAGGTCACAATGTCAGTGTTATAATTTCAAGCCCATGTTGGGCTCCATGCTGGGTATGGTGCCTACTTAAAAAAAAAAAAAAAGAAAAGAAAAAGACCAGATCTCACTAAAACATGACATGGAAAATACTCACTGCTCAGGTCAGAAACCTAGACCTCATCCATCTACAGGATTTCTTTCTTTGCCTCATCACCCACATTGAAACTGTCAGCCACTCTTGCTAGGTCTACCTCCAACATCCATCCATTTTCTGTTTACTTTTCACCATTTCCTCTCCTTCCACCCTGGTCTGTGTCTCCATATCTTGCAACCCTGCAGTCTTGTGATAGCCTCTGAAGAGGTGTACCTAGTTCTTCTCGTGTACTCCCACAGGTCATTCTCTACAGAGTAGTTAAATAAACTTGTAAATCATAAACCAGGTCATTTGACTCCTCTGCTTTGAGAACACTGACTTCTCCCATGGCCCTCTATGGCCTGATCCCAGGCCTTTGTCACTGATCTCTCCTAGTATCACTCCCTCCTTGGTCACCATATTGAGCCACAGAACAAGTTTGTTGTAACCTCAGGGCCTTTGTACTTCTTGTTTCATCTACCAGGGAAGTTCTTTGCGATTGTCTTCCTTGGCAGGCTCCTTTTAGTAAAAATCTTAGTTGAAAGATTATTTCCTCAGAGAAGCCTATTTACTCTACCTAATGTAGTTCTCTCCTGTCCTTCCATTATGTGTATTCATACAACAAATATTTATTGAAAGTCAATATTTCAAGCACTGTCTGAGACACCAGGAATAACATAGTGAACAAGACAAATAGCAAGTTCCTGCCTTCATGTGTCTTACAGTCAGGTGCCCCATCGGGCTGTTGGATTTTCTTCATTGCCCTTACATCTATCTGAATTATTTATTGGTTTTCTGAGGTAGTCTTTCTATCCAATCCTAGAAATATAGGGAAGAATAAATTGTTTTTGTCTTTCAGAATCCCTGAGGTGATCATTTTCCGGGAGGCTAAAATTAGAAGGTCTTGGAGACATCAGGGATCAAAGTCGGCACATTTGCTGACCTCCCAAGCTGTGGACATTTTTTTTTAAAGATTTTATTTTATTTATTTGACAGAGAGAGAGATAGAATCACAAGTAGGCAGAGCAGCAGGCAGAGAGAGAGGGAGAAGCAGGCTCCCCGCTGAGCAGAGAGCCCGATGTGGGGCTCGATCCCAGGACCCTGAGATCATGACCTGAGCCAAAGGCAGAGGCTTAACCCACTGAGCCACCCAGGTGCCCCAGCTGTGGACATTTTTGAACACAGAGTTCAGGAGGGATACTTGTTAGAGACGGTTCACAGATGGCATCATTAATGCGCATTGGAAACAATAGTGCCTGTACTGGTGGCCCAAGTTTTGTTTCATTGGCTAGAAACTCTAGACACCATCTTTGTCTAGATTTTGGTTTGTATGTGAGAATTACAGAATCATTCAGAGTTTACTAAAACCCAGTTTGCCTCGTTCAGATTCCTCAGGAATTCAGAATCATTTAGTAATTCAGGAATTCTGCCTCTAGAGATTTTGATTATTAGAGTTAAGCTGGGGCTACATTTTTTAAAAAGCATTCCAGATGTTGCATTTTGTAAAATACTTTGTAGAGCATGGTCTGATATTATAATCCCTGATTTTGGCCTTCAGGGTCTGGGATGCCAGAGAATCTGCAACTGCAGGATCTTCTGAATTTAGGTGACTCTCTATCCAGGTTTGCTTTAGTCCTGAAATATACCTGTTTTCCTGTCTCATTATTCATAGTGACACCTTTCACTGTCGAAGGTGTCCCAGTTTGAGTGACGTATTATATGGTAACTTGATATGGATGGTATCTCACCCAAGAAACTGTTATACACAGCTTCCTTGTTAGGGATAAAAAGATAGTCTTATATGAAAGGGATGAGGTGGGAATCTGCGTCGTGGCCCAGGGCTTGTGCTATGGGAATCTTTAGTCATACTCAAAGTATAATAAAGTCATCCCTCAGATTTTAGGAATTCTTGTTTCTTTCTCTTCCTCATTACCAGTCCTCTGACAGATTTGACATGGAAATGCATTTCTTTGTCTAGACCTGTGCTGCCCAGGACTGCCGACAGTGGTAGCATGTGGCTATTTAAATTTTAATTCAAATTAATAAAAATCAAATCACTTAAAAATTCAGTTTTATTAGTCTCCATAGTCACATTTCAATGGCTAGTGGCTGGACCATGGGTGGACCATGAATTATAGAACATTCCATCATTGTAAAAAGTTCCTATTAGACTGTGCTGGTCTAGGTTGTGCGTCCCTAGTTTTTGCACACCTAGATTTGTGCCCAGCACTTTTCCAAGTTATGACTTGAGAAGAGTGTTGTTGGAAATTGTTTTAGAGATTGTCTAACCCAATCTCTTGATATAATTAATGTGTGAACTGGTTCAGGGAGATTAGGTGACTGGCCAAGATTACTTGGCTAGATCTTAGATAAAGTTAGCTGGACTGGGTATTCAAACGAGTTATGTAATCTTAACTAATTTCTTGCTGTCGAATTGTCCATCTGCAAAATGGGAACCATTACAATAGCCCTTCCTCAGAGTGACAATGAAGTCCCCTTGGAGCATATGTAGGTACCAGCTGCCAGGTAAGGACCGTCTTGTGTCATTAAATCATATACTGGCTTTGCCAAGACACTATGAACTATTTAGTCTAATTCACTATGAATGGAATAGGGAAATCTTTTAAAAAACAAGCTAAATTAAAATACCTGTCAGTATGATTGGGTCCAAAGATGAATTATGCACACATTCTGTTTTGTTGTCAAAATAGGTTCTCCTAATGAGACATTTCCCACTTCCGATCGTCTTGTAAAATGGCTCGTGCTTTGGAGGCTTTGAAGAGCCCTTAAGTGATATTCTTTGTAGCACTTCATATTTATTTGACATCTTCAAAGGAGATCGTAAACCCTGTTCCACTCTGTCCATTTGGTTAGACTAATACCCTGGCCCCCTTCAAAACAAAGAGCATCTAGTTCAACGCTGCATCCCTTTGTGGAACACCGTCTCCATGCAGTGGTGGGCTCACTGCTCTGGGAGAGGACTTTGATGCATGTGGGTAGGGCATGAAAGAAGATGCACAGAGTCCTGGTTTGATCACAGGGAGGAATTCTTTTTGGTGGAACACCTGAAGAGGGGGGCTGGAGCAAATGTCTACGGGGAGGAAAGAATAATGAGTGTGTCCGGGTATGAACTCTAAGCTCTCATATTATTTATTAAACAAATGTAAATGGGTATTTTGGGAGACTTGTGAGCATAATTTTTAACATCTAAAATGTGGCAGAACTATCATGGGATAGCCGCCAAAGCATGGGATTTTGAGTCCGAAGTCTTTCGTAAGATCCGCTGATGACAAATGTGTGTGATGGGGAAGTCATTTTTCCTCAGCCTCAGTCTCTTATCTGGGGGAGAATATTCTTACTCTTCCTTTGCATAGGGTTATTGGGAGGATTTTGTGAGAAATGGATGTGAAAATACCTGTTGATTGCAATGCCGTATATAGAGAAAAGTGGCTTTTGTTATTATTATTACTAATATTAAAATTAATAGTTGAGACATGGATAGAACTAGAGGGTATGACGCTAAGCGAAATAAGCTGATCAGAGAAAGACAATTATATGATTTCACTGATTCGTGTGGAATTTAAGAAACAAAACAGTGGAGCATAGGGGAAGGGAGGGAAAAATAAAATAAGACAAAATCACAGAGGGAGACAAACCATAAGAGACTCTTAATTAATGGGAAACCAACTGAGGGTTGCTGGAGGGGAGGTGGGTAGGGGGATGGGGTAACTGGGTGATGGGCATTAAGGAGGGCACGTGATGCAATGAGCACTGTAATAAGATTTGTGAATCACTGTACTCTACCTCTGAAACTAATAATACACCATATGTTAATTAATTGAATTTAAATAAGATTAAATTTTTAAAAACCCAAATACATCTAATAAAGTATAAATCATGGACTAGGAAAGATATTAATAGTTGAATATACTTTCATTATTTACATCTCAAGTGCCAAGAACCACAGTTGAGGTTCTTGAGGTTGTAGCATAACATTTTTGAACTAAGCAAGAAACATGAGTTGTCTTGGTAAGTTGAGAACCTTGCTATCTAGACCCTCTTTATCTTTTCTCTCTCTTTGGTCCTAAATATGGCTTAATTTTTGCACCTTCACGAGGGAAACAATGAATTAACGCTCTGGAAAATAAGGCATTACTTATTTTAAGTCACTCAAACAGGATTGGCCAGGGACTCTGGGAGCTCCCTAGATTGTCAGACGAGAGCTCAGGATTTCTTCATTGGAGAATGACCAAAGTGAAAGCTCACTTTAACTAAGAGCTGGCCTTTCAAAAAAGGCTATAGACACAGGGGTGACTTGTTGATGAATTAACTAGGCAAACATAGGGATCACTCTGTGGGTATAAGAAGCACTTCATTTTTCTAACCTTTTTTAAAGTCCTGGCTTGCCTTTTGCCCTGAGATTTCATAGGGTATTACACAAGGTAATGACCTCCAGAATCACATTGTATGATTGCCCTGCTGGGGTCTTGCAAAGGGTGGCGTGGCCAGTGGGAACTGAAATCCAAGCTCTTCTCCCCGAGTGCAATGTTCACCTAGAGGGGGTGGCCTTTTTAATTTCACACAAAGGCATCTTATGGTACAGTGGAGCTGATGGGAGGTCATATCTTCAATAAAGGAAGAAGCAATAGAAATTCATTTTTAAGACAGAAGTAAGTAGTCATGAAGGCAGGCTTAGAAAAGGAATGTAAAAGACCTTTGATAAATATCGAGGTCTGAACAAATGTGTTCATACACCTACTTTCTCCTTAAGCCCCACTTAAAAAATATCTCTATCTATACCTATATGTAGGTTGGTTACAAGAACCACGTAAGATAGTTATTATTGTCCCTATCTATAGGTCAAGAAACTGAGACTCGGAGGGATGAAATAAATAGTCTCTGGCAATATAATAGGGAGTCAGGATTCCCACCCAGTTGTTTGGTTCCAGAGCCCCCACTCTATCTCCTGTGTTATTGCTTTCTTTGTACAGTTTACAAAATGCATTTGGATCTATTTTCTCATTTGGTACTCCCCACATCTTGTTAGGTAGCCTGGCAAGTGTTAATATCCCTACTGCTTAGACAGAGCCTCTGAATGATGCAGTGACTTGCTCAAGGTCAAACAGCTTGGATGAATGTCTAAGTCTTATGTATGCACTTACCCTGCTATTGAAACTGTCAGAACACCAAAATAGATGGGAAATACTGCTGAAAGCTACCAGCATTCTGCCAATAAAGCACGATTCCGCATGCAGTAGAGACTCCCATCCAGCCGTCAGTCCTTATGTAATGAAATACACCATGAAATTTATCCTGTAGGTTTTGCTGCAGTCTCGGTAGTCTTATACTGCTGTGTCACAGAATGGCATTTCATATGGCTTTCTGGAAAATTAGATGAGTGTTCAAAGGGCATAAAGCATCTGATGGGGATAAAGAGACCAGAGATTAAAAACACATGCTGAGGTCCCTGGAAATGCTGGGGTTAGGAATTCTGGGTTGCAGAAGGAATGTCAGCATCATGGCACTAAACCTCTCAGCTGGCCTGTTGAGAGAAAGTTGCTTCTACCTGGCTGTGTAAATGACCATATTGGAAATGTCAGAAAAAATGAAATTCTTTTTTGGAAGGGGGCCATTAAAAAAGACAATACTAATAACAAAATTAGAAATGCATTAGCTTTGTGGTCTCTTACACACATGGGGGTAGAGCATTTGATAGGTTTATGATCTTCCCCATAAAATGGTTATTGCTTCTTGATTCCTGTACCATTTATCACTCAGTTCACAAATTGATCGACAAATCCTATAATATCAAATGTTGGTTCTGATCAGCCTTTCAGTCTTTTTAATATTTATATGATTTCCTTTGACAGAGCTTGGTGCCGCTTTTTCTGGGTGTTGGAGGCTTGAGGGTTGATGGGGTGAGGTGGCTCAGAAAAACCTGGGACGGCTGACTGGCAGATTTAGAGGCTGCTGAGCAAAACAATTGGGTCACACCTGACAGACGCGCTGTAACAAAGTGTAATGTTGTAACAGTTCTGGTTCCCTGGGAAGATACTGAGTGCTATCTGAGTGCTATGCCAGAAGTATTTCCGTGGTGATGTGTGGGTTGCGAGGACCCATATACTGTGAACTTGTGCTCATTAAGGGCGAAGAAGAAATTTATAAAAGCTCTTAGCCTGTGTCGGCGCGCATGCAACCAGATTGCCATGTACTTCACATCGTGACGCACAGAACTATACAAGGCGTGTGTTAAAAGTTAGGCCAGGGGGAGCTCTCAGGGACATTTGATTTTAAATGGTTTCAAGCCAAAGATTTGGAATTCTTTTGCAGACATCAGTTTTCTGTTACCCTGTTCGTGTTCTGTCATTCATTCATTCCTTTATCTTTTCATACAAAAAAATTTACTGATAACTTTGTAATTCGAGGGAGCCCGTATTATTAGTCCGTTAGGACGAATAAACGTCATTTGGCAGGGACATGCCAAATGCCGTATTGGGGATCCTTCCTGCTCAGAGGAAGAAGAAATAAAGTCTTTCCCCTGAGAATGTTCTCATGATGGACACAAGAAGCCTGGAGTCGGAAGTGGTTGCAGATGGTGAGCCTCGGCTCTTTCCCTTCGAAGGCCTGCTCTTCCCTGGTACTACGTGAAAGGTTGCCTCCTGCATGGTCCGGTCCATAGGGATTGAGTGGAAGCTGATTTGTGACATAGCGGAGAAGGAGCTGGGGGCGGGGGACAGTCCCGAGTATCGCTTAGCTATAGGTGCCCCATGCCAACACAGACTCAGTCGCACAGTGGTTTCTCCAGCCAGATTTTTCAATTAGCTCAACATATTGCCTGAGGGCTCTAAGTGCATATGTTGCTAGACTACATGGTTTGGGATTAGCCTTTTGGCAAATCCAGAAGCAATGTCATCCCTCATACTTACGGTGATTTTTATCTCAGAGGGCTCTTTAGAGCTTTCCTGCCAATAGGCCTTGATCAGGGACACCCTATAACTTCCCCCAGATATTTCGATGTTTCAAAACATTGAACCTTGAATAGGATTCAAGGCTGTTTTTTGCTCTTATGCAAATTTCATCCTCCTCCTCCCACGCCCCCCCCAACCTCGAAATTTTGTATTTGCGTTTGTATGGGGGAAGGGTAAATTCACTGTCTATCAACAGAGCTGGATTCTGTTCTCAAATAGAACAGAGGATAGTAAAATAAACCCTGCTTCACGCATAGGCACCTGCCTCTGTATATTGTGTGCTAGATATTCTATGAGGTCTCAGGGGTTTAAATTAAAGTTTTATTGGAATAGCCACGCCTTTTCATTTGCTTTTACATACATCTGCATTTGCCCTACAGGGACAGTGTGGAGTGGTTGACACAGAGCCCATCTGTTCTGCAAAGCCTAAAATATCTACTATTTGGCACTTTACAGAACAATACTTATGGACCCCTGAGTAAAGACTGGGCATTCAGAAAGAAAAGCATGCTGTTCTCGAGGGGGAAACAAATTCATAACAGTAAAAAATGGGTCTAAGTCCCCTGAGTGCTGGAAGTAGAGAACAGGCATGTTAGCTCTCCTGAGGCACCTGGGGAAGGTTCCCCACCCAAGGAGGTCACAGTCTTAAGTTGGAATGCTTTCAATATCTGGGGAAAAGAGGGAGTGGGAAGAGGCAGAGCATTTTAGGCTGTGGGAATAGCTTCTATGAAGGCATGGATGCTCACAGTATTCTGAGGGAAACTCAGGGCAGCTGGAATGTAGGTGGGGAGTATACCTGCATGCAGGCTGCAGGTGTGTTTTTAGTGGACCTGGTCTGGGTCTAGAAGAGACCCTTATAGGCCACCTCTGAGCTGTGGGCCACTGGAGGAGGGAGTGCAGCAGAGAAGTGACAAGATAGGATATATCCTTTGGAAAGATCGCGACTTCCACTGCAATGGGAAGGGGACAAGAGCAGAGCCGGGTGGGGGGGGTGGGGGGGTGGGGGGGGTGGGGGGGGTGGGGGGGTGGGGGGGTGGGGGGGGTGGGGGGGGTGGGGGGGAGGGGGGACATTGAAAGGCTTACTTAACACACATCCTCTCTTGAGCAGCTACAGCCCAGTTTCCTCCTTAAAATAAGTTTTCTGTCTCTATTATACTGATATCATGTCCTAGTTGTAAAGATTCCCATCCCAGGATTGTTTAGGTTGTAAAGACTCCCATACCTAAGTGTTATTCAAAGCCTGAGATCTCAAGCACTATTTTAATGGGTCCATTGAAATAAAATGGCAGCAAAAATGTTCTCCATGAAGCTGTCATCTTTTTTTCACAAGACATAGTGCATGGATTCCCATTTTATATTTATTTTATTTTGCTTTGATTATGATTACTTACACCTTTGCCTACCACCATGCCAGGCACAGGGAGGGTGTCCCATTTATACTGATGAATGGAAGAATGGCGGAGTGCAGCTGAGCATGGTGGCCTAGGGAGCCAAAGGGAGTTATGGACTCAGGGGACATTGGTAAGTGTCTCCCAAAAGGCAGCTGGCCCCCTGGGAGAGAGTCAGGAGAGGTGTCTAGGTCACACCATTCTTTGTTCTCTTCCTTGAGTAACCACCTCCACCGAAACAGGCACTAAAGAAAGTCAGCTTAACTGTGTGGGAATAACTAAAAAGTCACTTTCAGTATGACCAAGGGGTTCAAATTGGATTCAGTCTCCTTCTCTCTTTATCGTGGAAAATCTGCATCTTGTTCTTTTGTTTTACCACCAGATTTCTCATGTTCGTGTGGATGGACATCTATATGGTAGGCAGTTGTGCTGAAGTTGTGGTGGGACTTACGCAGTTGGAAGGTTGTGCCTTTGAAGGGTACGGATTTCAAGGAGCAGGTTTAGCTTTGGTTCTTACACAGCATGTGGTCATCCAGTAGGTAGAACATGAAGCCCTTTTATATCAGGTGTTAAATAACCGCTGCTTCTCTCAAGTGTGCCTCCTGATGCTCGGGCTGCCCTTCCTGCTCATTCCTGGAATTGCCTGGAATTGCCCTGGCTGCTGCTCCGGGGTTCTGTCTGATTGGTTGGTATCGGAGCCCCTGGGGACACCCAGGAAGTTCTTGCTCCAGAGCTCTCCCAGGACCCCAGAATTCTACACCTGTTTTCACCCACTACAGAGGGGTTGCCTTTGTGCCTGCCAGCTGGCTTGCCTGGCTCTTGTCCCCTGGTTCCTGTCCCTTGGCTTCTGCTCCTGTGTTTCCTTTATACCAGATCAAGCTTGGACCTTGGTAGGGGAGGTAGACCCCGTGGCAGTGATGCTTACACCTTGGCAAGCAGATACCACCTGTGCTGGATTCCTGGTGTAGCAGTGGTCCACTGCAGGGAAGGGTGCCCTACCCCGGAGTCACCATTGTGTTTTTGCTTGTAGGAGCAGCAACATCTGTGGGATTTGGGGCCTGAGAGACTTGGAGAGACAGGGAGAATGGGGGCAGGGGAGGGTGACAGAAATAGTGGACATTGCAGCAATGGCCAGAAACGGCAGGCTTCCTTGCACATTGGACACTCCTAAGAGGGAGGTGGGGATGACTGGAGTCATGGGGATGAATCACATTTCTTTCTTTTTTTTTTTTTTTAATGTATTTATTTGACAGAGAGAGATCACAAGCAGGCAGGCAGAGAGAGAGAGAGAGCAGGAAGCAGGCTCCCTGCTGAGCAGGGAGCCCGACGCGGGGCTCAATCCCAGGACCCTGAGATCATGACCTGAGCTGAAGGCAGAGGCTTAACCCACTGAGCCACCCAGGCTCCCCATGAGTCACATTTCTGTTTAATGACCTAACTCTTCGAAAATCCATGGAATACCCATTCATCGTGGGTACCAACGACATTCGTTTTAATAAATGTGAGAGCTAATGTTCACGTGGGGCTTCTCTCCCAGGCATCATGTACGGTGACTTATTTGAGTCCTGTAATAAGCACCACAGTCCCCATTTTACAGATGAGGAAACTGGAGTTATTTATAACGAGTGTAGTATAGTCAGGATTCAAGCACATAAGCTGGAAGGCTTAGCTTTGACCTAATTAACTATGACAAGCCACCAAATGATTTCTGTTGTGACTTAGTTGATTATAGAGTCATTGAGTACAGAAAATATTTAGACATTATTACAAGAACTAGCAAAAAAAAAAAAAAAAAAAAGGAATGTAATTGCTGTTACTTGAGCAGAAGCCGAGAGAGGATTCAGTGCCATAAATAACACGTTGCTCTTGGTAAGAGAAGTTTACAGTTTAAGACTACAAATGACCCAATGATTACCAAGAGATTAGAAGAGTTTGCTTATGGATTTTCTGTCAAATTGTGACTCAGAAAGGGGCTGAGGCTAGTGTCAGCCTAACAAAGGATAACACCAATAATTTATAATATTGGGGGGAATATTCATCAAGTAAACAGCAGTTGTTACAACTTACATGACTTAGTAACCGGTTCCATAAATATATGTATAGTTTAATTTAGTTAAAGATAAAATTGGGACAGAGGTTTTCATTTTTGGTTTATATATTTATTTCTCGACACAGTTGTTAGGTGTGTTAAATGTAACTTGATATTGTAGTTACATAGTGAAATAAATCAAATAGGGAGACTGATGGATGTGAAAAATGCATCATAAACTGTAACATGCCCATAAATTGTAATGGGAAGCATTAATGTATTATTTTATACATGTACATATATTTTTTAAAAAGGCAAGACTAAAAGGGGTTAGAAATATGCTCTTGATTTAACGCTGGGGCTGGGAGTCAATACTTCTCCCCTATAAAATAATTGAATCTATGCGGTAGCTCAGTTGTGTGTAGAAATGTACTTCAATTAAGGTGGTATAACACAGCAATAATAGCGTGCATTATGAAGTCATAGGGATCTGGGATTTATTTACCTCGAGTCTAATCTTTGCAAACTTGACAATTTCTGAGCCCATTTCATTCTTGTAAAATGTGGGTAAAACGTCTACAACCTTAAGAATTAGGAATATAATACTCCTATCAGTGCCCTGAATATATTGATAAATATTATAGGTTTATTTCTGACATCTTCCATTTCTCCTTTATGCTCTCAAAAATTTGGTCTCCGGTTCATTTATTTTAAATTATTATCCTAAATGCAAGGAAATTTTATTTTAAATTAAAACCCATTTTTTAAAAATTACAAAATATGTAGTCATATAGAAACCGTGGGACGCACTGAGAAACAAAGAACAAAGTGAACACTTATTTCTTTCATCCCTAGAGAGAAACATTATTAATTTGCCCAGTCTTTTTATGCATAAATATACCTTCTTAAGAAATATTCCATATTCTATCTTGTAACCTGCTCTTTGCCCCTGAATTTATAGTGAATCATTTCCCTTTGTCATTAAATGTGCTACAACATTTAAATGGCTATATGCTGTGTGAATATAAAAGCCAAGGACGTTATGACTTGCAAACCAAATCTCCAATTACTTTTGGGTTTGTTTTGTTGTGTTTTGTGTCTTGGTGGATGGGTGGGAGAAAGTATGAATTGTTTTTAAGGTATGTTTCTCATATTTGTTTTCCCTAATCATGGTTCACTGGTTTTGAAAGATGTGACTCAGTCTATACCTTATGCATGACAATGACAGGATTTAGTAGCATAACCCTCTCAGGGAATTCATTGCATGCCAAGACCTAGAACCACAAGATTTACTGATGCCAGAGAATTTACTCTCAACAGGAGTCACAGGAAAGGCATAGAGTTACTGTCTGTCTTTCAGTTATTCCTGCAGGAGCACCTGCCTTCCACTCTGCACCAGCCACCTCGGGTTGCCTGAAATATGCAAACCAGCAAGTGACAAATGCTTTTCAGAAAGGTACAATTGCATTCAAATTGAAAATGGGGGAAGTTGATCAAAGAAGAAAGAAAGAAAGGCATTAAAAATTAATCATCCCAGGGCCATAAAGTCAGCTGTAAACCCTTAGCAATAAAAAATTAAATGAAGAAGTTAATGTTTTAAGCAGAGATTTAAATTTTCCAGGGGGGATCTTGACAGCTGCAACCGATCGGGGAGCTTGCAAGATTTACAGGGGAAGCCCAAGCGTCTCGTCCCACCAGAGGCTCCAGAACGCATAAAACAGCCATCAAATAAAACATCATTTATATTATTTAGTATCATTGTGAAAAACCTTGGCCATAAAAGAAAATGGCACTTTTGACCGACCGAGAATATTGTTCTATTCAGGACAGATTAAAATGGCAAAAAGTGCAGGAATGCTAAAAAAACATATCACTGCTATGAAAAGCCCAGAGGAAATATTACAGAAATATACTATATTAGGGAGTTGTACAGCTCCAAGTAATAATATTTATCTATCTGTCTTTCTAGTTCTAATACCAAAGCCTAAGCCTGTACCTGGAATCACACATTTATTGGCGGGTTGTCCCGGGGTGGGCTTAATGAACGGTCAGGTCTTTGGACTCCAAATGGAAAGTTGAACCAGACTGATTACAGTTTCCGAGCAAAGTTGGCACATATTTTAGGATTTTCCTGACAAAGTTAAAAATTGGGCCCAGACTGATCTAGATATAGTGGTTCAGAGAACTGGTTTTGGCAGCAAAGAGATCCCTCCTTGCAGCTTGGCTGTGCCACTTGCTGCAAAACCTTGGAGAAATTGCTTCTCTTCTTCAAGCCTTCCTTTTTCCATCTCCAAAATGGGCATGGAAATAATGGTATTCAGTTCACAGGGTGGTGGTTACGAGAATTAATTTAGGTATTACATAATTAGCATTTAGCACAGGTCTGGGTACTTTGTAAACCTTTGGTAAATGGCAGCTTCTTATACTATTTTCCTGCCAGATCATCACGTGTTGGTCAGGTAGATGTGTGGGAATGATTGGAAGACAGCCTGGGTGGAAGTCTGGGTGAGTGCTGTCTTACGGCCTGTAGGTATTCTGGTCCTGTAGATTCTCAGGTCACCTCAGGTCATGATCCCATGGTCCTGGGACCGGGCCCCGTATCGGTCTCCTTGCTCTGTGTAGAGCCTGCTTCTCCTTCTTCCTCTGTCTGCTGCTCTGCCTACTTGTGCTTTCTAGCTCTCTGCCAAATAAGTAAATAAAATCTTAAAAAAAAGGCGGGGGACACCTGCATGGCTTAGTCAGTTAAGCCTCTGCCTTCGGCTCAGGTCATGATCCCAGGGTCCTGGGATGGAGCTCCACATTAGGTTCCCTGCACAGTGGGGAGCCTGCTTCTCACTCTCCCACTCCCCCTGCTTGTGTTCCCTCTCTCACTCTCTCTCTGTCAAATAAAGAAAAAGAAAAAAAAAAATCTTAAAAAAAAAAAAAAAGAAAAAAGGCCAGGCCTTGTTTCCAGGTTCTGGCCAGCTTTAGGGGACAAAGTACTCACCAGGCTCATTTGAGAAGGAACTTCTTCTAGCTCAACTTCCCTGGGTTTACCCACAGAAATATGTTACTAATGCTTAGTAACTCTAGGAGGGAAGGTTCCAGCTGTTGAGAGGAATTAACACTTATTTAGCTATTTTTTCAAGCTCATTAAAGTTTATGGTGCTCGTGTTTATGCACTGATGCTGTTTCTGTGCTGTACTGTCAGTCTTCGGTTACAGGAAGCAGTTGAGACGTGGAAGGATGTGGACCTCTGATTATTGGTATGTCAGATGAGAATAATGAAGCAATCTTTTGCAATTATTACAGTCTTTTCATTCCAAGTGTTCTTTCAGATGAATTAAGTCCAGTTGTTTTTCCCATAGAAAGCCGGCGCTTCCTATAGGCCCTGGGCCTGCATTCGTCCCTCAGTCTGTCTGACTTTAGTATCCCTCTCGTCCATTCAGCTACCCAAACCAGAACCCCGACTCGCAGTCCATACTCTTCCTGCAAACATGTGCTCGGCGAATCCTCTCACTTCTGGTTTCTGAACTACATCTGCCTTCCCTTACTGCTACGGCCACCTTAGTTCCTGTTGCCGGCATCTCGTGATGCCTTTAAAACTCCTCTGTGGTCTGCCTTTGTTCAGTCTTGACCCCCTCTAGCCAGTCATTTCCAAGACAGTCACCATCTTCTTTCTAAAAGGCAAATGTGCTTGTGTCACTTCTTTGCCTAAAAACCATTCAGTGAGTCTAGCTAGGCACCTGTTTGGTGTGTTTCCCACCCCTTCCATCTTTCCTGTCATTGGCCTGTGAGAGAATCGTGCGGAATTGCCTGTGGCTCTCCAGTCGGTCAAAATTTTGTGCCTGCATTCCCTCTACCTGAGATTTGCCCCCTCCAGCTCTCTGCTGTTGAGACCTTGTGGAGAGAGCTCGTATGATACTTTTTCTAGGACCCATTCAATGACTTTATCCTTACCCTCCCACCTTTTGCCTCACCATCACTCAGTCATTCTGTGTTTCCAAAATATTGAATATGTGCTGTGCTGTGCTGATTACAAGTTTATTTATCCCACTATACTCCGGACTCCTTGAACATAAGAATGGTGTCTCTTTGTGTTTGGTGCTAGGGACATAGACATTGCATGCAGTAGATGCTAAATGATAATGGTTGAATTATTGGATGGATGGATGGATGGATAAGTGAAATGGTACTCCTGTTCCTTTTCTGATTCCCAGCTGCTCTCCACTCTCCAGAACCCACCACTGCAATTTCAAATCTGGGCCTGTTTTTAAAGGCTGAGCCCTTATCATTCATAACTTTTTCTTCCCTCATTAAAATTCCTCCTTTTTCTCTGCACTGATTTTAATAGCTGTTAAGAAAAAAAAAATTGAATGTAAACCATTTTATTCTAAATTGTGAACGACTCACTATCTCCACATTTTCTATTTTTAAAATTAATTCTTATGCCTACTTTCAGTTTTAAAAAGAAGGTATAAATTCCTAGGTGAGATTTCAACAAAGATACTAGGCCAAAGGGTATAGCTTTGCTCTTTCAAGTTACCTTTTTACTCTGAGTACATAGGCCAGCCTGGTTTGAAGAGCTTCCATTTTATAAAGTTAAGAGATAATATTGTTAATATAACAACAATAATAATGCCTTCTCATGAGTGCTTGCTATTGATTGTCTACTATACTAAATCCTTTCTATATATAATCTCATTTAGTCCTCAAAGATAGCCCTGAAAGATAGGCCTCATTTTTCCCATAGTGTAGTTGAGGAAACGGAAATACAGAGAAGTCCAGTGACTTGCCTCAAGTCACACGATTAGTAAGTGGAAAGCTGGGATTTGAACCCAAGCTTTCCAAAGCCACTCAGCCTGTGCCTCCACTGCCTCTCCATGCTGAGCAAGTACAGTGACTTCTCAGAGATACAGATTCAAACAGATTCCAGCGAACAGATTCAGGAAGTGGAGACTCAAGGGAGAGATGAGGACGATCTGTTCGTTCTAGATGGAATGATGCTAATGATCAGTGGTGATGGACATTTCTGGCACACCAGGCACTATTCAAAAACAAAAAACAAAAAACAACTCCTCAAGTAAAACATGAAGAGAAGAAAATGGAACTAGAAAAATTAAACTCTGAAAATAACTACTCAGGTTGTTTAGTTAATAAATAATGAAGAGGGGATTTAGTAAGAGTTCCAACAATGAACACTCTTATTTTATCAGTTTGATTGAACAAAACCCCCTGAAGCTCAGTGTAGTGTTCATTTTAATAAGGGCCTTGATATTTATATATTTTGTCTCTATTATTAGAGCCCCCAGCCCAAAAAGTCTACAGTTTTGAGGGTCTTTTTGCTTTGGGCTGTGCTGTCTACATTGCTTTTTCCCGATCTATCAGGGGTGTTTATACTCTTTTTTTTTAAGAAGAGAAATTCTAAGTGCTAATTCAGTAGATTGCCTGTAAGTGAGACACTGGGACCTGTTGATGTGCATTTGTTCCAGTTCTCGAAACATCCTTTTATTGGTCTTGATGGACGGCTAATTCCTCACAGGCTCCATTACTTCTCACTCATACAAATGCCTTTTCTTTCTTTCCAGGGTTGTGATAGCTTTAAGGAATGAGGTCAATATTTCAAAGGCATAATTAATTTAGTATGCCTCCTCTTTCATTAGGAGGCTCATTTTCCCCTGAGCCTCTCTTTCTCAGCGTATCTGCAAAGCCTTCCTCAGACTCCCTTAATTCCTTTTGTGCACTAGCTTGCTTTTCTTTTCCTCCCCTTCTTTCTTCCTTCTTTTCTCCCTCTCTCCCTCCCTCCCTCCTCCCTTCCTTCTTTAGGCTTATTCTCATTCCCTAACGTTCTTTAACCTGACAAATGGCATGAATTCTTTCCACAATGTTTATGCTATCTTCAGTGACAATTTATGTCTTTGCTGGGTACCGTGGGTTAAAACTCACTGTGGTTCCATCTGTCTAGTCTAGTGGGAATGTCCACAGGGTGAGCTGTAGCCCAAGTTACACTTTGATGGGACAGCAGTGTCTATGATAAGCACAGGAGAGAAGCGACCAGCTGGCAAGTTGAAGAGCTTATTTAAAAAAAAAAAAAGAGTTAAAAATTTTAATGATAGTAAAATACATATGACGTAAGATTTGACATTCTAACCACTCTTAAGTGTGCATTTCAGTATGTTAAGTACATTAACTGTTGTTGTGTAAATAATCTCCAGAACTCTTTTCATCTTGTAAGACTGAAACTCTATACCCATGAAACAACAACCCCCATTTCCCCCTCCCCCAGTTCCTGGAAACCACCAATCTACTTCCTGTATCTGAATTTGACTACTTTAGGTACCTTGTATAAGTAGAATTCTACAGTATTTGTCTTTTGTGACAGGTTTACTTACCTTATCACAATGTCCTCAAGGTTCATCCTTGTTGTAGTATGTGTCAGAATTTCCTTTCTTTTTAAGATTGAATAATATTTGTGTGTGTGTGTGTGTGTGTGTGTGTGTGTACATTCAGAAGTGTAATTCCTGGATCATATCGTAATTCTATTTTTAATTTTTTGAAGAATTGCCATACTGTTTTCCAAGTGACTGCACCATTTTACATTCCCACCAATGCCTAAGAGTTGTGCACAAGAGTTGTAATTTCTCCACATCCTCATCAACACTTGTCATTTTGTTTTGGTTTTGACAGTAACCGCCCTAATGGGTGTGAGGTTGAATAGCTTGCTTTTAAGGAGATTGGGAGAAGCTGAAGTTTAATGTGTTACAAGAATTTCTAAGTTGTCAGTCTGAGGGAAGAGAGATAGTGTATAATACCAAGCAGCCTTGGCATCAAGTAGAAAAACTGGTCTGGAATCAAGGGATTCTGATACAACATAAGGAGATGAACTCAGAACTCAATTTTGAAAGAAGGGGTGAGAGAAACCTGTGAAAAGGTTGGTCTCACCCAAACACTGTTTAAATTCACAGTGAGCTCTCAATGCCCAGACCCAAAAGACGCATGCAGGCAAGTTGGGGCTCCAGTGGGGAGGCTCCCACCAGATGGTTCTCAAAGACACTGGGGGGTTGTGTTCACTTTCCGTTTCAAATTAAGTATTGGAAAACTGAGTTCAATTAAAATAAGTTAGTTTGGTAGGAGCTGAGTTGTGTTTCTTGAGCCAAGGAGAAGTTGTCTCCTGATGTGGAAAGGAGGATCAGTGAAGTGTTGGTTCCACTTACGAAAACCAAAATTCAAGTGGTCCTCTGGTCTCTGGGTCCCACCGACCTATAGATGTGAGGGGAGAGTGGAGTTGTGGAAATATCATGAGAGAAAGCATATCTCAATAAGAAATGGAAGGTTGAGAGGACTGACTGAATGAATGACACAGGATTGATCCCACTGGGTCAAAGTACAATGGATAACCAGTTCCTTGCTATGTCTTTTTAAAGACATGACTTGAGGTTATGTACAATGTTCTAGTTTGATAAGGGGGATTTGAGCAGAGAAAATAGAGTGTGATGACATAATTTTTCTGACGAGGATGATTTGTAGATATTTGTAGGTCTTTTATCTTTTCCTCTTGGCCCAATTAGCTCCACAGAGGCAAAAAGCTAATAAATGCCTATTTGAGGTCAGCAAGTCATTTTCTAGGTAATACACGTTTAGTGCTCCTAATATGATCCTCAAAATAACTCTACCAGGACTGTCTTCTTATTCCCATTTTATAGATGAAGAATCAGAGGCTCACAAAAGTTCAATAAATTTTTCAAGAATTCAGAGTTAAATGATGAGACCAGGAAAGGGTTATTGGTAAACTTATGCCAAAGCCAGGATCCCTTACAGGAAGCCACCACTTCTAGATTATGCTGATTAGAATATGCAGTGTGGGTCACATATTCTTCTCCTCACTCTGACCTTGACTTAGTCTTCTTCTCACCCTGACCTTGACTTCTTCACTGTAACATACCTGGTTTTTGCTTCTGACTCCCTTGTCTTTGCTGCAATGTCAGTGGTTTAATGGAATGACCTTCACTCATGTCATAGGAACTGTCTCTGAGTTACTGTCTTTCATGTTGGTAATTAAACCCCCCCCCACCCCCACAATCCTTGGAGAAACAGCCTCATTAAAACCAATCTTAGGAATATGACTTATTAATTCTTACTATGTAGTTTCCCATTTTATTTATTTATTTAGTTAGTTAGTTAGTGTTGTTTAGTTTTTATGTCAAAATCATAAACTTAACTCTGCAATCCAGCTAGACTTGGAGGGGAGTAAGGAAAATATGGAACCCACAGAACTGCAACAAAAGCATAAAGATTGTAGGATATTTCAAGCAAATGGGAGTGAAGGGGTGCTCTCTTGAGCTACAGAAGGAATGGGCTGGTAGTTAAGATAAAACATGAGTAAAATTTATTAGATTTGTCCACAGTCGGCATTGGTGATCCTCTTGCTGGTCTTCCCATTCCTGGATCCAGAGCTCTCCATGGCTTCCACAGGATTCATGCCCTCTTTGACCTTGCCAAAGACCGCACGCTTGCCATACAACCCCTCAGTCTTGGCAGTGCAGATGAAGAGCTGGGAACCATTTGTATTGGGTCCAGCATTTGCCATGGACAAGATGCCAGGACCCATGTGCTTCAGGATGAAATTCTCAACATCAGATTTCTCCCCATAGGTAGGTGGACTTACCACCAGTGCCATTATGGTGTGTGAAGTCCCCACCCCGGCACAAAATTCCCTGAATAATCCTGTGAAAGCAAGACCCTTTTTAATGAGATCCTCTCTCCCCAGTGCTCACGGTATGAGAGTTTTCTACTGTCTATGGATCTTTGTAAACAGCTTGAAGGAGATCTTCCCAAGGGCTCACCAGCCATGGCGAGGTCAAAGAATATGGTGGGTTTGACCATGGTTGGGTGGCATGGGTGGCTCTGGAGCAGGGTTGCAAGGCCTCTAGTTGTCCACTTTTTTAAACATTTTATTTATTTGACAGAGATCACAAGTAGGCGGGGTGGGGGAGATCACAAGTAGGCGGGGTGGGGGGGAGCAGGCTCCCTGCTGAGCAGAGAGCCCGATGCGGGGCTCAATCCCAGGACCCTGAGATCATGACCTGAGCTGAAGGCAGAGGCTTAACCCACTGAGCCACCCAGGTGCCCCTATAGTTATCCATTTTAATTCTCATAACAACCTATAGGACCAGGCACCAATATCCCTCTTTTGGGGATGAGGCAGTAGAGATGCAGAGGGTAAGAATTTGCCCACGGTTGGGGCGCCTGGATTGTTGAGCATCCAGCTCAGTTGGTTGAGTGTCTGACTCTTGATTTCAGCTCAGGTCTTGATCTCAAGGTCCTGAGATTGAGTCCTGCATCACGCTCCGTGCTGATTGTGCAGCCTGCTTAAGATTCTCTCTCTCTCTCCCTCAGCCCCTCCCTCTTCTTCCTGTTTAAGAAAAACAAACAAACAAAAACCCCAAAACAAAACAAAACAAAAACAATTTGCCCAAGGTTACTCTACTAGGTGGTGGAGACAGGAACTGAGGCAGGAATGCCACTCAGTGCCAAATGTTTTGAGCCTGGAGTTTCTATTTTTGTACCATAAAGAGCTTCATTATTTTTAAATTAAAGGATCGGTTGAGTGGATTTTTATTCAATAACCTCTTTACTCGATCCCCGGTTTATAGATTAAGCAGTTGAGGATAAGAGCAGTCACATGGGAATGGAGAGGTGGAGCTGGGGTTTGTATCTAAGGTTAATGGTCCTCAACCCCTCATGTGGCACCAGATAGGGAAACTTGGGTCTGAAGTATCTCCATTCAAGAGCTTTTTAAAATACATTAATTACTGAATTCTCCCATTTAGCTTGGGAAACCTCTGGGCAGGTCTAAATGCTGGTCTTTGGTTCACAGGCTCTCGCTCCTCCCCTCCAGGGCAACTCTCAGCTCCAGAGGAGAAGGTACAGTTGGTGATAAGAAGGCGTGTGGATTTCATAGACTGTAACCTGCGGCAGTGTCTAGTGGAGATGAGCAGGCTTTTGAGTCCAGTCCAGGTCTGGCGCCAACTTTCTTGTTCAAGCTCATTTGTTAAACGTCGGTGTCATAGTAGTGCTGAGAGGATTGTAAAAAATACTGTGTGCAAAGTGCATACAGCATGATGTCGGACACGAAGAAAGGGCTCTGTGCACCACTGCTATAATGAGAACTACCGTTTACTTGCCTTGGGCTGAGAGGTATGATTTTCCTGAGCAGGAGACCCTGCACAGCAGGACTAAGTTACACTTAATTCACTGCCATGATGTTTGTCTTCTTTGACCATAAGTGTTTATAATTTCACAAGGGGGCTATGAATACTCATGGGTTTATCTGAAACATCACTGACTCTTTCCAAATATGTCTCTTTCCCTTGCCCTTTTTATATTCTCTTTCTTGCCTTTTCCTCTCTCTTTCAAAAATAATTTTTACTCTCAGCTCAAATAAACCATATATGGGGAAAGAAGTGGGAGAGAAATGCATTAACTAGAATGTCAAATAAATGGAAAAGAGCAATGAGGAGATATGATTGATTTCCTTCTTTGCTTTTTTGAACAGTGTTTTTAAAATTTTTTAAAAATATTTTATTTATTCATTTGACACAGAGAGGGAGAGAGAGAGAGAGAGAGCGTGCGCGCATGTGCACAAGCAGGGGGAGCAGCACGCAGAGGGAGAGGGAGAAGCAGGCTCCCTGCTGAGTAGGGAGCCTCATATGGGGCTTGATCCCAGGATCAAGCCCCATATGATTAACAACTGAGCCACCCAGGCGCCCCTTGAACAGTGTTTTAAAATATATTTCTATAAAATTTCATAAATCAAAATCTGGAAATAGGCAAAACAACCCCACAAACCATGACCTCACCATCCTAGTGCATTTTATTCAACCCCTTTTAGTCTTTTTCTCTACATACTTTTTTGAAATGCGGATGTAAGATGGAGGATAAACATCTTTGTACTATTTCTTTTAACATGTTGCTATAAAGCCATAAAAAGACATGGATTAAACTTAAGTGAATACCTCGAAGTGAAAGAAGCTAATCTGAAAAGGTGACATACTTCATGATTCCAACTCTATGTTGTTCTGGAAAGGGCAAAACTACGGAGGCAGTAAATTGATAAGTGGTTTCCTGTGGCTTGAGGGTAGGGAGAGAGGAATGAATAGTTGAAGCACAAAAGGTTTACAGGGCAGAGGAATTATTTTGTGTCATATTCTAATGGATACATGACATTATACATTTGTCAAGACCCATAGACCTGTACTATACCAAGAATGAACATTAATGTATACTATGCAATTTAGTTAATAATAATGTATCAATATTAGGTCATCAGTTGTATCAAATGTACAACACGAAGGCAGATATTACTAATAGGGGAAACTTTATTGGGAAGGGTGGTATATGGGAATTTTCTCTACCTTCTGCTCAGTATTGCCATAAACCTAAAACTACTCTAAAAGCAAAGACCATAAAAAATAGATATAGTAGAATTTAAAATTTTGAACATCTGTTGTGTCCTTCAAAATAGTCTCCTCAGACATTATGTGTGTGTTTCAATGATTTTGTCTTTGCTAAAAACATATTGTAAGTTCTTGTCGAAAACTTTCTACAGAGATTAGGTGGGTGAGCAAGATAGAGACACCATTTTTTAAATTTACATTTGTTTATCATGGGTGGAAATGAGACCTTTTCTCACTTGACTAACAAATTGGATTTGAAGGTCTCTTCCATAGAGCAAATGCATCCTGGTGGAATATGTCTGTAGCTTCCCAAGAGAGCGCTTTGAAAGAGAGTAGTGTTTCTTTGGATCATGAGGTTTTACATGAGAGAAAAGGAAAAATGAAAGCATCATATTTGTACCTGATTTTTTTCTTTCATGGAACAGTGGACGTTGGTGACATGTGACTACCAAATCACAGTGGACCTAGACCTTTAACCAAACCCTAGTTCCACCATTTGCCAACTCTAGAATCCTGGGCAAGTATGAATCCTCGTTTGTTTTTCCTTAAAATGGGGGCTATTATCTTGGACAGTTTATGTGGAATTTAATGGAGAATGCACAATCTGTGCTTGGAATGTCCTATTCCAAACTGCTCAATCATGGTAAAAAGTTATTACCAATAATATTGTTTTTATCAAGAGAACATCTGAGCTTAATATTATCTTGTGAGTCTGGTATTAAAAAACTAAAGTTAGGGGCACTTGGGTGGCTCAGTCTTTTGGGTGTCTGACTCTTGATTTCAGTTCAGGTCA
The DNA here is from genome assembly GCF_963455335.1 of Martes martes. Classification (NCBI taxonomy): domain Eukaryota; kingdom Metazoa; phylum Chordata; class Mammalia; order Carnivora; family Mustelidae; genus Martes; species Martes martes. Next base: position 27,430,076 of record NC_137898.1, on the reverse strand, counting down.
TGGTCTCAGATCCTGGGATCAAGCCCCGTGTAGAGGAGTCTGAAGATTCTCTCTCTCCTCTCCCTCTGCACCTTCCCCTGGTCTCTCTCTCTCAAATAATAAATACATCATAAAAAACTAGATTTAGATTTATAGGAAGAGGAAAACTTTGCATGAGAAAATTTGCATGTCAATAAGTTGTCACCTCATGTGTTAATATCTGTTATTTTTTAAATCTATTCTTTTTTGTAGCAGTTAGGGCACAAAATTTATGACCTATTTTTTAAGAACTTGAGCTTACATAAGTTTTCATAATGTCACTTTTGCTTGCTAGTGTTCTGATCTCCTTCAAGTGTGAAAGGAGCTTGTCTGTTGAAGCCAGTACATTGAGAATTGCCCATAACCTGCAGCCCATCTCAGCATGGCTGAGATCTGTAACCTGGAACAGTCATGGATGTGTTACGTAAATGTGATTTGTCAACTGTGTCACAGTGAAGGAAAAGATTGAGAATTGCTGTTTTGGCTCAGTCCATGTGCCAGCTTGTCATTCCTCTTACCCTTCAAAGTCAGACTCAGCTGTTACTACAATTCCTGGGGGCAGCATCTGGAGTCCAATTTGTTTTTCCAGAGAGTATAATTTTGCCCTAACATATACATTTTCAAGCAAATGTTAATATATCGAAGAGGACTGATAAAGTCTTCTGCTAATTCCTGAACCCCTTGGTTGGTATTTTAGGAATAAATAGAAAAAAATATCCAAATAAAACTTAGGAAAGGATAGAAATTAATTTTAGTAACAATATAATGCCAGTTCCAAGCCTAGCTCTTACAACTAACCATCAAGTTAATTTAATTCCTCAAACCCCATTGCTCCAACAAAATGTTGTTTAAATCAATTCATTCTTTCATTAGGCTGCCTAAGAGCACCGTGGAGTGATGAGAAATTACTGAGATGGCATTCATGTTTCAAAAGCCCCTCAGTTTCACTTCATTTTCCATCCTGACATGGGACTAATGTTCTGCATTTGCATGCTGAAATAGTATTTTTAATTGTAAAAGTGGTGTTGTTAAATTACCTTCAAATGAGTTTATTTTAAACGGTTCATTAAAGTTTTTGAAATCATTCCCTGCATGATTGCATCTCTTCTCCGCTTTGATGTATTACATCTCTCCCCAAAAACACAGGCTCTGAGAGAAAAACCTTTTCTTGCAAGACTCAGAGCTCCTGATCTGGCCGGTTTTGAAGTGAGAGCAGCAAAAGCCTCATGCTACTGCAGAGTGGCTGAGGGCACCCGTCTCTGGCACCTCCGCCTAGGGGCTCAGGGGAGGGGTCAAGGCAGGTGGCTGTGTTCTGCAATAATGGAAGGTCAAAGCCACAGAGGTTTCAAAAGGCTTGTGTCAATTCAGAAGATGAAAAGCAGCTCCCTCTGGAGAGCTAGTTTGGTTCTGAGATTTAAATACATCTCAGAGATTCTGTGTGTTCTCTCTCATTTTAACGTTTGTTCCCTCCTCTCCACGCGCGCCCCCCCACCCCCAACGCCCTGCCAGCGCTCTTCCGCACAGCTGCCATTCCGCTTTTCATTATTTCTCCTGTCTCTGTGTCTTCTAGGACAGTTGCCCTTTCTTATCTTAAGCCTCAGCAATTACTTTCTCAAAGAAGGCTCCTTTTACAAATAATATGATTTTCGTGAGATTGTCGTTAGTATGTTTATGAGAGTTCCTTTCTTATATTATTCACTTATAGTACGTTTAGGGGAGTATGAAGTCGCAGTGTATTGATGGAATAGATTTGAGTGGTTTTCTTTCTTTCTTTCTTTCTTTTTTTTTTAGTTATTGTTATGAAATCCTAATTTCCCATTCAGACCTACCACTTTCTGCAATGGTAGAAGCACCCAAAAAAATCACTGAGCAAGGGGGTGCCTGGGTGCCTCAGTTGGTTAAGCATCTGACTCTTGATTTTGGCTCAGGTCACGATGCCAGGGTCGGGAGATCGGATCCTTGCATGGGGCTTTGTTCTTAGTCCAGAGTCTACTTGAGATTCTCTCTCTCCCTCTCCTTCTGGCCCTCTAAATGGTTCTCTTTCTCTCTCTCTCTCTTTAAAATAAGTAACATCTTGGGGAGCCTGGGAGGCACAGTCAGTTAAACATCTGCCTTTAGCTCAGGCCCCCCGTATCAGACTCCCTGCTCAGTGGGGAGTCGGCTTCTCCCTCTGCCTCTGCCTGTCACTCCCCCTGCTCCTGTTCTCTCTCTCTCGCTCACTCAAATAAATAAATAAATAATAAAAAAATAAAACAAACAAAATCTTTTAAAAAAATGCACTGAGCAAGAAGGTTATCCACTGAGGTAGATAATGTGGAGAAAAATTGTGGAGTGGAGAGCCAGGTGTGTTATGTGCTCTAGTATGTAATGTCAGCACTTTACAACTTACTGATCAGGGGATGGTTTTGGAGGTATTTCATATCTCATATGAAGGTATCTCATATTACTTGTTAAATAAGATCCAAACTCTTCTTAATGACCCAAACCATCCTAACCTTGAGTAGAAGCAGCATTTCCATTTCTATTCGGACAGAATTCCAGCTTTCCCCCTTAACATCTGTTATTGAAAATGCTGTCTTTCTGGTGACATTTAAAATACCGTAGTACTATTATGAATTAACAATTTGTTCTAAAACTTTTTAAACAATGATAATAGCCCAATTATCCAATCATCGATTGCTGAAGCCAATGTCAAGAATAGAACTCCTGTTTCCTCATGTAAGCTATAATTCCTAGATCTTGCCCTTTAATCTTTGACCTACATTAACTTTTCCTTGAACTTGCAGCACTCACAGTGCATTGGCATGCATTTATTGAGCACCTACTATGTGTAAGACACTGTAATACAAACTGTGAGGAAAACAAAATAATAAAGATGGAAAGACAATGAGAGCTAATCATCATTTTCTCTGTGCCAGTTACTGCACTATTTATTTTCACCTGCATTATCTCATGACAGCCTTCTAGGTTCATCCTCATTTTAAAGACAAGGAGGCTGTAGATTCTAATTTTAGCCCTCAAGGGATTTACAATTCAGTGGGGAAATAAGGTGTATACACATAATAATATAAAGCAGTACATAATGCATATCAAATGAGTATTTCCAATGTGGCTTCCACAGGTGTTGAAAAAAGAAGCCATAAATTTGGGTTGGGCTAAGTAGGAACATCTTTGATACTCTGGTGGGGAAGGAACTTCATTTACGCTATAAACACTTTTTGGAGTGCCCACCATAGTAGGGTAGGGACTGATTTATAAACAGGAGCATCAAGGAGGGAGTGACTGTGTGACTTGGTATGGGATTTAAATGAAAGAGGAAATGTAATATATATAAAGTGCTGGCCATAGCTCTTTGAGTTTCCATGAGCTTATTTGAGTAGTTTTACATTTTCTTCATTTCTGGTAGTTCTTTTGTTCACATAATAAAATTCATGAAAACACAGAAGAGCTTGCATTTTTGATGTTTCTTCTCCTGTAAGCTCTTGTTTTTATTCTAACTTTGAATTTAAAAATTCTGTTTCATTTTCCAGGATTCAGGGTAGTTGGTTTTACAAATTTCAGTTTGGCTAATGACAACAATATAGTCAACATTTCAAATTCACTTCCACATTACTTCTCCCATCTGTTGGTTTTTTTTTTTTTTTTTTTATGTGAATGTTTTTAGTATTGACAAAAACAGTACAGGCTAAAAACTGATATTTGCGTCTTGATTTAGAAGCTGGTTTGGATGATGAAAACTTGAGATGTTAGTTTAAACCACGGTAAGAAAAGATTCCATTGCTTTATTAGAAGTGAAATCTTTTGTTGAAACTATTCATTGAAATGATACAATGAATCAGCCCCAGGTTCCACACAGCATAGTGTTTTGTTGCTGAGCAAGGAGTGTATTGACGAAAATCTTAATCTGATTCCTGTGACATCAGAGGTTAGGATTTTTCTCTATTTCCAATTTCCTTAACAACTTGTTGATAGTGCTACCAAATAGAGGTTTAGGAAGCTATATATATGTTACATGGCACAAGGAACTTTGTAGATGTAATTAAGATTACTAGTCATCTGACCTTAAAATAGCAATTTATCTTGGATTATCCTGGTGAGCCAAATGAAATCACATGAGACCTTGGAAAGAGAAATATTTCCTAGGATGGTAGCAGAAAGGGAAGTCAGGAGATTTGAAATATGAGGATTCAGGAGGCTGTTGTAGCCTTGAATCTGAAGGCGCCCACGTGTCAAGGCTCTGAAAAGGAGCTGAAGGCTGTCCAAAACCTGAGTGAGCTTCCTTAGAGCCGCCAGATAAGAGCCTGGCTTAGTGGACATCTTGCTTTCAGCCTTGTGGGGTCCTGAGCTGAGAACCCAGCTAAACTGTAGTGCCCAGACTTCTGACCCACACAACTCTGAGATAATAAATGGGTGTTATTTATAATTTACCATTAACTTTACGGTAATTAGTTAATGCAGCAGTAGCAAACTAATATATTCAGCAAGGCCCCAAAGGCATGCATAATCTGCCCCTAACCTCTCTCTCTGGTTTATCTTGCTTTACTTTTCTCACTGCGACACCCACTACTTTGCAGCAATGCTGGCCATAGTATGTTGAATTATAGTCTCCAAAAGATATGTCCAGGTCCTAGCCACCAGTACACATGAATATGACCTAATTTGGGAAAAGGCCTTTACAGATGTAATTAAGGATCTCAAGATGAGGTTATACCTGGTTAGCCAGGTAGGCCCCAAATCCAATGTCCTTGTAAGAGATCGAAGAGAAGCCCATATGAAGATGGGAGCAACAATTGGCATTACATTGTCCCAAGCCAAGGAAACATCTAGAATCTCTAGACAGAGCAATAGGGAGGGAAGGAGTCTCCTGTCCAGCCTCCTAAGAGAATTAGCTTTGCCAACACCTTGATTTAGGACTCTGGCTTCCAGAACTGTGAGAGAATAAGTTTCTGTTGGTTTAAGCCGCTTCCATTGGGGGTAATTTGTTAGAGCAGCTCTAGGAAACCAACACACTGACTTTTCAGGTTCCTAAAGGTGTTGCAACCCTTCCTTTCTCTGGGCCTTCTCAGCATTTTGGAATTTGTGTGTCTCTCCATGTACTTCTCTCCCCAACTCTTTCCATTTGCCTAGCTGACTTCTCATGTAGAAGGTCTCAGCTCAAGTGAAAGTTTTTTAGAAATGCTATTCCTAGTGGTGCCTGGGTGGTTCAGTTGGTTAAGCATCTGCCTTCAGCTCAGGTCATAATCCAAGGGTCCTGGGATGGAGCCCTGCATTAGGCTCCCTGTTCAGCAGGGAGTCTGCTTCTCCTGCTGCCCCTCACCCTGCCTCACCCTGCTCTCCTCTTCTCTCTGTCTCAGATAAATAAATAAAATATTTGAAAACAAAACAATCAAAAAACCAGCAAAAAAAAAAAAAAAAAAAAAAAGAAAGCCTATTCCTGACCACTCTTCTCCATCACTCTGCTAAAGTTTAGGCTTCCCTGTTATATCCTCTCGCATCAACACATTCTTTCCTGTGCTTATTTGCATAATTATTTGTTCTGTGTTTTTTTTTTTTTTAACTCTTTCCACTAGACTGTCTACTCTAAGAGGACAGTCCTCATTTCTGTATTGCTCACAACACCTGTTACAGAGCTGGTGGGCTATAAATATTTGTTGAATGAATAAATGAATATTCCTTCTGGCTCATTCTCTGTTTGGGAATATCAAAGGGATCAATCCCATGCAAAGATCAGTGGGAAAAAAAATTTAAACATTTCACTTCCTGACACCCAGCTCTAATGCTATTTCCCAAAGTGCCAACCTTCTATTCATTTTTATTCATATTCAAGCTGAAGCAATGATGGGAACTAAAATGGGAACTGTTGAAGATAAGCGGAGAAGAGTTAAGACTCAGAGCTTCTGTTTCTAACCTTCGCTTTAAATGCCTTTCAGGTTTGTTGCAGAAGAGCAGCAGCCTAAGGGAGGAGTGTGATGCCTATCTGATGCCCACATAATTGTTTATTTCTGAGCAGACAGCCTATGCTGTAAACACTAGGGGTTTTTTTCCTTTTTATTTGTTTCCCCCTTTTGTTTAAGTCAAAGTAATTATGTTTGCATTAGATTAAGCACTGACTTGTTCTTGTGCAAAAACAATGGAGATTTGTTTTCCCTCCCCATCTCCCATTCACTGTGTCAGTCCACAGTCGCACTGAGGAGTGAAGCCGCAGTCATTGCAGACTTGGAGCTGGGTCCTGAGAGACATTTGCAGAAAGGAAAGGGGGCAGGTAGGAAGGGAAATGGAAAAAGATGAGACTGGGGTTATTAGCAAAATAAAAAATGTAAGAATGCTTTTGGTTTTGCTTTCATGGGAGGTTTCATGATGAGCTAAGTTCTTCCAATAGTCACTTAATGCAGCAGAAAAGTAATTAAATCCTTTGTGGCCCTCGTCATTCCCTGTTTATTGTATCTTTTATGGCCAGTGGGCTTCCAGGATTTTCTCTAGATGCTCTCTCCTTAGTTCCCTCCCTCCTTGAATTTTTGGGTCGGCTCTTGGACAGAATTGCCATGAGATACTCTGCAGTAATTAAAGAAGCATGGGGGAGTTTCCACGGCTGGACCCGGGAGAGGGAAAGACTCTGGAGGGGGTGCTGAATTTCCTTGTCTCTTGGAAGCCTCTGAAGAATGAGAACAATGACTATTGGGTCCCCAATGTTGGGTCCCCCAATAATGGGTCCATGGTCAAAGGAGCGAGACTGATACAAAGCGAAGGTCAAGCAACGCTTTATTTCATGCCAAGCATCAAGAATCAGACCAACCATCAAACAGACTGGTAGGGACCACACTTTACAGAGAGGGCGACCCCTCCCTGCCTCAAAGACTAACTTTTATAGAGCAAAGGCCATGTGGTTGAGCCTGGCCACACACAGGTGGCCAATGAGATTGCAACACACAGAGAAAGCTGCACAGTCATGCTAGGTCACACACGGGTGGCCAATTGAACTACAGTTCACCCCGTAGTAGACATTTGCACTAGCCTATCTATCATCTTGGTGAAAATTGGCACCCAAAAGGCGGGGACCACACTCCTTGGTAGCTAGGAGACAGTGTGGGGTGGGGGCCCACTGACTGAATACCTCCACCTGGCCTGACCCACCCTTGTATTTGGATTTTGTTACCTGGGATTGGTTTCCCAGACTTGCTTTTAAATAAGTTCCCCTGGGCGGGGGCAGGGTCAATTTAAGTTTTACTGCATAAACAACAAAATGGCTGTTCAACCGAGGTGGGGCCGCTCTGGCTAAATAGGCCCTTACATGACCTTCTGGATCAACAGTGACCAAGTGGGAGCCATTTAGCTCCAAAATCATTGGAATAATTGATTAATTATCAATTATTAATTAAATAATTGAATAATTCCAAAATAATTGGAATCTCTCCCTCTAATTGTGGAAAACACACATCTCATTTTCTTCATGGGCTCACAGATATTTTCGAGCTGCTTGGCTTGGTCAGAATGATTAGGTTTCTTAGAACAGGAAGCTTTCTTTCAAATCAGGACTGTATTTGAAGCTTTCCCAAAATTTTCTTGCTTTTCTCCCATTCCTTGTCTTCTCTGCCTCTGGGAGGCAGTGTGGGGACATGTGGGGACTCAGAGAAGCTTGGCATAGAATTCAGGCTCTGCCATGAGTGTGTTACTTAATCACATCAGGCTGCAGTTTCTTCTGATATTAAGTGGGTGGGATAATGTTCACTTCTGGGGCTTGTAAAGAAGAAGGTGATAATGTAGGAAGAATATCAACACAGTTTCTAGTACATGATCATCTTTCAAGACTGGCCAGAAAATCCCCCCAAACTGTGTCTTTGCTGGGTTATACTAGTAGCTTAGATAGCACGACTATTTCCATTTAATTAGCACATGACAGTTTCTGCTTTACCACAGAACATATTTTATCCTCAGACTTATGTTTTAAGGTAGGAACATATTTTTTTCTTTCTTGGGTTACTTAGACTTTCATCATTTGAGATGTCTACACTTAGACCTGCCTTATGCCACATGGTCCCCTGTTTCCACATTTTTTCAGTTACAGGGATTTTGATAAGAAGAGAAAGAACTTAGAAGTGATATTTTTTGAACACCTACTGTTAGGTCCCCCCAAAAATGGGTCCGTGATTAAAGGAGCGAGACTGATATAAAGCGAAGGTCAAGCAAAGCTTTATTCCAAGCCAAGCATCAAGAATCAGACCGAACGTTCGGGTACGCACCTCTTACAAGAGAGAGTGACCCTTCTCTGTTTCACAGACTAGCTTTTAAGGGCAAAGGCCATGCGGTTGGGCCTGGCCACGCACAGGTGGCCAATGAAATTGTAACACACAGAAAAAGCTGCACAGTGATGCTAGGTGACCAATTGAATTACAGTTTACCCTATAGTAGACATTTGACCTAGCCTATCACCTTGGTTAGAATTGGTGCCCAGAAGGCTCCTAAAGGGCGGGGCCCATACTCCTTGGTAGCTAGGGAGACAGTATGCAACCCCCCACTGATTGGATGTCTCCACCTGGCCTGACCTACCCTTGTATCTGGGCTTTGTTACCTGGGGCTGGTTTCCAGGACTTGTTTTTAAGTAAGTCCCCTGGGGGAACGGGAGCAGGGATAGTTTAAGGGTTAACCAACGTTATCGTTTTAACCTTGATGGAAGCCTCTGGCTAAATAGGTCCTTACACTACTATGGTATTGAGCCAAGGGGACTAACACAAAAGCACTTGATCTTTCTTTTAATAGAAATATTGTTGATATACAATATCTTACTACTTTCAGTGTACAATATAGTGATTTGACATTTACATACATTATGAAATGACCACTAAAGATAAGTGTAGCTACCATCTATTAACCATACAAAGTTATAATATTGACTATATTCTTTTTTTTTAATATTGGCTATATTCTTTGTACTGTGCTTTTAATCTCTGAAAAGCACTTGCTCTTGTTTTTTATTTTATTTTTTTTAAAGTTATTTATTTGACAGACAGAGATCACAAGTAGGCAGAGAGGCAGGCAGAGAGAGAGGGGGAAGCAGGATCCCTACTGAGCAGAGAGCCCGATGCGGGGCTCGATCCCAGGATCCTGAGATCACGACCTGAGCCAAAGGCAGAGGTTTAACCCACTGAGCCACCCAGGTGCCCCAGCACTTGCTCTTTTTTTTTTTTTTTTCTTTTAAGATTTTACTTATTTATTTGACAGAGAGAGAGATCACAAGTAGGCAGAGAAGCAGGCAGAGAGAGCGGGGGAAGCAGGCTCCCTGCTGAGCAGAGAGCCCGATGTGGGGGTTGATCCCAGGACCCTGAGATCATGACCTGAGCCCAAGAGAGAGGCTTAACCCACTAAGCCACCCAGGCATCCCCCAGCACTTGCTCTTTTAATGAAACCAATTCTCCCTCTGTTCTGAAGGATAAAAAGGCGAATTCTGAAAGTGGGACAGAATAGGGTCTAGGCATTCTTAATGTTTATGAATACTAGAAAATTATACCTTTCCATTCAGAAGAGACTTCCTGGAAGCTCAAAGAACTCATCTTCTCTCCGTGAAGTGATTACTCCTTCCCCCTTGACGATGGTTCAGAGGGTCGTACAGAGGACAGCATGTGTGAGGGCTTGCGTGTTGAGTGGCACATCTCTGCTGGCTTTGGGTTCTTCATGACGAAGCACGCAGCTTTGAGTTGTGGGTATTGTTCCTTGATCCCTGAGAAAAACCTCCAGTTTCTTTTCTTCTATAACCTCAGTAGGCCCTATTTTGGTGAGTTATTGTATGTCCCTTAGCCACATGTTACATTCAGAAACAAGAGTTTGGTATGCAGAGTTTGAGTAATGGGCTGAAATGAGGCCATTTTTCTTTGTTGACAGCAACCCATTAACCACTCAGACCCATACTCAGCCATCATTCAGGGCATAGTCACACTCCTTCTGAGGTGGTAATTGCAACACATTGAGTTATGAAGGGAATGTGGGCTCCCCAAAGCCACAGCAGATAGACATACTTGACAGGTAGTTTCTAAAACTACCTTTTGTTCAGTGTAACTTGACATAATTCAGTTAGGTATTGTGTATTTTCGCTCTCATTGTGTGAAAGTGAGATTCAGTGTTGCACTTTAACATCTTGCTATCATGGTAATACGTTTTTGGATTACTAAGAAAAATCTTCCACCAAGCACCATGCTGATGCCTCATTGTTTTTGAAACTTTGTTTTCTCTAAAGCTAACTCAAGGAATGTAGGTAAGCACAGTAGCACAACTCATAGAGGACCTTTGACAGTGTGGGATGGGTGTAGGCCATGCTACAGAGCTGTGCACCATGATGCCTCTGTCTTATGTAGTTATAATCAGACATTCCTGTAAAAGAAGCCTAATGTTATAGAACAGAGCCTGTAGGGCTGCGTGAGAGGGACCCTTTGAATGATTCACCTTGAATGATATCCCCAGTCTGGCACATAATATATAGTAAATATATATGCATTCCGTGAATGAATAAATGAATGGTTCGCCAGGCAAATGAAAGAGATTGCATGGCATAGAAGAAGAATTATAGGCTTTAGAGCAAAGGGGAGAATCCTGGCTTCGCCTGTTTATTGTGTGATTTGGGGGTAGTCACTGATTCTGTTTCTCATATGTAAAATGGATTTAATAAGCTTTTCCTTCTCTGCTTGTGATGAATTAATGAGAAGATACTTAAAAAGAACCCAGGATAAGTAAATGTGTATGTATATACATATGATTATATGTACATACCTATGTTTTTGTTTCCTCTTTTGTTCTAAAAAGGATTTGAAGTACCACAGAAACGTCCAAGTTACTAAGACTGCATATAAAAGTAGAGAAGAAAATATTAGTAAAAGGAAATTAAAGATGGAGAAAAACTTAAGTATAATCAAGGCTGAATATACATAAATTGCAGGATATATACATTCCTACACTATCTAGAAAAGAAAAAGTTTGGCTCTGAGCTTTCTAATAAATAAAACAAAGAAGTTAATATGATAAGATACATAATGCACATTGTTAGTCAAATAAACAACCACAGCACTAACAGCACCTTTTCAGAAGACTGGTCCTAAGAAAAAAGAAAGATTTGCTGTGAATTATGTTGTCCATAAACAGACCTCACTGGGCTGTTTCTGTTAGTGCATGTTATATCCAGTAAAAATTATGTCTTAAAATGGGAAGGAGGACATAAAAATTTGCAATTTAAAATACTGATTTCTGATGGTATTACTTATTACTAGAACAATATTAAATTATCCAGTTGTTTCATTTTAGGACTATATAAAAACAAATAAAAAAGAGAAGAAGTGGCCAGATGGATAGTCAATCAGAAAAGGTTGGCTGTAGAGTTTATAAATAGGAATATTTAGAATTTCAGAATTTCAGAGGAAAAAAAACAACTTGCTTACTTGATTATAATTATCATGATTATGATTTAAGGTTATTTCTAATAATTCACTTTTTATTTGGTACTTTTGTCATATAGTTTGCTTCTACATAAATTACAATCTTTGTAAAATGTTATTATCGATGTCTTAAGCAGTCAATAATCTTTCGTATTTCCTTGTATTTCCCTTTTTGGTGTTCATTCTTTGTTCTCTATGCTTTCATTTGAAATCATTTCCCTTTAGATCAAGGAAATTCCTTTATTTATTTATTTTTTTTTACAGTAAAAGTGTGTTCCAGTGAATTATTTCAACACTATCTGAGGATATCTTTCTTTTGCTTTCATTATTAAGGGATATTCTCACCAAGTATAGAATTCTAGTGTTGGCAGTTTTTCTTTTAGCACCTTAAAAGGCCATTACAGTTTGTTATGGCAAACATAGTTTCTGTTGAGAAATCAGCTGCCATTTTCCTTGTTGCTTCCCCGCTTGGGGGGGCGGGGCTTCTTTCTTTGCTACCCTCTGACTGATTTTATGATTATTCTCTTTCTTTTTTCCTTTTGCTTCTTTCGGTTTCTAACAGTTAGACTTATGGGCCTTGGTGTGATTTTTCCTTGTATTTATCTTGCTTCAGATTCACTGAGATTCTTCATTGGTGAGTTAATATCTAGATGCAGTTAACCCCAAAGTCCTAAGTAGTGAGTCCAGAGGGTTTGTTATCCCTTGAGCTTTGGCCTGGTCAGATTATCTTCCAGTTGTGCTTGAAACTATTCAGTGACACCTTTTTAAGTTCTAACTTTGTCTATCTTTTCAGAGGAAGTACCTATTGATTTCATTCCCTTTCTCTTATTCTCAGCCAACCTTTATCTGCTTCTTAAACTTGGGTGAAACTGAATGCACAAACACAGTCAGATTTAATAGAAAACTTTAAGTGATCATTCCTCAGACAGTTCCCATGGGAACAAAGGCCAGTTCAATAACAGATTGCTTTTTTTTGAATTACCTATTTTTTTCCCCCATTTTTTCCAGAGACTGTAGCTGCTGGGTGTTTGGTGGATCAGTCAATTGCCAGATGCCAGTTGACAACAAAAGAAACATTACTTAAATATTACAGACATGAATATGAAGTAGATTGGACTATTTATACAAACTCTAGAAGTTATACAATATAGCCTGGTTGAAACATTCCATGAAAGCTTCAATAATTTTAAGACACTGTCTACAAAATTATGGCTTGTTTTATGTAGTAGTTTGATGATAAATCCCTGTTTTAGAAACTAATTCTTGAATGTTTTCCTCATACATTGACAAAAAAGGATAATTTGACAATGGAGTTGCTGTCAAAGATTTGAAAATATATTTTCCATTTACTTGCAATTTCATGAATGCTGTAATCTAGCTATATTTGTGGGGGATTCATACTGTTGCATTGTTGATTCCTTTATGGAGGGCATATAGTTCTTCAGTCAGAATTACTACACTTTGGAAGGCCCTGTGGTATAAGTAAGGAAGCACTGAACTTCAAGTAAAGAAATCTAAGTTCTGGATACCATTTAGTCTCTGAATAGTTGGATGAAGTTTGGTAAGTCACTTCATTTATAAAAGGTTGGAACTGAGTTAATTGATTTTCGGTCCCTTTGAGCCTGAATATTTCTAACTACAGGACTCTGTGTTTAAGGCAGGCAATTTTGTGTCCCATCCATTTTTAAGAAATGTTCAGATTTTTTTACTTTGCTCATTGATGTATATGTGCTATTCTGGAGAAACTTATGAGCATCTAAATCTGCCCTGTTGGCTTTTTTTCAGGAGGAAAATCAGTAATGCTCTTTTCTTTGCTTGTAAATTCAGAAGTAATTGAGAGGTGAGAGAGATCACTATTCTTATGGAAGAATAGGGATAAATCAAGGAGGCTATTTGAGTGTCATGGAAGTTTTAGGAGGAAATAACTTGAGGAAGGAAGTGATAAATGCCAACAGCTATAGAGAGAGGTGTAAGGTGAAGAGAAAGCAGAAAGCGCCATTAGTGACTGTTGAGAGAACAAGGTCAATGTTGGAGTAGAGGCCAGTTTTCAAGGGATTAGGAAGGGAGTGGATGATGATGCATGGGAAGTGGAATTTGTATTCTTCCTTTGAGAAACCTGGAGTCATAAAAAGAGAGACTGTTATCTTAAGAGGAAAACACTGTTGAAAAAAATAATGCTTTTAAAAATGATTACAGAAAAAAAAATAAAAATGATTACAGAAAGTTAATTAAATTTGCACATGTGATGACTGTTACCTTTTTTCCCTGTATTGTATAATTTTCTTTTGCAGAATTATCTCTCGTTTAGTCTCTGCTTATGTTGTACGGCAGTAGATAATTCCCTCTTCTCCCTTCTGTTGTACTCCAAGATCTCCATGTGACTCAGACTAGTCATTAAGAGCATTCTGTCTTCTGGCCAAAGATATCAGTTCAGGGACAAACACATGACTCCATCCAGGAGATTCAGAGCTCTCCCTGGGACTTTTCTGCAATCATTAGGAAGGAAGCATTCCCCCCCCCCCGCCCCCCAACCGTGGTATTGATTGTACTAAAGACAGTGAGAATGTCTGAAAAATTAAAGACCCGGAATTAAAGAATACAAAGGCACACATACAAAGGACAGAGAGCGAGAAGGAGGACTGGGAAGAGAAAGAGACTGAGAGAGGCAGAGAGAGAAGTGACAAACTAAGACTGACTGGCAAGACTCTTCGAACTTTTGGATCTAACTCTAAGTGCGACTCTGGATTTTAACCCACAGTAGTAAAAACATATGCAAAGGAAAAATCCAGAGTGAAGAATAAAAGCCTGGAAGTTTAGCAAGAGAGGGGTCTACTGATGAAATCAAGTCTCAGAGGGAGCTCTAGGAGATGAAGTGGAGGGATTTGCCTGAGATACTCCTCAGATGCCAAAGAAAGGGGAAAAGATCAACACTCTCTCTATACAGAGAAATGTTGATATGGGGAGAAGCAGAGTTGAGGAAGTTGGTATTAAACGACTAAGATCACTTTATGCAGTAGGAAAAAAGTTACCCATCATTTGACACATAATCAGCTTATTACACTGATCTTTTTCATAAACTATTATGAGAAATTGCTTTCAAATAGCTGTTGTTACTGATTGAGTTCTGTAGGTGATTGGCTATAAATAGCATAGGGAGACAGGACAAACAGAAGATATGGGTAACCCTTGAAATGTATCTCACACACACCACACCCCCCTCCATGGACATAGATGCATGCAGCATTGTTATTTGTGAATGCAGCTGTGAATAAGCCAGAGCACTAGAGTGGATCTCTGTCCTGATGTCCTTAACCAGCCAGCCCATGATATACTTTATGAATAAGGTCAAGTTTGCTCTCTGTGATTTTCCTCTTTCTTTCCTTTTTCTTTATTCCTTCCTTGTGAATATTTAAAATGTGCTAGCTATAGGAAGTAGAGTTTTGAGTAAGATAGATATAGTCTCTGCCACCACAGTGGTGAAAAAATGATGAAAGGATTAAGAAGGGATGAAATATTTCAGAAGCCTGGAGCCTTGTACCTATTTTACCACCTGCAAAAGTTTTTATAAGAACATTATTTATTGGGGGCTCCTGGGTGGCTCAGTGGGTTAAAGCCTCTGCCTTCGGCTCAGGTCATGATCGCAGGGTCCTAGGATCAAGCCCCGCATTGGGCTCGCTGCTCAGCAGGGAGCCTGCTTCCTCCTCTCTCTCTGCCTGATTCTCTGCCTACTTGTGATCTCTGTCAAATAAATAAATAAAATCTTTAAAAAAAACCACATTATTTCTTGATAAGTTGTCAAAATAGAATCAGCCGTGCTTATTTTTATTGAAATTGGAAAGTTGATTATGTCCAACAAACTTGACAATTTGTGTGGATGAACCTTTGGAGAAAAGTCAGTCTTTTAAAAACAGTATGCTCAGCTAGGCTACATCTGGTTTTATTTAATTGGATATCAATAAATATATTTTGCGTGTGTCATTTCTTTTGCTACCTTTTCTCCACTTGATAAGGGTTCATTAAGCAAAAGCCTCCTCCTCCTTCCTCCTCCTCCTCCTCATCTCCCCCCAACTTCTTCTTTCTCTTCTTCTTCTTGTATTGTGACAGGTAAAGGGAATTAAATTATTTGCAATGATTTCTTTATCATCCTGAAAGGTTCTGGCACAGGGATGCTGTATACCGTGTGAGGGGAATTGGAGGGACATCGGTCCTTGTAGAAGTTATGCAAACTAATGTACCATACTACAAACTAGCCATGGGACTGTAACGGAGAATGTAGAAGGAAAACACTTTACGTCCAGTGCCCCAGTCATGTTAGAGAATCCACTGCTCCCTGTAGAGTTTAAATTTCAACAATGGCTTGAGTGACAGATTATACAAGCATTGCCTGGTATATTTAACTTAACCTTTCTTATGTAATGTCTAAAACTGGTCCATTCAGAACTTTGGTTCAGTTTAAGAAAAGCCCTTCTGTCTCTTGATAATCTCTGAATCCCAATGATTGATTGGCTCTATCATTTATTTCCTCCCTGGGTGATATTTCAAGTTGTAGTCATACTCAAGGCCTTCATCTCTTCCCTTCATTTGCTTATCATTAATTTCACTTATTCCAGTTCTAGTAGTTGACCTTCTCCCTCAGCTGCCATTCTGTTTATATTTCTGTCTTAGAAGACAGGGATAGGAAAAAAGAAAAGAACTGGATAAAATATTTTATAAATCATATCAAATCTCTTTGTAAATTAAGCTACTGATGTCCATACTCATGGGCTAATGCCCTTCTCCAAATAGTCACTGACTTTCCTCTGTCAATAGAAAACCAACATTGGTCAATAGAAAGAACACTTGCGCTGCGGAAAAGAAAGTTTGCTTTCGTTTCGCCTATTATGGTTAAAATATGCATAGTTTTGAGCTTTCATTTAACCTCCTGAACCTCATAATTTTATAAAACAGGAACAATAATATGAACATATTCCATACCAGATCATCTTTAGAATCAAATGAGATAAATTCTGTGAAAGTATTTTAGTTTTTGTACAGTACTGTAAAAATACTGTAAGTATTGTAAAAATGAAAACCAGGACTATGGAGGTAAATTCCCAACTATTGGTTTTGCATAGTTGTCATTTTAGATCTCAAGGGAAACATCCCTAGAGTGATATTTCTCAGTATAAGAATTAGTAAGCATCAGTATTATATTAGAAAGAAAAGTTCTAACAAGGGCAGTCCTTCTTCTTGTCTATCCATGAAATGAATATTTCAAGAGTTATGGTGATTTCAAGCATTGTACACATTCATATTATAGGTCCATTATAAACCACAGGAAGTACTAAAATTCAAATAGATGCAGAGTGAAGTACTTAGAAGAACAAATGGTTTTATAAACCTTTCTATTTTTCTTTATTTCTCAATCAGAAAACGGGTATTTTTCAGTAGAGAAAAGTTCTGACTCCATGTTTATCTGACAGTTTTTAAAAAAATTTCTCTTTTCCCAGCTAATTTAATTATAATTATTTGTAATATCTTGAATTATTTAATCAAGAGTGTTTTGTGACCCTTTGATAGTATTTTTTTAAAACTTTATTTTTAACTTTTTTTATTTAAAGTTAGCTCTATGCTGAACATGGGGCTTGAACTCACAACCCCAAGATCAAGAATCACATGCTCCACTAACTGAGCCAGCCAGGCACCCTGACCCTTTGGTAGTAATTTAGTTTTTACTTTCTGCTATGTAAAATCTAAATGACCCAAGATTTTCAAAAGCAGAATCTTGAATATAAATTGTATGAGTATTGAAAAATAAAAGAGACTTTTAAATCTTGTGTTGAAATAGTGGTGAGTCTCAAAGAACATACTTTGTAAGAAAGTTAACATCTGAATACTCTTCTACAGCTTCTCCAGAGGGATATGAGTTGACTTGGTGACAGATAAGCTTGGAAGACAATATAATCTATCTCTGTGGAATTCCACTGGGCATCACATGGCCTCAAAAATCTCAAGTTCCCTTGAGCTGACTAGTCTCTAATTTTGTTCTACATTACCATAGTCCTCTAAAGTAGAAGTAGATGGGGTTGAATGAGGAACGGATTATTTATTACCTTGCACCTAATAAAATGCATTAAAATTCCACTTGCAGGATGTAACCCTACAGTTTTATGCTTTTATAAGCACATTTGTCTTATGTACAAGTGGACAAAAAACTTATGCGGTGGGCTCCACTCTAAGAAACTTTACCAAAAAAGCTAGATTTAAAAAGACTAATTATATTAAGCGTTAACAATGAATAAAACACATAGCTCTTTCATATGCTGCTGGTGAGAGTATAATTTGCTATAACCACTTTCAAAACTCCTTGCCAGTAGCTAAACAAATTTGACATTCATAGACTCTATAACCAAGCATTTCTACTTCTAGGGATATACCTAACAGAAATGCTTATATATGTGCACCAAAAGATATGTGTAAGAATATTCATATTAACATTATTATTACGAGCAACAAACTAGAGACCCAAATATCCTTTAACAGAAGAATGGATACATAAATTATGACATATTCATCTAATGATACATAATGTGTAGTAATGTATAGTGATGGTTATTAATGATGTATCATGTAACTATATGCTATAGAAGTTATGAATAAATGCATTTATGTTTCAAAAGCAGACAGAGCTACTTGTCTATAGTGATCAAAGTCAGAAAGTGATTCTTTTGGAGAAAAGGGAAGGGTTAGTGTTAGGGATGAGCTATAGGGAGCTTCTGGAATGCCAGTATTATTTTATCTTTTGGTCTATGTGGCAGTCCCACAAGCATGCTAACTTTGTGATAATTCATTGAACTGTGCAATTATGACTTGGCCACATTTCTTTATATATATCATACTTCAAGAGAAATATTAAAATAAAAAAGGATGTTGAGGCAAGAATCAACAAAGCATCAATCAAATGTGAGAGTAGAATAAAGATCCTTTGCAGAAATCACACATAGCATTTTTTTAAACTTTACTGAGATATAATTGACATGTAACATTGTATAAATGTAGGGTGTACAATGTGATGATTTGATAAACATATATATTGCAAAATGATTACTACAATAGGGTTAGTTAACACCTCTCTCACCTCACAAAATTACTATGTGTGTGTGTATGTGTTTGTGTGTGAGAACATTTAAGACCTATTCTCTTAATAACTTTCTAGTATATAATATAGCATTGTTAATTTTAGTCACTGCTGTATATTAGATTAGATCAGATCACCACAACTTATTTACCTTATAACTGGAAGTTTATACTCTTTGAGCAACATCTTCCCATTTTCTCCTACTCCTGACCCCTGGCAACCATGATTCTACTCTCTGTTTCTGAGAGTAGAAACATATAAAAAAGAACTTGTCAGATTATCCAGTATTTGTCTTTTTCTGATGGACTTATTTCACTTACATAATGCTCTCAAGGTTTACCCATGTTGTCACACATGACAGAATGTCCTTTCTCATGGCTGAATAATATTCCCTAGCATGTATATACACCACATCTTCTTTGTCCACTCATCCGTGGAGGAACACTTACACTGTTTCCATGTCTTGGCGTTGGAAGTAATGCTGCAATGAGTGTGGGAGTGCATATAACTCTTTGAAATACTGATTTAATTTCCTCTGAATATATATCCAAAAATAAGATTGTCAGATTATAAAGTAGTTCTAGTTTTAATTTTTGAGGAACTTCCATACTGTTTTTCATAGTGACATACCAGTTGGCTTCCTTACCAACACACACAGCATTTTTAAGGGAACTACTTGTGTTTATGTCCCAGAAAATGAAGGTATAAACCAAGAATTGTGCAGATTTAGGATCTAGAAAGAAAAGAATGGTTTGGGAGAGTAATAAAGGGAAGTTCGGCCTGACAATCACACAGAAAGCTTTGAGAATGAGAGTCTTATGCACAGCAGGAGGACGGAAAACTCCAGGCAGGTGTTTAAGAGATTTGATATTATCCCAGAGAAATGGAAGAATTTAAGAATTCAATAAAGGCAAAGAATGGAAGAAAATAATAAAGATCAATGGAAATATCAGGATAAAAGGCTGCATAAGAAAGAAAATATAGCCAGAGAACACTTCTTGGCTCTGCCACAAATAATGGTTAGTAGTCATAATAGAATAAAACCCTGTTTGTTATTATCCAGATCTCAAGAGCTGGGTGTCCAATTAATCCTAGGACTAGCATCCAGAAGTAGCTACAGACTACAAAGGATGGACAGCGAAAGTGTTATATCCTTGGGCTAAGAATGCAGACCCTCCCCTGGTTCTCTGTTCTTTGCTCTGAGGTTTCTTGTTAAAGCACAGAAACTCCAAATGAATTGTTGGAGGGCTCAGAACACATCTCTTCTGACAGAAGCCGCTGTTTCAGGGTAGGGATTTTGGATGTAATTTTGCATCACTGCTCCAGAACATACTAGATGTGTAACATTGAACAATTTTTTATTTTCGTCTGTGACTCTCAAACTTCTCTGTAAAATGAGAATTGCAAATGGCCTCTCTCAGGCTGTTGTGATGTTTAATGGGATAACACATGAGATTCCTTTTCTTATTGCTTTGTTCATGACATATTTAAATGGTATTTGGCCAATTTTGGCTAAGGTATAACTCACATTATCTAACACAATGAATACGTATGTCCCTGTGTGCGTGAAGAAAATAAATGTATTTTTTGGAATCTATTATATCTCAGGCATTTTTTGAGAAGTGGGTGGAATACAAAATGAGTAAGATTCAGTATCTTTTCTCTTCTTAAATTTTAGTTGAAGATACAGGATATAAATAAGTAAAATTAAATACCATAATGTTTAAATATCAATATGAGACACATTATAAAAAGGTGACGTATAATCTAGAGAATCATATATGCTGTAGACTGTCACCACTGTTACCAGTAGCACTAAGTATAATGACTCACAAGGAAAAAGATGATGGCCCCAAAGTGGACTTCTCAAGGACACTGAAGACAATTCTGTTTAAATAATTTAAATTACTAAATCTTCCAAATAATTATCTAAGCCAAGGAAACAACTAACATTGGTCCTTACGCAATAAAATCTTAATCAGTCAAAATGTTTAAGCAAGGAGGTTCTAATTGGATTATCTGGCCCACTGAGGGTTAAGTTAAATAATCGTTTTTACTTCAGCCTTTGCTGAAATTCCTTTTAAAATTTTCGCCTTCCTTTTCCTGCCTTAAACAATTTTTTAAAAAAAAGATTTTATTTATTTATTTGACAGACAGAGATTGCAAGTAGGCAGAGGCAGGCAGAGAGAGGAGGAAGCAGGCTCCCTGCTGAGCAGAGAGCCCAATGCGGGGCTTGGGATGCGGGGCTTGATCCCAGGACCCTGAGATCATGACCGGAGCAGAAGGCAGAGGCTTTAACCCACTGAGCCACCCAGGCGCCCCTGCCTTAAACAATAGAACGCTGTTAACAAAATAATGGCAGGATGCTATAGGACGTTACAGAGTTGCGAAAAAGGCTGAATATTGAGATGGACAATCAATGCCCTAAAACATTTTAAGAACACTTTTTTGGGGCTGCTAACTTCGCTCAAGAGATTTTTTGGTTTGTTTTTGTTTTTTTGTTTCATTGTCTTGGGGATATCTTTGTGATTAGCCTTTCTTTGAAAGCAAAGTAAGCAGAATATTCCAATACGCTGAAAGCCATGGTTACCTGGATTCCAGTAAATCAGGCTCTTCCTCCATCTGTTAGGTGAGGTACTGATGGAAAAGGGTTCTGCTGTATTTGACACCAAACTGCCAGCTTGGATTTAGAGATGAAAGTCTGAAAAATGCCAGATAGCAGCTCCAGCTTTCAGTGCCAGCTGCAGAGATCAATATCATTTGTACACCACAGTGAGAGCATTTGTTCAGAAATCTCTGTGCCTCTGGGTCCCAGGGAGAGAATAAAGCTTCACACTTTGTGTGTTTACATAGCAGTTTTCTTCACGGATAGTAGTGAGCCCTTGTGAAGTCCAAGTGAGTTTTATTAATGTGAGCTGTGTGTGCAACGTGGGAGTGTGAGGCTGCTTCCCACCCCCTCTCTGAATTTATTGATAGTGATTGATTCACTTTGGAGCTAAGAAGCCCTCATGGAAAATAATGTTCTTGGGGCCAACACCTGGAAGGCAGACCTACACAGGCATGACTGATTGAAGGGCACGTGAAAAAAGCCACGTTGCCATGGGCGACTGGAGGGCGGGTGGGAGAGAATCATCCCTGAGTGAAGATGAGCTAAATTCAGCCAAGTGGACCTGCGGGTTGGAGGAGGAGAGTGGGACTGGGGAAAATATGTTGCCTGTACCTTTGGCATTTACACCACCTGGTGGAGAAGGTCGTGTGTGTCGAACATATAGAAGCAACAATTAATGTACAAGGGCTCCTAATCTTATCCTCTTTATGATGTCCTAAGAGTGATGGTGATGGCTTATTCAACTTCTTTCTGCTTTTATCAGATTTGTTCTTGAGATGTGTGATTTACAATCTTGGGAATAGATAGAAGTTCATGGATGGTTAGGACTTCTGGGAGAATGATAGGTGGCAAGTTGGAGGTTGTGTTTAAGATGGGCAGCTTTAATGAAGAACTAAAGAAAGAACTGGAGGATATGGGGCATGGAAAGGTTGTGTTAAGGGCAGGCGGGGGTCCAATTTTTGTGTGGCTAATAGCTTATATAATTATTGGGATCCTCTTTGAGAGAAAGAGTATGAAATTTTGAAAAACAAATTAGGTATAAAAGTGAGTGTTTATTAAGAAAGAGAAAACAAATCACCATAAATCACAAATGTTAATTAGATTTCAAATATCACACAAATCATTAAATATGTAATACTCTTATTAATTAGTTATTGTACACACTAATCTGAATATGTTGGAGCCTTAACTTCCAATATGATGGTATTTGCAGAGGGAGCCTTTGGGAGGTAAGGAGGTAATTCTGGTTAGATTAGGTTGTGAGGGTGGAATCTTCTTTACTGCCCTTACATTGGACATGGGAGAGCTCATTCTCAATCTCTCCTCAGCATGTGCGCAAAGAATAGGTCATGTGAGCACACAGTGAGATGTCAACCATCTACAAGCTAAGAGGAAGAGGCCTCTGAATGAGATCTAGCTTGCCAGCCCCTTGATCTTGAACTTAGCAGGCTCCAGTCCTGTGAGAAATAAATGTCTGTTGTTTAAGCCACTTAGTCTGTGGACTTTTGTTATGGCAGCATAAGCAGAGTAAGACATGTTTGTAGTAACATTTTTCCATATATAGTTTTTGGCTGCACACATTGAACATTTCATCATGTGAAAACATACGATTTTTGTAATATTTTCAGCCTTAACATGGTTGATTGAAAGTGTGTATTATTATTACTAGTTGTGACGCATAAGATATATGACTTACCTTATAGATACACTCACCATTTTATAGGTTTGTGCCCTAAAAATAAAGGAATTCTGATAAATTCTGATAAATCCATGTTTCCCACCAAAAAGACAAAAAAAAAGTATGGTATTTTTATATTTGCAAATGCTACATTATTAAATATTTTCCAAAAAGGAGAGGGTTTCCCTATTCACTGCGGTTAAAATTTTACATTTTTGATGATTTGAGGACTTTTCTACAAAATGGGTTCAGGTACTCTCATTTAAAATCTGGTTTCTCCTATACTACATACACCATTCTAGTGCTAGGTACTATAGGACAGATTCACTTTTCATTATAACCTTTGACCCTGTACCTTTGTGTTTCTGATCCTGGGTCAATTGGCACCATGGGCAGTGGGAGTATTCCTGAAAGCCATTATCACTGAGGGAGGCTAGAGATAACTGTAACCAGCATAAGCATGTTCCACTCAATCTAAATGTGTTTTAAATTCAACTCTTCCTTAGATTCCCAAAGATGGCCCCAAATCCCAAAGATTCCCATAGTCACTCCATTGTTACTTGACAAGAGAGCAGGTGCAACAAAAGCGAAGTCGGAGTGTGAAGAGACAGTGATCTTAAATATATTATTTTTCCATGTTTTACAGAAATATGGGATCGTATGAACATGTTGCTAGAGTCTTTTCCTTCCCTTGTTGATCTTTTGCCTGGTTGTCATATCCACCATTGGAAGTGTGTTTTGAACTTTTCAACTATTTTCATTGAATTGTCCTCTTGTCTCTTCAATTCTGTCAGTTTTTGCTTTGTGTATTTTGGGTCTCTGTTGCTAGATATGTATATGTTTACCTGATGGAATTACCCTTTCATCATTATCATTATAAAATTTCCCTTTTTATCTTTAATAATCTTTTTGTTTTTAAATTTTATTTATTTATTTATTTATTTATTTATTTTTTAAAGATTTTATTTATTTATTTGACAGACAGAGATCACAAGTAGGCAGAGAGGCAGGCAGAGAGAGATGGGGAAGCAGGCTCCCCACTGAGCAGAGAGCCCGATGTGGGGCTCGATCCCAGGACCCTGAGATCATGACCTGAGCTGAAGGCAGAGGCTTTAACCCACTGAGCCACCCAGGTGCCCCTAAAATTTATTTTGTCTGATATTAGTGTAGCCACTTCAGTTCACATCCTTCCCAGGGAAGGTGATAATTGTTGGCTTGATATTACATAAAGTGCAGTATCATTTTTATTTATATATCAAAAATGCATCATGTGGGAGGAGGCAGAAAACATTAATATTGGAAAAATAAATATAATATCATTAGGAATAACTAACCTTCATTCTTTTTCTTATTTGTTTTGGTTAGGGAAGGTAAGCTGTTTGGATAGCTGTGGGATGCAACAATTGTTTGGGTGAAATATAAAAAAAGAACTTGAGTGTTGTACTTTGGAATTCTGCTTTCTAGTTTAGAGTGAGGGAAGAGGCAGTATGGGTTAGTGTTTTTCTTTGTTTGGGGTTCAGTTCCACTGACATCATGAGAACTTATTTGTGCATGAAAATAACTTCTCTGAAGTTTCATCACCATCGAGACAAACTAGACAAGCAAGTCCCAAGCTAGACATCTTGGACTTACCCACAGTTCTTCGTGTTTTCCCATGTCCCACATCAGTACAAATGTGTCTTCAGCTGTGAAATCTTGCCTCATTTATCACTCTTCTCCAGATCCACCTTACCCTCCTAAAGAAGTCAGTAGCTTGTATATCTCTTCTGTATTCTCAGAACAGTTCTTATACCCTTGTTATAGTGCTTCTTGCATTGTACTGTCTTTCTTTTCTTAAATGTCTGACTTCCCGGTGACAATAGATGGTGAATTCTAAGAATAAGGACTATATATTATTTATCTTTGTGTCTTCCCTGCCTGGTATACGGTACGTAGTACACACCTAATAGATATTAGATAATATATAATATATTATACATCAGATAATGTATTAGATATAATATATATTATATGTCATATAATATATTAGATAATAAATATATAGATATTTAGGTGTGTACCACTTGAAAACTTGAACATGAACATCCCATATATTTAATCAGCTAGTACTAGAGAGTTTATTTGGAGAGTAAAAAAGTTAAAAATAGAAATACTTGTGCCAGATGTTTATGATTATGAATGTCACCTTAAAAGTTAGAGGAAAATGGGTTATGGATTAAATAGTTATGTATTTAATATTTAATCACTGAGATAATCTATATTCATTAAGACAGTAATTGGCATATGTTCCCTTTGGCTTTTACACACTGCTTGATTAAATTACAGATATTTAACGTATAGCTAGATTTTATTTTAAATGGCTCTACACCAAATACAGTTTTAAAAACACCTACATTCACATGAACAATGGCATGAGAGCCCATTAATAACTGCAGGTTTTTAACAGGCTATTTGGTTGAAATTAGCTTATGTTCAATCTAGTAGAAAAAAGAATCCCTCCAAACTAGGATCTTCTCTATCTCCAGAGTTACTGTGTTTATTTCCAGGTTTCCAAGAATGTGGATCTGATAGGTCAATACTGTTGATTTTTGAAACTTTAAAAAAAAATGTTATTTTAATTCCAGTTAGTTAACATAGAGTGTTATATTAGTTTCAGTTACATGAGAGTGATTTAACAATTCCATACATCACCCTGCACTCCTCACAACAAGTGTGGTCCTTCATCCCCATCTGCTGACATTTTAAAAATGATTAATTTATTAATTTGAGAGAGGAGGGAGAGAAAAAGAGTGAGAGAGAGAGAGAGAGAGCAAGCGCACATCAGCAGGAGAGGCAGGGGGAGGGAGAGAGAGAATGTCAGGCAGACTCCTCACTGAGCATGGAGTCTGACGCAGGGCTCATTTTCACAACCCTGAGATCATGACCTGAGCTGAAACCTAGAGTTAGATGCTTTAACTGACTGTGTCACCTAAGTGCCCCTGCTGATGTTTCTTAAAAGCTGAATTCTTTCTACCAAACTGCTGAGAGTATTCTCAACCCTGAGACAAATGTAAGACCTTAGAGTCTTGAATTTGAATGGGATATTCTAAATCAACACAGCCTAACTTTCATATTGCACAGATGAAGAAACTCAAGTCCTAGGAATGGAAGTGATTTTCGCAAGGGTAAGAACCTCCATTTCTGAAATTATAGCCCAGTGCTCTTTTCCCCATACCATTCAGCTTCTTACAAAACATTTAATAAACAGATTCATCCCAGTATCTACCAAAATCCCAGCTATCTGTTTTGCAGGCACTGATGTGTTTGTTGACCTCAAAATTCTTATGGGAAGGCAAGGGACCCAGAATAGCCAAAACAGTCTTGAAGAACGAAGAGGACTCGCATTTCTCAATCTCAAAACTTACTACAAAGCTATAGTAATTACTTGACAGTGTGGCACTGGCTATAAGGGTTGACATAGGTAGCAGTGGTATAGAACTGAGAATCCATAAATTAATAAATCCATAATTCTTATATTTATGCTCAATTGATTTTCCATAATTTAATAAATCCATAATTCTTATATTTATGGTCAATTGATTTTCAAGAGTGTCAAGATGATTCAGTTGGGGAAATAATAGTCCTTCTAATAATTTATACTGGGACAAGTGGATGGCCACATCCAAAAGAATAAATTTGAATCTTCACCTCACACTACATACAAAAACGAAGTCAAAATGGATCATAGACCTAAATGTAAGAGCTACAGCTATGAAGCTCTTAGAGGAAAACATAGGAGTAAGTCTTCATGATCTTGGGTTAGACAATGGGTTTTCAAATGTGATGCCAAAAACAAAAGCAGCAACAACAACAAAAAGATAAAATGAAAATCATGAAAATGAAAAATTTTGTGCTTCAAAGTTCACCATCAGAAAAGGGGAAAGAAAATCCACAGAATGGGAGAAAATATTTGCAATCCATATATCTGATGTGAGACTTATATCAAGAATATACAGAAAAATCAAGGGGCACCTGGGTGGCTCATTTGGTCAAGCCTCTGCCTTCAGCTCAGGACACGATCTCAGGGTCCTGGGATCGAGCCCTGCATCAAGCTCCCTGCTCAGCAGGAAGCCTGCTTCTCCCTTTGCCTCTGCTATACTGCCTGCTATTCTCTCTCTCTCTCTCTCTCTCTGTCAAATAAATAAATAAAATCTTAAAAAAAAGAATACATATAAAAAATCTTACAACTCAGCAATTAAAAGACAGCATAGTTTAAAAAAATGGGCAGAGGATTTGAGTAAACATTTCTCGGAAGAATATATATGAGTGCCTAATAAGCACATAAAAAGATGCTTAACACCATTAGTCTTTAGGGAAATACAAACCAAAAACCATATGCCTCAGAAATTCCACTCATAGGTAAATACTCAAAAGAAGTGAATATTTATGTCCACACAAAAACTTGTACCAAATGTTATCGTAACATTACTCAGAATAGTCAATACGTAGAAATAACCCAAATGTTCATCAACAGATAAATGGATGAATAAAATGCAATAATCCATACAATGGAGTATTTTATTATATATAACATATATATAATATATAATATAAGGAATATAATATATAATAATGTATATAATGTACATAATAAATGTATATATAAATAATGTATATAATAAAAAGGAATGAAGTATTTTTTAAAAGATTTATTTATTTATTTTAGAGAAAGAGTGTGTGCATGCACATGCATGGGGTGGGAATGGGGCAGATGGAGAGGGAGAGAAGCAGATTTGCCATTGAGCACGAAGTCCCACTGGGGCTGGATCTCACAACTCTGAGATCATGACTTGAGCCAACGTCAAGAGTTTGACGCTTAACTCATTGAGCCACCTAGGCATCCTGGAATGAAGTACTGATATGTGTTACAACATAGATGAACCTTGAGAACATTATGCTAAGCAAAAGAGATGAGCCACAAAACTATATCTTGCATGATTCTATGTATATGAAATGTCCTGAATAGGCAAATCCATAAATATAAAATTAGAATAGTAGTTACCACTGATGGGGACCAGGGGGAAGAAAACAAAGTGACTGCTAGTGATTTCTTTCTTCTTGGTGTGATGAAAACCTTCTAGAATTAGATAGTGGTGATGGTGATGTAATCTGTGACTATGCTAAAACCACTACATTTTACAATTAAAATGGTAGGTTTTATAGTATATGAATTATAGATCAATAAAGCTGTTATAAATGAAACTTCTTTGGGGCAAGGACTATTAGTAACTCCATTTTATAGATTAGAAAATGTAGCAATTGGTGAGTTTTAGCACTTGCCTAGAAGTTGCATTGAAAATGATTGTTGAGGGGTGTCTGCGTGGCTCAGTTGGTTAAGCAGCTGTGTTTGGCTCAGTTGTGATCCCAGGGTCCTGGGATCAAGCCCCGCATCAGGCTCCATGCTCAGCAGAGAGCCTGTTTCTCCCTCTCCCAATGTCTCCAGGCTTCTGCTCTCACTTTCTCTCTGTCAAATAAATGAAATAAGATCTTTAAAAAAAAAAGAAAAAAAGATTGTTGAGGGGCGCCTGGGTTGCTCAGTGAGTTAAGCAGCCGGTCCTTGATCTCTGCTCAGGTCATGATCTCAGGGTCCTGGGATTGAGCCTTGCATGGGCTCAGAGGGGAGTCAACTTGACCATTCTCCCTTTCCCTCTCCCTCTCCCCCTGTTCATGCACCTGTGTTCTCTCTTTATCTCAAATGAATAAATAAAAAGAAAGAAAGGAAGGAAGGAGGGAGGGAGGGAAGGAAAAATAAATGACTGTTGAGGCTGGGATTCGAGTCCAGGATATCTGCTTCTAAGCCCTTCTGCTTTATGGGCAGTGATGGACTGCATTATTGCTCTAATGGAAGAGTGGTTCTTTGTGCCACTAGCATATGTACAGTGAGTGAGATAGTACATCTGACAACTCCGAATCGGCTGCCATAGCCTACCCAGCCAGAATTAGCTGATCTCTTATGCAGTCCTCTAGACAAATCAGCTTAGCGGTAAATACACCTAAGTCCACACAAGTAATGCCCATTTAGGTGATTTCATCTTTTCCCCTTCTTTGGCCTGTGTACGCACACAGCCTCAAAAGTATTCAGTTACACGTTAAAATGCATGCATGACTAAATATACTGGCCTGAGTCTCTAGAGTAGGTTTCTTTGTGCTTTAGAGTTGAAGGGTGGACTTTGCCGATCCACAAATGAGTTGATATCATGTGCTCATGACTGAGTAGAATTGGCCATTTGTCTAAATTTGCGCTCCTCACAGATTGGCTAGCTGGCGATATTTCTTTATACCCCTCCTATTATTTTTTTTCTATTTCTTAAACTCTTTCCCAAAGAATCACTTCATGCATCCTTATTGCCCTCTGATATTTCAAATAAAGCCTTGTGCAGTAGCTGGGTGTGTGGGGCTCTCAGGTCTCCAGCGCACAGGCAGGGGCCAGAAAGGGAGCAAAGCATACAAGCAAACAACAAAAGTCTTCAAGTGTTTGTGCATTGATGTCCTTGCAAAGGCTAAAAGCCCTTCATTAGATGATAACTTTGGCTCTCTGGTTTTCTAGTTCGCATAAAGCCAGAGCCAGTGAGTTAGAAATTTTAGGGCGACTGACAGAGGGACACACATTGATACAGCAGGAAGGGACAGCTGATAAAATACAAATTCTGGCAGAGGCCCTGAATCCTTCCAGTGATGTCCTAGTTGCAGAATGTCTCTGTATCCTAAGGTGAATGCAAGACCACCAAGCAGGACCTTGCTTGGTGATTATAAAACAGATTTATTGAGTGGCAGCAACATCCCTTGGGAGAGTGTGTAAGACTGAGGGGACATGGGCTTGACAGGGTTTCTTGTGGAGGAATATCACTGCCTCGTGTGTTTCCCTGCTCAGTGGGGGAGGAAAGGAGAGGCTTCTCCCTCACCTTCAACCAAATGAGAGAAGATTCCGAGCTTGCTGTTTGTCACTTGAGTAGAGACTTTAATATCTGTGGTGATGGAAATGTTCCTGCCATTACTGTGGTCATTAGCCACATGTGTCTACTGAGGACTTGAAACATAGCTCGTGAAACTGAGCAACTGTATTTTAATTGTTCTAGTTTCTGTTGATCTATATTTAATTTAAATAACCACCTATGGCTATGGGATACTTTATTGGACTGCACAGTTCTAGTGTATTCTTTATGAATGTTTTTAGTAACCATAGTGAGTTAACGCTTATTGTCAATTTGCTGTGTACCAAATACTCCACTGAGCATTCCAGTACCTTCCCGAGCCTCCCGACAGCCACTTGATACAGGCACTAGCATTATCTTGACTTGATTCATGAGAAAACCAAGGCACACAGAGGTCAAGTTAGGGACAGAATTAGGTTAGAACCTAGAGGATTTGATTCTAGAGCTTTTGCTTTTAACCATTGCCCTCTGTTTTGTAGACTTGCCCCTTTAATCTTTCCTCTACCGTATTCATAGCTTTTATTAATGAGAAACAGTAGCAGGGATCATCTCTGGAGACCTCATTTATTCCTTTCGTACCGTATCTTCTTTCAGTTATACAAACTTGTGATCTTTCTCAACTACTTTTGTATATATACATGTATATTTTTTTATACAGCACCTCTGAGGCAGAATAATTCCATTTGTCTTATTTTGTAATCATCTTTGTTGAATAGTAAGTGGATTCTTTGAAGATGAAAAGATTTTTATCCTTGAAATATATGTTTGGGAGGTCCCTAAGTGCCCTCGTATGTTTGATATTCAGAAGCCTGAGAACATATTATCACCTCTACCTCAGAAAAACCTCATTTGGTCCATAATGAGAATGAGGCTTGGGGGCTTTTTGACATGGTTTTCTATGCAGAAGGTGCTTTCCTTTTTGATACATGAGTAAGCCATGGAGTTCCATTTGTACTTTTTATTTTCCAAATGGGATAATTATATAAGATGAAAGATCTGTGTTTTAATATTTTTATTCTAGGTGCATGGGAAAACTTCATTGATTCTATATAAGCAGACTATCCAATGACTGCAGAAAGAGGATTCACAGGCAGTCTTTAACAAAATATTATAGGATGGTAGCTATTCCCTAGCACAAATGAATTTGTACCAGAGGCCAGGCTCTGTATGCACAGTATCTTTTCAGTACCCTCTACTTAAATATCATTAGTCCATTTACAGGTGAGGAAATTGAGGTGTAGAAAAATTCAGTTGTTTATCCAGGTTCAATTTGTAGAATCACATATGTAGAAATCAATCTCTAAACCTGGATTAATTTAATTCCAAAATTGTCTTCAGGGGGAGTGTAGAATGTTTGAGCAGTAGACTTCCAACTACGGCTGCACATTGGAACTTCTAGAAACCCCAATACCCAACTTGCACACCCGATGACTTAAATCAGAATCTCTAGGGGGTAGGACTTGGGCCTCAGTACACTGGAAAGCTCTCCGTGTGCTGCCGGTGAGCATCCATCGTTGTGAGCCCTGCTGAAGAGCCATGCACCTGATCCTGTTATGCTTCCTGTCAGGCGACGTGGCAATGCCCTTCAAGACTCAGTGGTGGGTGGACCGAAGACATGCTGCATTTTCTTAAGGCGTCTATACATTATTTGGAAGAAATAACTCGAATACGGGGTATCCATTTTTCAAACCAGAAAACCAAAGCTAATTTCTATGTTAAGTCCCGCTCCATTCTCTTTGGGATTAGGAAGCAGTTGAATTGCTTCGAGGAAACCAAGTGATGTTGGTCAAATCAGGATTTAAATTTGGTCAATTTAGGACTGAAAATAATTCATTTCAGTGTTTCTGCTTACTCTCTTTTTCTCCGCCAGAAAGAGGCTCTTCCAGCATGGGAGATGAGGTTGGAACCATCTGGCCTGTGGCCGTCCTCTGTCCTCCGTCAGGGCCGGCTATGGCTTAGGTACCTGGTCTTTGGATGTTAGCCTGTAATCCTCTGCATGGTTCTTATCTTTGGGGCTCCATACTGTATTTGCTGGTGCTCTCCCTCATCATGACTGTGGGATCCTATAAGGTCTGCTCGTCCATCCTGCCCCTTAGAGACATGGAAAATTCACATGCCCTCTCATGTAGGCGGTGTGCTGGGCAGCATATTCCAGCTCACAAGGGCTGACTGTGTGACTCTTCCCATCCCCTGTTCAATGACATCAACCTTGGTAGCTTCAAATTAGCCTTGGGGAGGCTTTATACCACTTCAAAGCTCCATGTTTTGGTTTCCTATTGATTCTATTAACAAATTACTGCGCGCTTGATAGCTTACAACAACACAGATTTCTTCTCTGCTTTGACCTCTCTCTCTTTCTCTCATCTGGATCATCCAGGACGATCTCAAGGTCCCCGACTGAATCCCATCTGCCAAGTTCCTTTTGCCATCTGAAGTAACATCTTCACAGCTTCTGGGGATTAGGACACAGACATCTGGGAAGGATCATTATTCTGTCTACTTTAGCCTAAAAAGAGATTTTTATTTTCAAGAGAGCTGGTTGTTAAATATTTACCAGCACACACTCTCCTTGACCCCCTTATACCTTTATAGACTTGTGGAGAAGACCCTAATCTTTCTCATGGCACTACCATTTTGATTTTAAGCCTCTCATACCTTCTGCTATTTAGGGACATGTATAAGGTTTCCGCTTCTGGAAAGTGGGGCACAGCTACTATGTAGCCCCCCCAGCTTCTCTGGGTCTATGAAGACTCAGGCTGACATTGCAGCGTGTAGTAAGGCCATCCCGCTGTTCAAACTACCACTTCTCTCCAGTTTTTCCTCTCCTTTCTCAGGCATTGCATTTTACCTTGTTTGGGATGGGAAAACTTGCTTTTATGTCATTATACGTTCATCCTAAAACTGTGTTTATCAAATAAACTTTATGTATCTCCTGGGTCTTAGTTTTTAATAGCTAAAGGCAAGCTTTTAGAATTTAACACACCTTTTCTTTCTCAAAAAGCTGGTTTCTCACAAATCAGAAGCACTTTTCTTTTAAGATTCCATTTATTTCCAAGTTTCAAAATCCTATTTTGAACCTCAAAGCCAATAAATGCTGTTTCGCTATCCTTCTAAAGCAATGCCAGCCACTGAATAATAAATGGGTAGTGGGTCTCCAGGCACCTAGAATATAATACAGCATTTTGAAAATCTTCCGACATAGCTAACAATGTGGTACTACATGTATCAAAATGCCAAGCAGGCGGTACAGATGACACAGACTGTAGAAGTTTAGAGGGTAGAGAGGCTGGTAGGAGGTGCAGCGTTAAAGGGACCTTCATGGTATTGGAAGGGCTAAGCTAGCCAGGGTGGATGGCTTGGGTTCAAGTAGGAAAAAATCAGAGGGATGTAATGTCAGGCAGGAGCGTGAGTACACGAGGGAGCAAGCAAGTGTCCTTTAGTGTGCCTGATGAGATAGCGACGACGGCAAGTCCCAGGGACATGGGTGAGCTGAAGGCTTTGAATGGTAGGCTGAAGAGAGTTAGGACCTCATTTCTAGTCCCAGGGAAGCAGCTCTGCAGGTTTGCTGTGAGCTCATAGACCCCGGAGTGGGAGTGTGTGATTATAGCCAATCCTCCTGAACCCAGATCTCACCTAAGCTCCACAGCAGCCGGATAGTGCCTTCGTAGCGCTCCCTTGACACATAACCAAAGGTTTTCACATATATCACAGGTACATCCCAAACCTACCTGTGGGGGACGTGTGCTAGCACCTTCACTCCCCGGGAGAAGATACGGACCTTCACATATCTTGAAATTCTCTTATAAACAGTCTATTCTCGATGTTGACTCTTTAGTTATTAGCTCAGTTTGGGGATGTGTGGGGGAATGTAGGTGTGACTGTGGGGTGTGTGTGTGTATGAGATGTGTGTGTGTGTGGTTCATAGTTGTATGGTGTGTGACGTGTATGGTACACTGCGGGTATGTGATATGTGGTGTATATGGTGTGGGGTGTGTTTGTGTGTATAAATGGGTGGGGATGTACGTGTGTGTGGTGTGTTCATGTTGTATGTGTGCATGCTGCATGGAACATGCTGGATATGTGTGTGTACATGCAAGGTGTGTGTGTGTGTGGCAGGTGGTGAGGGTGTGGTAAGTGTGAGATTTGTGGGATATATGTGTATAGTGAATGGGGCATGTTGTGGTCGGTGTGTGTGGGGGGGTGAGAGATGTGTGTGTGGTGTGGTCTCAGTATAAGCATAGATGACAAGCGGTACGTGTGTGGGGAATGGGGTAGGTGTGTGCACACACCCCTGTGAATGTGTGCCGTATGCCTTGGAGCCCCTGCTGCGGAGCTGGACGGCCTGAGTCTCCATTACTGGTCCTATCATGTGAGCAAAGTCCTCAACTTCTTAGGGTCTTAGTTTCCTTATCTCTAAAGACAGAATCATAAGGGTGCCTACGTCCAAGTGGTGTTATGTGCTGTTTCCCATGAGGCACTGGGAGCAGTGCCTACCATGTAGACGACACTCAGTGAACGTTAGCCGCTGTTGGGTCACATCACAGTTGCTCGGGTTTTCCAGCGTTGGTTAAAGGGCACTCTGCCCTTTCTGCTGTTGGATGACCCTTGGAAGCAGCAAGCAGTGGGAGTTTATTATAGAACTGTTAGATCCAAGCTAACGGAGAAGATTTTTCTTCTTCACATCCTCGTTGATCTCCAGCATCATTGCTCATCTTTGCATTCACTGTAGATTCTGACAACATGCAAAATTCTTAGCTGCTTGGTTTTTCTTTCTTTCTTTCCTTTTTTTCCAGAAACCTGCCTGTGGTGATGAAGAATAGAGTTAGTACTCCAGCATACTCCACGAGTAAGAAACGAAAGGCAAACGTTTGACAAGGGCAGTAGATGGGTGGCTATGTTACCCACAGCTGCCGCCACAACTCATTAGTAGTAGCGTATGTTCAGTAAGATGCAGATTGTTAGCTGCTTATGTAGCCTTTTAGTCTGAACAGAGAAAAATGAAAAAATGAAAAAAGAAAAACACCCAGAGTTTCCATCTAGAATGAAGGGGGATGGCTCTGGCTGCTGCTTCAAAGACTGACATTCATTGTGGGCAGTGAGGAGCCTGGGGTTGAGGAAAACTCATTTTCCCTCATTTTCACCTGATCCAGAGAGGTTTCTAGGGCACGAGCAATGAGAGCCCACTTGAAGACATTTTATAAATGTCAGGACCATCCTGTCCAGGTTATTGGAGAGTAGGAAATTAATGGTAACTTAATAATAAAATTAAGACTGTCAAATTTTTGTAACTGGACAAATGTAAAGCAGTATTGTATTTTATACAACTAAATATATATGTATCTCCCATCAAATGTAGTCACCTTTTGTCTTTCTCTATCCTCTTATTCTGCTTTATTTTATTAACTACTTTCCTCTCTAGATTGTAAGGTTGACAAGGACAGAAATTTTACCTCTCTTACTCATGGCTGTAGCCCCAGTCTTTGAAAAAGTTCAGGCATATGGCCGGTGCCTATACCTAGTTGTTTAGTAAATAAATAAGAATAAAAAAAGAGCAAAAAGAAAATCACTTAACTGTCTAATAAGAGGGTTTGGTAAAATACATCACCTTCCTACAGTGGAAGACAATGGAATCATTAAAAATGATAAGGCAAATTTAAATCCTTATTTATTAATGTGAAAACATATATTATGTATTTAATGAAGAAATCAGGTTGCAAAGCGGCGTGTTTATCTTTTGCATGTACGTTTTTAGTTTTGTGTGTGTATGTATATATATTTATACATATATATTTGTGTAGAAAAATCTATAGCACATATATTGGTCATAGTCTCTGGGTGGGGGGGTCATTGGGAGATTTTCATTTCTTTTGCCTTTTCATATTCTCTGAAAAATGTAAACAGAAGCACAAATTGCTTTAAACATCAGAAAAGCAAAGATAACGTTCTTTAAAAATAGATTTTCTTTTTTCTTTGTTTTTGTTTTGAGCTTCTAAAACCTTCCTTCAAAGCCTATGTCCCGGCTCTAATTTGTTCCAGCTGCCGAGGGCAGTGGAAACTGGGCACTCAGGATTTTGAGAAGTATCCAAATAATTTCTTCTGCTTGATCAGTATGGGGTTGAACTTTTTTGCAGCTTCAGATAAAAGAGAATAAAACTCCAGCTCCTGGCATAACAGAGGCCCTTATCACATTTGTTAAGGGGAAGAAATACGGTTGGAAACTTATACATGGCTGTTGTCTGCTAATGTAGCCCCTCTTGTCTCCAGGAGGATCTGTGGTATTCTGGAGAATCATGATGCCCACCCCCCCCTCCAAGTTTCAGGTCTTATTTACCCCATCAAAAGTACTTGTTCAAAATCCTACCCTTCTGGGCTGGGCAAGAATAAGAATGACTTGGGAGGCATGATTGATTCTTTTGACTGTGGGTACCAGCTAATGTGGTTGATGAGAGAACTAGACTGAGTTCCAGATGGCATAACTTTTGAATGTTGAGCTGCTGTCATTGCCAGCCACCCTGTCTTCTGGGTTTTAATAGGGTTTGGATTTGTTTTAAATTTATTTTTGAAAAAAATATTTATTAATTTGAGAGAGAAAAAGAGAGAGAGACAGAGCGAGCATGGGAGGGAGGGGCAGAGGGAGATGGAGAGAGAAACTTAAGCAGACTCCATGCTGAGTGTGGAGCCCAACTCAGGGATTGATCTCATGACCCTGAGATCATGACCTGAGCTGAACCCAAGAGTTGGATGCTTAACTGACTGCCACCCAGGCAACCCATGGGTTTGGAAATTTTGAAATCTAATAAAGGACACAATTATTTCAGGCCTCAGGACAGTGGGCTACATTGCTTAACAATGAGATATTAAAATAAATAGTAACATTACTTTTGCTCTTTTTATGTACCGGGCACTGGGGTAAATTCCTCACTTGCATTATGACATTGAACTTTTTGGGCCATACCGTCTGAAATCATGCTGTTATTAAGCCCATTTTAGAAGATGATGCAACTGTGACTTAGGGCAGGTTAGTACCCTGTTTGAAGTCAGTAGTGTGGACATTAAATAACGCACCTGGGACACACAGCCAGCTTTTTCTGACTCTAGACACTCTTCTCTTAAATCGCAATTCTAGACTGTTTATCTGTGTTTTATAATTTGTCAATCACATCATTAACGGAACTACCTGTTTTGTGTACATTCCTGGTACCTTCTGGTTTTTGGGTGACCTTATGTATATTATTCAAGGTGAATTGGTTTGGGATCATTCCAGAAAGGTTTGGAGACTTTGTGGAGGCCTTTGCCAATAACGGGGTATTTTACATAGAGAGTATATTAGACCTGCTTTGCTTTATTGCCAATGTTGTTTTGCATCTCTAACTTAGTTTGTCCAGGCTTAAACTTTTACCTCCATTCAGACTGTATCAGGAAATGTAGAACCTCATCTGGCGACTGGGAAATGCTGGTTTTCCTTAGCGAACAAATGATCAAATGTTGTATTCAATTGGAAGAATACCTTCTTTGTTTACCTTATATAACTGTAAAGGGAACAGGCTCATTGGATTTCACTTAATTGATTTCATATTTTTAAAAAAACTAGGTTTGTAGTTATATATACATATCTCATTAGCTAGAATCTTACACAGCTTCCTCGTGAAGTCACTATTATCTGGGACAGCAAGAGGTTAAGTCGTCTGCAATTACTTAGCCATATAATGATGCTGAAATAGAACAATTAATTTTCCAACATAAAATATCAGGGAATGAACACAGGCACCCAAATATAAGAGATTAATCATTTAACTATTGAAAAAGGGACATGGAGACCAGTTAATTGCCAGGACCTGAAAGTCAGTAGTCTAATCCGATTAAATATGTAAATGGGGCAGTGCTATTCATTTTCAGTGTTCTTTTGGACTGATAATTAAATGATGGATTTAGAAATTAATTGCTAGGTAGTGGGCTGCTTGTCCAGAAAACACTGCCTCCCTTCACCAGCTGTGCCCAGCACTTGGAAGTTCTATGGCCTAACTTTTTTTTTTTTTCCTGGCCATGGAAGAAGCAAGAAGAAATTCACAGCATGAACAAATAGCCTCCTTCCTCTGCCTTCTCCCTGACATGACAGTCAAAATGAGAGAATATTTCTCCTTGCGGACAGTGCTATATTGCTACTTGACTTGTAATAAGCGTCAGGAGAATAGCGCGAGCGAGAGAGGAGAGCTAACCCCTAGTAGTGCTGCTTCTCTCCAGAAAGCAGATGTCTAAATAAACGCAAGTCTCTGGTTTGAAATGGAAAAAGTCCTTTCCTGTTCGCATCAGCCTGCAACCATCTCCGCTTCCTCCTCCCCCAGAGGAAACATTGTCTTAACGGTGCACCAAGGACATTTCTTCTGTTGTCATCCGTACTGGTTTGACTTAGCACACTCCTCAGCCTGTTTCCCCTAGATGACTGTACGACGTGAGCCAGAGTGCGGTGTGATAGCGTGTTCTGCTCATATTCTGGCCGCGTGGCTGTCAGTGGTTGTGTGTTGACATGCCGTGGGGTGGGGTCGCCCGGATGCCAGCAGGGTCTGGGGTCCATCACAGGCAGACAGGGGCAATAGCCTCATCCCGCTCTAGCTAGTAGATGGGCTCTGCCCTCTGTTGTATAATCTCATAGCATATCGTCTGTAAATCTGCTCGGTGATTTATTTGAATAATCCTTGAATACTACTAAATTTCTAATTCAGGCCTTTACACATACTGGGTGTTCTGAAAGGTCTGTAGAGTACAAAATTAAGTGAATAAATGCATGAAGAGGGGAATACAAAGTTCTGTTTTCTCGGTAGGTACTGGACAGAGTAAATTAGAAAGATTTTGTGTTGAAATCAGCAAGATCCACTGAAAGACATTCAGATTTGATTCAGATTCAGTTAACCAGTTTTTTTCCCCCAACTAGGTTTTTTTTTTTTTTTTAACTTTTTATCCAAAGTACAACATGAATGTAACAACAAACTCAAATAATGGAAACTGACATGTGTGTGCTTATATTTGTAAGGGTCCTAAGATTGATGGGGACATTTTCTTAACCACTTGTCAGTACTACCTTTGTTTTTTTAAGTGCAATTTTACTTGAAAGTGCTCTGTACGTTTCAACATTATAAATGCCATATCCCGGGGTGCCTGAGTGGCTCAGTGGGTTAAGCCTCTGCCTTCGGCTCAGGTCATGATCTCAGGGTCCTGGGATCGAGCCCCGCATCGGGCTCTCTGCTCAGCAGGGAGCCTGCTTCCCCCTCTCTCTCTGCCTGCCTCTCTGCCTACTATGATCTCTGTCTGTCAAATAAATAAATAAAATCTTTAAAAAAAAAAATAAATGCCATATCCCTCCACTTGTTAGCTGATAGCTGTATGTTGTGAGGGACTGTAGAAAAGGTCTGATGTACCTCTGTGTAACTGGCAAGTGGAACCCAACCCCTTGTATATAACAGGTGTTTAATGTTTGTTAGTTGAACAGAACAGACAAACACATTGGACAAAAAGGATCTGGAGATTCATTTACTATTCCTTGGTGAGTTTTTGCAAGTTAAGAGTTAGGAACTGACAACACTCAATGCAAAGAAGTGAACTAATATATATATATATATATTTTTAAAGATTTTATTTATTTGACAGAGATCACAAGTAGGCAGAGAGGCAGGCAGAGAGAGAGAGGAAGGGAAGCAAGGCTCCCTGCTGAGCAGAGAGCCCGATGTGGGGCTCGATCCCAGGACCCTGAGGTCATGACCTGAGCCGAAGGCAGAGGCTTTAACCCACTGAGCCACCCAGGTGCCCCAGAAGTGAACTAATATTAATGGAATTTCAGGTATGAGTAATGTAGATATTTGGGCTGAGTAGAATTCTTTATCACGTCAGTTACGCAACTTAGTACTTAAAGTAAAGTTGCCTCTGACTTCCGTTAAAGCCTAATTTGTGTTTTTCTTCTTTTTATAGAAAGGTGAAATTGATAGGGTTAGAGAACACGGGCTTTGAATTCATACATAGATGGGTTTGAATCCCCACTCTACCACTGGCTTGTTGTCACTATTGGACACCTTTTCTAAGCCTCTAGACTCAGAGCAAGAACAAAACCTGTGGTTACGGTGGAAATGGAAGATAATGTGACTTATATGGTATATTGTAGACACTCGATGACTGTTGCTCTTTTAATCATTGTTTTTATTTTAGACAGCCATATACCCATGAAATATGCTTTAATGCTTGTGGGTATCTAAGGAATTCCAATGAAACTAGCATATTTTAGCCTTTTGACGTCCTGAATGTCTTCATTTGCTTGGGCTGTCATAACAAATAACCTGAGATTGGGTATCTTAAATAGAAGAAATTTGTTTTCTCACAGTTCTAGAGGCTGGAAGTCTGAGATCACAATGTCAGCATGATTGGATTCTGGTGAGAACTCTCTTCTCACTGTATCCTTACCTGGTGGAGAGAGAAAGCCAGCAAGCTTTTTTTGTTGTTGTTGTCCTCATAAGGACACTATTACCATCATGAAGGCTCCACCCTCATGACCTCATCTAAACCTGATTATCTCCCAAACGTACCATTTTCAGATACCAAATATTGGAAGTTAGGGCTTCAGCATATGAATTTTGGAGGGATAGAATTCAGTCCAATGTACCCACAGAGAGGTCCTATCAGAATTGATTGACATAAAAGTTTTTCAAATAGTAATGGGTTAATCTGAGTGAGAGCAGTGGTTTAAGGGAAGGTGTTTTGCAGCTCAGTGGGTTATGATCCAGGTTGATCGCCACCTCCAAGTACATCTGTAGGTTTGTCATTCGAATTTTAAATTTTCTTACTTTAAAGTGAGAAGATGACAAAGTGGCTGATGATAGAGTGCACAAGTTTAGTGAGGTTCTTGGGTTTTCATCAAAGCCAATATATTATTATTCTCTTAAATCTTTGATCAGGGGTATGGAAAGTGGAAGTTTGGAAACTAGATGATATTTAGTTGGAGGATGTCCATATTTAATATGTTAAGATAGAAGGTACACGGTTAGATAGAGAGTAAGTAAAGGCAGAACACAGAAATTCACTAGCCCCTGCCTCTGGCATTTTGTGACTGTTATCTAATTAAGATCTCAAATCCTTAAAGATTTTGAAAATTATCACTACGTGAATTAGGTTTGAAGTGTAGCTTCAAACACCCCTTATCATCTGTGTGACCCTGGGTAAGTGACAGAACATCACAGAACCTCTATCTTCTCATTTCTAATAATGTAGTTTAAGGACCAAAGGTCCTTACACATAGTAGGTACTCAGTTAGGGTTTATTGACTTTGAAAATGAATTGATTGACCTCTTTATCACTGAGAAGGGCAGGTGCCAGATAATGTTCATGATTATATAAGCAGTCAAACTGTCATGCTCAACATCACTTTACAAAAATAAAATTAAAAGGCATTTCAGTAACCCAGGTTCTCAATCTTATCTGAAACCATTGGAGCCAGATGTATTGAGGAATTTAGAAATTTTCAGATGGTTTAAAAGGTAATACAATATATATACTGCATATAACATCCCCTTGGGGTCTGAAGAAAACACTCTGTAATCAAACACATTAATAATTCTTTAGTGAAATGTGTGAATATTTATACTCAGAGATGCTGAGACTATAAATAATGTCACATTAGTTCAGGTCAAGTTTTTTCACAAAAGCAGGTCAGTTTAGGTCAGGCTTTGCTACTAAAGAAGTTACGAAAAAATTTTGATTTTTTGATACTTTTTAGAAAAGTTTAGGAATTTCAGATAGGGGACTGAGAATCTATATTATTAAAATAACTTTTGATATTACTTTCATGAAGTAATATTGACTTTTCAGAGTTGAAGTCATTGCCACATAACTTGGTCATAAGTGTTAGATTATGAAAATGAAATTTGAATGCTGGCTTCCCAGTGAGAAATGCAAATCCTAAGACATTCAAATACCCGGACAATCACAGATTCATGGATTCATGCCTGGCAA
The DNA here is from genome assembly GCF_963455335.1 of Martes martes. Classification (NCBI taxonomy): domain Eukaryota; kingdom Metazoa; phylum Chordata; class Mammalia; order Carnivora; family Mustelidae; genus Martes; species Martes martes. Next base: position 27,388,279 of record NC_137898.1, on the reverse strand, counting down.
ATGATGAGTATCTAGGCATAAGGCTTTACCGAATGCACAAAGAGCATTCTATGCCACAACCTGTGATCTTATCGTGTGTAATTCACTACTATTTAGGTGACAGATCTCACAACATAGCTTTCTTTGGATAATGCACATAACAGGGAAAGACAGTTTGAAAATTAATCACTTAGTTTTTATTTATTCTTTGAGGAATCTACCCAGGCAATTGCAAAGGAGGATGTTTGACTCAAAGTCCTATGCTAATTCTGTTTACCTGCTCTTTTCAAGATTAAAAATTTGACTGGGGACCTCACTATAAGGCAGACCAAGCAGTGTCTGTCTGTGATATTCTCAGCAGAGAAGAAAAGCCTTTTGTTTCTTTGAGCCTTTTCTGAATCACAGCATTTCCTGGGTTGACCCTCCTCTGTAGTTATTAAAATTATCCACTCATCAGAGTCAACAGGAAGAAATAAGTCAGATTTTCAGTATGGCAACCTAAGAGATTCAATAGGGGTGGAGTCCCTCAAATCCTTTTGTTTGTTAATTTTTTTTTTTTTAAAGATCTTATTTAATTATTTATTTGACAGACAGAGATCACAAGTAGGCAGAGAGGCAGGCAGAGAGAGAGGGGGAAGCAGGCTCCCCACGGAACAGAGAGCCCGATGTGGGGCTCGATCCCAGGACCCTGGGATCATGACCCGAGCCGATGGCAGAGGCTTTAACCCACTGAGCCACCCAGGCGCCCCTGTTTGTTAATTTTTTAAATATAGTTACATTTGGCCATCAGAGTTTCAGCCTTCAGCTTGTACCTGCCTTTTAGGTCACAATGCCAGAAATCCATTTTGAGAAAAGAAAGCCATGGTGCACAGTATTTACCCACAGATTCCCGAGAAACTCTGCTTTTTGAAAATTTTAATGGAATTTTGATAATTGGACACTAAAGATTTATTGGATCCTAGGGCTTATAAAATATCCTTCCAAACACAGAAGTTGGGAACCCAGTTGGAGGACGTCCATAGAGGAGTCACTGTGGAACTTCATTTGTGTCCTTTGCTCTGGCCTCACAATGTTAAGTTCATCCATGAGGTTCTTTAGGGAAACATAGTAGAAGGTGCTTTACGTCGCCCCACTCCATACACCTCCAGGTTGGTGTACAGCAGGGGCCACAAGCCCAGAGGCTTATAGGAGTTGAATAGGCAGTTTAAGTGTATGAATTGTTGGGCCAGATGGGGAATCTGCCAAATTCTTCCAAACTTGGGCAAAACCCACTTAATCTCCAGCCAGTGATTGCCAGGTAGAACTGTAGACCCATTATTCTGGAGTTTTAAAAAAATTTTAATGAAAAAAATCCCAGCATTCTGGAGTTTTAAAAAATCTTAATGAGAAAATCTTTTCATTAAAAATCTCTTTAATGGAAAAAGTTTTAATGTGAAATCTTCTGAATTTTTTAATGGAGACAAATAATCCAACAACCTCATGAATTAGTACTAATATTCTCTTCATCTGGCAGATTATCAAACATATTCAGGGAGTGTCATAATTTGAGTTATGTAGCAAATATTCAGTCTTTACTCTCCAGTTAGTGACAGTGCACATTTCCCTGACTTATTGATGTTGGCCTTGACCATTTGATTTGCCATGGCTCAAGGATGTAAATAGCATGGCTCCCCTGCATACCATTTGTGAGCCAAGGCCAGGAGAATATGGCATATTGGCATATGTGCCCTTCCGCCATTCCCACAAGAAGAACATGTGCCTGCTGGTCTGCTGGTCCACAGAAAAGAGAACCACATAGAGGTGTGTTTTCACCTGTGGCTTGAAGCTGAACCTAGTCCAAACTGGTCTAGATCAGCCAACACTTAGGTATTGCTCAGAGGCATGAGCAAGAATAAATGATAGTTGTTCATACATTATTGACTATAGGTAACTGATAGAGGAAGTTTACAACTTGCTTACAAATCAGTTATTACATCAGTTAATGGTTTGATGAGGATTTGAGCATGGGCCTGCTAAATCTAAAGCCATAATCACTAATAGTCTTTACTTAATGGTATGTTCACCCACTGACAAGATACTGTTTGATCATGCTTGTTCAGGTTCATGAGTCTAAGACACTAAATTGCTTTGAAGTGACTTTAAAAAAAATCTTGCCTTTGGGAAAATTTCACTGTTCTGTAATTTTATTTAACTTCTAATTCTGTTAAACTGGTGATCACCATTTGGTTATATAGACAGTTTTTATTGATAGAAAAATATTGTGGACTTGCTATGATGTGTCTCGGTCTTCCTTCTTAAAATTACACATACATACACACACATTTTACACACACATACACATGTATGATCTTCTTTCCCTTCCTTCAAATCTAGGGTATCTAGCATTCCTACAGTTGGGCACTTCCCTTCCTAATTTTTTCAACTGACCCAGGGTGTTTAGGTTCATCTTATATTATGCTGGTATATTAGTTTCCTAGGTCTGCCAGAATAAAGTGCCAAAAATGCGTGACTTAAAACAACAGAAATTTATTGTCCCACAGTTCTGGGGGCAGGGTGTCAAAATCAAGGTGTTGGCAGGTCCCTACTCCCTCTGGAACCTATAGGGAATTCATTGTTTGCTTCTTCCTAATTTCTGGTGGCGTGCTGATAGTCTTTGGCTTTCCTTGGCTGGCAGCTGTCTAACTCCAGCTCTCTCCCTCTGTTGTTGCAAGGCATTCACCCTCTCTTCGCAGAGCCTTTTTCTTTCTTTCTTTCTTTTTTTAAAAATTAACATATAATGTATTATTTGCCCCCCGGGGTACAGGTCTGTGGATCATCAGGCTTACACAATTCACAGCACTCACCATAGCACATATCCTCCCCAATGTCCATCACCCAGCCACCCTATTCCCACCCCCACCCCCCCAGCAAGCCTCAGTTTGTTTCCCGAGATTAAGAGTCTCTTATGGTTTGTCTCTCTCCTGACCCCATCTTGGGCATGGAGACTTTTTCTTAAAAGGACACGTCATATTGGATTGGGACCCATATCCAGGATGATCTCATTTTAACTAATTACATCTGCAATGATCCTCTTTCCAAATAAGGTCACATTCTGAGGCACAGGGGTTAGGACTTCAACAAATCTTTTCTTGGGGGGACAGAATTCAACCTCTAACACCCAGCCTGGGCCTAGAGGTAAGAGGAGACTTCACAGGCATAGAAATTCTGTTCACATAGTTCTCAAACAGCCTTGCCTGTGTCTCCCAGGGCCCCCAGGCAACTCTGAGACTTTATCCTCTGGGCTTTGCGTAGTTCCAGGAGAGAAATTGTCTTCAGTAGTAGGTCCTTTTTCAGGGAGCCCTCAATTCATTTTTCTCCAAACAATACATTTTCTGCTCACTGAGTGAATATCTTTGCCCCGGGTGGCCAGGCTTTTTCATTACTTGGAAAATCCCTCAGACTCCAAATCAAAAAGAACCACAAGTTAACCATATTGCTATCTATTTTCCCCACATAAGTGCAAGAAAAGCATTAGGGAATAAAGCTGAAATGTCATGCTGGGCTGACAGTTTTCCATGCTGATTGACTTTAACACTAGTTGATACAGGAAAATAGTCAGACTGAGCACTGAGGGCCAGAAACCTGGTTTCCTCTCCTCACTGTGCTGCTCAGCTTGGTTCTCCGGCCCTGTGTTTGGCTGATTCAAGCTTCTGGTCCCATGTGCTTTCCTGTGAGTCTGAAAGAATGGTGCTGGAGAATCGTGGCTATTTGGAAAATGGTGCTATTGGTTCCTTTGTCCACCTCCCAAGAACTCTGGAGACAGCAAAGGCTGCTAAGAAATAGGACTTGGAGGAATCGGGCGTGGACAATAGTGCTATACAAACTTTGAGAGCAGATTTAACCATTTAAAAACACGTTTCTAGGTGTAAGCTGATATTCTTAATGAGCTTTTTATAGCATGTCATTGAAGTAAGTTCTGAGGATGTACACAAGGATTTTTTTTTTTTTTCAGTCCCTGCCCCAGGGGGCTCAGAGTCTGGTTAAGGAAACAGGTGTGCAAGAACTTTAAAGTCATTGAAGTGACACCTGGGTGGCTCAGTCGGTTAAGCGTCCAACTCTTGATTTTGGCTCAGGTCATGATCTCAGGGTTGTGAGATCAAGCCTTGCATCAGGCTCTGTGTTGGGCATGGAGCCTGCTTAAGATTCTCTCTCTCCCTCTCCCTCTGCCCCTTCCCTCCTACTCTCACTCTCTTTCCAAAACAAAACAAAATCTTTAAGGTTATTCAAAGTGTACATTAGTAATTATAGTTGGAGTTAAACTATATGGCAGATCAAGAGTAATATACTGTGTAATAGAGTGGATACCAGCTCCACATTCAGCTCGTGTACGTCAGTTTCCTAATATGTAACATGTGGCCATGGGTGAATTTAGGTGTTATAGGGTCTACACCCTATGCAGTTTTGGAAATCATCTTTAAGAAAAATAATACCATTTTATGAATATGAAATGAGCTGCAAAAATGAATATATATTTGGAATGAGAAAGGAAATCATAATGAGCATAATTTAAAAATGTCAAAGCTTGCAGTACCATCAGCATCATGAAACTAAAAAATATATAATCTCATTACTATTGATAATATGTATTTACCTAATACATCTCTGTAATACATTTTTTTCCGTGTATATTTTAGCGGCATTTTCTTGATCACTTCTTTGTAGGACAACAATTTTATAATACTTTCTACAGTAAGAATAGAAAAATATCACATTTTTCTTATACCATGATTTGTAAATTAAAAAAGAGTGATAACTTAGAAACACTTTTTTTTTTAAAATTTCACAATTCATTCTTGCCAATATCAAAAGTCTCTGCTCTTTTCTTGGGTGGTGCTTCTTGCCCTGTGGCAACTTCTTATTTGAATCCAACTCTCCAGTCCTTCTAGGGATGGCCTGAAGGGCCCTGTGTGATATCTGGGAAGCTGGACCAGAAGCAGTTCTACTCTACCACTCCTGGTCCCTTGCTGTCTTAGTCTGTTTGGGCTGCTATAACAAAGTACTACAGACTGGGTGGCTTGCAAGAAACAGAAATGTATTGCTTACAGTGCAGAGTCTGAAAGCCCAAAATCAGGGAACCAACATGGCTGGATTCAGGAGAGAGCCCGCTTTCAGCCTGCAGACTGCTGACTTCTTATTGTACCTTTTTGTGTTGGAAAGAGAGCTAGTTAGCTCTGTAGTCCCATAGAGCACTAATCCGATTTATGAGGGCTCCACCCTCATGACCTAAATACTTCCCAAAGGTCCCCCCTCCAAATACCGTAACATCAGAGGTTAGGATTTCAATATATGAATTTTGAGTGATACCAATATTCAGGCCATCATGCTCCGTAATCCACATGTTTTGGAATATGATATGTCTTGGCCATGGACCCTGGATCCTAGTGGCTCCCAGCAGGAGCAGAGAAGTATTTATTTTCAAAGGACAGAGGCTAGGTCTACATTACTACAAAAGAAGAGTTTTCTTTAATACACATTTTTCAGAAAGGAAGCTACCTCCAATTTTTTAAATTTTGAAAATTGGTAGGGGTGTTAGAAGACCAATCAAGGACTTTTTAATACCAAGAAGAAGAAACTCTCTCAGATGAGTTAAGTTTAAAAGAAGGGGGAGACCAACCATGAGAGACTGTGGACTCTGAGAAACAAACTGAAGGTTTTGGAGGGGAGGGGTGGGGAGTTGACTGAGCTTGGTGGTGGGTATTAAGGAGGACATGTATTGCATGGAGCACTGGGTGTGGTGCATAAACAATGAATTTTAGAACACTGAAAAGAAATTAAATTTAAAAAAAAAAAAAAAGAAGAAGAAGGCTTATCAGGGTGCCTGAGTGACTCTGTCAGTTTAACGTCCAAATCTTGACTTTGGCTCAGCTCATGAACTCAGTGTCATAAGATCGAGATGCACATCCCACTGAATGGGGAGCCTGCTTCTCTGTCCCTCTCCCTCTGCCCCACCCCCACTTGTGTGTGTGCTGTCTCTCTCTTTCTCTCTCTGTCTCTCAAATAAATAAATCAATCCTTTTTTGTTTTATTTATTTATGACAGAGAGAGATAGTGAGAGAGGGAACACAAGCACAGGGGACCTGGAGAGGGAGAAGCAGGCTCCCTGTTGAGCAGGGGGCCTGATATGGGGCTTGATCCCAGGACCCTGAGATCATGACCTGAGCTGAAGGTAGATGATTAACCAACTGAGCCAACCACAAATAAATAAATAAATCCTTAAAAAAGTAAAATAAAAGAAGGCTTATCAAAAAGCAACAACAGGGGCGCTTGGGTGGCTCAGTGGGTTGAAGCCTCTGCCTTCGGCTCGGGTCGTGGTCTCGGGGTCCTGCGATGGAGCCCCACATCAGGCTCTCTGCTCGGTGGGGAGCCTGCTTCCTCCTCTCTCTGCCTGCCTCTCTGCCTACTTGTGATCTCTGTCAAGCGACTAAATAAAATCTTTAAAAGAAAAAAAAAAAGGAACAACAAATAGCCTCACAGAAACGAAGTTAGGACACGCAGACTTGGAATTTGGGAATGAAGAACAGCTGGGATCTTTGGAGACTAAGCTAGAAAGTGAGGCTTCCACCTTCTCTCATGGGCCTCTTTGTCTCGTGGATGCTTTCTTTTTATGCACCTGTTCATTTCCTGCTTCTCAGCAGGCTGGCTTTTCCTGCTTTTCTGCTCACCACTTAACTGTTGTGGAGGTGGCCATGAATTTCCATAGCACAGAGTCAGCCTTGATGCTCCCTGACTTCTCAGAGCTCTGTGTCCACCAGCATCTGAGTTTCTGTTTCTTTGTTTCTTTCTTTTCTTTTCTTTCCTTTTCTTTAAGATTTTACTTATTTACTTGACACAGAGAGAGAGAGAGAGAGAGAGAGCGCACAAGCAGGGAGAGTAGAAGAGGGAGAAACAGGCTTCCAGCTGAGCAGGGAGCCTGATGTGGGACTCGATTCTGGGACCTTGAGATCATGACTTGAGCTGAAGGCAGTTGCTTAACCAACTGAGCCACCCAGGCGCCCAGCATCTGAGTTTCTTTAAAGATAGTAGATCTAATTGGCTTAGCCTTGTTTCCAGATTGATTCTTTCTGTGCCAGAGTTCTATGCCCCGACCACTCTGCTGTGGCTAGAGTGGGCAAGAAGTAGGAAACATGGCCATTTATGCAGTCCCTTCAACTTAAGCTGAAATTTCTAAAAAGGGAATCTATTATACATTAGATACTGATTCAGAGGAAAATGGGCTAAATTCAATTTTAAAAAAAGGTGAGAGCATATGCAGTGTTTGTGCTTCTCCAACTGAGGTTTACTGCAGTGTTCAGGAGGGAACTCTGAGCCACAGTATGCCACGTTTCCTTTTCCTGAATCATCAGCTTCAAATACGGATAATTGAAAACATCATGTGAAGGATTCATATGGAGAGCATAAAATCTAGCTGTTTATGGTCATGACGTCCCAGGTATCCATATTTACTCCTCTCTGGCTATTTCAGTGGGAATGTTTAAGAAGCATCAAGTGCATATTTATATACTGCCTTTTTCTAAAAAAAAAAAAAAAATTAAAAATTAAGATGGAAACAAACTTTGTTTTTAATAGTCATATTAGCAGTTTTGTGAAATTGATTCATTTTCTCTTTGACACACTCTCATCACTTATCCAGCATTCATTCATTCAGCCATTCAAAAAATACATATTGAGTGACTGCTGCCTGCCCATAATGACAAGACCACCATATGGCGCTGCCATTTTGGAGCTTATGGAGAGGTGAGGGAGATTAAAAATAAATATGTCAGCATAGAAATAAATTATGCTTGATTAAGTGGGATAAGTTCTGTGAAGACATCAGAGGATGGGAAATAAAGTGGAGGGAGGGAGTATCAGAGTGTATTGGCCCAAAACCCTCTAAGAAGATGATCTGTGAGCTAGAATTGAATAGTGGAGAGGCTATAGCTGTGGGAAAACCCAAGGAGGAGCTTTCCAGGCAAATGGAACGATGTGAGTTCAGGCCTGGTGCAGGGAAGAGTGTGACATGTCTGAGGAACTCAAAGATGGGAAGTACAACGGAAGATGAATGAGAGATTTTGGTGGGTTTTGAGGACAAAGAGGTCTGACTTGTGAGCAGTGAGTTGGGGATTTATTCCAAGTATCATGGGAAGTTATTGAAAGGTTTTACATGAGAGAAGGATTTCACATGGATTATATTTTTTTAAAGATCATGCTGGTGGACTGTAAGAAAGGATGGGGAAGGAGCAGTAAGGGAGGCTGCAGGTTCTCTTGGCAGGTGTTCATGCAGAGAGTGGACGTGGTAACAAAGGGTAGAGGGGAAAGTGAACTTCTCTGAGAAACAGAGTTCACTTTCTGGATGGTGACGCTGGTCAGTCCAGACGCATGCTTTTTTTCCAACAAAGGTCTTTCTGCTCCGATTCAGAGGTTCTGGGTAGTGGGGTTCCTCGTGCCCACGGAGGATTTGGTCTGGAAATATGACTGAAGGCAAGGGATGAAAAGAGGATCCAGGTCCTTGCAGTAGAGTGATTACAATGAGAAAGCATATATTTGAAGCTGGACAATGAGGAAGGTCAAAGCAGGGAGAGGCTAATCGGTTATGAGAATGCACCAGGACCACGAAATTGAGGAATCCTGCCATGCGGCCGTTGGAGCAAGTGAGCTGAAAAGGATAGAATGTTGGGCCCAGGAAGAGGCGTGTCTGAATGAAGATGCGAGAGACGGTGCAGTTTCTGGTGATGAAAGGCCGGGTCTGACTGTGGGCTGGGGTAGCCGCATGGGTGGAGGGAGGGCTCCTTGTAGGAAGGGAAGCTCAACAACTGGGAGACCAGCGTTCAAGTCGCTGACGTTGTTTGTGAAGAGCGTGAGTGTGAGGAGAGAGAAAGCGTCGATGACAGAGGGTTGTGATCAGACACTTGTGGAAAGACTGAGGTGGAAGAGAGTCAATGACTGGATGGGATGCCTAGAAGGAGGGAATCTTGCAGGATGGAGAGAAAGCCAGGCATAATCATCTGGAAGCAGCAGTGGGGAAAACGAGGACACAGTCCCTCTCTCCTAACCCTGCGGGGCAAGGGGGCTGAGAGGGAAGACTGAGAAGGATGCTAGGGAAGCAGTGTTTATGGGGACAGCCACGCCAAACACGGAGACGGAAGGAGCAGAGAATAACCACTGCGTGGGGGGGATGTTTGTTGATCACAGATGGGCCATCCCAGAGCGCCCAGTGGGGGGTGTGAGGGGAGACAAGGGGAAGGTTGAGTCCAGTTAGGGGAAGTGCAGGGAAGCAGAGGGGAGGAGAGGCTGGTGATAATAGATGGTCTTGGAGTCTTGGCGCTTCTGGGAAGCACTGAAATAAACAGAGTGCCAGCTCTGACAGATTGCTTGGGAAGGTTTGGGGTTGGGCCTGGCTCTGAGATCCAGAATGCCCTTCCTGGTGGTGTGGTGGGTTCCAGGATGCTGCTTGTGAAGCTGTGGATGCAGAGGAGGGGGCGGGCCGTACAAGTGAGGGCAGCGAAGACCAGCAAGCTTATTCTCTACCATTACTAATCCTTAGGACAGTGCTGCTACGTGGATCTATTCTTTCCGTTTACAGAAGCTGACACTACAGCTCAGCAAGTTAAAACACTTGGCCAACATCAGACTGTGAGGATGGAGAGAAGATTTTATATCCAGGTTTTTCCAAACCCCCAGCCCGAGTTTTCCCAGGATCACATCGTCATGGGCACTGGAGTGGGAACCAGGAGGTTAAAGAACCAGAGAGAGATGCAGGAGCTTCCTCTCAGCCTGGCTGGGACAAATTCCTTCATTGCTTGGCCTTTGTTCCCATGAGATTAGGAGCTTCTTGAAGGCAGAGACGGTTACCTTTTTATCTCTAGCTACTAACACAGTGCCTGACACAGAGTATGTGCTCAATATTATTTAATGAATGAGCAAATTAATGGATTACTTTAAGCCATTCTTTTCTTTTTCCATTCCTCAAGTCCTTCTTTTTCTTTCTTTTCTCCTTCAGTAGTGAGTTGGTTAACTCACAGTCTTCATTATGGATCCACAGTTCTAATTTCCCAGACTTTGTCTCAAGGTTTTGGGTCAAACTGTTTAATGCAGCTGAGACACCCCTTAATACCAGAAAAGCTATGCTTTTACTCTTTACACAGTGGTCTGGAATACTCAGGATTATTAGATGTTGATTGCTGAGCCTAAAGGGTGCTCTGTGTGTGTGTGTGTGTGTTTGCACATCCACAGGTTCACTGGTATAAATTATGAATGCGTGGTCTATATTTGCCACTTTACCCTAAGACTCCAAAATGGATGAATCAACATTAACGAATGGTTTTCTTTAAGCATTATTATTATTATTTTTTAAAGATTTTATTTATTTGACAGAGATCACAAGTAGGCAGAGAGGCAGACAGAGAGAGAGAGAGGGAAGCAGGCTCCCCACTGAGCAGAGAGCCCGATGTGGGACTCGATCCCAGGACCCTGAGATCATGACCTGAGCCGAAGGCAGCGGCTTAACCCACTGAGCCACCCAGGCGCCCTAAGCATTATTAATATAAATATCAACTAGTGTCATGTGCTTTTGTTCCTATACTCTAATGCCCCTCCCGTGTGCAGTCTCTTTGGGCAGTACCGAATACTCTTTCACACTTGTGTACACATCTCATATCCTTAAGGTGGCAGCAACAATCAAAACAGTATTTAAAGAAAATTAACTGAAAGGGTGGGGAAGTGAGAAAAAGAAAAAAACTAATTTTTTCTGAAATGTTCTATAATCCTTCATTTTCTGCTCAGCAGAATTGTATTCATAGCCAGATTATTCATTATTAAGAGCTTATTTCAGCCCAGACTGTGTGTGTCAGTAGATGAGAATGTGGAGGAAGATTAGTTTCTCACAGTGGGTGGCTGGAAATAAGTTCTTTATCTGATCATTAAAATCGGTTGTTCATGGTTTTTTGATCATAATTATTAATTCTGTTGGGGCTTTTGCATGCCAATTAAATCTAGGTGCCTGATATGTAATATTAGGATTCAGCTGCATGGTACCAGTGTCACACTGGCAAGGCAGAAGTGAGTTATGTGTGTGCATGTTGGTCTTCACAATTTTCCCAGTCTTTGAAAAGCCCAGTACTTACTTTGGAAAATATTTAATGATCTTGAGATTTGTGAGATACTATTATTAATAAATAAAATGCTAGCAACAACTAGTGATTGTCTAACGTGTACCTGAGACAGTCTCAGGCTATTTTATCTCTGTTGCCTGTTTTTTTTTAATTAATAAATTTTATTTTTATAGTAGTTTTAGATTCACAACAGGACTGAGTATAAAATGCAGAGAGTTCCTATATCTCCCCATCATTAAACGTGCACAGCCTCCCCTGCGTTGATCAACACCCCACACTGTGGTGACATGTTTGTTGCAATCCACGAGCCTATCTTGACTCATCGTTGTCACTCTGAGTCCAGTTGGGTTTACATTAGGGTTCAGTGTTATACATTCTGTGGGTATCAACAAATTTATATTGATATGTATTCACCATTGTAGTATCAAACATCAGAGTTCCACTATTCCAAAAGTCCCCTGTGCTCTGTCTGTTCATCCTTCTTCCCTAATTCTGGGCAATCACTGACCTTTACTGTCTCCATAGTTTTGCCCGTTCCACATTGTCGTAAAGTTGAACTCATATGGTATGTAGTCTTTCAGATTGGTCTTTTATTTAATAATAAGCATTTTTAAAAAAGATTTTATTTGTCAAAGAAAGAGAGAGCACAAGCAGGGGGAGCAGCATGCAGAGAAGAGAAGCATGCAGAGGGAGAAGCAGGCTCCCTTCTGAGCAAGGAGCCTGGCATGGGACCTGATCCCAGGACTCTGGGATCATGACCCGAGCCGAAGGCAGACACCTAACTAACTGAACCACCCAAACGTCCCTAATAATATACATTTAAGGTTCCTCCATGTTCTTCATGGCTTGATAGCTCATTTCTTTTTAGTCCTGAATAATATTCCATTGTTTGATGTACCACAGTTTATCCATTCACCTTGTGAAGTGTATCTTGGTTGCTATCAAATTTTGGCAATTGTGAATACAGATGCTATAAACATTCATGTGTAGGTTTTGTGTGGACATTGTGTTCAGTTCCTTTGGGTAAATATAGCAGAGTGTGATTATTGACTTGTAAGGCAAGAGTATATTTAGTTTTAAAAGAAATCACCAAACTGTCTTCCAAGATGACCACACTGTTTTGCATTTCCACCAGCAGTGAATGAGTTCCTGTGGCTCCTCATCCTTGCCAGTCTTTGGTATTGTAGTGTTCTGGATTTTGGCCATCCTAACAGGTATGTACTGGTATCTCGTTTTAATTTGCATTTCCCTAATGACATATGATGTAGAGCATCTTTTCCTATGCTTTTTTTCCATCTGTATATTTTTTTCCTTTTTAAATTTTTTTTATTAACATATAATGTATTATTAGTCCCAGGGGTACAGGTCTGTGAATTACCAGGTTTACATACTTCACAGCACTCACCATAGCACATACCTTCCCCAGTGTCCATAACCCCACCACCCTCTCCCTACCCCCCCCAAGCAACCCTCAGTTTGTTTTGTGAGATTTAGAGTCTCTGATGGTTTGTCTCCCTCCCGATCCCATCTTGTTTCATTTATTCTTTTCCTACTTCCTAAACCCCCCATGTTGCATCTCAACTTCCTCATATCAGGGAGATAATACAATAATTGTCTTTCCCTGATTGACTTATTTTGCTAAGCATGATACCCTCTAGTTCCATCCACATCGTCGCAAATGGCAAGATTTCATTTCTTTTGATGGCTGATGGCTGCATAGTATTCCATTGTATATATATATACCACATCTTCTTTATCCATTCATCTGTTGGTGGACATCTAGGTTCTTCCATCTGTATATTTTATCTGGCATGGTGTCCAGGTGTTTTGAACACTTTTTTTTTTTTTTTAATGAAAGGTATTGTTAAGATAAACTAGTTAAAAAAACGCTAAAAGAGGAAAGGGTAAAAGTTAAAAAAAATTTAGCAGAAGAAAAAAAATAAAATAAAATAAATTAATTGCAAGACTAAAGAATCATGGGGAGAAAGCCATGAATTCCATGCCTTTGCTTTCTCCTCCTCTGGAATTGCGCTCTTTTCCTTGGTAAGTGAACTTGGTCTTGGCTGGATTTCTTGCTGATCTTCTGGGGGAGGGGCCTGTTGTAGTGATTCTCAAGTGTCTTTGCCTGAGGCAGAATTGCACCGCCCTAACCAGGGGCCAGGCTAAGTAATCCGCTTCGGTTTGCTTTTGGGAGCTTTTGTTCCCTGAACGCTTTCCATAGAGTTCCGGAGGACGGGAATGAAAATGGCGGCCTCCCAGTCTCCAGCCCGGAGGAGCTAAGAGCTTGGGGCCCCACTCCTCAGTGCGCCCTCAGAGAAAAGCGGTCAGTCACTCCCATCTCCCTGGCCTCCAGCCACGCTCCAAATTCACCCAGCCTGTGACCAAGCATCTCTGTCTCTGGCATGCAGCTCCGCCTGGAGTCTCCGAACCCCGCAGATCCCTGAGCTCTTCCAGGGGGTGTCTCCCCGGATCTTGTGGGGACCCCACTCACGGAGCACTGGCCTGTGCCACAGATTACAGTTCAAGGTAACCCCGAGCTGAGAGCTCACTCCTCGGCTCTGTCTCTGTAGCCGGCTTCCCCGCTCTAATACCTCTGAGCTCTGCAACACTCAGACACCCCCGATCCTTCTGTGACCCTGCGGGACCTGGGGTTACGCTGACCCTGCGTGGGCTTTACCCTGGTTTAGCCTCTGGAACGATGTCCCTCTGTGGAGCAGATTTTTAAAAGTCCTGATTTTGTGCTCTGTTGTTCCGCCGCTTGCCAGGTCTCCCCGCATTCTATCTTCCTGTCGCTTTGGATTCACTTCTCCGCCGGTCCTACCTTTCAGAATGTGGTCGATTTTCTGTTTCTAGAATTGTTGCTCTTCTTCTCTTCGATCTCCTGTTGGATTTGTATGTGTTCAGAGTGGTTTGATAAGCTATCTAGCTGATCTCCCGCTACCTGATGTCATCTCAGCCTGCTATTTCTCCGCCATCTTGACTCCTCCCTCTTGAACACATTTTTTTTTTTTTAATATTTATTTATTTGACAGAGAGAGATCACAAGTAGGCAGAGAGGCAGGCAGAGTGAGAGAGGGGAAGCAGGCTCACCGCTGAGCAGAGAGCCCGATGTGGGGCTTGATCCCAGGACCCTGGGATCATGACCTGAGCTGAAGGCAGAGGCTTTAATACACTGAGCCACCCAGGCGCCCCATCTTGAATGCATTTTTTATTTGAGTTTTTTTTTTTTTTTAAGATTTTTTATTTATTTATTTGACAGAGAGAGAGATCACAAGTAGGCAGAGAGGCGGGCAGAGAGAGAGAGAGAGGAGGAAGCAGGCTCCCCGCCGAGCAGAGAGTACGATGCGGGGCTTGATCCCAGGACCCTAGGATCATGACCTGAGCCGAGGGCAGAGGCTTGACCCACTGAGCCACCCAGGCGCCCCTATTTGAGTTATTTTTTATTGTGTTTTAAGAGTTGTTTGTACATTTTGGATAATAGTTTGTCAGGTATATCTTTTGCAAATAAGCTCTCCCAGCCTAGTTTATTTTCTTATTCTCTGAACATTGTCATCAAAGAGCAAAACTTTTAAATTTAGTGAAGTCCAGCTTAACAGTTACTTCTTTACTGTATTATGCTTTCAGTATCATATCTATAAAGTCATTGCCATACCCAAAGCCATCTATGGTTTCTCCTTTATTATCACCCATGAATTCCACAGTTTTGAATTTTAAATTTAGGTCTATGATCCATTTTGAGTTAATTTTTGTGGGGGAGTTTAAGATGTGTGTCTAGATCCTTTTCTTTTTTTTTTTTTGCCTGTGGATGAGTTGTGCCAACATCATTTTTTTTTCGTGCCAACATCATTTTTGAACCTGTTGTCTACTTTTATCTTCTCTTCTCTTCTCTTATGCCAGAGTTACTACTTTTACCTCTGTATTAAAGACAAAGAAAGCAAAGAACAGAAGGATAAAATAACTTCAAGTTTACAGAGCTAACAAGTAGTGAGTTTGGGGTGGGAACCTATGTATTTCTTATTCTAAATGCTTTGTCTGCTGCCCTCCAAATAATTGTGTGTGTGTGTGTGTGTGTGTGTGTATGTGTGTGTGTTTGCTCACCAGGAAGTAGGATTCTTAAATTAATATATTGCCACAGTTTAACAAAATGAACACAGTAATTTTTAAGCCTAGGGATTAAGATATTTATTGTTCTGACAAATCAGACTTAGAGACAAATAAAATTTTGAAAATGTGTTAGGTGATTTCTCTCATTATCCAACTATAATCAGGCAACTATTTGAGTATGAAGCAATGTGTTCAGTGTTGTGCATACAGCATTGAATAAGATACAATCTGACTTCCAATAGGACATTCGAATGTTATCATGGGACTATGCTGACCACAAAGGAAGAAGTGAATTTTTTAGCTTTATAGAGGGAGAGGACTCTTGAAATAAGCTACAGAATTGTTCACAACTACTCTTAAAAGAAAAACTAATAATAATGTCTTCTCTCAGTTATCACTCTACCCTCAAGTATAAAAACGTTAAGGATAGCTTTTTGGTAATATGACAAAAGTTGGTGAGGTAGAGTGTGAAATTCTATTGGACTCACTGTGCAAAAGAATGACTGTAGATAAATCCTCAAGTACATGAGCCACATAAAATCTAGGATGGGAGTGGGTAGACAGTGATAATGGGAAGTAGTGGGGGATGGTTGGTTGTCATAAAGTTGTATATGGTGGGTGTTTAGACTCCGTGGTAAAGCATAAGCCCGGTCATGAGAATTGAAACTCAGGGTCAGTGCATGCTCTCATTCGTCCAGTCATGACCTATTGATTACCAACTTTATCCTAGGTCTGTAGTCTGCTTTGAAATTAGGGTTATCTGAATGCCTACATATTAGGGAAAAAAGTGTTTCAGGATACTAAGTTTGAACCTGTAGGAGAGACTCTTGTGGACCTGGTCTCAAGTAAAGTTAGGTGTGCAAGGGAATAGAATGCCTGGTAGATCACTGCATACTCAAGTCATGATACAGAAATGCTATCAACTCTGGGGCCAAGATGATTCTTTATTTAGGAAGTTGAAAGGCCCTATTAGGATAGGACCAATGTCGAGGGTGAGAAGAATTGAGGTTTTAGGGTGGAGATGGAGGTATTGGTCTTCCCCAGCTGGAATGGGGATGAGGCACAGTGGCTCCTTGGTTCACATACTCAATCATTTGCTTATTGAACCCTTACATGGCACTTCCTATGTGTAGACGCTATAGATAATAACTTACTTATCCTAATAATAAACTTGCAAGGTATGAATTGTTATTAAACCTGTTTTATGAATAAGAAAATTGGGCCACAGAGATACTGAGCAACATGTCCAAGGACACATAACTTCATTCCCTCAGAAATACTTTTTTCTTTTTTTTATTCCTGACAACCAAACTTATACTAAAATAGGAAGTGGTCATCACATTCTAGTTTTATGCAGATTTTTAAACTGATTTTTAAACAGATTTTTAAGCTGATTTTTGAATCAGCATTCCCAGAAAGGGAAGACTTCTGGACCTAAGCATCTGCTTCCCAGCCCAAGGTTGGCACAGACCGGTTAACACCTTTTTTCCTTTATGGCATCAGAATATGCCCTGAGGACACTAGACATCTTGTGTTATCAGAGGTCCCAATGCTGGAGTGGAATATCACCAAACCCACACTGATAGAAGCTTCTGGTCTATCAGGTCGCTAGATGCCTTTCACAGCTAAAGTCACACCGTGTGCCCCATATAGCCCTGAGCTCGTAGGTTGGCAGACCTTGCAATAACTCACATACCCCATGCAAACATTATCTCATAACAAGACTCCAGACACGGATATGGAAAATGGCCAATAAAGATATTAAGAGGGAATAGCTCAGAGAAAGCACAGCTAATCACCACCCTGCTGGGTGAGAGTGGGAGACCAGCAGGGGCCCAGGCCTTTTCTTCTATTTTTAAATCAGGAGTCTGAGCAGTAAACCCCATGTCTCGTTCAATTCACTGCACTGGTCTACAGAGAAGCACGTGATGTGGTCCACAGTGGCAGCTGAATGAAATGCTCAGGCTGATTGTCCCTTCCTCTGTCTGTCTCTGCCATCCGGGTAGAGATGGTTTAAAAATACACTGTCATTAAGGGCATTTCAGCTGCAGGCTGGAGCTGTTGGCATAATTGTGAGCTTCCTGAGTCTCTGGGGCTTCCTGAGTCTCTGGCTGGTTCTTTCCTGCTCATTGACACTCATGGCCTGCAATAGTTTTGAATGAAATGTCATGTCTAAGTTGTTGATAACTGTTAGCCAGCTCCAGGAGGTAATTGAAATGATCCTATATTTGCATTGGAGATTTTGTATTTATGCAAAAGTTTGCTGAATTGCATATCATTGAGGATATATATTTTGAGAAGAGCTTTTCCAGCTGGCTTTGTGGCTCTTATGTTTTTTTTTCCAGTAAAGGATGAACGAGCATAGGAATAAAATAGGTCTTAAAGGGTTTTAGTTACATGATGGTACTTTTTTTTTTTTTTGGCACTGGTCATTTATAATTTTTCAACTTGATCTTCCTGTCAATTGTTATTTAGGTTTTTATATATAGCAAAGCCCTCTGTAGCTTTTTGAGATTTTAACAACCCTTATGTCTAGAGACCAATAAATAGTTGAGACACATCAGTTGGGCTCAAAGAGTTATACTCTTTGTACCAAACCTGGTTTATTTTCCTCACCATATTTGCTCAGCCCTCCCAGTCCCTTGTGTCCTGTGGCTGTTAGATGGATATCCTTGCCCACCATGGCTCTCCTAATACCACTAGCTGTCTTACCGGGTGAGAACCAGGCCCCAGCACAGTCTCTTCATGGCAGAGATCACAACGGCTTCAGTGCCTCGGACAAACTGACCAGACTCACAGAAGATGTGGTACCTTCCACCACTTTCGATCTCAGATAAAACACCGAACACCAGGCCATGAGAACTGGCTTTCCCAAAGACTACCTAGAGCAGTCAGTTTACACAGCTACGAAGTGTGGAGCGAACTTTGACCAGTGAGAGACAGAGACAGAAATGTGCTGGCAGATAAATTCTGTACCCTTCATACTCCTTCCGGTTGTTCCATGCACAGTGGTTCCATACACCCTCTCTAGAGATGCCCTACATGACTGAGGAATGGACTGTGGTGGCCCCATGGCCAGCTGAGCAGTGTGCCACTTTGTAATTGATTTCCTACTTTTCTTTCTCACTCCCTTTTCCCCTTAATCTCACTGCTCTGGAATTGCTCCTCCTGATCAAGCTCTAAATGTAGGCTATTGTTCTCTAGAGAACCTGCCGAAGACAAGGTAGTTCCAGAGGGACTTGCTTCTCAGCTGATCAATTACAATGATGGTAAAAATGAAAGATAAAGGAAAATAAAGGGAGTAGCTTAGGGTGAATCGGAAGTATGCTAAAAAGGGAGCAGGAGAAGATGGTTCCTTTTGAGAAATGTGGGATAGGGTGGGTTTAGAGAACAAAGCTTGTCACAGTATTTTAGAGCAAAAGAAGGGAATGGTTTGGTGTAATGAATAATTACTGATACAACAGGCAAACACAAAAATCTCTTTGACTTGACATAATGTAGACTTTTTTTCCTACTCAGAATCTTATATGGTTCTGATGGTTCTTCTCCATTTGGTAGTATGCAGTGTGGAATACTTGGTCTCCGAGATTTCTGGAGCTGGAGGTAAAACAAGAATAGGAGAGAGAGAGAGAGAGAGAGAGAGAGAGAACAAGTGAGCACAAGGTGAAAGGAAGCATCATCTTAGCTCAGAAGTCACACACGTTCTTTCCCACCTAGTCCAGAACTAATCATACTGCCACAGAAGCTGGGAGATGTAAGGGAACACACAGATTTTTGCTGCACATAGACTGTCCCAAGACAAGGTTCATCAAGAGAAACTAACACAGAGAGGGGATCAAATGGGACAAGGCAAGAGATTCATGCCAGAAGAATGCAAAGAAGATCTTCAAGAAATGCAAAAGTGGGCAAGAAGAGGTAGAAGTACAAGACCGGTGACCAATGTCTCTCTATGAATAGAGGATACAGAGGAGAAGGAAGAAACTAATGGAGAGGTAGGTGAAGTTTTAGAGCAGAGGTGAGAGAAAATACAGGTAGTTAAGGCAGCGCCTCTGATAGATAAAAGGCTAAAACCACCAAGGAGGCAGTTCTGCCATTCTCAGTGGAATAGGACAGGAAACCCTGGAGAAGATGTCAGGCGAGCTGGCCACATGGTGAGGTGGGACAAGGAACAATATAATATTCCTTAAAATGAAGAGAACTGAAAGGTTTAACTCACAGAACCACTTACTGTGGTCAGTATAAAATAGTGGAGACGTGATGATGTCCAGCTGCTCAAAAAGAACTAACCCAGGTATCTGTGAGACCTGTCAGATTTAGCCCTGAAAGGTCCTAAGTGCAGCATTTATGAGATTCAAGTGCAGAGTCCGAGGGGGATGTGAGTCAAGTGAGGCTCACTCAGACATGCTTCGCATCGCAAGAAAGGAGCTGGGCTGCAGACCGAGAAGCAGTCATCCAATGACTATCTGGTAGGACCGTTGTGAGGATTAGATCAAAAACCGAGCACATCCTAAAAGATCAATACATGTTACTGTTATTTGGCCAACCTTTTGAGGTTTCTGTTTTAGAGATTAGGAAACTGAGGCAGAGCAAATATAAGAGATTTGACTATGAAACCATATCTGGCTGAAGCATTTCGTAATAAGTGGCCATCACCTAGTCTTGGAGGTCAGGAAGTGGTGAGGGGGTGTCATTAAAGACTTCACTGATGAAGCCATATTTAAGCATAGGCATGAAGGTTATGGAGTTACCCAGGCAAGGAAGCTGAGGAGGATAATAAAGGAGAACTCATGTAGAGGGAATAGCATTGAAAAATGTTGAAGTCAGGGGTGAGTTTTGTGCAAGCTGGTAGGAAGAGGGTGTGGTCAGTAGCTTTCTGAAAGAGAGAGGGAGTGGCTCATGGTGAAACTGGAGAGGAAGATAGGCTTAGGCAGAGAATCATAGGTTTTGTAATAGACGGTGAACCCCATCAAGAGCCATGGTGAGCCACCAAAGTGCTTTAAGTAGATTTGTGGCTTAACAGATTTGTGCTTTATAAAGATGATGCCAACTGTTACATGGAGAATGGACTGGGGAGGAGAACAAGTGAGAATATAGAGAACCAGAAGAGGACTATTGTAGTAATTTTGGCAAGGAATGATGGAGAATTAATTTGGGATGCTAGCAGTTGACACAGAGAAAAGTTGAGGATTTTCATATTTGAAGATAGAATCCACAGGAATCTAGGAATAAAGCAGTTGAAGTTGTCTTTGGGTCCAGGTTTCTGGCATGAGTACCTATATGTGTAAAGGTACCATTTATTTAGATGTGGGGTATATTCTGCATTGTTGGTTCAAGGATATTTTCTAAAAACTCTTATGTAAAAAATTATGTAAAACTCTTATGTAAAGAAAATTTCACCAGCTTGCTCTAGTGTTAACATCCTACATAACTATGGTACATTTTTCAAAACTAAGAAATTAGCATCAGAACAATACTATCAACTAAACCACGAACTGTATTCATATTCCACCAGTTTATTCACAAATGTGCTATAGCTGATGAGGATCCAACCCAGGACATATAGTTGTTTTGTGCCCTTGGTTTTCTACAATCTGTGACACTTCCTAGGTCTTTCTTTGTTTTTCATGAGCTTGACGCTACTGTGTAATACTGGTGGGTATTTTGTAGAAATACCGTCCACATGGCTTTGTCTGATAGTTTTTTGTGACTAGGCTGGGGTTATGGAATTTGTCAAGAATGCCACAGAGATCATGTGCCCTTTTCAACCTATCATATCAAAGGATACATGATATCCACATGGCTTGGGGTGCCTGGGTGGCTTAGTCGGTTAAGCATACAGCTCTTGATTTCAGCTCATTTCATGATCTCAAGATCATGGGATTGAGCATCTCATTGGGCTCTGTGCACAGCATGGAATCTGCTTGTCCCTCTCCATCTGCTTCTCTCCCCCCAAATCCTGTGTGCTCTCTCTCTCTCTCTCTCTCTCGAAAAGATAGATAGATGGATAGATAGATAAAATCTTTATTAAAAAACGTGGCTTATTATTTCACTTGGTTAACATGGTGTATGCCAGGTTTCTCTATTTTAAAGTTATTATTTTTCCCTCTCCATACTCGGTTGATTAGAAGCAATCACAAAGTTCACAATAAATTCACGATCAAAGGAAGGAGAATAAGCTCTGTCTTGTCGAGAGAATATCAAATAATTTGTGGACATATGTTAAAACCACCCCATAATTAATAAGTACTTTTAGGGAGGTACTTTTAAGCCAAGCAAGTATCCTATTATCTTTAAAGTTTCTCATCCATTAGTGGGTTTTGCCCACAGCAATTATTACTGTGGTGTTCTGATGCTGATGATCTATTTCCCTAATTCTTCCTACGTCTGTAATTTGGAATGATGGGATCTAAATGTCACAGATCCATATTTGTTCAGCCAGCTCATCTCATTTGCTTAATTTATTTTGTTGACAAGACTAAGCGGTTCTTTAATGAGGAGTAGTGTCTATAAACTTAACATTAAATGTATCCAACTTTTCATTGGAATTAGAATTACTATTCATTGGAATTACTAATGGGAGAATGTAATTTTAAATATATATAGTTCATTTACTTGACTTTATTTTGAGTCTATTTATTGTTTAAAACTAGAATGAATAAAATAAATAATGTATCTATTTCCAGATAGTAGTTAATAAAACATTGTTCTTAATTCTATATTTATTGTAGAATTAATGCTAAACTGGGGATTTTAGATTGATAAAAAGAACGTGAAGTATTTCTTATCCAGTACAAAGCATTAGGAAGATTACCATAGACTATGATTAATTTAAAATATGTGTAGGTAATAGTTGGAAAATTTCAGGAAAATGTAAATAAGAAAATCATAAAAATTAATATTTCTACCACCCAAAGGTAATTCTTTTACTATTTTGGCAAATATTCTTCCTCATTTTCAAATATTTATACCCCTGGATATATGAATTTATATTTATATAAATAACTCAAATTTTTAAATTGATATCTTGATTCTTTTCTTTTACATAATATTATGTTTTTCCATTTCACTAAACCCTCTTTTAAAAAGATTTCAAATGGTTGCGTAGTAATCTATCATATGTTTCATAATTTGTTTAACTGTTCTATGATTGCCAATGTAGCTTGTAAGCAGTATTTTAATTTATAAATAATTCTATTCTGTACTTTTGTAGATCTATATATGCAATTTGATGATTCCCTTAGCAAAGAGACAGTAGTGTGGTGGTTAAGAGCTCAGTCTTTGGAGCTAGATTACCTGATTTTGTACCTATCTATGTCACTTGATAATTGTATGATCTTTAGAAAATTGCTTAGCTTCTCTGTGTCTAAATCTTCCCTATAAATTGTGCATAATTATAATACCAACCTTGTGGGATTGTTATGAAGTAAATGAAGGCTATATGAAAATGCTATATGGAAAGTACTCAGAAGAATTCTTAGAACTTTGCAAGCGGTACGTTAAATGAATACAAGAAAAAATACCAGTGTTATATATTCTGTGAATAGTAGAATTGCCCTGTAAAACCATCTGGATATGCTATTTTAAAATGCTGTATTAATTTCTTTAATGGATACAGGGCTATTTATGTTTTCTAATGCTTCTTGTGTCAGTTTTTAAAATTATATTTTCAGGGACTTTGTCTATTTCATGGCATATTTTAATATTTTAAATTTATTGGTATATAACTTTTAGATAATTCTCTTATTCCAAAATTACGTGCTCTATCTGGATTTGCATACACCTTTGTATCTCATCATATTTTGTGTCTTACTATATTTTCTTCTGACAATTATTAATACAGATTATCCATTTCTTAGTCTCCTTTTGGGAAATTTATTTATTTATCAATCTATTTAACAACTTTATAGATGTGTAATTTATATACCAAAAACCCCACACATATTTGACATATACAGTTTTGTGAGTTTGGATATGTGTATACACACACAAAGCATTACCACAGTCAAGGTAATCAATATATTTACCACCTCCAAAAGTTTCCTTGTGCCTGTGTTTTAGTTTTTGTTTTTGTGATAAGAACGCTTAACATGTGATCTATCTACTTAATTTTTCATGTGTACTGTGTTGTATATATGTTCTCTGGAACTTCTTTAGCTTATAATCTTGCATAACTGAGACTATATCTGTTGAAAACAGGTCACCATTTACCCCACCCCACTCCCTCCATCCCTAGTAACCGCCATTCTACTGTCTGCTTCTATGAATTTGATTAATTTAGATACTTCATGTAAGTGGAAACATGGAGTATTTGTCCTTCCGTGACTGGCTTATTTCATTTAACATAAAGTCCTCCAGATGAATCTATGTTGTCTCATATGGCAAGATTTCCTTCTTCTTTTTTTAGGGCTGAATAATATTTCAATATATGTATAAACTTACCGTTAATCCATTATTCATCAGTGGGTATGTAGATTGTTTCCATATCTTGGACATTGTGAATAGTACTGCGAGAAAACATGGGAGTATAGGTATTTCTTCCACATCCTGTTCTGAATTCTTGTAGATATATACCTAGAATAGAACTGCTGGATCATATGGTAGTTCTATTTTTTTTATTTTTAAGATTTTTTAATTTATTTGATAGAAAGAGACACAGCAAGAGAGGGAACACAAGCAGGTGGAGAAAGAGAGGAAGAAGCAGGCTTCCCACTGAGCAGGGAGCCTGATGCGGGGCTCCGTCCCAGGAGCCTGGGATCATGACCTGAGCTGAGGGCAGACACTTAACAACTGAGCCACCCAGGCACCCCTGGTTGTTCTGTTTTTAATTTTTTGAAGAGTCCCCATACCATTTTTCATAGCAGCTACAACATATACAAGGGTTTCAGTTTCTCCATATCCTCACCACTAGTTGTTGTCTTGTATTTTATTTTATTTTTTTAATAGCCATCTTAGCAGGTTTGCAGTAATGTCTCGTTGTGATTTCGATTTGCACTTCTTTTTTGGTTGGTGATGTTCAGTATCTTCAAATACTTGTTGGCCATCTGTTTTTCTTTCTTGGAGCAATGTCTGTTCAAGTGCATTGCTTGTGTTTTAACCAGGTAATTTATTTTTTTGCTGTTCAGTTTTATGACTTCCTTATATATTGTGGATATTAACACCTTATGAAATATATGGTTTACAAACATTTTCTATCATTTCCGTAGGTTGCCTTTCCATTTTCTTAAAAGATTTTTCAGCTTTATTGGGATTTAGTTGGTTTAACACTATGTAAGTTGAAGGTGTGTGGTGTGAATATTTGATAACATGCATATTGTGAATTATTGTTGTAATAATAACACATCTGTTGCCTCACATAGTGACCACTTTTCGGGGGTGAGGGTAAGAAATTTTAGATCTACTCTCTCAACAACTTTCACGTGTACAGTGTAGTATTATGTTAACAGAAATCTGCATACTGCATATAAGAGCTGCATAACTTATTCATCTTATAACTGGAAGTTTGTGCTTTTGGACCATCTTCACCCATTTCCCCCTCTTCTCTCACACCTGAAACAATCAATTTTTTTAAATTAAGATTTTATTTATTTATTTTGGGGAGAGAGTGGAGGAGCAGAGGGGGGTGGAAATGAGGAGAGGGGAGGGACAAGCAGACTACATGCTGAATACAGAGCCCAACAAAGGGCTTGATCCCATGACCCAGAGATCCTGACCTGAGTTGAAACCAAGAGTCAGAATCTTAACCAACAGAGTGACCCAGGTACCCCAGGGTCTTCCATATATAAGATCATGTTTTCTGTACACTTACATTATATTTCATATGTATATATATATACAATATATATTATATATATTTCTGCATATATACATTATATTTCTGTATATTTACTTCTTCCTTTCTGATATGGATGACTTTGATTTCTCTTTTTGCCTGACTGCTCTGGCTAGGGTTTCTAGGACTATGTTGAATAAGACTGGTGAAACAGGCATCATTTCCTATTCTTGATCTTAGAGAGAAAGCTTTCAGCCTTTCACTATTGAGAATGATGTTTTCTGTGGGCTTGTCAAATATGACTTTTATTATATGGAGGTATGTTCTTTCATACTCAGTTTATTAAGAGGTTTTATCTTAAAAGTATGTTGAATTTTGTCAAGTTTTTCTTTCATCTATTGAGATTATCATATGATTTTTATCTTTTATTCTATTAATATGGCATATCACAATTATTGATTTACTTATGTTGAGCTATCCTTATATTCCAGGGATGAATTGTACTTGATCATGGTATACAGTTCTGTTAATGTGCTGTTGAATTCATCTTGGAGGTTATTTGGTTCAGAATTTTTGCATCTATACTTATTTGTATAATACTTATTAGAGGTAAAACAGCAACAAAATATGGAAAAATATGAAAATAACCTATTGTCCTTATTTCTAAATCTTTATTTTAGTTCCTTTTTAATATTGTGTGCTCATGTTATACATTTATAATTTGTCCTGGTGAAACTGTTCCCAGTTGTATGGTAGAATTAAATCTATTTATTAGTGTTCTGAGTTTCCCAATCCTCTGCTTACAGCTGGATTACATAGAAATAATAATCTAAAATTCACTGACTTAGGCCCACATGACTCAGACTAACTGCTCACATGACGTCTCCTGTTCAACTCATGGTTTACGTTGTACTGACATCAGTCTGGCAACGATGGACTCTAGGTAGAATGGGATATTTAGTTTTATTCTTCTCTTGCTTGGCCCCCCAAATTTGATGCTTTCTATGGAGAGTCAAGTACTTGAGTATACTTAATGATATATTTGCTATATATTTGCCATTGCTAATGCTATATTTGTAAAAATACCAGCATCTCTATAAAGGATTTCTTTGTTCTAGTGCTCCATATGCCACCAAATGTCATTTTTTCTTGCCACCAAGTGTAGTCATATCTCCATCTGTATCTCTGTGTCTGCCTTTAAACACAACAGTTTGTCCCCAGAGTGACACAGAATCCTCCAGGAAAAGATTCCTACAGCTTTAGCTAGAGGCTCGTAAATGAGTCCACAGACACAGGTGGCAGGAAAAAAAAAAAAAAAGAAAAGAAAGAAAGCTTTCTTCTGTTTTCCTCTCCAGCATATCAGCATCTCTTTCACACAGGTACTTCCTTCAAATTCCCCTTCTCTTAGATGGGGCAGGTACCATCTAACTAGTAGTTAAGGCTGTGGGTGCTGTGCTGGACTTCCTGGATTCAAGTTTCTGCTTTACCACTTTCTAGCTTTGTGACATTGGGTGGCCTACTTTATCCCTCTGTGCCTCAGTTTCCTGTCTCCTATGAAGATTAGATTCCCTAGATGTGTTGAGAGGGACAAATGAATTAGTACACGTAAAATACTTCAAATTATATGTGGCATTATGAAATCTGTGATAAACATTTGTTGTTGTTATATGCCTAGACCTATCTGACGTTTCTGATGGCTAAGACCAGGTTGCAGCTGTGAATTTATGGACCACCCAGAGCCTCTGTGTACATAGACCATAAATATTCTTTCCAGGTACAAACTTTTATGGAGCTGGGAGTTTTAGTACATTCGAAAAAGTTGGCTGAGAACCAAAATGTAGGTGCCACACATTTCACCAGGATGTATTTCAATACTGATAACACATGACTTTTTATCTGTACAATTTCCGGGCCATAGACTCAGGTTTCAGAATTTGTCTCAGACTGCTCAGAGAAGAGGCTATTTCTCACTGCCAGGTTCGCCAGTAGCTAGAAAAGATACCAAGAAGGAAAAGGGATTTAAAACTTAAGGGACAAGACATAAAACACGTATCTAACTGATAAGAACAGAAACAAAAGGGTGCTTAAACTACAGATAAAATGAAATGTTAAGAGTTTTGGGTTTCAACCATATGAAGTCACGGGGCTTTAATTCTTGATGGGTAGCCTGACAAGAGAGTAAATGAAGCTCCAGAAATCTGGGCTTTCTGCCAGAGAGGCTGTGGAACTGGAGAGTTCTGATTCAGAGGACTGCGTTCTTGGGGAGGAAAAACCCTGAAGTCTGTCTGTTTACTTTAAGGGACCCACTGAGCTGACGGAGGTGGGAACTCTGAAGGCCACGTAATATGGAGGTCGAGTGTTTTTGATCTTGGCCAGCTCTGGGTTTAATGCTTTGCCGAGGTGACGTTGGGGAAGATTCCCAAGCTCTCATCAACAAAATAGAGATTTTTATTTTGATGATAAAGATTTAAGGTGTAAAAGGGCCAAATCATCCATTAGATACTATAGGTAGATTGCCTACAACCCAAAAGATTTGTAAGGGCCTTTTAAGGTGTTTGAGATACAAAATAATTTTTTCTTCAAGTTATAAATTTAAAAACTGGAAAATTAAAATTGAAAGGGATTTGAAGACCACAATTATAAAAGTCCTTTCAGTTTTTTAAATGCCAAAAATGAAGTAATATGGAATATGGGTACATTTTAATAATTGGGATATGATAATATGGTACCATGTGGGACATTCTAAATTAATAAGCCTTAGGGGGACCTATGAGTAATAGCAGGTGTTTGGAACATATTAGGTACTGAATTAGTATTCATTCTTTTTCTCTCACATTTCTTTATGTAGGAGTCTTTTGAAGTATGTGAGGAAGTACAAGGTCACATCATTTAAGTCAGTTGTTATCTGGATAGTCAATATGATATTAGGTATAAAGTGATTAATAATTTTTGCTGTTACTTTATTTTACTGATGCATACTGTATGCCAGGAACTCTTCTAGGTCATATGTATTAACACTTTAGCACATTCAATTCTCATAATAATCCAATGAAAGAGATATGGCTGTTTTTCCAATTTTAATGAAGAGAAGATGAAAAAAGTAGCAATGCTAGGCAATTTATCACAGCCGCATAGTGGTGGAGCCAGAATTTGAACACAAGCATTTGGCCCAGCTTATGGCCAGGAAGTGGTACTTGGGTACGTAAGTTCTCCTACTGCAGTTCTTTGAGGCAGGTCTCTCCAGTTTTGAATTCAAAGCTAAAGCAAATATTCTGATCAAAAAAGTTTTAAAAATTTCTCCCCTATTGCCGTAAGATGGAGGATGCTGGTCACAGAATTTGAAATCTTGAGTGATGCCTGGGGGGCTCAGTCTGTTAAGTGTTTGCCTTTGGTTCAGATCATGATTTCAGGGTCTTGGGATTGTGCAATGCATCGGGCTCCCTGCTCAATAGGGAGTCTGCTTCTCCCTCTGCTTGCTGTTTTCCCTGCTTGTGCTCTCTCTCCTTGTCTCTTTGACAAATAAATAAATAAAATCTTAAAAAAAAAAAAAGAATCTGAAATCTTGTAAACACATAACAGAGGGCTGGAGTTAGAGCAATGGCTTCTCATTTTCAAATATACTCAACTTGAACTTCCCAAAGTTCACATACCCTTCTGGCATAATGATACTTTTAGTAATTGTCATCTGAGAAAAATACATAGCAGAATGGCACCAAATAGAACATATATATTATTTATTTAGTTTATCATGGGTAGTGTTGGGAGCGTAACTTCTTGGAGCATAACTTGGGAGCATAACCCTTTTAATCACTCTGTTCCAACTTAGAATGAACTATAGAGAAATAATGAACTATAATACCATACAGATATTTCCATTAATTAGGGAGGGTAACATCTAAGATTTTTCTGAGTGTCCTGGAAAGAAGCAAAACCTATTTGCTCTTGTTTTCTGAAAGTATCCCCAAAGGATTCAGAGATAATAAATGAAACAAGTACATAAGCAAAAACTACATGCTTAAAAAAACAGGATTCCTGAAAGAAGAAGAAAGTATTCCTGTGCCCATAGGATATGAACTATCTGGAAAATGAAGAAACCCCACAAAACATATTGGAGACTCTTATAGACATTACATGTCATTACCTTTTTCTTAATGGGGCAGGGGCTAAAAAAAGTCTGTTCTCAGAGCTGACTCCTTATCCTACATAGTTTCTAAGTTTTAACATATTAAACTGAAAAAGAGTCCCATTTCAAATTGTGTATGCAGCAATTCCCAGCTAATTTCTTTGCTGACTCATACGGTCTGGAGGTAAAGGACTTCAATGTGATTTGTTAAAAAGATTCTTTACCCTTAAAAATGTTTATACCACTTTCCAGAATTTCTACATAAATGACTTTATCCTATGAAAATAATCAGAAGGGCGCCTGGGTGGCTCAGTGGGTTAAGCCTCTGCCTTCAGCCCACGTCATGATCTCAGGGTCCTGGGATCGAGTCCCACATTGGGCTCTCTGCTCAGCGGGGAGCCTGCTTCCCCTCCTCTCTCTGCCTGCTGCTCTGCCTACTTGTGATCTCTCTCCCTCTGTCAAATAAATAAATAAAATCTTAAAAAAAAATCAGAGGTATGTGCAAATATATTTATGAAAGGATGGTTATACCAGCCCTGTTTTGTAATAAGGAATATTTGAAAACGTCTAAATGTTTATCAGTGGGAAGTTAATTACTAAGTTATCATACCCTTATGATACAATACCCTGCAGGCACTTAGCCTGGGGTCCATAGAAAAGAGATCCTGAGAGCACGTTAACACGCTAATACTTGTTAGAAGGTGTGCTTCCAGGGTAGCAAGCATGAAGCAAAAAGGAGTGTAGCAAAGAAGGATAAGTAGCAAATGCAAAATGATGTACAGCCTGGCCCTGACTTGCCTTCAAACTTGCGGGAGAATTTCTCTCTTGATTTAATCATTAATCAGTCTCTTGTTTACCCCCTCATCTGAGTTCATGGACCCTCAGGGAGTTAACTCCTCAAAACTTATGGGTTAGATCCCTGGCTCTTTCTTCACTCAGTAGGGATGCCACATCCCACGAACTGGGTGTGCTTCATGGGGTTTGGAAATGGTGAGGGGAACCAGAAACTCTAACCATGTGGCTGGTTGGTCTCCATAGATTGACTCACCAACGCAGTGGCTGAGCCGGAGTGGGGCCATACTGTGAGGGGACAGTTGGGGCTGAAAGAATTTGGGGAGGCACATGAGATATGAACATTAAAACACATAAAAATCAAATGGAAAACAGATTAATACATTCACAATATAATGGCAAGAAAAAAGAACTTAGGATGTGTATGACATTTGATACTGTTTTTATAAATCTGTACACATATATGAGAAGAAAGAGAAAGGTAAAGAAGAAACTACTAAAAAGACATCCAGCAGATCCTCATTATACAATCATTTGTAGAAGGTAGACTTACAACTAAACTTCAGAGAATTTTTTTCCCTTTGGGATTTTCTGTGCTTTTCATGGCTTCTGTGTGGAACGTGAATTGCTTGCTATTATGAAAATAAATCATAGTTAGCTATAATAATAAGAAAATATAATGCTAGTTAAAATAACAAAATGAAAACTTAGAGATTCAACAGTCTTTTATATCGTATCAGTGAGAATGTATCCTCATACTTTAATATCCTGAAACCTGCATAATTGTTTAAAAGTATTCACTGACACAAAAAATATTAATAATACATTGTTTAAAGAAAAAAAGCAAGTTACAAAACAACATGTTTGATGTAATTATATATTTTAAAGTATTTTTGATTCTGTATAAAAAGAAATCTTGGGGAGACTCCCAGATAGGAAAGTAAATATGGTAAAATCATAACTTATTCTTAAATTACACAGTTAATGCAATTTCTTTCAGAATCTCAATTTTTTTTCAAAGTGGGGAAAAAAAATTTAAAGTTCACATGAAAGAATAAATGTGCAAAGTAAAACATGTTAATTCTTTGCAAAATTTCCTAAAATCAAAATGGTACGAGAGTGGAATAAGAACAGAAGAGAGAGTCTGGCAATAGATCTAAGCATGATGAGGCCTTAATATATTAAAAGGATGCCTTCTAAATTCAGTAGTAAAATAATGTTGACATAATAAATGGTGATAAACACTTAGATACCTATCTGGAAGAATAATGTTGGAATTCTACCTCATAGCTTATTTAAAGTACATTCCAGATCAATTAAACAACCAAGTGCAAAAAGCAAAATAATAAAAACAACAAAAACTTTGGGAAAATGTTTATATAACCTTAGAGTGAGAGAGAGATTGTAAATGAGATGGGAAACCCGGAAGTACATAAAAAAGGATTGGCAGTCTTGACTACATATGAATAAAATTTTTCCTAATGGAAAATAACAAAATTAACAAAGAACTGAGACAATTTGTAGGCTGGAGAAAGTATTTGCACTATTTATAACAGACAAGAAGCTAGTATTTCTCATGTCTAGGTAATCTCTTCAAAGAACTAAGAAAAAAAGATATGAACACACAATTCATAAAAAAGAAAATGAGGAAGTGTCATGTAAGCACAGGAAAATATGTTTAAGCCTGTTGCAAACCAGAACTAAACAATAAGAAGCCATTTTTAGACTATCAAAATAGCGAAACGAAAAGTTTAGATAGATTTGAGTCCTGGCAGTGAAGTGGGACACCAGATGGTATTGTATGTTGCTAGTAGTGTTTTCCCACTTTGGGGAATTGCAGCATTATTTGAAAGGGGGAGAAAAAAAGACAAACCAAACCAATCAACCAAGCAAACCTTGCAAATAATCTGAAATGCATTAGTAAGAGAATTTAAAGGAGATTAAAATGTGACACACCCATACTATGAACTATTATGAGGCTATCACAGAGCTTAGTAGGTAAACAGGAAGCTGGAATAGCCAGTACAAAGACCTGGGACTAAAAGATTCTCATTGTGGCCAGAATGGAGAGGAGATAAAATAAATTAAAAAAAAAAAAAAAAAAAGAATGAGGAAACAAAAATATCCACCATGGAGTATGATCACAGTCTGTCGTTGTAAATAGCCAGGAAATTAAAAATTTCAATTCTGATTTTCTGCATATACTTACTCACTATTTGTTAATAAATTTGAAAGTCTATATACATTTGATGAACTTCTAGGATAACAAAATCGCTCAAGCTTGATTCAAGGAAGGGTCAAAAATCAGAATAGACTACTAACCCTAAAAGTTAGAGGAGGAGATTAAAAAACCTTCCAGAAGATGGCACTCCCAAACAATGTCGTAGACAAATTCATTGTCATTATAGGACAGATATTTAAACTATTCCAGAAAATAGACCGATGAGAAAGACCTCAACGATGTATTTCCTAAAAGAAGTCTAACACTTAAATTAAAACCTAACACCAACAAAAATATCATAGCAAAAAATAATCTTTCCTCAGGTGCTGCAAAAGAAGTTCTAAGGAAAGGAATCGGCATGAATTACCACCAGTTATATTTTAAAGAACACAAAGATAAACTCAAAATGGATAAAAGACCTCAACATGAGGCAGGAATCTATCAAAATCCTAGAGGAGAACATAGGAAGTAACCTCTTTGACATCAGCCACAGCAACTTCTTTCAAGATATGTCTCCAAAGGCAAAGGAAACAAAGCAAAAATGAACTTTTGGGACTTCATCAAGGTCAAAAGCTTCTGCACAGCAAAGGAAACAGTCAGCAAAATAAAGAAGCAACCCACGGAATGGAAGCAGATATTCACAAATTACACTAAAAGGGTTGATATCCAAGATCTATAAAGAACTCCTCAAACTCAACACACACAAAACAGATAATGACACCAAAAATGGGAAGAAGACATGAACAGACACTTCTCCAAAGAAGACATTCGAATGGCTAACAGGCACATGAAAAAATATTCATCATCATTAGCCATCAGGGAGATTCAAATCAAAACCACATTGAGATACCACCTTACACCAGTTAGAATGGCCAAAATCAACAAGACAGTAAAAACAAGTGTTGGAGAGGATGTGGAGAAAGGGGAATCCTCTTACACTGTTGGTGGGAATGCAAGTTGGTGAAGCCACTTTGGAAACCAGTGTGGAGATTCCTTAAGAAATTAAAAATAGAGCTACCCTATGACCCTGCAATTGCACTACTGGTTATTTACCCCAAAGATACAGATGTAGTGAAAAGAAGGGCTACCTATACTCCAATGTTCATAGTGGCAATGGCCACAGTTGCCAAACTGTGGAAAGAACCAAGATGTCCTTCAACAGACGAATGTATAAAGAAGATATGGTCCATATGTACAATGGAGTATTATGCCTCCATCAGAAAGGATGAATACCCAACTTTTATACCAACATGGACGGGACTGAAAGAGATTATGCTGAGTAAAGTAAGTCAAGCAGAGAGAATCAAGTATCATATGGTTTCATTTACTTGTGGAACATAAGGAATAACACGGAGGACATTGGGAGATAGAGAGGAGAAGGGAGTTGGGGGAAATTGGAGGGGGAGACAAACCATGAGAGACTGTGGACTCTGAGAAACAAACTGAGGGTTTTGGAGGGGAGGGGGTGGGGGATGGGTGAACCTGGTGGTGGGTATTAAGGAGGGCACATGTTGCATGGAGCACTGGGTGTGGTGCATAAACAATGAATTTTAAAATGCTGAAAAGAAATAAAATTTAAAAAAAGAAAACATTTGCTGAAAGGAGGAGGAACATTTGCTACACACAACAATGAAGTAAGTCACATCTGGGAATTAAAGGAAAGTTAATTATGGAATTTAGGAATATAATTAATTTCACTGCAATTTCATTGTGGAAAATAGCATTTCCTTAATCTTTGTTATTCATTGCCCCTTCATTTAATTCACTTCATTAATTCACTCATCATGTCATTCGATCTTTATTTATTGCCTTCACGACATAACACTTTTTTTTTCTTCTTTGGAATTCCATGTGTCATATTTGTGCAGGAAGAAAAGGAAGACATGCTTATGGGGAGACAGTGGTTTCTGTCACAGCACTCATGATGGTCTCATGACATGCCAATATGGCAGTGGCACAAAAGGGGCGGGCCTGTGTCCACTGAGCCAGAGGGGAAGTGTGTGGTAGGAAAATGAAGTCTTCACAGGAGAGGGGATGCTTCAGAGGCGGCTTTAAAAATGCATGGACCTTTGGACACCTTGCTGGCTCAGTCAGGAGCGCGTGTGACTCTTGATCTTGGGGTCATGCGTCCGAGCCCCACATTGGATGTGGAGATTACTTAAATAAATTTTTTGAAAAAAGAACTCCTAGAAAAATGCATGGACCTTGCTGGGAAAGGCATTAGGGGAGCAAGAAACACATGCATGGGCACTAAGGCATAACATGGCACAAGCACTTGGACTGAGCATCACTGGAGTGTGGCAGTGTAGGGGAGTGTGGAGGTGAGAGGTAAAGGGTTTTAGTTCAGGGGCTTGGGAAATGTGAATCCTTTGTGTAGGTTGAGATGTAGGAAGAAGCTATTGACAGTACCGACAGCGGGGATGACATGGGAGGGCTCGGGAGGCATTTGCAGCACGTGAGTGAAGGCTGGCTCTTCTGCTGCAGGAGATAGACTCTAGATGGAGGGCGTCATAGAGGGTTGGAGAAATGCCCATCAGAGGTGGTTTATTTTCTTTTCAAATCTTATGAAGTCCTGGCTATCTTTAAACTTAAGAGAGTGGTGAAATTGCAGGGACTCGGGGCTGTGAGCATCGCTTACCACATCTGGTTAAGAGATCGCCAGAGAACAGAGCATTTGTGTTCGCTCCAATAGATCATGCTTTCCTTTCCCAGCGATGGTACTTTAATGAGAAAATTAGTGCACGTGTATATTATCTGATGGATCATTATGCGAGTGTGCCTATTATTTAAAATATCCCATATATCGGGATCATGTGATAAGCAACAGATAATTCATTTTGAAGGTCATAGTCTGTGCAATCCACAGTCTCTTTTAAAGGTAGATAATACTTTGGATAATGCCGATTTGGGGTTTTCCTCTTGCCAGTACTTTCTGAAAATTTCTACCCGGAGGGGGAGCATAAGGCTCATTTTTTCCCATGAGGGCAGTAGTGCTAGTGAAACACTAGTCAGGTATGCCGGGCGTTTGAAGCTGGCAGTTGAATTATTCCCCCAAAGTCTCCTAAGACTAATCAACCCTGGATAGACAGGAAATCAAAGAGTTTAGTGCTCAAGGGGTAAACATGAGGATTTGTATCTGACTATAGCACTTTAGTTCTGTTCATACTTTATCCAGAATGAGTTCTTAGCAACCCCCCATCTCTTCCGTCTGTCCCTTATCTCGTGACTCTAGTTGTATTCAAAAAGCATCAGCAAGAGGTAAGTTATCTATAGAGGCCTAAAACCATACGTTACAAGGTTGTATCAACTTGTGCCCCATGCACTGAGATGGATTAATGTCAGTAACAACACATCGCATACATAATAAGAATTTTTTTAAAAAGGAGCTGATAATCTGCTACTAACTCATTTTTAGGA
This sequence comes from Martes martes, assembly GCF_963455335.1. Classification (NCBI taxonomy): domain Eukaryota; kingdom Metazoa; phylum Chordata; class Mammalia; order Carnivora; family Mustelidae; genus Martes; species Martes martes. The sequence goes on along the minus strand of NC_137898.1, from coordinate 27,352,745 downwards.
GCTGTTGTATAATTCATGTGGCTTTTGCATATTGTTCACTGAATTACTGAGTGAAGAATACCTTTGCATCAGATAAGATACACTCTGAAACCAAAGAGCAAGTAAGAAATGCGTTATTCAGTTTTGTCCCAATACCAGCAGTCAGTCATATTTGAATGACAAAAGGCAGATAAAAATTAATTCGCAAAAAAAAGATTAAAATAAATATGGTTGGAATTGTTAAAACTAGCAGAGATCTTAGTTTGTAGACAAACTGAGCAGAGATGTCAAGCATATGGAGGACAAATCATCTGCTATTTCTTTGAGATGGTAATATTTTCCAATGAGCAAATAGCTACAGTATTCCGTGTCAGCGGAGGGAATTGCTGTTTTACTGTGGTAATGAATCATTTAGGCCGAAGAGGATTCAGGTATGTGGGTCACGTCTGCTGTTGCATGGACTTCATCAGCCTGGCTCAGATGCTTCCTGCTTTCCTGGGGGGTTTCAGGAAAAGGCTTTTGGCCGGGGATACTCTGCTTCTTTCCACTTGTCAGTGGACACACGGTCCCTTCACAAGTAGTAGGAGAAAATGTCCACCCAAGAGTATGATTTCTCGAAGGGAAGCTTAGGGATTCCTCTCATCCATTGGAAAATAGGAAAATTAATTTTTTCTGGACGGCTGCAGACTGCTGGAGCTAAAGTTCTATCACTGGACTTCATGCTGTGGCTTGGGGCTTTGCTTGGGAGTTAAAAGCAGATGTTCAAGAGAGTTTCAATCTTTTAAACATTGTTGTGCAAATATTCATTGAATTATGTCTCTGAATTAGATGTTAATAGGAGGAAAGAATAGAAGGAATATGGAGGAGCTGAATTGGCTCTATAAAGAGATTTATAGTAAAGGAAAATAGTGTAGAACGACCACAGTAATAACTTCCATTTATTATTTATCAAGCATTGTTCTCGTGGCTGTACACATATTATCTCTGATTCCTCACCAAATCTTGACTATGAGCAGTTCTTACATCTGTGTTACAGGTGAGGCAACAGGGCTCATAAAAGTTAAGTGACATGACCAAGTTCAGTCAACCAATGAGTGGTGGAATTGAAATCTGAATTAGTGTTGACCATTCTTGGACATGGACATGGATGAAGAACCACCATGCTGTCCAGCAACTTTGGCAAGGTCTGTTTCTGTTGGGATCTGCCATGCTTTCCTTGACTGTTCTCTGCCTAGTGTCACCAGGATCTCTGCCCAGGTTATCAAGACTAAGGACAAGGATCTTTAGTTCTATCACTAGCTTAGCGAATGACCTTGAGCAAGTCACTCAGATCTTTTGTTCTATTCCTTCAATTATAAAATCACAGTGGGACAGGATCAGTGGTTCTTAGTGTCTGAGAATTGTAGACCATCTAAATGAACTTTCACATAAAATTGTGCCCACAGTTTTATATTCTTATGGACTTCCTGAAATTTGGGTCAGTCTAAGCATGTCAGGATTAGATAGTCTTTCTATTATTCGTTGATGAGGCCTGTTGGTTTAGACTTTTCACCTTAGAGTTTTGGAGGGATAAGAAGTGGTGTGGTCATGGGTTAGGTAAATTGTCAAAGAACAAGGAAAATGTGAATCTAATGTAATTAAAGGGAAGCGACTGTCTACATTTCTGTCAGATATTTTATAAACCATTTCCATTTTCTTTTTGGGGGTTTTTTGGGCCCACCTGGGTGGCTCAGTTGGTTAAGTGTCTACCTTTGGCTCAGGTCATGATCCCATGGTCCTGGGATTGAGCCCTGCATTGGGCTTCCTGCTCAGTGGGGGTCTGCTTCTCCCTCTCACTCTGTGTGCTCTCTCTCTCAAGTAAATAAGTAAAATATGTAAGAAAAATTTTTTATCAAGGATAGTATTAATTCTCTACCATTGAGGAGTACTTATAAATGGGTAAATTTCATTATCATTTAATATGCAGTTTGCTCCAAAACCTCTATTCTTTTATAAAAATGGCTAATAAAACAACAACAATAATAGCTATCATATATTGAACAGTTACATCTAAGCGTTGTACTGTTTTGCATGCATTATCATATCTAATTTTTGCAGAAATCCTATAAGATAGGTAATATCACTTTTTTTAAAGATGAGAATAGAGGCTCAGAGAAGTTAGAAATGCATATTTAAAAAAATATATATTTATCTAACTGGGTGATGGGCACCCAGTGCACATAATGAGTGCACATAATGTAATGAGCACTGGGTATTATATAAAACTGATGAATCACTGACCTCTACCTCTGAAGCCAAAAATACATTATATGTTAATTAATTGAACTTAAATAAAAATTTAAAAATATAATAAAATAAGGCATATATCTATCTATCTATAGGCATCTCCGTCTATTTACAGATAGATATTTTAACCTATCTGTAGATAGATTAAATAGATAGATACAGATATCTATCTGTAGATAGATATTTGTCAAAATATCTATATCTATATGTGTCTTCAGTTTCCATTGCAGTTTGGCTTCTCTGAATAATTATGGTTCTAAATAAGCACATCATCAAACTGTTGCTTTTGGCAACAATAAAATCAACTTAGAATGGCTTAATCAAAAAGGTATTTTATAAGCTTAGTGTTCTTGACTATACCCTGGAAAGTTCATGAGAATGTCCCAACCCCCAAAATTAGTGTATTTGCTATGTTCAAGGGGAAAATGGGTTTGAAAACTCAAATCAAGTGTTTGCTCTACACTCAAGGTTTTATACTTGGAAGATTATTAGTTTTGGTGACATTCTTTCAAATATCCTTTCATGAGACAACAATTCTTCATTTTGAGATTGTCTTTGCTGCTTTGTTGGTATTAAAATGGCCTTTTTCTCCCAACAAACAGAAGTCCAGGACCAGATGTCTTCCCAGGGGAATTCTACGAGATATTTATTTTTTTATTTTTATCTTCTTTTTAAATTTGCATTCCAGACAACCAACAAGTAATTATCTTACACTAAGTGTGATGGTTAGTTTCATGTGTCAACCTGATTGTGCTGTGGTGCTCAGAGATCTGGTTAAACATTATTCCGTTATTTCTGTGAGGCTGTTTTTAAGAGATCAACACTTAAGTAGGTGGACTTTGAGTAAAGTAGATGAAACCCTGAAGAGAACAAAATATTGACCTCTCACAAGCAAGAAGACGTTCTGCAGCACGTGGTGTTCAGACATTTTATTATGGTTTAATAATTTGAATGGCCTTTGACCCAGAAGTACAATGTCCACCAACAAAGGAGTTTCAATTGAAGCTTTAGAAAAAGTTCATCATGGTGATTCTAATATGCTTCCTGGTTAAGGCCCCCTGGCACAGGAGGCAGATCAAAATGCCGTAGAAGTACCCTGATTTGGGGAAGAAAGTCAACTACTATTTATGATGAAAGAGGACATTGGCTACCTCCATTTTGACCTCAGTCTGTACTTTCTGATCGATTAGGTTCTTCTTTTCAGCTTATCTCTTAAACCAGGCAAAAGACCCTGTGGGCAAAGCATCCTCTGATCAGGAAAGAAATAACCTGCTCAATCAATAAGGACTGCCATGAGCCAGCAAGACCCCACCTGTGACTGACCCCAAGAGAGTGGTCAGCCTGACCTTTGTTGCCCACCTGCATGTACCCACCAACTTTTGTTCCACATTTTCTTTATGTTTTTGAAAACTGAACTCTGTTCTCTGAGGTCTACTAGACATTTAAAGAAGAATTAATACCTATTCTTCTCAATCTGTTCTAAAAAACAGAACTGGAAGGAAAACTTCCAAACTCATTCTATGAAGTCAGCATTATCTTGATTCTAAAAGCAGATGAAGACCCCACTAAAAAGGAGAATTAGAGGCCAGTAGCCGTGATGGAAATGGGTGCAAAAATTCTCAACAAGATACTAGCAAATCAAATCCAACAGTACATTAAAAGAATTATTCACCATGATCAACTGGGATTTATTCCTGGGCTACAGGGGTGGTTCAGTATTCACAAATCAATCAATATGATACACTATATTAATAAAAGAAAGAATAAAAACCACATGATCCTCTCAATAGAAGCAGAAAAAGCCTTCGACAAAATATAGCATCCATTCTTGATAAACACCCTCAACAAAGCAGGTATGGATGAAACATACCTCAGTATCGTAAAGGCCATACACAAAAGACCCACAGGTAATATCATCCTTAATGGGGAAAACCTGAGAGCTTTTCCTCTATGGTCAGGAGCAAGACAGGGGTGTTCACTCTCACCATTACTATTTTACATAGTGCTGGAAGTCTTAGCCTCAGCAGTTAGACAACAAAAAGAAATAAAAAGGCATCCACACTGGCAAGGAAAAAGCCAAACTTCCACTATTTGCGGACAACGTGATACTCTATGTAGAAAACCCAAAAGACTCCACCAAAAATTTGCTAGCACTATTACATGAATTCATCGAAGTTATAGGATATAAAATCAATGTACAGAAATATGTTGCATTTCTATAACACCAATAATGAAGCAGCTGAAAAAGAAATCAAGGAATTGATCACATTCACAATTGGAAAAACAGTAAGATACCAAGGAAAAACAATAAGATACCAAGGAATAAACCTAACCAAACAAGGAAGAAATCTGTACTCTGAAAACTATAAAACACTTATGAAAGAAATTGAAGAGGACACAAAGAAATGGAAAAGCATTCCATGCTTATGGATTGGAAGAACAAACATTGTTAAAATGTCTGTACTGCCCAAAGCAAGCTACACATTTAATGCAATCCTGATCAAAATACCACCAGCATTTTTTCACAGAGCTAGAATAAACAACCCTAAAATTTGTCTGGAACCACAAAAGACCTCTAATAACCAAAGAAACCTTGAAAAAAGCAAAGCTGGAGGCATCATGATTCTAGGCTTAAAGCTATATTACAAAGCTGTAGTCACGAAGATAGTATGGCACTGGCATAGACACAGGCACATAGATCAGTGGAACAGAATAGAAAACCTAGAAATGGACCCACAACTATGTGGTCAGCTAATCTTTGACAAAGCAGGAAAGACTATCCAATGGAAAAAGGACAGTCTCTTCAACAAGTGGTGTTGGGAAAATTGAACAGCCACAGAAGAATGAGACTGGACCAGTCTCTTACACCATATACAAAAATAAATTAAAAATGGATGAAAGACCTTAATGTGAGACAGGAAACCATCAAAATCCTGGAGGAGAACACAGTCAGCAACCTCTCTGACCTTGGCCCTAGCACCTTCTTACTAGAAACATCACGGGAGGCAAGGAAAACAAAACCAAAAACGAACTCTCAAGATAAAAAGCTTCTGCACAGTGAAGAAGGCAGTCAACAAAACTAAAAGGCAACCTGTGGAATGGAAGGAGATACTTGCAAATGACATATTCAAAAAAGGCTTAGTATCCAAAATCTATAAAGAATTTATCAAACTCAACAACCAAAAAACAAATAATCTAGTTAAGAAATGGGCAGAAGACATGAACAGATATTTTTCCAAAGAAGACATCTAGATGGCCAACAGACACATAAAAAGATGCTCAACATCACTCATTATCAGGGAAATACAAATCAAAACCACAATGAGATATGATCTCACACCTGTCAGAATGGCTAAAATTAACACGAGAAGCAACAGATGTTAGTGAGGATGTGGTGAGAGTGGAAAACTCTTGCACTGTTGGTGGGAATCCAAACTGGTGCAGCCACTGTGGAAGACAGTATGGAGGTTCCTCAAAAAGTTAAAAATAGAACTACCCTATGATCCAGCAATTGCACTACTAAGTATTTACCCAAAGGATACAAAAATACAGATTCAGAGGAGTACATGCACCCTGATATTTATAGCAGCATTATCAATAATAGCCAAAATCAATAATAGCCAAATTATGGAAAAAGCCTATATGTCCATTAATTGATGAATGAATAAAGAAGATGTGGTGTGTTTATCTATCATCTATCTATCTATCTATTATCTATCTAAAAAGGAATGTGTGTGTGTGTGTGTATATATATATATATTTTTTTTTTAATGGAATATTAGTCAGCCATCAAGAAGAATGAAATCTTGCCATTTGTAACAACATGGATGAAGCTAGAGTATTATGCTAAGCAACATCAGTCAGTCAGAGAAAGACAGATACCATATGATTTCACTCATATGCGGAATTTAAGAAACAAAACAGATGAAACATATGGGAGAGGAAAAGTAAAATAAAATGGACTTTCTTTTATAAGTTGAAGATTATGAAGTATGATAATAAGTTTGTTTTTTGTATGTATGTCCTTACTTGGAAAAATGGCTTGGTGACACTCTTGGTCCCTTCTCTGCTTGTCACATTCAAAATTCTCCTGTTTTGGAAGATTTGAAATGTACCACTTAGTCGAATTCAAATGGTAATATCCCATGCTAAGATGCAGTACTGTTTTCCTTTAATTCCAAATTGGTGATTCTACTGAATAGCACCTTCTGTAGTAATATTAACTGATTAATCTTCCCAATAAGAAAAGGTAGCTGAAAAAAAAAAAAAAGAAAAGAAAAGGTAGCTGAATATTTGTTTTATTATGAGAGAGTAAGCTTGAAAAAAAGTTTAAATGCCATTGTGTTTTGGCAAATTATAAACTGAGGATCACATTTAATCTTTTGACATGGTTAGCAGGAGAGCAACTGGGTTATGCCAGTGCATTAGAAGTCTGTAAATGTTTCAACTGGTGATGAAATTGACCACTTCATCTCTACCCATGTGATCATCAAAAGAAGTATGTCTATGCCTACGATATTGAGAAATGGAAAGAAAAATCCAATTATCTGGCTAATTTAGTAGCTTCCTTCTCCTACCTTATTATTGAATTTGTCTGAAAAATACATTTCATAAATATATTTCATAAATATATTTCATAAATACATAAATTTCAGTGTAGGTATAAATAATCCATGATAATTACTACAAAAATAAAAAAAGAGGATGATTAATAACAGCTAGATATTTATCAGTCTTTTAAAACTGAACATTTTACTAAATAATAAAATACCAAGTGTCCAAATTATAACATGAAATAACTTACTCAACTAGCCATGTGTCCCATAATATTCAAGTGTTACTAATGCATGGATCTGAATAAGTTCTAAATGGTTGTGTCCATCAATGAATTTTAAAATAAAATATTGAAGTTATCTGAAAATATATTAGAATTCTAAACCGTAGAAGAGATGATCATTAAATATATCCTTTCTGTTTTTCCTTTTTCTTTCCCTCACTTTTTTTAACCAGAGGCCACAGAAAAGAGCTGAAACATTTGAACCTCTAAAATTTTTCCTTGTGGAATGTGAGATCTTTGAGAACATTGAGCATGTGTTCAAGATAATGACTTTTTTTTTTTCTTTTTTAATGAGTCTATGTGTAGGGATGCTCATTGAGATGTGGCAAAGGGAATAGAAAGGAGAAAGGTTAAAGGTAAAATCGTGGCCTGTGAATATTGCGAGCCATATTTTTGGGAAATCAGTGTCCTTGAGAGCAGCCCTCAATCAATGATCAAAGAAATTCAGTGAATTAAATACCTCAGCTTTTTTCACCATTGTGAAGTAAATTGGTCGGTGATGTGTCCTACATTATCTCTCCCAGGTCACCAGGAAGACTGAATCCCTGTTGCACAAAGTATTAACCTGTTTATTTTCTTGGTTTTCTTCCTTTCACTGTCTTTGCCGCTGTATGACTTGTATTTTTTAGGCATCACTTCCGGGTCAACTTGTGAGGTAACTCACATAAGGCATTTTATTTAAGTTATGTGTGTGTGTATGTACGTACATGTGTATGTATGTACGTATTTTTGTTTATTTTTTAAAGATTTTATCTATTTACTTGAAAGAGGAAGAGAGCACAAGTAGGTGGGGAAGGGGCAGAGGCTGAGCAGGGAGCCCGATGTGGGGCTCCTTCCCAGGATGCTGGGACCATGGCCTGAGCTGAAGACAGATGCTTAACTGATGGAGCCACCCAGGCGTCCCTAAGTTATGTTTTTGAGTGCAATCTTATGATCACTTCTGTACAGAAAACATGTAAAAGCAGAGCTGCTGTGGTCAAAGGAATGGTGTGGCGCTGATCAGGGAGTAGAATCCATCTAGTCAGCCTCCTCTCCCTCTTCCTCCAACCCTAAATATCTCCGTGGGACACAGTGTTTCTTGGGAAAATTTTGAAAACCTTTAGAACAAATGTTTTCTTTCACTTAAAAGAATCCTCTCATTCTTTTACTGATTTCTTCTACCAAACATTGCATGCTAATTGCCAGATATTTAGCTCATACAATAGCACTACAGTTATTTACTCTTTCCCTGAATATTGTATTTCTAAGAATCCCTCTCTGAGGCAACCAACACAGTTTTCCAAATGCAGTTAAAACTTGTTCTTATTCCGTACACTATCCATTCCATAACTAGTTCAATTGTACATTAATGAGAATCAAGTCAGTTAACCTTGATTCCTTGAATTAAGAGATTGTATAAATCCTAGCTGAAGTCAATGCTGACTGAACTTTTTTTTTCCTAGAGTGTGACTTTTCATATAATAAACTTATTTAATGGACACACATAACAGTAACTTATCTTGGAGGGTGACAGGCAAATTTTCTGGGAAAAAAAATCAATTTCTCTCTTTCAATATTTCTTTTAACAAGGTTGAAAATCATATATCTTAACAGAGAATGTTCCCAAGCTCTGTGATTAACATGCAAAGCTGTTACTTAACAGCACTCTCTCACTTTTAAAATGACATTGAGAGCTTAGAGGCGCTTGTTCTTAATTTTTAAACCTACTGATTTCATTGTGCCTGACACAAAGCAGAACATCTTTGCCATAATTATTGTATAACAGTTATTTTTCACAAAGTTGTAATTTTCCTAAAATTAGCCGGACTGCCTCAATTATGTAAATTGGATCCTGAGACTTTAATGAGTGCATTTGTAGAAGCACACTAGACTTTTATAGGGAAATATCAGGGAAAAAAAAAATCTCCAAAGCATTTTTACTGCACCAAATGAGACGAGGGCAAAGTAATTCATAGCTGTCCATAGTTTCCTATGGACAGTTGGTTGGTTGGGTCCTCTCTCTGCTTTGTGCAATAGAGAAAATATACTCTATCTAAGACTAAAATCCTGTGGGTAAAAAGGAAACTTCAAGGGTTAAGGGCTCTATCTGACCTCGATACTATGTTTTGGCAAGGTTAGCCTGCACCTTCTCTTCTCGTTTCCTTTTGACACGGTATCTTTTCTCTCCCCACCATATGCCTTGTTCTACTTATCTATTGTTGTGTGACAAACTACCCTAAAATTTAGTGGCTTCAACAATCACTTGTCATGACCTCTTTCAGTTCTGTGGGCTGAATAGATTGAGCTGAACAATTCTTCTTTCTCACTTTTGTGGGATTACACTCAGAGAACAGCTGGATTTGGAATCATCTGCAGGCTCGACAGAGCTGGCTATTCCAAGATGGCTTCTTCACACACATTTTGGGTACTCAGTGCTCCCTCACATGGCCTCTGTCTCCAGCAGAGCAGTCTGGACTTCTTTCGTGGCACCTCAGGGCTCCAAGAGGAAGAAAGGGGAAGCTGCCAGTTCTTTCAAAGAATAAGCCCACAATTGCTGGAGCAGGTCTTTGACCATACTTGATTGTTCTAAGTACTTGCAGGTCAGTCCAGATTCAAGGGAAGGGACATGGGCACCATCTCTTCATAGAGGAGGAAGTCAAAGAATTTGAGGCATCTTTAATCTGACACATTTCTCACCGAGTTGTTTGATCTCTGACAAAATTTGCTTCCTTCCTCACTCTCTTCCTTTTTCCTTCCTTTATTTCTTTCTCTGCTAGAAAATAAACTCATTAGGGTGGCTTACTTTGTCGTTTATCAATTTATATAATCCTAACTCTCAGGGGAGGTTTTTGATCCAACCCCTCCTATCTAATTACCCATATATCTTGTCTGACTGTACCCATTTTTCATTAATCGTGCTCTTCTCTATTCTACAGACTTCTACCTCATTTTCCCACCTCCCTCTCTTCCTATGGCCTACCTCCAACTCCAATACAGTGGCTTTCCTCCTTCTGGAAATTGTGATGTTTCAAAATGGTGTGTGTTTATGTTGTCTGTATTATGCAAATCAACTAAAGAGATGTGCGTCTATTCAATAATATTAATAACAGTATCGCCAACTAATACTTATTAAGTGCTCATATGTGTTAGATGGAATGGTAGCAATTTACATGTATTATCTCATTTAAATCTTTAAAATCACCTTGTGAGGTAGATTTTATTATCCCCATTTTACATACTAGAGAAGTGAGGCATGGAGAAGTCAAGGGTTAGCATCTGTAATTGTATTACTTTCATTATCGAATGACAGTCTAACTGCTTGTACCAGTTTGTATGTGAGAAAGGTCTCATTGCTCCACATTCTTCACAGCATTGCTCCTGTTGAACTGTTCAATTTTTGCCAATATAGAGAGTATGAAATTGCATTTTATTGTGATTTTAATTTGTATTTTCCCAATTGCTAATGAACTGACACATATTTTCATAAAATTTATTGGCCATGCTTGTTTTCTCATCTAGAAAATGACCGTTTATGCCTTTTGCATGTTTTCCCATTAAATTCTTTTTCCTATTAATTTATTGGAGTTCTATATATAGTTTTGGTACTGACCTTTTTCAAAATACGATTATATATGTTGCAAATGTTTTCCTTCAGAATATGGCTTGTCTTTCTGCTCTCTTCTTGGTGTTTTCTAGTGAATGGGAGTTTATTCATATGTGTGTGCTTTGTCTGGAAATAATACAGATTTGCTTCTTCTTGATCTTTACATCTTTATTTCTCCATTTTTCTTTTTTTTTTTAATTTCTTTTCAGTGTAACAGTATTCATTGTTTTTGCAGCACACCCAGTGCTCCATGCAATACGTGCCCTCCCCTATACCCGCCACCTGGTTCCCCCAACCTCCCATCCCCGCCCCTTCAAAATCCTCAGGTTGTTTTTCAGTGTCCATAGTCTCTCATGGTTCTCCTCCCCTTCCGATTTCTCCATTTTTCTTAACTGCACTGGCCAGTATCACACTTACAGGGGACCTAAAAGATGTGATAGTGGACATTCCTGTTTTTTATGATAATGGAGAATGCTTTATTATATTTTATCATTAAGTATGTTACTTTTTGTAGAATTCATTCCTAGTCCCTTAGGAATTCTTTCTTTTTCATGAGTGGGTGATTTTCAGTTCTTATCTAGTGACTTTGCAATACATATATGTAGAGGATTGCCTGAGTTTTCTCCCTTCGTTGTTTATTTTGGTAAAGCATATGAAAATATTTCCAGTGTTACATCAACCTTTCACTTCCAGGATAAAATCAAGTTGATCATGATGTTTTATCTTTTACTCACATTGCTCTATTTTGCTTGCTAATATTTTAAGATTTTTGCATCCACATTTATATATGAGATTGACTTAAATTTTTCGTTTCTCAGAATGTGTTATTTTTCTTAGTGTAGAGGTTATATATGCCTCTCTTCTTCTAGAAGTGTTTGTGTAAAATTAGAATTATCTTTCAGTGTTTTGAGAACTGCCTTATAACAACCTCTGGCCTTGGTGTTTGCTTTGTAGAAAATTTTTTTTTTATAACTAACTACATTTCTTTCACATTTATAGGACTATTCAAATATTTTATTTCTTATTGGCTCAGTTTTAGTACATTATGTTTTTCCAGGAACTTGCTACTTTATAATATTATTATAATATAATATTATTTTATCATCTCTTAATATCTGCTGCATGTGCAATTAGACTCCCTGTTAATTGGTACTATTGCTTAGTTTTCCTTTTTATTCTGGATTAGTCTTGCCAGTTACTTTTCTTCTATACTGTAGGATATTCTTCTATTTGAATTTCCCATTTTATTACTAATTTTCTCCATTCCTCAGGTTTTTCTTTTTTCTAACTTTCAGTATGGAGATTTTTATAATATTATTTTATCATATTTATATAATATTTTATAATATTTATATTTTATAATATTTTATCATCTCTTAATATCTGCTTTATAATATTATTTTATCATCTCTTAATATCTGCTGCATGTGCAATTAGGCTCCCTGTTAATTGGCACTATTGCTTAGTTTTCCCTTTTATTCTGGATAGGTCTTGCCAGTTACTTTTCTTCTATACTGTAGGATATTCTTCTATTTGGATTTCCCATTTTATTACTCATTTTCTCCATTCCTCAGGTTTTTCTTTTTTCTAACTTTCAGTATGGAGATTTAACACACAAGTTAGCTTAACTTTCATTCTTTTCTATAATAATTGTGGGTCTGTACTTCCTTTTGTTTACCACATTATTTGCTTATTAGAATTTATGATACAAAGCATTTTCACTGTTATTCAATTGTATATGTTGTTTTCCTTCCTGATTTTTTATTTTTTATTTTTATTTATTTATTTATTTTTTAAAAAGATTTTATTTATTTATTTGACAGAGAGAGATCACAAGCAGGCAGAGAGGCAGGCAGAGAGAGGAGGAAGCAGGCTCCCCGCTGAGCAGAGAGCCCAATATGGGACTCGATCCCAGGACCCTGGGATCATGACCCGAGCCAAAGGCAGCGGCCCAACCCACTGAGCCACCCAAGTGCCCCTCCTTCCTGATTTTTTAAATCTATGAATACAAGAGAGTGTATTTTTTTTTAAAATGTAAATACATTATTCCTCAATTATTCTTTTTTAGCTTTTTCTTTTGTAAAATGAGACAAAGATTCGAAAACCACACAAATATGTAGCTTAATAAAATATTATAAGGCAAACACATCTGAAATCACCACCCATTAAGAATACTTTGTCAGTCATCCCAGAAGTTCTTCCATAAACCCTCTCTTCTTCTAAAATAATCATTATCATAAATTTTAAAATCATTGTTTCCTTGACTTTCTTTATAGTTGAACCAATCCAATTTGCATTTCTAGACCCTAATCTTACCTATTTCATTATTTTTATTTGATATATCTTTTAAGTCTCTTCAGCTATAGTTTCTTCTTCCTTTTCTTTTTCTTATATTTTATCAGTTTCAGAGAATGACTAATTTATCAAAGTCAAGATTTTGCTAATATGTCCTCCTGGTACAGTGTGCTAATTGAACATTTGTATTTGTCTCTTTTCTATTTTTCCTGCAAATAGGCAGTTGGATAAATTGTATCCAAGTAAACATCATTATTTCTGTATTTATAGCTGAATTCTATTTTATCATATTTCTTAAAATGAAGAATACAGGATTAGTTATTTATTGGATCTCCTTAATATTCTATATATTGCTAATTCTGCTTTTTAAATGAAATATATAGTAAAATATTACAATGTTATTTTTTCATCTTGATTATTAGTTGGTATAATTGGCAGTTGATGAACTTTAAAGTTCTTTGTATAAAACATTTGCATCCGTAATAAATGTGTAAAAGAGCTGCAACCTTTGAGTCATAACATTTTTAGGGAGTAAAGAGCATGTGAGATTATCTCCCAGATGGCTTTAGATCTTCCAGACAGAGCTTGTGATTTCCCCTTGGAAAAATACTTCCCTTTTGTTATTAAAAAGCTGACATTGAACAGAATCTTTCTCTAGCATCTACATAAACTCCATGTGGCAAAGTTTTGTGTTCCTGGACTTCATAAAGTTAAAGAATAAGCATCCATATTTTTTTCTTTCCCATATCAGAAGATACCTTTGAGATAATAATGGTCTTATTTTGAATCTCTCAAAAATCTATTTTAAAAAGACCCACTAGATCTTGAACTACTTATAACCTTAATAACTATACATGTGCACTTCTAACTTTCATATCCAATGGTAGTAAATGTCTTCAGTAACAAAATAGACAGATGGGAGTAGTAACTCAGGACACTCACCTGTCCTACATTGGTAGGGCATGCTTTTCTAATTCTGTTATGTCTGGTTAAATATTTTACAACCATACAGGAGCTAATTGAAATTTTAAGAAAACAGCAGTTCAGAGAATCTTTTGATTACCTGGTTCAGCCTATTCAATTTAGGCAATTGAAATGGCATCTTCAAGTTTAGAGTGCCATTTTTCTTCTCCCTAATGGATTTTGAAAAGAACAGTAAGTGAATGGAAAAATACTAAGTAGATGAGAAGCAGTTTTTAAAAAGCCATTATGGGTTATGGTTCTGCTCAGGAACAATTTTAGAAATTAGGAATCAGGCAATAAATACTTCAAATTAATGATAGAAAATCAGCTTTATATTGATGTCTGATGAGACCTTGGAACATTGAATTCTTAGTTGTCAGATTCCATGAATCAGTCATTATCCATAAAGCTGAAAATTACTGGGATTTAGAAATAGAGTTTTTATATTTTTGGTACTGTTCTTAAAATTTCCAGAAAAACTAGCAAGCTGAAATATGATTTCTATTCTCTTATATGTTTCATATTTTTCTCTTTATATGGTTTTACCTTTTAGGAAGTTGAACTTCTAAAGAAAGCTCAAGCAATATCATCTATGATAGATTAACAGTAGGTGCAATTTTATTTTGGTTCTCCTTTTTTTTTAAATTTTTTTAAAAGATTTTATTTATTTTATTTGACAGAGAGAGAGAGATCACAAGTAGGCAGAGAGGCAGGCAGAGAGAGTGAGAGAGGGAAGCAGGCTCCCCGCCAAGCAGAGAGCCCGATGCGGGACTCAATCCCAGGACCCTGAGATCATGACCTGAGCCGAAGGCAGCGGCTTAAACCACTGAGCCACCCAGGCGCCCCTGGTTCTCCTTCTATTGAAACATGGAAGTTCCCTTACATCTTAGTTTGCCTGAGAGGTATGCTGTATGCTTGATCATAGAATGCTGCAGAGGAATATTCTGGGACTTCTAAGGCTGGTTCATAAGAACTCTTGCAGGTTCCATCTGGGCTTCTTGGAACACTTGCTCTTGAAACTCAGCCATCATGCTGTGAGGAAGCCCAACCAGCCCCAGGGAGTAGCCGCTGGCCAGCAGCCCCAGATGAACTCCCAGCTGACAACCCCCACCAACTAGCCAGCCATGTAAGTGAGCCATCTTGGAAATGTATCCTCCCGGCCAGTTGGGCTGTTGATGCTTTATGGGATCACATAAGCCCACCCTGCCAAACTCTGCCCAAATTGTAAATTTGTGAGCCAGAAACATGATTGTTTTTATTTTAAGCTACCAAATTTTGGAGTGATTTGTTATACAGCAATACATTACAAAACAGCAGGCATCTCCTGGACTGATTTCTGAATCAATAGAAAAATAAGACTAAAGAGTCAGGAGAATGGAAAACCAAAATATTCTCTGATTTCAAAAGTGGTTAGATTAGAGAATTTGTTAAAGTTTGAGTACTAAAGTTAGTTTACTGGAGAACTACCCTGCATTTTTAAATTTGCCTACCTGAAGCAAAGTTGAATTCTGTGGGTGCGGGTCATTGCCTCCTACTTGGTCCAGGTGAAGAAGGAGAGAGAAAATGATTAATTCCTTCATGCTCCAGCCATTTAATAGGTCACATTCACTCATTAGAGAAACATAGACCTATGACTCTTATGACCAATCAGGCAGTTCATTCCACATTTTTACAGAGATAAAAGAGTGTTCACAGTGTTTGGTAGTATTTAAGATAATCCCTCCTCATGAAAACTGGAGAATTGTGCTAAAGACATTCCCCTGTCTCACTAAGTAAAAGAGCAGCCGTTCAGACAGAATTTTTTCCATATCCTGACCTGACAACTTAATAGGAATGTGCCCTTGGACAAGTGACTTAACCTCTCTGGATCTGTTTCCTCATCTGTAAAATGGGGATAATTCTAGCACCTAACTTAATTGGGTCTAATCCATTGTAAGGACTTAGAAGAATGTTTCTACTCTTGCAGTTATAAGAAGCCAGTAAGGATATTTGTGCTTAAAATTTTAGGCATGTGGAATCCTAAAAGGAAAATCAAAAGAAAAATATAGTCCTAGTCAAGTGCCTATACTTATTTGCATTACTGACAGCATACTTTTCAGTGTGAAAGAATGTGATCACAATGTAGTCAATACTATATTCCATCAATGATGAGTGTGATGGGAAAATGGGAGATTTGTATAACTGTACATTTCCATACAGAAAAATAACTGAATTAATATATGCTTGCTTTGATACTCCTAGACCACCAGATCTATCAGAAACATTAGGGCAGCTTAACAGATTAGCAAAGAATAGGAATACAATTAAGGAAACTAGTTGTATAAGGTTTATTAAGATACTACTGTGAGTGTGTGTGTGTGTGTGTGTGTGACTGAGGATTTCAGATTCTTGATTTCTCCACATTTTATGCAGATTCAAGTTTGATGATTCACTTAATAGTCCAATCCAAGTTCATTTCTGTGGTGTTCATTGATCCACACTAAGATCAACTGATGTATCTTTCTCACTTTGTGCCAGTGCCAATGAACTTACCCTTAATTAGGAGCATCTAAGTATTTCATTTGTGTTAGTTTTACCACTCACAGTGATGTCCTCAAAGATACCGGTTACTTCCATTAATGCCTCTATCTTATCCACTACAAAACTGGTTCTCAATAAATATTTTCTTTTTTTTTTTTTTAAGATTTTGTTTATTTATTTGACAGAGAGAGAGAGAGAGAGAGAGAGAGAAAGCACAAGTAGGGGGAGTAGCATGCAGAAGGAGAGGGAGAAGCAGGTTCCCCATTAAGTAAGGAGCCCAATGTGGGACTTGATTCCAGGATCCTGGGATCATGACCTGAGCCAAAGGCAGACACTTAACTGACTGAGCCACCCAGGCACCCCTCAGTAAATATTTCCTTGAGTTAATTAGAATATTTCATGATATTCCACTTGTTGCCAAATATGTTATCAAAATTCAGACTTAGATTTTTCTGGCTGCTTTAACTAAAGTGATGGTAGTTCCATATTGGCATTGAGGACATCCATATTGGCATTGAGGACATCATACTATTCCCAAATTCTGTTATTTATTAGGGGCTAGAGTTTTGTGTTTCAGATATAAGAAGGTATAGCAGAACCCTAAGAAAAAGTAGGAAAGGAAATATTCTGACTTTGAATTTGTGGGTGATTAGCTGTCTGAGGCTGTTAGACTCTATGTATGGGGATCCTTGGGCTTTGGGGTGCTAGAGCCAATGGACAAGAGAAGGGGTAGCTTAGGGAAACATAGAGCCACAGAGCAGACCAGAGGATTGTTCCATGCTGCACATTACAAGTGATAATTCTCTTGCGGATGCTACAACTTTGCCTGAACCACACAATGTTTTAGAAATAAAGACCACTAATCTTCCAGTCGATTAGATATCCTAGTAGCTGAAGAGATTCAGCCTCCCATTTACAATCATGGGCATTTGTGAACACTCGGGTGTCCCTAGATATGTAACCAAAAGGTGAATAACAATTGGGTTAGACTTGCTACTCTCTAAAGATAAAGAATGGAAGTTACCATGGGAATTGAGGGAAAAAGAAGTATGAATGCATGTCCCTGTTGCATACAGTAAGTACACTATTACTTCTAGAGAAACTGACCCATAAAATATTGTGACTGAAGTTATGTGACAGTGACAGGTTAGAATAAAAATCCAGAAATATAATAACCTGGCCCAGATCACAGTGCCATAGGTAACACCTGGCCAGATCACAGTGCCATAGGTAACACTTGGCCAGATCACTGTGCCATAGGTAACACCTGTAGGAGGGAAGGATTAGCAAAGAAATAAATGACACTCCTATTTACACCTCAGACAGACATGTGTATTTTCAACATACTGTTAGAATGTATGTTATCCCTAGTCATCAGTAGCATTCAAAATGAAATGTAATGTAGATTTCACAGGTATTGTGAATTCTCTAAGACTTACCTTTCCCAGCAGAGAGTCCTCTCATTAACTCTTTCTTCATTTATTCAATGGCATTTATTGCATTCTTACAATGGATCAGACATGCTTTCTTGTATGTAGGCAAGAGTGCCTGAGATATAGGACTTAGAATACTAAAATTCAGTCTTTAAAATCAAAGTAATTTAAGAATTTGCTAAATATTCTTATTGTACATATAATAATTACCATTATTCTTGATCTTAAAGTGTTATAAAAATAACAGTCTTTCTGAAGGATTGGCTGCTATGTTTCATGCTTCACTTTTCTAATAATACCCTTAAATTTGATATCTTGAGGTCTCATCAAGTTGACTAATAGGTTATTTCTAGGAACTACATCCCTCGAAAATCTCCTAGGATCCCAAGGAGTCTTACATATGTAACCTGAGTGTACTCCTAATGCCAACACCAGTTAATGCATTCAAAAAGGGCTAGTTTTCAAAAATGGGCTGGAGGACATAGTTGTCCTATGTTTATATTCAGAGTCACTGCTATCACTAATGTATAATATTTACTGTTGAATGCTTCCAATGTGCTTGGCCATATTGTATATACTTTCCTCAAATTAATTCATTCTGTTCTCACAAAACTCTATGAAGGTAATAGCTATTATTCATATCTTAGTGACAGGGAAAAAGAGGTGTGGGAAGGCGAAGTAGCTTGCCTAGATTACATATCTTGGAAGAGGCTGAGTCGGTTCAGACCTGGACAGTCCAGGACTGGCATTTGAGTTCTTAACCAGCACAGTCTGCAATATGTGACATGGTCCCTGCTGTGATATTTGATGCTGCTGCTTTCTTTCCGCTGAGTTAATTGATGTTCTGCTAATTATGGTTTACAGTTACACTCCTCTCTTTCTTCTCTGACTTGCCCATCTCTGAGTTGCTCAAGGCTTTAGCTTACACTGCTTCTGACCATAGGGAAAGATCCTTTAGGATCCAGTTCTTTCACAGTGGTGTTCCACAGTGGAGCTACTTGGTCCCCAGAGTCCCCAGGGTTTCACTCATATGCTGCATCCTAGGGTAGGCGAAGAGAGGAGGAGAGGTAGCAGGAAGGGCTGCACAGGAAGAATTGATAATAACCCCCAAGTCCTAATTTGAACTTGGAAGCCTAGCCCTCCACCCTAAAATTCAGCCCTTGTTGCCGAATTGGGTTAATTCAAGCCGATTTCTTAATTACTTGTACTTATTTGTCCCAGTAGATTATACATTGGTTTGTACTCCCATTGTGGATACATTTTTAAAGGTGTTCTTCCCTGCCATGGGCTGTGGGACTACTTGACAATCAGGGATATAGCCAGACCCAAAAGTGTTCTTAGGGATCTCGTGTTATGGAAGACTTTTGGGAGAGAATTATACAACTTTATATGATTGCCTGTTCAAGGCCTGCCATAAAATAAATTATGTATGGTTGCTAAGGAAACCAATGACCAACTATTAAAAACTACATTTATGAAATGGCAATGTATGTGCCTTTTTACAAAGACATTAAATATTAATATCTAGGAGCAAGTCTGATAAGTATCATAATTTCAAAATCGTTATAAACATAAATGATGTTTCAAAGTGTACAAAAACTGTAGAAGGATATAAAAGCATCTGATTTCTATGGTAACAAAGTCACAGAAACTAATAATACTACTGTGGTTTGTTGCTTACATCTGTATGTAATTGAAGAAAATGCTCAGTCTCATTTATAGGCTACTGAAGAAAATACTTTTCCATTGAAGTTCAGAAAACGCTATAAATTCTATCCTAGGCCTTCTTAGGTGACACCCATGTAGCAAAGCTACACATATCATCTTTTTGCTGGAGAGTAGAATGTGGCCCTTACCTGGTAGCTTGACAGAAGAGAATATAAGTTCGTGGACAGATAGATGCCAGGCTTTGGAAGAAGATTCTTTGAGTCCTGCAAAATTAATTAAGAAAGTCAGTGAATAGGAAATCCTGAGTTTTGGTTCTCCCTTTAGTTTTGCCACTAACAATCTAGGTGACTTGGACAATGAAATTTGCTTTTTTAGGTCTCAGATCCCATCAGGAAAATAAGGAAGTTGGACTAGCTGATCTCTAAGGAACCATTCTGATTTCACATTCTATTATTCTAAGTATCTTTTCTTCTACTTGGTTCCATGTCACCTATATTTATTCTTGTGTGATATTAAATGAGAACAGGAAAATGTCATATCATTTGCCAAACTATTTCCCCAGGACATCCTTCACTTTAGAATTTGCCTTTCCTTTTCCTTCAGGAATAAGAACATTATCTGAAACAAATGTTCCTTTCCTTGAATGAAGATATTTGTCAGCTAAAGGAGACTTTGCACAAACTTGAGAGAAAAGAAAACTTAGATGGAAAATAAGCTATTTTCTTGGCTAGCTGATTTTTGTATTTCCTTCATGGTTACTTTTGTGTAATCTGAATTTTAAGAAACTACTTTTTCATAGCCTGACTTCTCTTTTGAAGAAGATCTCTAGGTTCTACTAATGGAACCATAACTAATAGTAGTAGTAGTAGTAGTAGTAGTAATAGTAATAGAGTAAAATGGAAATGAACCAACAAAATTAACTTGCTGCATTAATTCATATTTTTATGAGAAAGGTGAGAAAATAGTTCTGGATGATACCCAAGCAATGGATGGTCCAATTTGAGGCATTTGAAGCCATAGGGAGATTGGAGGATTTAACCGTATTGAAATTTAAAATATCACCCAGGCAGTTGGGTTCTTGGGCTGTCTCTTATCTAAGTATGGCTCTTTATGAATATGAAATATAAGTTAAAATGATGAATACATATGTGAAATGCCTAACTCAATGCTTGGCATACACAGAGGCTAAGAGAGGGGCAGGAAATTGGAAAACCCATGAGATTTTTGCTGCTTCTTTGTTTTGTCCTCAAGGAATTTCAGCTTTCTTGGGTTCTTATTGAGTATGCTATTTTAGACCCACTATGACCAGAAATAAGTCCCCATAAGAAAAAGTTGCCTTTAGTTTTATTACTCACTCTGTCTCTAAAGCCAACTAATTTCTCCAAAAAGCATGCAAAATCCATAGGAAAATACTTTCAGATTCATTCCTGCACAATTGAAATATTTCTTCTTTGAAGCTACCATCATATTATACCCATCACATCCCCTTTTCCTTTGAGTCCTCTAACAAGTGAACTGAAAGATAAATCCAGCTCATTAAGTATTATAGATAGTAGGAACTTGATAAACATCAATGAAAAGATAATTTGTGGTTTCTGGTCCAGCATTTAAAGAGCTTAGAAGTTGTTACTCTGTCCTAATGACAAGTAAAAAACTGAACAAACTGAAAGAAAATTAACAAATTAACGATTCTTTCTAGTTCTTCCAGAGAATTTAAGTCACAGGAAAAGTTACTGCCACCCAAAATTAGAGACAGGTGATACAGAAAATTTTAACTTACCAGAGAAGAAACTGATGAGCAGAAACCTCCTTAGGAACTGGTACAGGCTGGGAGAACCTAACCTGTAACTGACAAATTGCTAGAGGGTCAGTGTGGACAAGTCTGAGAAGTAAGAACTCCTTGGCGATCAAGGCAGAAGAGAGTCCACACACTTCTGTGAGTTTTACCTCTCAAACCTCTACCAGGATTTCATAATAAATATTGAAGGAAAATTCTCTCATCCTTCTGGCAGAGGAAGAGGAAAAGGAACCATTTTGAAATATGCTAGAGCACTCTGTTCTTAACAAGGCCTGCCCTCAAGAGAAACTGTTTACCAGAAACCTGATCTACTGGAGTTTTATGAGAGCCCAGCCGACCTGAAGAAAGGGATTCCCCAGCCTCCTGTGGCCCTCTTGTCCCACCTAACTAGATGGTGGAGTTGAGAAGCACAGCACAAGGGCACATGTTCATTAGAAGACTGAAATCTAATTAAAGGACTACAACATGCTTTACCTGCCCCCTACAACTTGCCACCATATCACTAAAGCCCCATTTACTGGAGTTCTTTTTCCCATTCTGTCATATCCTGCTTTTAACAAAAAATTACAAGGTATAATAAAGGCAAGACACAGAGTCTGAAGAGACAGAGCAAGCAACTCATCAGAACAGACTCAGATATGGCAGAGATTGGGATTATCAGACAGAGAATTTAAAATAGCTATGATTGATGGGCTCAGGTTTCTAATAGAAAAAGTAGACAATATTCCAGAACAGATGGCTAATGTAAGCAGAAATGGAAATTCTCAGAATGAACCAAAAAGAAATGTTAGAAGTCAAAAATATTGTAACAGAAATGAAAATGCCTTTGATGAGCTTATTAGTAGACTGGATATGGCTGAGGAAAGAATTTCTGAGCTTGAGGATATGTCAGTAGAGACTTTCAAAACGGAAAAGCTAGGAGAAAGATGACTTAAAAAAAATGGAACAGACTATCCAAGAACTATGGGACAATGACAAAAGGTATAACATATGTGATGTGAGACTACCAGAAGGAGGGGAAAAAAAGGAGAGAGGAAGAGAAGAAATACTTGAAGCAATAATGACTTAGAGTTTCCCCAAGTTAGTGTCAGACATGAATCCACAGATTCAGGAAGCTCAGAGAATGCAAAGCAGGATAAATGCAAACACCTGGCGAACACCTTTATCACATCACATAATTATCATTTTTGTGTGAGGAGAACATTTAAGATCTAATCTTTTAGCAATTTTGAAGTATATAATATAGTATTGTTGACTATAATCACTATACTGTGCAATAGATCTACAGAACTTCTTCATCTTCTGGTTGCAAGTTTTTACACTTTGCCCAACATCTCCCCCATCCCTTAGTCCCTGGTGACCACCATTCTACTCTCTGTTTCTGTATGTTCAGCTTCTTCTTTTTTTTTTT
The DNA here is from genome assembly GCF_963455335.1 of Martes martes. Classification (NCBI taxonomy): domain Eukaryota; kingdom Metazoa; phylum Chordata; class Mammalia; order Carnivora; family Mustelidae; genus Martes; species Martes martes. The sequence goes on along the minus strand of NC_137898.1, from coordinate 27,329,972 downwards.
TTTTTTTAAGATTTTATTTATTTCTCTGACACAGAGAGAGATAACAAGTAGGCAGAGAGGCAGGCAGAGAGAGAGGGGAAGCAGGCTCCCTGCCGAGCAGAGAGCCCGATGCGGGGCTCGATCCCAGGACCCTGAGATCATGACCTGGGCGAAAGGCAGAGGCTTAACCCACTGAGCCACCCAGGTGCCCTGTATGTTCAGCTTCTTTAGATTCCACATATGAATGAATAGAATACTTGTCTTTCTCTGTCTGGCTTATCTCACTTAGCATAATGCCCTCAAAATCCCTCCATTTGTTGTAAATGGCAAGTTTTCCTTCATTCTTGTGGCTGAATAATACTTCATTTCCATATATATCACAACATCTTTTATATAAATGCATTTTTTGAGTGTTTTATTTAAAGGTATGCAAACTTGAATTTTGTATTGGAAGTAATTTTGCACACCTGTAAGGACCCCGGAGTTGGTCAGAACTGGTTTTATATTTTGCCTTGCAATAGATGATTACAAAATGACCACAATAGTTCTTGCCTTCATAGATCCGTGCCCTTTGCAGTATGATTTTGTACCCCTTCCCATCTGTTTTCCAGCCCTTGAACTGGAGCTGGTGTTGTGACTCGCTTTGACTAATAGAAAGTGGTAGAAAACATGATATACTGTTCCAAGTATAACCTTCAATAGGTCTTGCACGTATATCTGTGTTCTCTGGATACTCTGTCTGTTGAGTCCCAGAGATGAGAGAGCCCAACCAAGATCAACAAAGCTGCCTTTTTGACCCACAGCTGACCTCAGATGCATGAGGTATCCCAGGAAAAACAGAGAAATTGCCCAGCCCAACCAAGCCAAAGTATCAATCTGAAAATGGGGGCTAAATAAGAGTGTTTGTTTTGAGCCAGCAAATTTTGGTATGGTCAGTTAGGCAGCATTACTGTGGGAGTAGATATCTGATACAGTCTTTTGCCTTTTTTTTTTTTTTTAAGATTTTATTTATTTATTTCACAGAGAAACAGCGAGAGAGGGAATACAAGCAGGGGAGGTGGGAGAGGGAGAAGCAGGCTTCAGGGTGATCAGGGAGCCCAGTGTGGGGCTTGATATCAGGACTCTGGGACCATGACCTGAGCTGAAGGCAGATGCTTAAGGACTGAGCCACCCAGGTGCCTCTGTCTTTGTCTTTTACCAAGTATGTCCTTGGTAAGCATACTTCTTTGTCTTTTAATTGGAGTTCATGTTACCCTTAAGGTGTCTCTAATAGGATTATGTGGGTTTTGTGAGAGGGTGCATACACGTGGTACAGAGGAGGAGCTCAGCACGAACTAGTTGTTACTACTGTTTTCTTTTCTACTATGAATCAGCCATTATCTTGTTGGCTTCTATGAGAGGCCTTTTGCTTCTCCTGATTAATGCTTTGGATCCTAGCTCCCTGTTGTGGAACAAATAGGTGGCAGCAAATAAAACCCAAACTTTTGCCTAACTAGAACATGGTGCAGGAAGCAGTCATGGATTCTGAATCCAGATAATCAGTGTTCGAATTCTTGCTCTGCTGTTTTCTGGCTTTTGTGGATTTGGATAACTTAATTTCTCTGGGCCTCAGTTTTTGCACTTGTAAAATGGGACTAAGGATGATACCTGCCTTCTTCAACTGTTACGAAGATTAACTGATGCTCGTTTCAAGTACTTAGAGCAGTGCCTGGCACACAATAAACACTCAGAAATACTTGGTAAATGTTATGTTATTGTCATTATTATCACCATCATCATTATTATTGAGATTTCTTATCTTCTAGTGATCAGTAAAATCCCAGGTTTGTACCATGTGGAATTCTGGAAGTCTCTCCATTAGGCACAGGCGTAGTCAGCCTCTGCTCCGTAGTCCACAGGTCAGTAGCCATTCACTAGAGTTCAGCCATCTGCTAGGAAGCTGGCAGATGCTCTGAGTCTTTACACACGGTCACAGTGAACAACTGGTCCAGAAATAACACACTATAAAGATTCTGAAGGGAGCCAGGAAATGGGAAAAGGGAACGACCCATTGCACTGAGCAAATGGCACTGGCTAATGTGGATATGGATTTGGGGTTAGCCTCTGAATAAAGAACTGAAAGCTAAAAACACACCGTTGCTATGAGACTAGGCTGATTTGGAAGGAGTGGATCAAGACTCCAGCTAAGACAACAGGTTTGAACCTTTAAGATGGACAGTAATATTGTCTGAAAAATCCACTAATATATCTTTTAAAGGAGACACTCTATACTTAGTGGTAAAAAATGCAAGGAAGGGATTTTGTATGGTGTTAAGAAATAACAGGCTTTTGAATCTAACAGAACTGGGTTTGGTTTCTGTCTTTCCCATTTAATAGCTGTCTCACTTTAGACCAGTTTCTTCATCTCTCTGATTTTTAGTTCCCTCATTTGTAAAATTAGATAATAATCCCTTTTTCATGGAGCTAATGAAGGCATTAAATTACATAACTGTATAAAAAGCTTAACAGTATCTGACACCTAATAGTCACTTAATAAATGGTTGTGTTACCATTATTATTGTTATTAAGTAAAAACCATCTGCCAAAATTTTTGTATTGTCAGAATCTCCTCCTGTGTTGCCATTTTCAGTTGTCTCATCTGCCCCGGCTTATCCTTTCTATTCTTCTGTGCACTCTACTGAACTTTTGATGTCTGCCCTTCCGATGTCCAACTACTGACTTTGACATCACACAACTCATTGATTATCTTCCGGGCTGGCTTTGACAGTGGGCATCTGCATCATTTTTACTTGCATTTCCACGGTTTTAATTTCATTATGTCCTATCACTGTGAGTGAACAAGAGATTAGAGAAATCAGATGACCCCTAAGGAATTATCTAAGTTTGGGAAGCACTGTCAGGAAGGCAAGGAGCCGGGGCTAGGTTTAGAACTGTAACTTACAAACTTAGAAATAATGATGATGCTCATACATGTAAAAGTAGAAGGACAAAGTATAGAGTATGGTTTTCTTTCCACATGAAGTACAATGCTACTTCCTTGGTTGTCTAATAGTAATGCCTCTGCAACATGGCCTGGGGATTTATGCATTCTTACACCATGTCTCTCTCTGGTGTTTTTCTCTTGTAGACTTTGTGGGGATTTGGAAGGTGATGAAATATGGTGTCTTATGGTGTAATCCATGTAGACCAATGCAATGAAAACTAATGATGTACCAGTGCTTTATATTAAAATGTATCATTTCTTTGCTTGTAACTGAGGGTTGTTCTTGTAGAATATGCATATTTCAAGATAGATCATCATAATAAAATGATATTAAATGTCATAGCTGAGAGAGTTCCTACAAGATAAATGGTGGTGGTAACTAGTCCATTGTTACTCAAGCTTTTTCTTCTCAAGTCTTTCTCCTCAGCTCCAGTGATGGGGATGACTTCGGCTGAACAGATCCACATGCCTATGGGTAACTGACAAACCCCTTTGTGTTTCAGTCTCTTTATCTATAAAATGGGGATATTAGTAATACCCTTTCAGAGGGTCATTTTAGAGAAGAAAGGAGATAATTCATGTCAAACAATGAAATACAAGTAATATTCACCTAGGAAATGATGGCTATTATTACTACTATTAATTCATTTTGTGGTAGATTGATATATAATTGCACAGTGATTTGCTTTGGTTAGAGATGCAATGTGTAGAATTAAAGCAGATTGGAATTATATAGTTTAGCTGGAGATTGAGTTGTTACTTACCAGTGGAACGAATGAGGGAAACTGCAACCAAAAATAAAATTATTTTTAGAAGGAAATGCTAGGTTACTCAGGATTTCTGGGTAATTCATATGGACTGTTCCAACGTCAATGTATTATACAACTCCGCTTATAAAAATGACAGCTTTTATCTTCTTGCACAATTTTAATTCTTGGAGTTTAACTTGATAGTAATAGCCAGATGGTAATATTTTCACGCTAATGTAATCTGGATAGAGCCTTTTGGCTTGACTAGATATTTGGGTTGAAAGGAAACTTGGATACAAATTCTTCAATTCACAATGTTGCTGTGTATTGTCTCATAGTATCGACCCATGTAATAATCACATTATTGTACAACTAGTTTGTTCTAGGAAGCTGCCTATGGGCATATAAAATTCTGTCTTTGCCTTCAAGGAATTTATAGTCTTGTGGATGGACAGATGTACAAATAAAGATTGCCATGTAACACATGTGCCACGAGATATACTACAATCAAATCTTGTATAGATATAAGTAGGAAGAAGGAAAAATAGCCTTTGAGTTAGATACAACTGAGTGTTATGCTAGAGGAGTATAGAATGATATATTTTGACCCAGAAAGGATTTTGGAATATATCAAATCCAATTAGAGCGGGCATCATTTAAAACTATGGCTCCAAGTTTCCTCAGAAACTTAGCAGGAAAACTCAAGATGAGTAGAGACATCTTTATTGTGCCTCTTTGCTCTTCCTGGTTTCAGCATAATAAAGGGCTTCTGTTTTCAAGAGGAGAAAGACTATCCAGCTGCTACCAGGGGTCCTGGGGATGCTTTCAGGTGTCAGGGTGGTCAGAATTCACTGATACTATGGAACACCAGTGGCTCCAGGAGGCAACTGGGCTCCATTAAAATAAGCCACCGCATGAATGGCAAATAGAACGAACTGCCCTTCCTTTCCTTTCTGTGAATCGTTGTTGGTTTATTACTTTTTACTTGTTGATTTATGGTCTTCAGTTCACATTTCTGGTTCATCTCCTAGACTTCAGATTTATGTCTCCTTTCTGTAGTGGCTCTTGATTGTTCCCTGTGGAATCATCATAATCCCAGTGAAGGACGGAGCGCCCACCGTGTCCATCTCTAATCCTCATACACTCCATCTGGGGTGGATTTTATCACCAGTTTATAAAAGAAAAAAAAATTAAATGACTTGCTTAAAGTCTCACAGTAAGTTAGTGGCAGAGTAGATATTTGAATCCACAGGTATATGACTCTCAAATGTCTGGATTTCCCCTGTCCTCCCAGTTCTTCTTCTACGTAAATGACTCTGGGTGCCACCTGTGCCTGGCCCTGACTGCTGTGTCTGCCACCTGAGTCATTGCACACTCTCGCTGGTCACTCAGCATTTCCCAGAGTCTGTCTGTGCCAGGAATTCAGGCAGGAGGGCCCCATCGGTGCCAACAAGAACCACAAAGAGAGTCAGGCATACCAGACCCTGCGTGAATGTGAAGGCTACTTGAACAACAACAACAACAAAAATCAGAATTTGTGTCTTATTTTTGGCCTTGTGATACTATGATTGTGTCAACCTGTTATCTGGAAGGAAAGCCACCTGTGTCACACAAATCCACTGGGCAGGGGCTCACCTTCCCCTGGGATTCTCTTAGTCAAGTGCGGGGCGGTTTGCCAAATGAGCAAGGCAGCCTCGGGCAGTGCATTTTCTGCTCCAGCCTCCGCATGTGTTATCAGTGATCACCACATATGCGGAAAGAACAGGTCAGAGGATTAGCACAGCACGCTGGCGGCGGTCATACGAGATTGTGGGGCTTGCGTCAGCTTAGTTTCTGTCTCGTCTGAACATGTACACTGTCTCTCTCCATCAGATATGCTGATTTCATTACTAGTGTAGCACTGAACGGTGTGTGCTATGCATCAGGCTAATGAATAAGTAAATCCAAACGGTAATTGAATTTCTGCATTAGTGATAAGCATTCCTTGTAAAGACAAAGAAAGAACATTCAGCGGGGACAAACGAAGTGGTCCGGGGTAAGGTGGCATTCCAGTGTGACTGGTATTACCAGAGGGCAAGTTGGTGGCAGTGTAGACAGGAACACTGGGAGCAAGAAAAATGCCCTCAGCATGTCGATTCCATGGAGAGGCCAAGACTGAAGAGAGCAGATGTTTTCTGAGGAAGATTCCTGTCCCATATTTTCCATGTAATCTTTCACTTGCCTAGAATCCTCTGTGCCGGGGAGACAGTAAAGTGTAGTGATTATGAAGACAGGTTCTGGAGACATAGAGACCTGTGTTTTCTCAGCTTGTCATTTTCTAGGTATATAGCCTTGGGCAGGTTAGTTCCTTATCATTAAAATCGGGGTAATAATCTCATGCTGTCTGTGTAAGAACTAAATTGGTTTGTTACTGTTTACTCCTGGCCAACACCTTCCAGTGGGAGTCGTGGATGATGTTACATTAGGGGATGTAGAACTGATTTTACCTGCAAGACTCTGACACTCCAGTCCCTTCAGGTCTTTCTATACTCCTCGAATTATATACAGAGAGTATAATAAAAGAGCTTTCCAATTTAGTCTTTCCCCAGATATAGGTAAGGACAGATACTCTCCATATGCCTCATCTCTAGAAAAAATCGTCCTATGAAGATGCTGCAGCTGGACGCTTCCTCCTCCTCACCCCCCTGTACCAAACTGTGTCCCTCCTCATCCTCAAAACACTGTTTAAAAGTCATCCTTAAGTGGTGGCTCAGTCGGTTAAGCATCTGCCTTTGGCTCAGGTCATGATCCCGGGGTCCTGGGTCCCTGCTCAGTGGCGAGTTTGTTTCTCCATCACCCCCCACCCCCATGCTTGCGCACGCGCTCTCTCTCTCTGAAATAAATAAATGAAATCTTAAAAAAAAAAAAAAAGTCATCCTTAATTTCCTCTAGTGTAAAGCTCATGTCACTGTCTTCTTTTGTGTCCCCGGCATTCACAGCAGGACCTACCATAGAGCAGATGATCATAAGGGTTTACAGACAGCCTGTAATTCTCTTCCCTCCATCCACAACTTCTGGATTAGTGGCTCCATGTCTTCTTGCTCCTTTTTATTTTCATAAGCTCTATGCAAAGGAGAAAGTCTATTTTACTTTCCCTTCTGCTCTAGTGGATGACTGTGTAACTTTTTAATCTAGGGGACATTTTGGAGGATGAAGTCAGATAATGTACACAGAACACTTAGTGTGGCCCTTAGCACATAGCTGGGATGAATGACTCAAGACAAATACTAACAGTAGTATTCCATAGTCTCAGTGAAGGGCAGGGCTTGTAAGCCTGTTGTGTTCAGTGGGAGCACTATGCCTGTCTTCGCTCTGCTCTCTTTCCACACCATGTTCCGCAGCGAGTGGGCAGGTAATGGCTCCTGGCCCAGGCAGTGGAATGCACAGGCATGCACGCTGAAATGAAGCGTATCATTGTCAGATGATGGGACCCTCAGGCTGTCTGCTGTCTGGCATGAGCACTGGGGAGGAGGCAACAGCTGCTTCTGATGCTTCCGGTAATTATGATGGAGGATGATTCAATTCCATGTAGGATCCAGGACCCGAAGGGAACAATCTGGGCTAAGTCAGCATGTGCCTAATGAAATCGTTTAGCTTGGGCTGCGGCCTTACCTACCACAAGCTGTGATCTACTGCGTTCTAACAAAGCAATCCTGGGAGACGATGCTGGTTAGGAAGGGGAAATGATCAGTAAAATTCACTCCTTGCATCCGGCCTTTCAAATTTGTACTATGACCCAACTGACTTGCAGGTTAGAGTGGAAAATTACTTGCTCCCTCTGGCCAGAGGAGTCTCTGTCTTTAAGTGGAGGGGCATCAGTCCTCTAAGGTGCCTTCCCCAAAGTCAGTGGGCTCTTTTTCCAAGGCTGCAGAAGCTACTTCTTTAATGATTCCCCATCACTGTATATTGTTTTTGGCAGCCACCCACAGAAAATGAATCAGGTTTATTCTCACATGGCTTTCAGTTAGATGTTCAATTTATTAATATGCCATGGTGTGTTTGTCAGTGAAGGGAATTTCACAGAGTATCCAAGCAACTGGGTCTCAAAGTCTGTTTATGTATCTTCTGCTACATGACATCCAGCCCCTTCCCTCCGAGCAGGAAGTGGGTTGAGGCAGGTCAACCCTGGACATCAAATGACGGCACAGATGGTTGTAAGATCACATTTATTTAACCTTTTCCTGTGCTTAACCAATGGAGGAAGGCGGGAAGCTCATAGGAACGTGATATGGAGACATTTTGGATTTTGTGAACTCACGCGTGTTCAGAATGAGCGGTGACTACAGTCACCAACACTTTGTAAATCTAGCTGAGCTATCTCATCAAGACTCTGAAGAGTATGTGTCTGCTCTGGTGCATTTTGTGTCTCTGTTGGCATTGGGATGCTGGCCCATGCCATGTAGCATTCCCCTGCAGACATCTCATCAGTATGGGATATCAACATAGGAGATGAAGGCGATGTTACTGGAACCAACACTGACTGACTAATAGCTTGACTTTATACCTGGAATTTTTTTTTCTTTAACTGCTGCATGAATTGTATTGGCTTCTGTGGAAAAAGTGAGCATGGCTGATTTCCCTGTTGATTTAATAGAATTGATAGTTTAAAAAAAAAACAATAAAAATAACAACCAAGTGAACACAAATGGCCCAACTTTTCTTTCAAAATAGATTGTCTGCTTATTGGACTGAGTCCGATGAAATCATCTGGCGGTTCTGGCATCACGTAGACAGCACACTACAATCTTACATGTCAAGCTAATGAACATCGAAACGAATCAATGAAACAGCTGTTGCCAACGAAATAAACACTAATGTGTCATGTAAGTGGAAAATCCTACACAACACCAGGTGATGGTTGTTTTCCTTGTCCCCAGTGAGGACTGAGGAGGGAGATACAGGAAGTTGCCTTTACCTGAGATGGAATGAGAGACTCTGGCAAGTTTCCTCAGTGGATCCACAGAGTAACTACTGCTAACTACTACTAATTAAATACTACAGTGAGCTCACGGCAGCATATTTGCCTCTGTTGGAGGGAACAGATAAGAAATGAACTTGTTTGGGCCCGGAGGGTGGTGCTGTTCGTTCGAATGGCGGTGTGAAGGCTGGGTCTCCCAACCCATATCTCCCGCAGAAACTGCAAGAAAGAAGACCAGCGTAGTCAAGCAGAGTGGCATGCTGAGGCATGGAGAAAGGATCAGAAGGCTGATGTCGAGGAGTCAAGATGGCGGAGAAGTAGCAGGCTGAGACGACATCGGGTAGCAGGAGATCAGCTAGATAGCTTATCTAACCATTGTGAACACCTATAAATCCAACGGGAAATCGAAGAGAAGAACAGCAACAATCCCAGAAACAGAAAATCGATCACTTTCTGAAAGGTAGGACCTGCGGAGAAGTGAATCCAAAGCGACGGGAAGATAGACCCCGGGGGGAGGGGCCGGCACCCGGCAAGCGGCGGAGCGACGGAGCACAAAATCGGGACTTTTAAAAGTCGGCTCCACTGGAAGACATCGCTCCAGAGGCTAAACTGGGGGGAAACCCAGGCGGGGTCAGCATAACCCCAGGACCCGCAGGGTCACAGAAGGACTGGGGATGTCTGAGTGCCGCAGAGCTCGCAGGTATTAGAGCGGGGAAGCCGGCTATAGCGACAAAGCCAAGGAGTGAGCTCTAAGCCCGGGGTTACCTTGTGCCGGTTGCAGGCTGGGTGGGCTCGGAGCGCGGCCGGAGGCCACAGAGACAAAAGCGACCCGGCGCTTTTCTCCAGCTCCAACAATTGACTGCTTTCCTCGAAGCGCGACCGCAAGCCAGGGAGGCGGGACTGTTGGGCGCTTTGCTCTGAGAGCGCACTGAGGAGCGGAACCCCAAGCTCTCGGCTCCTCCGGGCCGAGAGATTGGGAGGCCGCCATCTTCATTCCCGTCCTCCGGACTCTACGGAAAGCGCTCAGGGAACAAAAGCTCCCGAAAGCGAACCCGAGCGGATTACTTAGCCTGGCCCCTGGCAAGGGCGGTGCAATTCCGCCTGCGGCAAAGACACTTGAGAATCACTACAACAGGCCCCTCCCCCAGAAGATCAACAAGAAACCATCCAAAACCAACTTCAGTCACCAAGAACAGCGGAATTCCACAGCAGGAGAAAGCAAATCCTACCTGGACAAAATGACAAGGCGGAAAAACTCACCTCAAAAAAAAGAACAAGAGGCCGTACCGAAGGCTGGAGACCTAATCAATACAGACATAGGTAGCATGACAGATCTAGAGTTCAGAATGACAATTCTCAAGGTTCTAGCCGGGCTCGAAAAAGGCATAGAAGATATTAGAGAAACCCTCTCCGGAGAGATAAAAGCCCTTTCTGGAGAAATAAAAGAACTAAAATCTAACCAAGTTGAAATCAAAAAAGCTATTCATGAGGTGCAATCAAAAATGGAAGCTCTCACTGCCAGGATAAATGAGGCAGAAGAAAGAATTAGTGACATAGAAGACCAAATGACAGAGAATAAAGAAGCTGAGCAAAAGAGAGACAAACAACTACTGGAACACGAGGAGAGGATTCGAGAGATAAGTGACACCATAAGACGACACAACATTAGAATAATTGGGATTCCAGAAGAAGAAGAAAGAGAGAGGGGAGCAGAAGGTATATTGGAGACAATTATTGGAGAGAATTTCCCTAATATGGCAAAGGGAACAAACATCAAAATCCAGGAGATGCTAAGAACGCCCCTCAAAATCAATAAAAATAGGTCCACACCTCGTCACCTGATAGTAAAATTTACAAGTCTTAGCGACAAAGAGAAAATCCTGAAAGCAGCCCGGGAAAAGAAGTCTGTAACATACAAGGGTAAAAACATTAGATTGGCAGCGGACCTATCCACAGAGACCTGGCAGGCCAGAAAGAACTGGCATGATATATTCAGAGCACTAAACGAGAAAAACATGCAGCCAAGAATACTATATCCGGCTAGGCTATCATTGAAAATAGAAGGAGAGATAAAGAGCTTCCAGGACAAACAAAAGCTGAAAGAATTTGCAAACACCAAACCAGCTCTACAGGAAATATTGAAAGGGGTCCTCTAAGCAAAGAGAGACCCTAAAAGTAGTAGATCAGAAAGAAACAGAAACAATATACAGTAACAATCATCTTACAGGCAATACAATGGCACTAAATTCATATCTCTCAATAGTTACCCTGAATGTTAATGGGCTCAATGCCCCAATCAAAAGACACAGGGTATCAGAATGGATAAAAAAACAAAACCCATCCATATGCTGCCTACAAGAAACTCATTTTAGACCCGAAGACACCTCCAGATTTAAAGTGAGGGGGTGGAAAACAATGTACCATGCTAATGGACATCAGAAGAAAGCTGGGGTGGCAATCCTTATATCAGATCAATTAGATTTTAAGCCAAAGACTATAATAAGAGATGAGGAAGGACACTATATCATACTCAAAGGGTCTGTCCAACAAGAAGATCTAACAATCTTAAATATCTATGCCCCTAACATGGGAGCAGCCAACTATATAAACCAATTAATAACAAAATCAAAGAAATACATCAACAGTAATACAATAATAGCAGGGGACTTTAACACTCCCCTCACTGAAATGGACAGATCATCTAAGCAAAAGATCAACAAGGAAATAAAGGCCTTAAATGACACACTGGACCAGATGGACATCACAGATATATTCAGAACATTCCATCCCAAAGCAACAGAATATACATTCTTCTCTAGTGCACATGGAACATTCTCCAGAATAGACCACATCCTGGGTCATAAATCAGGTCTCAATCGGTACCAAAAGATCGAGATCATTCCCTGCATATTTTCAGACCACAATGCTCTGAAGCTCGAACTCAATCACAAGAGGAAATTTGGAAAGAACGCAAATACATGGAGACTAAACAGCATCCTTCTAAAAAATGAATGGGTCAACCAGGAAATTAAAGAAGAATTGAAAAAATTCATGGAAACAAATGATAATGAAAACACAACAGTTCAAAATCTGTGGGACACAACAAAGGCAGTCCTGAGAGGAAAATGTATAGCAGTGCAAGCCTTTCTCAAGAAACAAGAAAGGTCTCAAATACACAACCTAACCCTACACCTAAAGGAGCTGGAGAGAGAACAACAAAGAAAGCCTAAACCCAGCAGGAGAAGAGAAATCATAAAGATCAGAGCAGAAATCAATGAAATAGAAACTAAAAAAACAATAGAACAAATCAACAAAACTAGGAGCTGGTTCTTTGAAAGAATTAATAAGATTGATAAGCCCCTGGCCAGACTTATCAAAAAGAAAAGAGAAAGGACGCAAATAAATAAAATCATGAATGAAAGAGGAGAGATCACAACCAACACCAAAGAAATACAAACAATTATAAGAACATACTACGAGCAACTCTATGGCAACAAATTTGACAACCTGGAAGAAATGGATACATTTCTAGAGATGTATAAACTACCACAACTGAACCAGGAAGAAATAGATAACCTGAACAGACCCATAACCAGTAAGGAGATTGAAACAGTCATCAAAAATCTCCAAACAAACAAAAGTCCAGGACCAGACGGCTTCCCAGGGGAATTCTACCAAACATTTAAAGAAGAATTAATTCCTATTCTCCTGAAACTGTTCCAAAAAATAGAAATGGAAGGAAAACTTCCAAACTCATTCTATGAGGCCAGCATCACCTTGATCCCAAAACCAGACAAGGATCCCACCAAAAAAGAGAATTACAGACCAATATCCTTGATGAACACAGATGCAAAAATTCTCACCAAAATACTGGCCAATAGGATCCAACAGTACATTAAAAGGATTATTCACCACGACCAAGTGGGATTTATTCCAGGGCTGCAAGGTTGGTTCAACATCCGCAAATCCATCAATGTGATACAATACATTAATAAAAGAAAGAGTAAGAACCATATGATACTCTCAATAGATGCTGAAAAAGCATTTGACAAAGTGCAGCATCCCTTCCTGATTAAAACTCTTCAAAGTGTAGGGATAGAAGGCACATACCTCAATATTATCAAAGCCATCTATGAAAAACCCACCGCAAATATCATTCTCAATGGAGAAAAACTGAAAGCTTTTCCGCTAAGGTCAGGAACACGGCAGGGATGTCCGTTATCACCACTGCTGTTCAACATAGTACTAGAAGTCCTAGCCTCAGCAATCAGACAACAAAAAGAAATTAAAGGCATCCAAATCGGCAAAGAAGAAGTCAAACTATCACTCTTTGCAGATGATATGATACTATATGTGGAAAACCCAAAAGGCTCCACTCCAAAACTGCTAGAACTTATACAGGAATTCAGTAAAGTGTCAGGATATAAAGTCAATGCACAGAAATCAGTCGCATTTCTTTACACTAACAACAAGACAGAAGAAAGAGAAATTGAGGAGTCAGTCCCATTTACAATCGTACCCAAAACCATAAGATACCTAGGAATAAATCTAACCAAAGAGGCAAAGAATCTATACTCAGAAAACTATAAAGTACTCATGAAAGAAATTGAGGAAGACACAAAGAAATGGAAAAATATTCCATGCTCATGGATTGGAAGAACAAATATTGTGAAAATGTCTATTTTACCTAAAGCAATCTACACATTTAATGCAATCCCTATCAAAATCCCATCCATTTTTTTTAAAGAAATAGAACAAATAATCCTAAAATTTATATGGAACCAGAAAAGACCTCGAATAGCCAAAGGAATATTGAAAAAGAAAGCCAAAGTCGGTGGTATCACAATTCCAGACTTCAAGCTCTATTACAAAGCTGTCATCATCAAGACAGTATGGTACTGGCACAAAAACAGACATATAGACCAATGGAACAGAATAGAGAGCCCAGAAATAGACCCTCAACTCTATGGTCAACTAACCTTCGACAAAGCAGGAAAGAATATCCAATGGAAAAAAGACAGCCTCTTCAACAAATGGTGCTGGGAAAATTGGACAGCCACATGCAGAAAAATGAAATTGGACTATTTCCTTACACCACACACGAAAATAGACTCAAAGTGGATGAAGGACCTCAATGTGCGAAAGGAATCTATCAAAATCCTTGAGGAGAATGCAGGCAGCAACCTCTTTGACCTCCACCGCAGCAACTTCTTCCTAGGAACATCGCCAAAGGCAACAGAAGCAAGGGCAAAAATGAACTATTGGGATTTCATCAAGATCAAAAGCTTTTGCACAGCAAAGGAAACAGTTAACAAAACCAAAAGACAACTGACAGAATGGGAGAAGATATTTGCAAACGACATATCAGATAAAGGGCTCGTATCCAAAATCTATAAAGAGCTTATCAAACTCAATACCCAAAGAACAAATAATCCAGTCAAGAAATGGGCAGAGGACATGAACAGACATTTCTGCAAGGAAGACATCCAGATGGCCAACAGACACATGAAAAAATGCTCCACATCACTCGGCATCAGGGAAATACAAATCAAAACCACAATGAGATACCACCTCACACCAGTCAGAATGGCTAAAATTAACAAGTCAAGAAATGACAGATGCTGGCGAGGATGCGGAGAGAGGGGAACCCTCCTACACTGTTGGTGGGAATGCAAGCTGGTGCAACCACTCTGGAAAACAGTGTGGAGGTTCCTCAAAAAACTGAAAATAGAGCTACCCTACGACCCAGCAATTGCACTCCTGGGTATATATCCTAAAGATACAAACGTGGTGCTCCGAAGGGGCACGTGCACCCGAATGTTTATAGCAGCAATGTCCACAATAGCCAAACTGTGGAAAGCGCCTAGATGTCCATCAACAGATGAATGGATAAAGAAGATGTGGTATATATACACAATGGAATACTATGCAGCCATCAAAAGACATGAAATCTTGCCATTTGCGACGACGTGGATGGAACTAGAGGGTATCATGCTTAGCGAAATAAGTCAATCGGAGAAATATAACTATCATATGATCTCTTTGATATGAGGAAGTGGAGATGCAAGGTGGGGGGGTTTGGGGGGAGGTAGGAAAAGAAAAAATGAAAAGATGGGATTGGGAGGGAGACAAACCATAAAAGACTCAATCTCAAGAAACAGACTGAGGGTTGCGGGGGGGAAGGGGGATGGGAGAGGGTGGTGGGGAAATGGACATTGGGGAGGGTATGTGCTATGATGAGTGCTGTGAAATGTGTAAACCAGACGATTCACAGACCTGTACCCCTGGGGATAAAAATACATTATATGTTTATTAAAATAAAAAAATTAAAAAAAAAAAAAAGAAATGAACTTGTTTGACCCTTCCCTTAGCACTTCTGGACTCAGGGCAAGGGTGTCAATGGAGACTTAAAGGACATAGGTCTTTCAAAGTTATGAATCCGGCTTAAAGTATTTACATAAGATATTCTCCATCCTCTTCTCTTGACGAATATAGCTTCAGATTATCCCCAAAAGCCAGGTTCAAATGTAAACTTCTTGGATTTACCATAATTTTGTGGTGAAACCTGATGCTGTGGGGCCCCCAGACCCTAGTCCATAGCTTGCCATATTTCTATTTGTATCTGTAGGTTCTTTCCATACAAAGGCAGACACATACCCCAACTCACTCCATTTATACCCCTCTTGGGCCGAAGATCATTCGGATGGGGAATTTTGGAGTCCTAGGTAACCAAAGTGATCTAGAGAGAGAGCGCAGGGGCTTTTGATGGTCAGGTCCTCCCTGGAGTGTGGAGTAAGGCATGGCTGAAAAAGGAGTCTACATGTTTTTAGGAGCAGTACTGGGATTTTTCTGAACTATAAAGTTGCTGAATTTATGTCTCAACTTTTTTCCCTTGGTACCATTTTATGCTGGGTCTATCCATATTCTGTTGGTTGATAGCTCTTAGCCACCTAGGACTATATCCACTATCCCTCAATTTTTTTACAACTATAGAACAGAGTATTTCTCAGAGCCTTCTAAAACAGGGCAGAAAGTGCTCTAAAGGCAGAGGCTTAGAGTCGTGTTCTCTCATTTACAACTGTTCGATACCAGGCTGTTTAGTTAACCTCTCAGAATCTGTATAATGGGAATACTAACTCTCAGTTAATGAGGAGAAAGTAAAGATTGAATGAAAAAAGATATAGCATAGGGCATGCCATATAATAGATACACAATAATGCTTAATCATAGTATTGTTATTGTTGTTTTGTTATTATTGTCACTGGTCAAGGATGAGGAAGTATGAAGTAAGATTGCCTGAACTTGAATCCTTCTTTTTGTGAAATTTATTGGGTAACCAAAGGCACATTATTGAGTCTACATGTACTTGTATTCCTGCATTTATAAATTGGAGTTAATAATTGATTTTATTTCATAAGGTTGTTGTATTAGTCTGAGTTCTACAGATAAATATAAGAGGAGATTTATTACTGGAATTCCTCACATGGTTAGAGGCCAACAAGTCCCATGATCTGTGATCTGCCATCCAAAAGCTGGAAAACCAAGAAAGCTGGTGGTGTGATTCAGTCCAAGTCTAATGGCCCGAGAATTGAGGAGCTGATGGTGTACTTTCTGGTCTGAGTCCAAAAACCCAAGACCAGGAGTGGCATTTTTCAGGCACAGGAGATTGATGTCTCCGTTCAAGCAGAGGAGAATTTCCTCTTCCTCCATGTTTCTGTTCTGTTGTGATTGGATGATGCCCACCTTGGTGAAGACAGTTTTCTTTACTCAGTCTGCTGATTCAAATGCTAATCTCTTCTGGGAACACCCTCACATGCATTCCCAGAAATAATGTTTTACCAGCTTTTGGGGCATCCCTTAGACAAGTGAAGTTGACACATAAAATTAACCATCATGGATGTTGTTAAGATTAAATGAGTTAATACATGAAAAGTGCTTAGACATATGTGCACGGTACATACTCAGTCTTAATTATCATGTCATGCCCTGTCAGGCTTTGATAGGGGTGCCTGGGTGGCTCAGTGGGTTAAGCCTCTGCCTTCGGCTCAGGTCGTGGTCTCAGGGTCCTGGGATCAAGCCCCACATCGGGCTCTCTGCTCAGCAGGGAGCCTGCTTCCCCTTCTCTCTCTGCCTGCCTCTTTGCCTCCTTCTGATCTCTCTCTCTGTCAAATAAATAAATAAAATCCTTTGAAAAGAAAAATGAAGTGGACTTCAGGCTTTGGGTTTGGTTGAAGGAACATGGCTGAGGAATGAGGGGCTCTCTTACAGGGTGAGTCGGAACACTTCCAAGCATCTTTCCTACTCAGGCCATTTTTTTTTTTTAATCAAATTTCGCTAACTCAGAAGATTTTCCCTCTACGCCTATGAAGAAGCATAGCTGAGTTTAGAGAAAAGACACAAAACCTAGTGAGATTTCTGTGGAGCTGGAGTAGTTCATTGGCAGCTACATCAGTTTTGATGAACTTGCTGTTACTTCATTTTATTCAAACTTCTATCTGCTTTTATCAGAGAATGAGCTTATTTTTACTTTAGGCATTCAGCAACGCATTTATAAGGATGCAAAAGCATGTTTGGAGAAGAGTGTATGTGTGTGTGTGTGTGTGTGTGTATATGTGTGTGAATTCCTCTTCCTTATACCTGTGTCTGGAATTCTAAATTATGCTAAATTCATAGGTTGCTGTTTATTAGAAAATTTATTTTTACTGTAACAGTGAGCTGAGATATAAATTGGTTTGTACAGCCCACCACTCTCAGTCAGGAAGTCTGTGGGAATATGGGCAGAGTGTTTTGCTTGGCCTTGGGCGATTGGTCTGAATCCCCTGAAGAAAGTCCAGCTCTGTAGCCCAGCCAGTGTGGGAAGCTTCTGGAAAAGTACAGCCTCTTTTGTCTAAAAGTGTCATCCAACAACCCAAGCCAAATAACAATGAATTATTTCAAATAGTTTCCATTGTTTCTTCTTGACTTTCTTTTTTAGAGTTCCAAATGTTTCTTCCATATCTTGAGTCAGCGGAAGAATATGTGAATTCAGCGAAGGAGTTAACTACAGCACATCTCTTCAGAATGGAGATATAATTGTGGTACTTAGTTCTAAAAAGTACAGTGTGTTCTGTCTCTTAGTGTGCCTTTAGAATATGGAATCCAATAACTTCATTTATTTATTTATTTGTTCAATAACTTCATTTAAAAGTAAGGACTATCTGAGGAGGTTCCTGGGGGGCTACGTCGGTTAAGCATCTGACTTATGATCTCAGCTCAGGTCTTGATTTCAGGGTTGTGAGTTCAAGTCCCACGTTGGACCCCAGGCTGGGTGTGGAGCCTACTTAAAAAATAAATAAATAAATAAATAAATAAATAAATAAATAAATGAATGTAAGCACTACCTGAGACAGCCTCTGCTTTCCTGTCCTGCTCTCCATCCCCTTGCAGTGTATTCAATAAACTTCTATCTCCTTTAAAAATAAACAAATAAATAAAAGTAGGGGCTGTCTGATAATATTAAGATGGAGAGGCTGAGGCCTAGGAAGAGGGCACAAGTTTGTTCAGAATCACACAACTCACTGGTGATAGATGAGGATGGAAAACCAAGGCGCCATGACTTTCATTGCTATCCAGTGCTTTTTATATTCAGAACCTGTTTCGCGAGGCATTGAGTTTGAGTATTCCCACTGTGTTAAATATCTTGGAGATAAGTGAAGCCTATTAAATAAACCAGTGGGATTGACACTTTTGGTAGTGTCTTCCACGGGGACATTGTTGTTTAGGGATGGGAATAAGTAGACAGACTTCAAAGGCATCATTTAGACTTCATCTCCAATTTCTAAGGAATGGCCTTTTTAAAAATTAAAAAAATTTTTTTAGGAATAGCCATTTTGGACTTGAGGAAATCCAACCTAAATGAGTAGCCTTTGAGGCTTAGAAACAGTCTGGGGAGCTAATATAGGTTTGATCAGTGGAGCTCTCCACTGTCTTTTAAATTCAAAAAATTGTCTGATAACTGAAGCATTAAAAAACTCAGTAATGGGGCTACTCAACCATTCAAAAGCCCTCTGGGGCTTAAAATTAATTTTTAAAAAATACTGGTATGCAGATGATCTTCTAATTGCCAGTTTAAAATGGCTCATTTTTAGGTCATTCTGAAAAGCCTTCTAACTACGTTCATGATTTGAAGTAACACATGGCCTGGAAGCATCCCTATACTTTTGTTTCTTTCTGACTTGTCTGAGCTGGGGAAATGCTGAGAAACTTCTCACCTTTTGGAAATAGCTTTTGGATTAGGGTGGTTTTCAAAAGGACTGATTAATTCTTCACGTAAAAGGCAAGGGTGTTGCCAAACAAAGATTTTTCTCCATTGGAAGGTCTAAGAACATATTTAACTCAATGTTCTAAAACAATATTGCAGTTAACACAATAAGATATTAAAATGCATTCTAATGAAGACATGTGCGCACTGATGACCCAAAACAATGACTATCCAGTGGTCAGTGAGCAGTTTTTTTTTTTTTTCCTATAATTCCAATATATATTCTGAGGCAGAAAAAAAGAAAGTGTAAAATAGTCTTCACAATTTTGCATAACAGGAAGAGAAGTCAGGTGGGTTTTAGTCATAGATTCTGAAAATGATTAAGCATTTATATGATCAATACAAAAATAAAATGGTACAACTTAAATTATGGCCACAAATGTCTTCAAGTTCTTAAAGGAAACAGCTGATTCAATTTGTAGCTAATTAGTGCATGATATTCTGTGTGGCCATAATTTCTGTGTCTGGGTTATAAAACCATATATCATCATGACAAGGAATCACAATTATGGAGACCTGAGAAATGACACCTCTCAATACCTACTTGTTGAATAGAATCTTTTTACAGATTCTCCTACTGATATTTCCAGGCTTCTGTCAGATTCCTCAAGGAAAGGAAACTTGTTGCATCAGGAGCCTCACTATTCCATTTGTATTCAAATGTTGGTTTTTGGACTTTTTTCTTTCTTAAATTGACCTGAGTACAAGATCTCAATAGCATTTCCCCTCCCTTATGAAAATACAGACTAATGGAGCCATTTTGGTAAGAGGGTATTTAGAATCCTGCTAATTTAATAGCCATTTTTGAAATCCCTTTGGAAAAACCACCACTCGAGATTCCAGAGCCGTGGTTTTCAATGGGGTTGATGTTGGCCCCCTGCAAACACTTGGCAGCGTCTGAAGACATTTTTTAATTTCTCAACTGGATGCCACTGGTAGCTAATGGATAGAGGCCAGAGATGCTGCTAGAAGTCCTGTAATGCACAGGCTAACCCTCAACAACTAAAAATTACCCTGCAAAAGATATCAATAGTGCCAAGGCTGAGAAACCCAGTTATAGAACAATACAGAATAAGTCTGAGCCCTCTTCTGCCTCAGACACCTTCTGATGTGTAAAGACAGTTATAATCTCTTAGCCTCTTCTCGTTCAGACTAAACATTTGTAATTTGTTTAAATGCAGTAATTAGTTTGTAATTACATTTATAATTAGTTCAACTATTGTTCTCAAGGTATTGTCCCCAGAGTCCTTTCTTGGGACTCTCTTTAATTTCTCAAAGTTTTGTTCATAATTACATGTTCAAAATTGCAATTTTCCGTTTGTGCTCTTACCCAGTTTTACATAGGACCTAGTCCATAGCGGTGCTCAGAAAATACTCATTAAAGGATAAATGGATCAATCATACAGTAAATCAAAGAAAAGAAGAAGGATGGAAAAATAAAGAGCCTTAAAATCCCCTAATGAGGTCCTTTTGTTTATGAAGATTATAAAGAACAATCAAACACTTTATTTACACACTTTGGTTTAAATCATGACAACCGCCAAGGAGGCCTTGAAATACCGTGAAGCTCCAGCTGGGGGAGCCCAGTCACTAACTCAAAGACTGGGAAGCCCTGTGTCTAAACTCTTAACTACAGATTTTAAATCTCCTTCAGGGAAAAGAAAATATTTCCTCTTTTTGATTTTTTTCTATGCATGATGCATTGAGGGTATCTAATAACTCCACTTTGATCTTATGGTCTGAGAAAAACACAAGGTCCAAAATGAGAATTGTCAGTCAGTTGTACAGCCTGAGAAAATGTATGGTTTCTTTTTCAGGACTGCTCCAATGGAAACAAACCCACCCCACGTTAATGGTGGCAGACACCATTTAATTAGAATGTGCCTAATTCAAGGCAGTTTTTCACTCTCTGTGTTTCCTTTGAGTATGACGACATACAGAGTTAGATTTCAGGAAGGAACAGAGAAAGGTAGTGGGATTATAGGCCACAAAAATGCCCCCTTATTTTTCTGAATTGGTACTCCAAATTCCGTCGTGTGTGAGATGATCACATAATGGGTGCATTTGCAGACATATCGAATGTCAGGCAGGACGTGGGCTGTGCATGAGCCCTCCCACTCAGCTCCCCACTGTGCCTCCCCCAACACAGGCATCCCTCCTAAATCCCCCTGAAGGCGCTGGTTAGGCCAGAAAGTACAGTTCCTTCAGGTTCTCAGTGTCATTTCCTGTTCTACAGAGCAAGGTTCATTTTATTTTATTATTTTACTTTACTAAAGGTTTATTCATTTTAGAGTCAGAGAGAGTAAGTGGGGAGAAGTAGAGGAAGAGAAGAAACCCTCCAGCAGACTCCCCATTGAGTGCAGAGCGCAGTGCAGGGCTGGATCCCAGGACCCTGAGATCATGACCTGAGCTGAAATCAAGAGTCTGACACTTAACCACCTGAGCCACCAAGGCACCCCACAAGGTCCATTTTCTATTCAGATCCACTCTGAGCCAGTTGAAGAAGCAATCAGTTTGCAGGCAGGTCGGGCCATGCCTTTCTAAGGCTCACCCTTAGGTCTCCTGCTTCAACTCCTCTCAGCAAGCTTTTATTGTGGTGGGAGGCTTGCCTTGAGATTTTCTTTCCAACCCTGGTGTACCTTCTGTTCATGCCTTTCCTATCTGGCCTCAGTCAGTTCCTAAGCCACATGCCTATGGTTCCCTGTCTCTGTTCATATTGGTGATGTTGAGTCCTAGTTAGGGCTGCCTGTCCTATTCCAGTTCAGAAGCATGGGCTGACACTGTGATTGGTCTCTCACTCCCATGAACCAGAAGCTTACACATGAATCTGTTCAGCCTCTGTGAACTCTCATTCTCCAGAGATAGAAGAACGTAGCAATTTTTCTGAAGTATGACTTAGTAAAAAGAACATGGGATTCTGAATCAGAGACACCTGGATTTCGGACCTCACTCTCCAACACAGTATTCAACCAGGTACTTCTACACTCTAGAGGTTGTATTTAAAAAAATAAATAACTATGGGGCCTCTGGGTGGCCCAGTCAGTTAACATCTTGATGTAGTTTTGGAATATAGATTAGGTTTGGTGGAGTGAGGTCCAGAGTTGACAGCCAGGGTAGAATTCTTGAGACGTCTTTCGTATAAAGTGGTGGTTTTATTAAAGCATGAGAACAGGACCCTTGAACAGAAAGAGCTGTGGCACTGGTGTTGTGAGGAATGGCTGCTTATTTCGTTGGGAGTTGGGGGAGGAAGGAAAAAGGAAGGTATCCAAAAGGACTTTCATATGTTCCAGAAGACCCTTCGATACTGGAAGCCTGGCTATTATCAAGTTAATGTTGTTTTTCCCTCTGGCAAGTCATTAACATTAAGACCCCTGGAAACTTCCTGGAGGAATGTTAAACATATCCCACCCCAGAGTATGGGTGGGGGCGTGGGGAAGTTGCAGGGTGTCAACTTGTGCTTTGTCCTCAGCTAGCCTTCTGCTCCACCATCAATCTGACTCATGGTTGTGATCTCAGGGTCTTGAAATCAAGCCCCAAGTCGGGCTCTAAGCTCAACATGGAGTCTTGTCTGCTTATGACTCTCTCTGCCCCTTCCGCTAGTGCTCTCTCTCTTAAATCAAATAAATAAATAATAAAAATGTCTAAATTTGTGAAGAAATAAGGCACACAAAGTCACTTAATAAGTTATAAAATGACATATACCTATTTATGTTATGCTACAAATTGACTATATTTAAGCTGTATCAGTTGAATCCAGTATCAGAAATTAAAGTTGCTAAGTCATTCTGAATAATTTTCAGGAAAACAGCCTAGAGGTTAATTAGAGACAGATGGGGTAGTGGAGTGACCTCATATGGAACCATTAGAGAAAGCAAATGGGAATTGGAGTTTAAAGGAAGTTGCTTATGGGAAGCCAAAGGAAATGTCACCCCAGAAGGGAAGACAGCAATAGAGACTGTTCTGCAAAAGGAAAGTCTCCCTTTTAAACTCAAAAGAATCTGGTACTAGGTTTTATCTTTAGGTAGTGAATTAACATTAACATAGTAACCAAAGCCTAATTCAACTGTTTATATAGTTGAGGATAAAGTAAGATGCAAAGACATAAAGCAGAGTTTTCAACATCCAGTTCATAAATGGCAGGGAGGAGTAGATCCTTGAGTTTGTCTTGCTTCTTCCACTAGACCTTAGGAAAAGTGACTGACCTCTCCAAAGCTTCACTTTGGTCATTTGTAAAGTGAGGCAGTTGGTGCATGAGATGATCCCTGATAATCTGACCAGTTCTGACATAAATTCTCTGAGCCTATGAGACTTTTTTATTATTTAGAATCCTCCCCTCTTTCTTCATTGAACTCAGTCAGAGAAAGACAAATACCATATGATTTCTCTCCTATGTGGGACTTAAGAGACAAAACAAATGATCAAAGGGAAGAAAAAGAGAGAGAAAGACAAACCAAGTAACAGACTCTTAACTGTGGAGAACAAACAGATAGTGACCAGAGGGGAGGTGGGGGTGGGGGGGTGGGTGAAACAGGTGATGGAAATTAAGAGCACACTTGTCTTGAAGAGCACTGAGTAGTATATGGAAGTGCTGAATCACTATATTGTATATGTGAAACTGATAGAGTATGGTCTATTAACTACACAGGAATTAGAATAAAACTAATGAAAGAAAAGAACAAAAAAGTTATTTTTACTGCTCTTATATCGAAAACATGATAGAATTATATACATCTTCAGAAACCACAGGTTTCTAGACTTGGAAATGTGGTCTGAGTCAGTTTCACCCTGTCCTGGTTTGGAGCAAGGAGGAATCTCAGACTGGTTCTGATCATTCCTGACCAAGTACATATGCTGGGTGCTTTCCCTTTCACACTGCTCTTTCTGAGAAATCAGAGTTCTATGTCCGTTTTGAGTTGTTTAGGATTGCTTCAGCCATGGAGGAGGGCATTATAAGTATAGGGTCCTTTGTAGCCTAAACAAAGTTTTGCATCACAGTTGTTGGAGAAGTTCATTGAGAGGACCTGAATTCTGGACCTTGGACAATCAGAGACTCCTCACTTACTTTCTTGTCTTTAAAACATAGATTTGGGCCACCATTCTCCCATCAGGAGCTATTTCAAGAGAGTAATGTGTTATTGAGCCCATGTGGATTATGTAGGTGACTGAACCTTGTTAAGGCTTCTGTATAAACTTGAAAGTTTATGGTGGGCAGGTGCGGAGATCCAATCATCTTGTGGCCACCTCAGATAAACCTTGTCTGGAAGTTCCCTTGCTTATTAAATCTGCTACCTAACAATGTGGAGTGGTCTGCCTCTTTTTTTGGTTTCTTCTTGCTTTCCCTATATTGAGACCAGTTTTGAATTTCACCTGGCGAACTCCCATCTTTGCAAACCAATGGTAGTTGACCTCCCCTTCTGCTGAGTGATGTGATATGTTGTGCAGTGTTCCAACAACTGTTGATAGGAGGCCCCTATTCTTTGGCAAAGGGAAGCAAAACCAATATTATGGGGGAAAACCAACCCACTGGCACTCACTAGAAGGACAAAGGGTGGCCTGTGAGCATTGCCTGGATTTTCTCAAGGGTCAGGCACAGGGTAGGTAGGAGATCCTACACTTTGCCTCTTCATGGAATCCTTCCTCTCCTCCTGGCTGTCCTCTTTGTGCTCTTTGTCTATCCTCCTAGACAAAGGGACCTTAATTTTCCCATTTTGGGGGGAATCCTTTAGCTTTTCATCTGTGTTTCTTCTGTTTCCTTGTGAGTACATTTTATGCTCTCTTTCTTTAGGGCTGTCTTTTTTGATGCAAAATCCTTTTTCAACTCTTTTTTTTTTTTAACCTCTTTAACATTTCAGTTCTCACTTAAACACTGGCTTTCAGGAGCGCTGTCTTTGAAATTCTTCGGGTGACTGTTTTGGAAGTCAGATGCTGAATAGCGACACTTCCTTTCTCTATGCTTTCCACCTCGAACATCCTAATTCTTCTGTAGGCAATGGAGGTCTCTGCTGAATAGCGGGTAGTGCGAAAAAAGAACAGCACATTGACAGATTTTAAAGCATTACCTCACAACATAACCACAAGATGACTCATGTAAACATCCAGTTTGCTAATTCTGAGAGGTGATTTTTAAAGTACTACTGTGTGTCCAGCATGTAAAAGTCTCTTAAGGGAATGAGACACAGGATCTGCCCTCAAGGAGCTCCATAACGATAACAGAATCCAAGAATCTTAGGGAAATTGCTGTTTTTCACTTGCTCAGAAAAGGAATCTTATCCATGATAACAATTCAGTTCCACTTGCACACCTCTTGTAGTGGAACGGTGTTTCTGGAAAGCTGACTCTGAAGCAAATGAGTCATTCTTAAGTGACCTGGGACTACTACCTCTTACTTAAATGAACCATACAGTAAAGTGTAGAAGTGTGAATAGTCAACCTCTCATTTGTTTTGTAAATTAACTTTTTTCCGTGTAGTAACTTCACTTAAGGCAAATATATTTGTATGTCTGAGCAAACATATATATTCTCCTGAATGTGGCTTATCCAGTTTTTCCACCAGAATTTACTGAAGAAACTATTCTTCATTATATATTCTTGACTCCTTTGTCATAAGGCAGTTGACTATCTATGCATAGGCTTATTTATGGGTTTCCTCTTCTATTCCATTAATTTGTATGTCTGTTTTTAATGCTAATTCCATACTATTGATTGCTATAGTTTTGTGCTATAGTTTGAAATCAAGGATGTTTCCAGCTTAATTTTTCTTTCTTAAGATTGCTTTGACTATTCAGGATCTTTCGTGGTTCCATACAAATTTTAGAATTATTTTCTCTATTTCCTTTAAAATGCCTTTGGAATTTTGATAGGAATTATATCAAATCTGTAGATTCCTTTTAGTAGTACGGACATTCTAACACATGAATTCTTCCAATTCATAAGCATACAATAACTTTCCGTTTGTGTTTTCTTCAAAGCCTTATGGATTTTCAGTGTACAGAGCTTTAACCTCCTTTGTTAAATTTATGCTTAGGTGTTTTATTCTCTTTGGTGCAGTTGTACATGGGATTGCTTTCTTAATTTCTCTTTATGTTAGTTTGTTGTTAGTATTAATTAGAAACATAACTTGATTTTTATATACTAATTTTGTATCCTGCATCTTTACTGAATTTATTCGTTCTAACAACTTTATGGCAGAGTCTTTAGTGTAGAATTTTCTATATGTAAGACTGTGTCCTCTGCAAAATATTCTGTAGAATATTTTTAATAGGAAGATATTTTTCCCTGTCTTCTTGCAGCTAGTGATAAAAATAATAGTGCACAATGCTTGCCTTTGAGAATTTAAGGGTTAGTAGGGAAGCAGTGTGCTGCTTGAACACCATAATAATTTAAATATTTTCTTCATTTTTGAAAGTAACTCCCCTAAAAGGAAGTTTGCAAACAATAAGGTTGTTTATCATATATTCTTTTTTTTAATGTGCATATATCTGAAGTAATGACCTCCTTTTCATTCCTGATGTTGGTAATTTATGCTTTTTTTAAATTAGTCTTGTTAACAGTTAATCATTTTTGTTAGTTCTTACATGGAACCACATTTGGCTTTCTTTATTTTCTCTGTTATATGTCCATTTACCTTTATTATTAGTTTATGTTCTTGTATTTATTATGCCATTATTTTGTGCTTTGAGTTAATTTGCTGTTATCACTTTTTGTAATATATATATTTAGATCCATTGATTTTTAAACTTTATTCTTATTTATATATTTTAAGACTATAAATTTTCCTATAAGTACTACTTTAGCTGAATCCTGCAAGATTTTCTTTATTTTCTTTATTTTCATTGTCATTAAATTACAGATATTTTTAGATTTCTTTTATGATTTCCTATTTGCTACATGGATCATTTAAAAGGTTTTACATATTCCTAAGTAAATTGTGTTTTTCTAGTTGACTTTGTGTTACAGATTTCGAGCTTAAATTTCAATTTGGTCTGAGAACATATTTCAAATGATATAAATTTCTTAAAATTTTTTGAATCTCATTTTACAGTTTTACTTTTTGACAAATGTTCCATGCACACTTGGAAAGAATGTGTATTCTATCACTGTATGGTGTGATGTCTATAAATTTTAATTATGTCAGGTTTGTTAACCATATTGTTAAGATTTCATACATAAATTTTCTTTTTTTTTTTAAGACTTATTTATTTATTTTAGAGTGAAAGCATGAGTGGTGGAAGGGGCAAAGGGAGAGAGGGAGAGAGAGAGAGAGAAGCAGACTCCCTGCTGAGTGTAGAACACAATGCAGGGCTTGGTCCCAGGACTCTAAGATCCTGACCCAAGCTGAAACCAAGAGTCAGATGCTTAACTAACTGAGCCACCCAGGCCCCCCCCTCCAATATTTTATATATATTCTTACTAATTTTTGTCTGCTTTTTCTAGCAGTTATTGAAAGAGGTATATAAAACTCTTCTGCTGTGACCGAAAATTATCTAATTTCTCATTCTATTTCTCTCAGTTTTTATTTATGTATTTGGAACCTGTTGTTCTTTTATTTCTTGCATATACATTTTACTGTTTTATCTTCATGGCAAATTGGTCTTTTTACCAATGAATATCCTTTCCCAGCCTCCACCCTACTGCCTTTACTTCTAGAAATGGTTCTTGCCTTAAAATTTATTTTGTTTGCTATGAGTTTTGCTGTCTTGTGGGTAGAGACGTCTGGTGCATATCTTCTATGCTAATTCTTATTTTCTTTGTCTTTATATTTAAGATGTGATTTTTGCAAACCATTTTCTCATATCTAGTCTGTCATCTTTGCCTTTTAGTTGGAGAATTCTGTTTTCTTACATGTTATGTAATCATTGACATATTTGGGGGTTTGTGTTAATGTTTAGTATTTTTTATTTGTCTCACCTGCTTTATTTTTCCTTCCACTTTTGCCTTCTTGTGGACTAATCAGATGTTTTAATTCCATATTTTCCCTTTATTAGCTTATTAGTTACACATTTTTAAAGTTACATTTAGTGGCTATATTACAACATGCATTTTGACTTATTGTTGTCAATTATAAATGAAAGCTCTCCTTTTCTCAGGCAATGGTGGAACCTCAATTCAATTTAATTTCATCTACTCCCCCATGCTTTTTGTGTTATTAACTATAATTGAATTTTAAGTAATTGGTGTGCTGAGTTACATCTCTCCCACACCATACATTATAAGTATAGGTGATTAATTAATCCTAAGCACAAAATATGACATTTATTCCTGATAAACTTCATCTTGTTAGAGCCTCCATACTGCTCATTCTACTTAGTTCTTTACTATTTCCATAGATTTTAATGGTGTTGTAATGGTGTAACATTTTTTAGAATGTCTTTATTTAAATTTGTTAAAATATTTGTTCCAAACATCTGTCCATTGCATGTATCTGGATAATTCTAACTTCATATTGATGACCAGAAATAGTGTTTTTAATTTTAAAGAAAACCAACTAGGAAGAACAGTCATTGTTAAAAGTAACTTTACCAGTCTGAAAGGAGTTATACGCTCTTTTTCTCTTCCTATACACTCACTGTGGGAGTTTGGAAATGGTCAAAATACTATGACTAGTAACAGTTACATAGGCTTTGCTATGAGGAATTATAATCTATGACCAGGGTATTTCTTTGTAGAAAATTTAATTGGAAAAATAAGGGAAGGAAATTCTTATTTGTTTAGTTAGTTGTTGCCTTCTCTAATATACTCTGACTTCTTTTGAGAAGGGAAAATAATGCTACCAGGGAAGATATTTGTTAGCATATGATTGCTGTGTCTATCAATTGTCTATTGTCTCAGTAATGCTTTGTTTTGCATCATCTCTCCAAAGATCTATGGTTTAAAACAATGTAATCATTTTTAAATTTTGCTTACAAGTCTGGAGGTTGGCACTTCAGTGTGGAATTGGCTTGGCAGTTCTTTGAGGCTGGGTTGGGCTCACTTGCCCACCTGGGCATCATCTGGTTATTGGCTGATCTAGCATAGTCTTGGCTGGAATGAGTGGAGCAAGCTAGCTCAAGCATGTGTTTGTGGCCATCACAAAGAAGCAACAGAATAAACTAAAACATGCAAGCACTTTTCCAAGCCTCTACTGGATTCACATTTGCTTGTTGACATGACTGAGCCAGAGTCAAGGGGTAAAGCAGAACGTCCCATCCAGAGTAGAAGAGTACTGCAAAGTTACATGGCAAAGTGTATGAATATACAGGAATGGGTGAAAAATGGAGGCTCTCAATCTCGTATAGTTGCTGGACTGAGAAATGTTATAGTTAACAGGGAAAGAAGGTTTGAGGTTATAAACTGTATTTTTTTGGCATACTTGAGTAGAATAGAATATAGCATATTATCAAGAACTTTATTATTTGGTTCCCAAAGTGTTCAGTTTTTAGGAAATTGTGATTTGATTGAGAAGGGTTTGATTGGCCTGGTTTAAAATTTTTTTAAGTTAGAGTTATAGACTATTCATGCTCATTAATTTTCCTTTGCTCTAAAGATTGTGACATTTGTTTTGAATTACAAACCAGTCTTGATTAGGTAAGGGAATAAGCACATGATAATCAGCTTAGGTACTGCATCCCATAAATATATTTGGTTCATGTATTTTACTAGGGGCATTGGCGGCTTATGTTTAATTATTTATAGTAAGACTTCATAGTAAGTGTCTGGCCATATATCTGCAAGGAGGAATAGCATCTTTCCTTGATTTTAAATCAAAGAACTTTCTGTGACACTTCTGGTTTTGTGGGAATGTGGTGAAAACTACTAACTACTTTCTAAATTTTAGGGAGGAATTTAGTTCTTAAAAACAGATTCTAAAAATTCTTTACTTATGTTCCTAGAAAAGTGAGAGTTAGTTACAAGTTTTCTAGAGTTTTGGTCCTACTCTTTTTCTAAAGGTACCCATAATACAAGAGAATGGTCATTTATACTCAGCCATTTTGTAAAATCTATGTGTATATACACGTAGATGAGGTAAACCAAAATCTTACTGGTGCTTATCTTTGGAAAGTGGGAACAGGAATAACTTTAACTTCCTCTTAGTGATATTTTTTGAACTTTTAAAAATAAATTTGATTATTTGATCTGATTTTTAAGGTGATTAAAATTCTACTTAAAGGTAGTCAGTGTTCATTTCAATGTGGTACTCCTAACTCACATGTTTGGCTTGGTGTCATGTGGCATCGACTTCAAAGTTTAAGGTCATTGTTGAATTATTTATTCTATAACAACATATATCTATATAGCTTAAAATATGCTATCTATAAAATTACCTACATTTCTGCTAGCTACTCTGTTTCACATGTGTAATTTATGCTCCAGCAGAACTGAATTACTTGGATATCTCTGAATTTCCCTTTGTCCCCCTGTCTCCCTAGGACTTTGTTCTGGCTAACGCCCTCATCTGTCATGTCTCAGCATAAATATTGCTTACCCATGCAAACGTTTTCTGACTCCGTAGACACATCACTCTCCCTAGCAATCATCAAAATTATAATTAAAAAGATTTTATTTATTTATTTGACAGACCGAGATCACAAGTAGGCAGAGAGGCAGGCGGAGAGATAGAGAGGGAAGCAGGCTCCCCGCTGAGCAGAGAGGCCGATGCGGGGCTTGATCCCAGGACCCTGGGATCATGACCTGAGCCAAAGGCAGAGGCTTAATCCACTGAGCCACCCAGGCGCCCAATTAAGTAATTTTTTATGTAATTACATAACCACTGGCCTTCCCATCTAGGTTGTAAGCTACTTAATAGTGAGAGCCAGGTTAACTTTACTTACTTCTGTATTTCTCTGCAACTGGCACAGTGCCTGAAACAGAAGTGCTATGGTTGGTTTTCCAATTCATATAAAATTTAAGTTTATACTATACTGTAGTATACAAAGTGTGCCAATAGCATTATGTCTAAAAAACAATGAACATGCTTTAATTAAAAAATACTAGATTGCTAAAAAATGCTAATCATGATCTGAGCTTTTAGCTAGTTGTAATATTTGTGGAGAGTCTTACCTTGATGTTGAGGGCTGCAGACTGATCAGGGTGGTGGTTGTTGAAGGGTGGGGTAGCTGTGGCAACTTCTTAAAATAAGACAACAGTGAAGTTTGCTACATGGATTAACTTGCTTTCAGGAATGATTTTTCCATACAATATGATGTTGTTTGACAGCATCTTACCCACAGAACTTCTTTCAAAATTGGAGTTAGCCCTCTCAAACCCTGCTTCTGCTTCATCAACCAAGTTTATGTAGTATTCTGAACTCTTTATTGTCATTTCAGTGATCTTCACAGCATCTTCCCCAGAAGTAGTTTCCATCTCAAGAAACCTCTTTCTTTGCTCGTCCATAAGAAGCAACTCTTCATCATTCAAGTTTTGTCATGAGACTGCAGCAATCCCGTCACATCTTCAGGCTCCACTTTTAATTCTAATTCTTGCTATTTCCACCACATCTCCAATTACTTCCTCCACTGAAGTCTTAAACCCCTCAAAGTTGTTTTGAAGTTGATTCCAATCTTCTAAATTGAAGAAACTTCGTGTTCATATTGACAATATTGACCTCTTCCCATGCCTCACAAATGGTCTGAATGGCATCTAGAATACATATCCTTTTCAGAATGTTTTCAATTTGCTTTGCCAAGATTCATTAGAGGAACCACTGTCTATAGCAGCTACAGCCTTAAAAAATGTATTAAATAATAAAACTTGAAAGTTGAAATGGCTCCTTGATCCATGGGCTACGGAATGGATGCTGTGTTAGCAGGCATGAAAACATTAATCTCATTGCACATCTCCATCAGTGTTCTTGGGTGACCAGGTGTGTTGCCAATGAACAGTCATATTTTGAAAGGATCTTTTAAACTGAGGAGTGTGTCTAAACAGTGGGCTTAAAAGATTCCATTAACTATGTTGTAAACAGATACACTAACATCCAGGCTTTGTTGTTCCATTTTTAGAGCATGCGTGGAGTAGATTTAGCATAATTCCTAAGAGCCCTAGGATTTTCCGAATGGTAAATGAGCCCTGGCTTCAACCGAAAGTCACAACCACCTTAGCCCCAAACAAGAGAGTGAGCCTTTGGAGATTCAAAGCCAGGCATTCACTTTTCTTCTCTAGCTGGGAAAGACTTAGATGGCATCCTCTGCCAATAACGGGCCATTTGTCTATATTGAAAATCTGTTGTTTCGTGTACCCACGTTCATGGATCATCTGAGCTACATCTTCTGGAGAACTTGCTGCAGCTTCTGTGTCAGCACGTCTATTTCATGGAGATGTCTTCTTTCTTTAAATGTCAGAAACAAAGCTCTGCTAGCATCAGACTTCTCTTTGACAGCTTCCTCATCTTCCTCAGCCTTCATAGAACTGAAGAGGAGTTAGGGCTGTGTTCTGGATTAGGCCTCGCTTTAAGGAATGTTCTGCCTGTTTTGATCTTCTATTCAGATCACTCAGACTTTGTCCATACCAACAGTCAAGCGATTTTGCTTCTCATTCATTTGTTCACTGAAGTAACACTTTTTATTTTCCTTCAAAAACTCTTCATTTACAACTTGGCTAACCACTTGGCACAAAAGGCCTAGTTTCCAGCCTTTCTTGGCTTTCAACATGCCTTCTTCACCAAGTTAAATCATTTCCAGCTTCTGATTTACAAGGGAGAGATGTACAATTCTTCCTTTCACTGGACCACTTAGAGACCATTGTAGGGTTATTAATTGGCCTAATAATTTCAGTGTTGTTGTGTCTTAGGGAATAGGGAGGCCTGAGGAGAGGGGAAAAGAGGAGAAAGCTGGTGGGGGAAACAAAACCCACAGTTATTGATTAAGTTTGCCATTTGATGTGGGTATGGTTTGTGGTGTCCCAAGACAATGACAGTAGTAATATCAAAGATCACTGATTACAGATCACCATAAAAGTATAACAATAATGAAAAAGTTTGAAATATTGTGAGAATTACCAGAATGGCACACTGAGATGAAGTGAGCAAATGCTGTTGGAAAATGGTGCCTGGAGACTTGCTTGATGCAAGGTTGCCACAAACCTTCAATTTGTAAAAATTGCAGTATCTGCAAAGTGCAGTAAGTGAAGCACAATTAAATCAGGTATGCTTATAATACTGTACTCTAGGCTTCAAAATGTTAACAGAATAGATATGTTATGGGTGTTTTACCACAAAAAAATATATATATTAAATACAGTAATGTGGGAATGACTCAGTAGGTGAAGTGGTGTGTCTTCTTGAGAATGGTAGTCAGGAAAAACCTCTTTGAGAAAAAGATAGTGAGCTGACACCAGAATGCCAAGAAGAAAGTGAGAATAGGTCAACATGTTCTAGACCAGAACTGTCCTATAGAAATATAGTGTGAGGCATATAAGTAGTTTTAATTTTTTTAGTGGCCACATTAGAAACAAAGGAACAGGTCAAATGAATTTGAATAATGTATTTTGTAGAAGCCAATATTTCTAAAACATTATCACACAATTTTATTAACAAATTATTGGTGGACTATCTTGTATTATTACTATTTTTTTTGTACAAAGTCTTCAAAATCTGGTGACTGTTTCACACTTAGAACACATTTCAGTTAGAGTAATCCCATTTTAAGGACTCAGTAGCCATACGTGGCTAGTGGCTACCCTGGTGGGTAACACAGCTATAGGCAGAGAAAACAGCTGGGGCAAATGGCCTAAACTAAAGACAAATTTGGAGAGCTGAGAACAAGAAAACAGTCCCAGGGGCGCCTGGGTGGCTCAGTGGGTTAAAGCCTCTGCTTTCAGCTCAGGTCATGATCCCAGGGTCTTGGGATCTAGCCCCACATCGGGCTCTCTGCTCAGCGGGGAGCCTGCTTCCTCCTCTCTCTCTGCCTGCTTCTCTGCCTATTTGTGATCTCTGTCAAATAAATAAATAAAAAATATATTTAAAAAAAAAGAAAGAAAGAAAGAAAACAGTCCCAGAGTGGCTAAAGAGGAGGGAAGAATGGCAGAGGCTGAGCTGGAGAGAGAGACGGGCAACTGCCACCTTCCTTGCAGCACTCGTCACATCAGCCTTTGTGTGTTGTAAGCTCCTCCTTGCGCACAGGAATTTTTTTCTTCATCCCAGCAGCACAGGATATAAAGTAGGTGACACATAAGTATTTCATAAGTAAATGAATTGAACAGATGAAAAAATACAGGGGAAATGGCTTGTTTAGCAAAAACAGATTTTTTTTTTTTTCATTTGTGCTTACCTTCTTTTTTTTTTTTATTTTTTTTTTTTTATTTTTTTTTTATTTTAATAAACATATAATGTATTTTTATCCCCAGGGGTACAGGTCTGTGAATCGTCTGGTTTACACATTTCACAGCACTCATCATATGTGCTTACCTTCTTAAAAGCCTTTGAACCTGAAACTCTGGTACATGCATAGGTTTCCTTCAGCATATCTATTTATGACAGGTTTTGCAAACTTCTTCTGAATGTATCATCATTGTTAAAGAAATAATTGCCAGTTTGGAATAAACATTTATTGAACGGCCTTGAATAATTACGCTGTGAGGTGTGTTTCTGAGTTATCGGCCATGTTGCGTGCAGTGTTTTATGAAATAATTGGTAGCTGGTATGATGCCTCATTGAAATAAGCGCCTGTTTCGTGCAGTATTTTAACCCAGCAATTCTTTATGCTTTGCAGAGCTTTCAGTTGCCCTGAATATTCTTTCGTCTAATATTTCATTAAAGATTTTCTGATCTGCATAATGGGAAGATGAGATGCTGGAGCTTTTAATTACTCGGTGCGGCTGCAGAGTTCACTGAAAAATGGAAGGGGGATAAAGAATTGTATTCTCAAGCACGCAAGCTTCCCTTCCTTTTATTGCATGGCCCAAGTTGAAGATGGGTGAATATAGGCTTGCGGTTATTAATACCGTTTTGTCCTGTTCATGAAACATTCATTCCTGGTATTAGTGTTGTCAGGCCAAAAATAGAGAAGCGTAGACTCTGTTTTTCTGCTGTGTTGCAGATCAGATACTCAGGAAGCAGACAGCTTGGGGTGCAAGCGGTTTCTTTGAGATCGATGTCTGTGGAAGGAAGGAGGAAAGGATAGGACTGGGTAGAATAGGGAGTTGAGCTCTGAGGCAGACCAATAAAAGGCTTGGCCTCACCTGGCAGTGAGCTTTGCTTGGAAAACTGTCCCACGTGAAGCTGAAATGCAAGGCCTTTACAGCCCCCACCTTGCAGTTTCCAGACGCAGGCTGCTCCAGGAGAGGCATGACCTTGGCCAGAAAGCTGCAGCCGAGGCAGACCTTGAAGAAGGTGACAGCTGGAGCCTGCAGTCCCACAGCTGGTCAGCACGTCCTTCCTTGAAGGGCATTCTGGGTGGTATGGTTCATTGTTTGCCCCTGCTATTAAACTCAACCTTGGTATTCTAGTACCAATTTTTCACTCCAATTTAAGCAAAATTTTACCTTATCTTTAGTTTTACATTCAATTTACTTAATCTAATGAGTTAACGCCAAGTTTTGCTTTATGATTGTATACATCGACACCGTATTGAAATTACTATAAGATAGGTCAAGACTGGAGAGCGAGATAATGAGAATTTCCCTTTAAAAAGCTCTTTACATTTCTCAAGTATGAACAAAACTGATCTGTTAGGCCAAACTAATACATGTGCTTTGTAAAAACAATTACAGAAATAGATAAATTGAAGCATGAAAGATTTCCATTGCGTTCCTGTAGCCAGTTCCACTCCTTCAATCAAAGTATTATTAACAGTTTTGGCTTATTATTACATCTCTCTCTCTCTCTCTCTATATATATATATATATATATACACACACATATACATAGGTATACATGCCTCTAACTTTCTTCTCATTTTAAAATAATAGAAATCAATTGCACCAGGCATTCTTCAACTTTTTCACTTGAAATCTAGAATGCCTTTTCATAGGAGAACATATAAATCTACATAATTTTAAACTTTTTAATACGTGATGGATACTTGTTTTTTTTATAGTATTTTACCATTGTTAACAAAGCTGCTGAGAACATTCTGTATAAATACTTTTGTGCATGTACACAAGTACTATCGTAGGATAGATTCCTAGAAATGTATTTGCAGGGTTGAAGGCTACACATTTTAAGATTGTATAAGATACTATTACATTGTCCTCCAGAAAGTTTACACTAA
Source organism: Martes martes (assembly GCF_963455335.1). Classification (NCBI taxonomy): domain Eukaryota; kingdom Metazoa; phylum Chordata; class Mammalia; order Carnivora; family Mustelidae; genus Martes; species Martes martes. The sequence goes on along the minus strand of NC_137898.1, from coordinate 27,293,821 downwards.
TTTGAATGCCACTAACTATCCATAAGATACTAGTTTCCCAACTGTTACTGCCTTTTTTAGACATTAACATGACTAGTTTTTCTCACTTGGAAATATGAAAAATTGTATTCATTTAGTTTTGCCCCTATTTTTTCTTCCTATTTTATTACAATTAGTTATGTATTTCTTCAGGATTGCCTCAATAATTTTAAGCCATCTGGTGGTATCTTTTTCTCTCACAATGGGAGATCATTCTAGGTAGTATAAAAAAGTATCAATTTTACTTTGAACAAATAACTACCAAAAAAACAAAAAAAGCAATTTGACTGGGGCTTAATTGTTCTGCAATTTGACTTAGGATAGTTAGAATTTTTTGATAGAAGGCAACAGAAATGGACTTCGAATAACTTAAGAAGGAAAGCATTTTATTGGAAGAAAGTTGAGCAGCTCACAGAAGAAAATAGGGATGGTCATGGACCATGGGTTGGAAGAGATGAGTATAATGGGTTGAACTATATCCTTTCAAAATTTGTGTGTTGAAGTGCTAAACTCAGCACCTCAAGATGTGACTTTATTTGGAAAGAAGGCCATGCAGTTTAATGAAATTAAGATGAGGTCATACTGGACTAGAGTGGGCTTCTAATCCAGCATGATTGGTATCCTTATGAAAGAATGCCATGTGAAGAAAACAACCTCCCCAAGGAAGAACATCAGAGACTCGATGTTGGGTCTATAAGCCAAGAAGTGCCAAGCATGGCTGGCAATACCAAAAGCTAGGTCTCAGACTGCTGGCTCCAGAACTATAAGACAGTAAGTTTCTATTGTTTAATCCACCCACTCTGTAGCATTTGTTAACAGCACCCTGGCAAGCTTATATAGCCAGGCCCCAGGCTGTCTTTCAAAGTTTAGGTAGCAGGGATTATTTATTTGACAGTTTCATCATGTAACTGTCACTATAATCAATACATTCTAGTCTCTGGGTATTTACATCTTTCTTTTCAAGATTCAGAGTTCCTAGAGAGAGAGAAGCCATAGTGAAAGTTGGATCCAGTGCCCACCCATGCTTAAAAGAGAACAGAGCACCTGGTATACAGCCCCACCAAAACTGTACATCATGTGATTCCCCCAAAGAATTTGGTTTGTTACCAAAGAAGCTCAGTTGAATAGGATGCCAGAGAGTATGTTGGGGGACCCATAATTGGTGTATGTATTTAGAGTATGTGGATTTATCACCTGTTGAACGAAGAGGCACGCGCCATCCATGGGGCTTCTTCAGGTAGCTCTACTTCTCTGGACATTGGAGTTCTCCCTTTAGGGAAGTGAAAACCCGGGGGTCCTTTTGATTGAAGGCATAATTTCAGTACACCCACACCAAGGAAATAAAGTCACAAAATTTATTACTTACTTATCTCAGAATTGGGGGGGGGTATATGACAGGGACAGGGCACACTGAGCTGGGGGCAGGGCGATATTCCAGCCAATGTTACGAGCCAACAGGAGGTAGAGAGCAGGGCAGCAGGCACCTATTATTTACAAGGTGGATGGGCACTAACATTCTGTGGACTCAACTCACATAACCAACTCAAGTTGTTATTTTAAAAGGTGCCTTGGGAAAAGCAAAGGGAGAATTTGTGGTGGGAATTCAAAGCTTAGGTCCTTATCTTAATGTCCAGACCCTCGATATGAGCAGAGAGAGTAGCATATGTAAAATGCCTAGGCGGCACCTCAAAACGGCTGTTTTTTTCATCACGGGGAGCCAAGAAATATAAATCTTTACTACATTAGTCAAAGGAATTATGTAGGTGTTTAAATAGATATTTGATTTATAGGAGACACATGTAACATTTTGTTGATGTGGCTTATTATCTCCAGGAAAAATTCTTTACATGAGAAAGCATACAGAAATCATGATGATGAAAATGATGATGAAGAGGAAGAAGAAGAAGAGAGAGGAGGGAGGGAGGGAAATTATTGGGCATTTGCTCCATTTCAGGCACTGTTCCAAATGTCTTAGGTGTATGAACATGTTTCACACTCTCAACAATCCTATGAATTATAGGTTATAATTATTATCCTCCATTTACAGTTGAGAAAACTGAGGCATATATATAGATGTTAAGATATTTCCCAAAGATGACTGTTTCTTTTGCTGTGCAGAAGCTTTTTATCTTGATGAAGTCCCAGAAGTTCATCTTTGCCTTTGTTTCCTTCGCCTTTGGAGACATATCTTGAAAGAAGTTGCTGTGGCTGATATCAAAGAGGTTACTCCCTATGTTCTCCTCGAGGATTCTGATGGATTCCTGTCTCACGTTGAGGTCTTTTATCCATTTCGAGTTTATCTTTGTGTACGGTGTAAGAGAATGGTCAAGTTTCATTCTTCTACATATAGCTGTCCAGTTTTCCCAGCACCATTTATTGAAGAGACTGTCTTTTTTCCACTGGATATTTTTTCCTGTTTTGTCAAAGATTATTTGACCATAGAGTTGAGGGTCCATATCTGGGCTCTCTACTCTGTTCCACTGGTCCATGTGTCTGTTTTTATGCCAGTACCATGCTGTCTTGGTGATCACAGCTTTCTAGTAAAGCTTGAAATCAGGTAACGTGATGCCACCAGTTTTATTTTTGTTTTTCAACATTTCCTTAGCAATTCGGGGTCTCTTCTGATTCCATACAAATTTTAGTATTATTTGCTCCAGCTCTTTGAAAAATACTGGTGGAATTTTGATTGGAATGGCATTAAAAGTATAGATTGCTCTGGGCAGTATAGACATTTTAACGATGTTTATTCTTCCCATCCAAGAGCATGGAATGGTCTTCCATCTTTTTGTGTCTTCTTCAATTTCTTTTAGGAGTGTTCTGTAGTTCCTCGAGTACAGATCTTTAACCTCTTTGGTTAGGTTTATTCCGAGGTATCTTATGGTTTTTGGTGCTATAGTAAATGGAATCGATTCTCTAATTTGTCTTTCTGTATTTTCATTGTTAGTGTATAAGAAAGCCACTGATTTCTGGACATTGACTTTGTATCCTGCTACATTACTGAATTGCTGTATGAGTTCTAGTAGTTTGGAGGTGGAGTCTTTCGGGTTTTCCATATAAAGAATCATGTCATCTGCGAAGAGAGAGAGTTTGACTTCTTCCTTGCCAATTTGGATACCTTTTATTTCTCTTTGTTGTCTGATTGCTGTTGCTAGGACTTCTAATACTATGTTGAACAAGAGTGGTGAGAGTGGGCATCCTTGTCGTGTTCCTGATCTCAATGGGAAGGCTGCAAGCTTTTTCCCATTGAGGATGATATTTGCTGTGGGTTTTTCATAGATAGATTTGATGAAGTTCAGGAATGTTCCCTCTATCCCTATACTTTGAAGCGTTTTAATCAGGAACGGATGCTGGATTTTGTCAAAAGCTTTTTCTGCATCAATGGAGAGGATCATGTGGTTCTTCTCTCTTCTCTTATTGATTTGTTCTATCACATTGATTGATTTGCGAAAGAAACAGTCATCAAAACAAAGAGGCAACCCACGGAATGGGAGAAGATATTTGCAAATGACAGTACAGATAAAAGGTTGATATCCAGGATCTATAAAGAACTCCTCAAACTCAACACACACAAAACAGATAATCATATTAAAAAATGGGCAGAAGATATGAACAGACACTTCTCCAATGAAGACATACAAATGGCTACCAGACACATGAAAAAATGTTCATCATCACTAGCCATCAGGGAGATTCAAATCAAAACCACATTGAGATACCACCTTACACCAGTTAGAATGGCCAAAATTAGCAAGACAGGAAACAACGTGTGTTGGAGAGGATGTGGAGAAAGGGGAACCCTCTTACACTGTTGGTGGGAATGCAAACTGGTGCAGCCACTTTGGAGAACAGTGTGGAGATTCCTCAGGAAATTAAAAATAGATCTTCCCTATGACCCTGCAATTGCACTGCTGGGTATTTACCCCAAAGATACAGATGTAGTGAAAAGAAGGGCCATCTGTACCCCAATGTTTATAGCAGCAATGGCCACGGTCGCCAAACTGTGGAAAGAACCAAGATGCCCTTCAACGGATGAATGGATAAGGAAGATGTGGTCCATATACACTATGGAGTATTATGCCTCCATCAGAAAGGACGAATACCCAACTTTTGTAGCAACATGGACAGGACTGGAAGAGATTATGCTGAGTGAAATAAGTCAAACAGAGAAAGTCAAGTATCATATGGTTTCACTTATTGGTGGAGCATAACAAATAATATAGAGGACAAGGGTAGATGGAGAGGAGAAGGGAGTTGAGGGAAATTGGAAGGGGAGGTGAACCATGAGAGACTATGGACTCTGAAAAACAACCTGAGGGTTTTGAAGGGGCGGGGTGGGAGGGTGGGGGAACCAGGTGGTGGGTATTAGGGAGGGCACAGATTGCATGGAGCACTGGGTGTGGTGAAAAAACAATGAATACTGTTACGCTGAAAATAAATAAAAAATTGGAAAAAAAAAAAAAAAGATATTTCCCAAAGAAATACAGCTAACAAGGTGCAGAGTTGTTTGAAACCCAGGAAATTTGCTTTGGAAATCTACCTGTTATATATTTTGGGTTCCACATGTGTAGGGAACCTGGCTGATTTGAGATTTAATAAGGAACACTTTATTTTCATCATTACCTAGAATGTGTCCCTGGTGCCTTTGAGCTACCTCTAAGGAATTGTGAAGTGACACCTTATTTCATAATTTTACTGTTTTATTAGGCCAGCTCTACTAAGAGTCAATGACTCTCTTTTCCTTAATGGCACTTGGTTGCCTTTGTTAGCTGAAGTAAGTGTTCATGGGATTTTGATTGCCGAAAGTTAAAACTGCTTTTCTTTGGAAATATAGAATAGATAGTGTAATGTCCACTCCACAACTAACTAGTTATTTCTAAGTGCCTAAAATCTTGTTACAAATCAGTAAAGGCTTTATAAGAAACCTCCAACGCTAGATCATTTTGTGTCATTTACATTTGCAAACCTCTTAACTCCTCGGAGAATTGATACCTTCCTTGTAAAAATGGGATTAATACTTTGTGTTCTGTTGTCAAGCTATGTTGTTGGATCATGCGTGACAGTGGTTTTAAAGTACTTTGTAAATTGTAAACATTTTAACTAGACAATCTAAAAATATTTTATTAACAATAAATGCTGTATGATTTTGCTTTTGCTTCCTTCACTTGTATATAATTAGTATTGTCATTTATTCTTTCAGCCAGCCAGTCATTTCATTTTTACCATCCATTTAATGAGTACCAGGTACACAGGAGCATGGAGTGGAAATCAAGATATGCTCCTGTTGTCCAGGTGCATGAACCCTGCAAATACATTGTAATATGATAAATTCTGTGGTGGGTTAAGTTAGGTTCTCTTAGTAGCAGCCCTACTGACACTTGGGACAGATAATTTTTTTGTGTTGGGAGTTGTCCTGCACATTATGTTCATAGGCATCCCTGCTTCTACCCAGTTCCCCTAAGTGTGACAATCCAAAATGGCTTCAGACATGGCCCAGTGTCCTCTGAGGGGAGTAGCAAAATTGTACCCAGTTGAGAACCATAGGGTTACATGAAGGGTACATTGGCTTCCCTCCAAAGTGATGTCTACCCTGAAACCTGCTTCATGAGCAGGAGTTAGCCAACTGAAGAGAATGGGTAAAGAGGAGAGTATATACGTGAATCCCAGAGTCAATATCCTAAAAGTCAAGACATTTGTCTTTTGCATCTGACAGCTAGTGAATCATTGAATGAGTGGTCATTAAATTGGTTTACTTACTGAAAAATGTACCATTGTACCTAGTGTTTTTGTGCTATGTAGGAACAACCAACAACCTTTTTAGAGGAATAGGTTCATCTAAGTCCAGTGTGGATTGGAATGCTATCAAATATGGTCTTTTCTTTTCTTTAAGATTTTATTTATTTATTTGTCAGAGAGAGAGAGAGAGAGAGCGAGCACAGGCAGACAGAGTGGCAGGCAGAGGCAGAGGGAGAAGCAGGCTCCCCGCTGAGCAAGGAGCCGGATGCGGGACTCGATCCCAGGATGCTGGGATCATGACCTGAGCCGAAGGCAGCCGCCTAACCAACTGAGCCACCCAGACGTCCCAAATATGGTCTTTTCTACTTAGTATATTTACAAAAGAAGAGTTTAAGGAATTGAGGGGGCAAAGTAGGTAGAGGGAATTACTATGATTTCCCAACAATCAAAACAATTGGGATTTCTTCAGTGGGCTTACGAAGTGATGATTTTATAAGCATGAACAATATGAGCACTTTTTATGATGACAGAGTGTGCAAAATTTTAAAACTTAAAAATTTTTGTGAAATAAATTTTAAATGTTAGAAGCATTCCTTCTCCACGTATGCTAAAAGTGGAGCAAAATTCTCCCGAATGAGGTAGTCTAGGGACTTAGGACTCCTCATTTTATAATTGTGAGTGTTCTTTTAATGAACTGACAGCTTAGGTGTAGATTTCTAGAAGTAGGTTGTATCATAGGAGGGATCTGAAGGTGTACTTAGGAGCACAGATAATTCAAGCTTGCAAGGAAGCCAGAGATCGTACTGTCCAAATCTCAAAAGGTCAGACTTTTGTGTAAGTTCAGATAGGTACACAGCGGCAGTGTCTGGGCTTCATTTCAGCTGGAAAGACTGAAAGGCTGGCATCTGGAATCATCTGGAGATTCCTTTAGTTATGTGTCTGGTAGGGGTGTAGCTGTTGGCTAGAACCTAAGAAGCAGTTGGAATAATTTGCTTAGGTTCAAGGTGAGGGGCCGCAGACCCTACCACTAGATGGGAGTGTCAAGGTTACACTGTAAGAAGAGATTATGGGATGGGAGAAATTTGGGGGGCCATCTTTGATAAATACAATCTTCCACAGATGCATATGTAACTTGATACAATTATCCCAAATTCTAATCTTGTATGAGAGTTTAAGAACACATGTCCGATTTAAATAGAGTCCTTTTTTCTGCCCCAGCATCCTATGAACCTCAGACCCCTACGTACAGATTAGGAAAGTCTTATATGACAATTTACTTTCCAATAAAAACATCCCAGAATGGATGGCTCTGTTTTTGCAAGTACCTACATTCCTAAGTAGTTTAAGACTATATTAAAAGAAGATGAAATTTCTATTTAAATAGTAGTGAACATTACCATCTAGGGAGATTGGTTGCATTTTCTTCTGAAAGAAGGTCTTAGCTCTATTTACCTTCACTTGTGCTTGATGTAAGAGCCACAATGGGTGGACCTGGATGTTTGCTTGGTGAATTGCATGACCCATCATGTTCCCATCTTTTGTTCTTCAATGCTGTTCAGTCTCAAGTACCTGAAAATCATCTCACTCAAACCCCTAATGCATGTGCTTGGCTCCCAATGAAACCATGGGTTTAATGGTCATTTGTAACTTTAAGCACAGAGTTTTGTCCCCGGCACCCCTTCTCCCCTAGATGAGAAAGACTCTGTAAAGTTCCGTCTCTTGCTTTCTATGGAGAATGTCATTTATTCTTCAGAACCTCATCTCCTGATGTTCTAATAAAATCCTGACTCATCAGGCAAAATAAAAAGATTAATCTTCTTTCTGTAGAAATTAGAAAAATAGTACTTATTCAACAAAGGAGTTATTGAGTGTTTCATATATGAATGAAGTTTATAATACTTTTCAAAATGATTGAAAAGAAAGGAGACTATGATTACCCTGAGTGAAACAGTAATCAGAAGATGTTATTATTCAATATCCTCCACTCTCTCAGTTGTTGAATTAATGTTTTACTGAAATACATCATTCATTAATAGGTAGCTGTCAAGTGATGTATGGATCATATTTCCAAGGCTTTGCAATTTTTAAGATGGACTTGCCGTCAGTTGAGAACATTCTTGCTTTTCCAGCAGTGGTGATAGATTTGTCCTGTTCTGATCCATTCATGATCTTTCATGATTGGCTTCTTTCTTGGGACAAATACTGAACTTTCCCTTTCTCTCACTTGTCTTTGAGAATTTCACTAACCCTGAGGGAAAGGAAAAACATGGCCAACCAATTATGTTACCAAACTTTGAAAGGTCACAGATGTACAGGCTATCTGAGGGAGAGTGTAAAAGCCATTAGCAGCCTGATATCTCATTTGGTGGCTAACAATCCGAGAGGAATACCAAATGGCCTCCCCTCACATTAATCCCTTAGAAGTAAAGTATCTTAACAAGAATGGAATAATGTTATCGGTTTCTTCCATTCTCATTAAATTCTAGGGGCTGTAATCTAGAGTCCTCCTTGGTTTTTACGTCCACCAGTATAACAGAGATGCAGCATATAAAAAGGAACAAAGTAGCAAAATTGAACTAAAATAGAGCATGAGATGGCTCACTCATGTAAATATATGCATTATTTCCCATTTACAAAAGCTCAATATACAAAACCTCACTCTAACTTGACTTCCCTTTATAGGTCACTCGGGTCCCACAGGTAGAATGCCAACATCTCCACACTCCAAATACCCTCTCCATTTCTACTTCTCCACCTTGCGCTTACTCTTTCTCTTCTACCTTAATGCTCTTTCCAGTTCTCTCTATATGTGAATGCATACTTCCTTTTTAAGACCTAGTTCAGGTTTTATAGTCTTCATGATAGTAACTCAGAAATACCGCCCCTTCATCTGAAGTCTTTCACATCCTACAGACCATATTACTTATTTAGCATTTAGCGTATAGGCAAGTATAACACATTAAGACAGTGTACATATATCTCACTGTCACAAAATGTATTCATTTATTCAACCCATCTACCCATGTCTTAATTGAAGAAACATTCTAGGGTACTAGTTCCATATCAGGTACTGAGCTAGAAGCTGGAGATGTGAGAATGAATGAAATTCTATTTATAATTGAGTAGAGTGTGGGGATCAGCATAGTCGGACATAAATGCTATGATAGAAGTATAAACAGGAGAGTTGCCTGGCTGGCTCGGTCGGTAGAGCATCTGACTCTTGATATTGAGGTTGTGAGTTCAAGCCCCATGTTGGGAGTAGAGATGACTTTAAAGAATGAAATGAGAAAACAAAAAGAAATGTAAATAGGACACATTGGGTATACCTAGGAAGAAGAGATACCTGAAAGGAGAGTGAGACATAAGATGTTTTTTTAGGTGGCAGAGAATGGAGAAAAGGAAGGAGGAGGGAAGTGATCACGGAGAAAGGAATTCCAGAAAAAGCCATCAACCTGAGTAAAGACTATGATATGGACATATGTTCACGGAAGGACAGTAGTTTTGAGTAAAGAAAACCATAGATTGTGAAATGGGACAGATGTCAGGTAAACTGAGAAAACATTGGACTTTGGAGGGAAAATCATGGAAAGCTTATTTATACACTGTGGAGAGAAATTTGGACTTACTCTGCAGGCAGTGGGAGGGCACTTAAGTTTTCTACATACTGCAGAAATGTGGTCAGATTTTCATTTTCTAACATCACCCCCGCACTGATGTGGAGGACGGATGGTAAATAGACATGATTGAAGGCAGAAAGAACAATGGGGGTGGGTCTTATAATAGTCCAGTGGAAAACTGGCAAAATATGAACTAGTGGAGATGGAGACAGAAGAGCTATGATAAATTATGAGAAAATACAGTGTATAGGACCTTTAACTTCTTAGGGGGTGAATACTACATCTTTTTTCTACACAGCCTTAAGGATTTACTAAGATGTATTGCTAATACTTGCTGAATAGAATTGAATTGAACCTTATACTGAATTGAACCTTATACTGGTGTAAGAAAAGCCTGCAAGAGGGTTGAATAATTTATTATGTCCCTTAGTAAATTGAAAGCAGATTTTGTCTGTAGCTGTTTTATGAATTTGGCTTGGGAAACTGAGAAATTAGCGAATTTTCATGTGGGCTACCTGTTCCAGAACTCAAACTACTTCACTATTAAACTTTTATAACTGAAACTTACTTTCAGTTCTGAATTCATGTATTATAAGATTATTTTATGTTGAACACGTTGGTGTGAGGGATTGATGTTTGACCCAAAATAATCCCAAACCAGTGGATTTGTGTTAATTGTTCCTAAGCTAACAACATTCTGCTTCTTCTTGGACTAGGTGTCTAAGTAATTGAGAATGAAACTTCCAGATTAATGGAAAGATTGATCTTCCAACTCCTGGGAAAAATTCTTTGATACTGATAGAATTTAAAAAGGCCAGAAACCATTATGACTTCCTTCCATTCTGCCTGTAAAAAAGGTGATCCTTAAAAGTGATTTTAGTACTAACTAGTTACTCTAGTACTAACTAGATATCAAGGTGTACCTTGATACTCTTTTTGGAAGAACAAATAGCTTTCAAGCAAGAGTATTAAAAAATCCATCACCCAGGGGCTCCTGCGTGGATCAGTCAGTTTAGCGCCCAACTCTGGATTTTGGCTCAGATCATTATCTTAGGGTCATGGGATCAAGACCCATGTTGGCTCTACACTCGGTGTGGAGGCTGCTTGGGATTTTCTCTCCCTGTTCCTCTACCTCTCCCCCTCCACTTGTGTGCGCACGCATTCTCCCGCTCTCAAAAAATAAATAAAAACTTTAAAAAAATCCATTGTCTAAATATGATTTTGAAGTTTATGATTGAGAATCTTTTCAACTGATCCATAGTAGATCTTTCTTTTCCCATTTGGGAAAAAAGCCTGGCCATTGAACTTGTAATTCCAAGCACTGATGGAGCAGTGTCGTAGATTTCATAAATGGTACCATTCCTGTAATATCTTTTGCAATGTGACCAAACAGGTCCTCTCATCAAAAGGTAGAATCTAGTTGCCTATCCCCCAAATTTGGCTTGGCCTTTTGACTCTTTTGGTCAATGGAATGCAGGTGAAATGATATTGCGCCAATTCTGAGTCTAGGTCTCAAGAGGCTTGTTGAGCTTCTTTTGGACTTTTGGCTCTGCAGGGGGTGAAGTCCAGATTAGTCTGCTGATGGTTAGAGTCCATCTGGAGGAGAGGCAAATTATCCGAGGGAAAGCCAATCCTACATTAGCCAGGCCCCAGTCCACATGCCGGCTGACCACAGACTCATGAGCAATCCAGAACCACTCAGCAAATCCATATTTATAGTTGTGTGCCACTGAGCTTTTGTGGTTGTGTTCCACATCATTATGATGGTGAGAAACAAATGATGCCACCAGGAGGTAAGTGTAGGGCAGAGATGAGGTCAATCCATTTATGGGTCAGGGGCTAAGACATGGATCAAAGTCCTACAACTAATAGAAATAGTAAGTCAGTCAGTCCCAAAGAGGGAGGTGTCCAGTCCACTGATTGAGTCAAAGAGGTCCAGATAGAACCGATGAAGCAAGTAGCAGATTTCCCTTTAGAGAAGAGTATGGAACCATAGTGAAGGAAACTAATAGCCAAGAAAATGGATTCTAGTATTAATTAGAGTTTTAATTTTGCCACTTACTGGCAGTTACAATTGCAGCTAATTTTTATCAAGAATTCTCTAAGTGCATAGGTAATCTTATTTGATTCAATACCCACAAAATTCCTTCCCTGTTAGTTATCATTATCCTCCCTTTATTGGTGAGGCACTAAGGTCTAGAGAGGTTAGGAAAAATTCCTTACATCATGTAGCTAGTAACTGGGAGAGTCGGGACACAAAACTAGGTCTCTGCCACCAAATCATCCTTTTATTAAGGTACCTAAGCTTCATTTTACTCATGTATAAAGTGGGGATGATCATGCTTACTCTCAAGGTTTGGGGCAAAGATGAAAAAAGAAAATGCATGGAGGCATTCAATCATTAGTAATCATTAGTGCTATTATACATTTAATTACAACTTGATCGTCAGAACTCCTGGAGTGTTTGGAAGGCTGCATTCGTCTCTTGAAAACTATGCAGCTGGCTTAATGCTCACAGGGTCGGGAAATCATTCTTTTTATTACAAAGAGCTTTTGGTTATCTTTTTATTTGCAGGGAGAGCTCCCTTCCATCCTGACCTATAATCTCACAGACTGGTCAGGGGTGCTTCTTCTTCTTCCCTGTGCATTCTGTTGAAAGGCCTGGCTTTGAGACACAGATTCTCTGTTAAAAGGAAGATTGGTGATCTCCTCTGGGGATGAGAATTATCAGGACTTAAAAAGAGTGTTAAGGAAAAATTAACACATGATAAAATGTGAAGGCAATTACACTAAAAACAAGTTTTCTCCTGCATATATCAGAACATATTCTTATGAGCTTCTTTATTCATGATTACCTTTGCTATCAGTCCTGTGTGATTAGAGAAGTAATCTGTACGTTCTTGTAGGAGACATTCAGTTCAACAGAATGGGGGTCAAGAATATTCATAATTTAATAACCTGGCATAATAGACATATATTCATAGGATATTAGGGTCAGAGAGGCATTACCTGTTATTAGGTGCACACATATGGGCACATTTCCATTAGGTGATCTTCCACCCACTGCTTGGATGCTGCAGTGACTACAAATTCACCAGACCTCACGAGGAAGGCTATTCTATTTGTAGAGAATTCGAACGAGCAACATCTCCCTTCCTATAACTCTCACCCACTGAACTCCTGAACTCTGATTTTCTGGTTTGGGAAATGCACCAGACTAGTTTCTCCATTCTTTTTTCCTGCTTTTTTTTTTTTTTCTTTTTTAAGATTTTATTTATTTATTTGACAAGCAGGCAGAGAGGCAGGCAGGGGGGAGGGGTAAGCAGGCTCCCGATGTGGGGCTCTATCCCAGGATCCTGAGATCATGACCTGAGCCAAAGGCAGAGGCTTAACCCACTGAGCCACCAGAGGACCTTCCTATTTCTTTAAAATGGATGTGGGGCTCTATCCCAGGATCCTGAGATCATGACCTGAGCCAAAGGCAGAGGCTTAACCCACTGAGCCACCAGAGGACCTTCCTATTTCTTTAAAATGGATGTACTTGGGTAATTTAAGCTCGCTCATATTTGTCTGAAAGCTACTTGCCCATCTGGTTTCCAAGAAGACTGGTAGCCATTTATTATAAGACATTACGTATTGGTCATAATTACAAGATCAAGGCTGGACACCAGATGCCAGGTGGGCTGTCAGGATCTTTGGAATTAGGACTTTGTGATGTGTTAGGTTATAGCATAAGTCCCATAAGATGTTTTAAAAATTCTTTGTCACCATTTAAGTGTCAGGATGTTTGCATTAACAGAAACATACAGAATTTTAGCTGTTCTTGTAAAATGAGAAGCCCTGACAACACGGGACAAGCATTTCCACATCCTAGTGATTGGCTGTCGCTGAGTATGTGATGACTCCTCTGCATGGGTCTGGCTCTCCCCAGTTTTTCGTAGCATCCCCAGACCACATCTGCTTTCCTCATGAATGTCACCTGCTTCAGCACTTTGAGTATCCAAGTTTTCATGCTTTGAGTGCATTTCTGTACTTGCAAGCAAGAGAGCCTTAAGCAAACTTTACATAATTCAGTGGCTATAACCCGGCTGGATACTAGAATCACCTGGCCAACTTGTGAAAATAGATTCTTGGACCAGTCTCCCTAATTATAAAATGAGAGCCTCTGGATTCTCATTCTCGTCTGGTATCTCTGGACTCTCTTATGTCTGGAACATCATCATCTCAAAAATAAAACCAAACCTCTCTAGGTTATAGCCATGGTGAATAACCCCTGATATAACTGAAGATAGAGAACATGGAATATATCACCCATTTCCTTCTCATGTATAAAATCCATGTAAGTAGGCCAGCTTTCTCCAAGCTAAGCACCTCTGGCCGCCACCTGGAAGTGTTTTAAGATGCTCTTAGGTAAGAGCTGCCAAAGTTTGGAAGCTGTTCCTTTGGGCCTGCTTTTGCTCACTCGGTCTGTAAGCTGAGCACGCAGAAGGTAGAAGGATGGGAAAGACAAGTGAGGAGTTGTAAGTGACCAGTAATTCTTAGGTGCATTCTCTTGAGATCCACCTGAGGCGAAGTGAGGATGAGAAATCTTAGAACATATTCAAGGATCAGCCAACATTATTTTTTTTTTAAAGATTTTATTTATTTATTTGACAGACAGAGATCACAAGTAGGCAGAGAGGCAGGCAGAGAGAGGAGGAAGCAGGCTCCCTGCTGAGCAGAGAGCCCGATGCGGGGCTCGATCCCAGGACCCTGAGATCATGACCTGAGCCGAAGGCAAAGGCTTAACCCACTGAGCCACCCAGACGCCCTCAGCCAACATTATAAGGCTTCACTCAACCTCAGAGTCAGATCTAGACTTAAAGCCCCGTCTTGCCGAGCCATCTCTTTCTGACTTATGGGTTGTAGTTTCAAAGACAATAATTACACTCTTCTCGCAAAGCCAGCTCTAGGGCCTTCTAATTCTGCTAATTAAGAAACACCTACTGTGCCAGTTTCAGTAGTAAATCATTTCCGATCCTGTCTCGCTCTCACGTATCTGCAGTCTGAGAAACGTCTGTTCCTCCTAGGAGGTCTTCTGTTTCTCTAAGTAATGCTTATTTTCTTGGCATTTGTGCTGCTGCCTCATGCTGCTGACTTCCCCAGACTCACCAAGTTGCCTGGCTCTGTAATTTGTTCGGCATTTCATTTAATCTGAACTCCATCCTCTCTGCTCTACCTGAGATTTTAAAACAGTCCGAATGCAAACCTTGTCATCATGATAATACAGGACACTTCCTAGATGCTGGTTCTGTGTCGGGCATAGCTCCTGAAGCCTTGCAGAGTCTGTGACGTAGGCGTGATTGCGGCTGCGGTAGCTGAGTCACAGAGAGGCCATGAGGCCTAAAGCTGCTCCGCCGTCTCCCATTGCCTTTAGGTGAAGGTCCCATATCCTAAACATGTCCACTCAGGCCTTTGCCCTGACCCATTCATCCTCCTCCAGCCCTTCATTAATCATTCAAGCTTCCTGTTAGAGACATTATTTTCTCTTTTCTTCTCTTTTTTTAGGTCTTCGCCTAATTTTTCTGGGCCAGAAACCAGATTCATTCCTTGTCCTTACCAGCTTGGCTAAATCATACTCTCCACTTAAGTCTCAGATGAAAATTACCTTCCTTGGAGAGGAAATCCTGGGCCCCGTGCGAATGTTTCTTCAAGTGTATTTTTCAGATCGCCTATATCGGTATCGGGGGGAGGTATTAAAATTTAGTTTTCAGAGATTTTCTCCAGAACAATTGAATTAGAAGATGGAGGCCAGGCGTCTGCATATGGAGCAAATATTCCTGGTGGTTCTTATGGGCTATCAATTTGGAGAATCACCCCCATAGACTAAGTTAACTCCTTTGGTGAGCTCTTGACAGCACCCCATCCCTTCCCTTTCAAAATAACTCACATTCAGTGTATGTCATTTATGCTGCCTATTAGATTATAAACTCCATGAACTTGATGGGCATATATCTGTTCATATCTTTGTATCTAGCATCTATTTAGTCTGTTGCTTGGTCTATGATTTTCCTTAGTTAAAGAGAAACATTGTGTTGTTTTTTCTTCTTACAGTAAATTTTATGAAGCACCTGCCTACCATTCTCTGACACATAGGGAATCTTTAGAATTCAAGGTTGAATAGTGTGTGGTCTTTTGGCTCAAAAAAACCCCCAGTCTTATGTGGGAAGCAGGCAAGAAGATATTTGATTTTAGTACAGTATTGTTTTTTATGTATGTATGTATGTATTTATTGTTATTATTTGTTTTGTTATGTTAGTCACCATACAGTACGTCATTGGTTTTTGATGTAGTGTCCATGACTTATTGTTTATGTATAACACCCAGTGCTACATGCAGTATGTGCCCTTCTTAACACCCATCACTGGGCCAACCCATCTCTCCACCCCTCCTCCCCTCTAAAACCCTCAGTTTGTTTCTCGGAGTCCACAGTCATTCATGGTTCATCTCCCCCTGAGATTCTCCCCTTCACTTTCCCCTTCCCTATCCTAATGTCCTCCATGCTATTCCACAAGTAAGTGAAACCATATGATAATTGACTTTTTCTGCTTGACTTGTTTCACTCAGCATAATCTCCTCCAGTCCCATCCATGTTGATGCAGAGGTTGCGTATTCATCTTTTATGATGGAGGCATAATTCCATTATGATGGAGGCAATATATTCGATTGTATATATGGACCATATCTTCTTTATCTATTCGTCTATTGAAGGGCTTCTTGGCTCTTTCCACAGTTTGGTGACTGTGGCCACTGCTGCTATGAACATTGGGGTACAGATAGCTCTTCTTTTCACTATGTCTCTATCTCTGGGGTAAATACCCAGTAGTGCAATTGCTGGGTCATAGGATAGCTCTATTTTTAATTTTTTGAGGAATGTCCATGCTGTTTTCCAAAGTGGCTGCACCATCTTGCGTTCCCACCAACAGTGTAGGAGGGTTCCCCTTTCTCCACAACCTCTCCAACAGTTATTGTTTCTTGTCTTGTTAATTTTTGCCATTCTAACTGGTAAAAGATGGTATCTCAATATGGTTTTGATTTGAATTTCCATGATGGCTAATGATGATTAACATTTTTTCATGTGTCTGTTAGCCATTTGTATGTCTTTGTGATGACATAAAAACACTTGTTTGTTCACATCTTCTGCCCATTTTCTGACTTGATTATTTGTTTTTTGGGTGTTGAGTCTGTGTAGTTCTTTATAAATCTTGGATATCAGTCCTTTATCTGTAGTGTCATTTGCAAATATCTTCTCCCATTCCGTGGGTTGCCTCTTTGTTTTGTTGGCTGTTTCCTTTGCTGTGCAGAATTGTAAGAATGAGTAGTTCCCCTACCACTTTCTCTCTCTTGCATAATTAGCAAACATAATGATGGATGTAAGGGCTCCATATATACAGGAAAGATGAGACCTAATCAAGCCTGGAAGGTGCAATCTGAGAGGGCTTCCTAGAGGAGGTGACATGCGAGTTTATCCTTTAAAATCAGACACAGAAAAAGAGGTGTAGAAAAGGTATTTTAAGGAGAGAAACATGAGACAGCATAGTATGCCTTGAGTATCTATGAGTAGTCTGGTGCTGTTCAGTGTAGGCTATCAGTCAGGGACTACAAAAACAAGATCATGAAAGTCTAAGGACTTTGCATTTTATTGTGAAAGCCAGTGAGACATAGTGAAGAGTTCTGTCCATTGACATTTGTAATTAAGGTCTGGTTTCTAGTCTGCATCTTTGTTATTATGAAATAAATTTTTGGTGCTACTGATTAAATTGAGCTAATAAAGACTGATTGATTTCTGTCTGCATACATTTATATATTAATTCAACACATATTTATTGAGCATATACTAGTCACAGCCCCATATTTTATTTAATACTCACAATGTCCCTGTTAATTAGGGGGCATTTTTCCCATTTGTCTGTTGGGGCTCAGTGAGGTTAAATCACTTGCTTAAAACAACAGAAATATTTAGTAACAGAAAAAGTGTTCCATTCCTGACCTCTCGCAAGTTTAATTCTGCTTGTGTTTGGTTCAGCAATGCTTAGAATTCACTTATTTGGTCACTTAATATTTATTGATAGCTGTTATGGGGCTGGTAATATTCTAAGGGCTAAGAGTATAGAGTTGCACAAAAGAAAAAAAAAAACAACCTGTTCTTTTGACATTTAGGTCCTACCGTGTATCTAGAACCCTTTATTATAGAACCAATTCCTACTGACCCTGCTATGCCTTCTCAAGTATAGGGCTGAAGGAGTCTTGGGGTAGCAAGTGGGATCAGGGAGGTCCCTTCTCTCTCCTGTACCCAACATGGTTTCCCAAGGACAGTTGTGAAAGGTAGATACTAGCCTTGGCAGGGAGGGTTAAAAAGAAGGGTGGGGCTTCCCCCTTGATTTGAAGAGAAGAGAGGGGGAGAAGTTATACAATAAGAATAAAATCTGTTTGCTACTAAAAATTCATTGTTAAGGCAAGGAAGGTGTCTTGACATTTAGTAGAAGAATCATTTAAGAGCCCAAAAGAAAAGTACCCTGAACCATAAATCTTTGATCTAGCACTATTGGCAGATCACCAGTCATTCTGGGGAGAGTTAAGCTTGATTATCTATAGGAATAGCTGACATTCTGGTTGCAGACTATCCATAGTGAATGTTGAACCTGATTGCTGCTTCTGCTCTGTGATGAGGGAACCTCTCTAACCTCAATGATCTCTTCTAGATAATGGGGCAAATCCACCCATCATTCCCACCTCCTTGACTTGTAAAGGTCAGTGAAACTAATGTATATGAAAATATTGGTAATAGTTGCCTGAAGTTTTTGGAGACAGGTGAGAGATAGAAAAGAAGGAAGTAGCGATTATTTCACTTAGATTAAAAGTATGGCGAAATTGACTCAAAACCTGAGAAAGCACCAGATTGGATCTGTGACCTTGGTAGTGTGACTCTGGGAGCCTTCTTCCTAGATTGTTTCAATTACAGTGGCTCAGCTGTTAATACCTGCCAGACTCTGTGACTCTCTCTTCTAAACTCTGAATTCAGGGGAGCCAGGTCTGATGAGCGATACTTGAAGCTGATTGCTGCCCTGGTCCAGTTGACCATGGCCAGAGTCATGGACGTTGGAGTTTAGCATGGCTGCTAACAGCCAACATCCTAAATAGAGGGAATCACATGAGAATAGACAAAATCCCAAAGAAAACCACTATAGCAGAAAGCAGGAAACAGAGATTATGAGAGAGGCTCCAGGAAGGGGTCCACGATGTGGAAACCAACCTCTTTCATACCTGATGATGGGAAGTCCTCACAGGTGTTTCGTTTGCCAATAGGTGTTCTTAACATGCAACCTATGGAATTCCCAATCAGCATTTAGTTGCATTTTAAATCACACTTCTCTCTAGAAATGTCTATTAATAGTGTTTGCCAGGGGTGAGATAAAATGAGCACAGAAGTTGCCTGTTCAGCATAACAGATTATCTCAAATATGCTGAGAATTAAGTAGGGAAGAGAAGTTAATGAATCGTCACAGTATAAAAATCACGTTGATTCTAAAATATAGATTTTGTTTATCTTTGAGATTGCCATTTCCTGGAGGTCTTTCAAAATAACCTGCAAGCTTGTAGAAAATATCCTGCTCTTAATTAAGCAGGGAAATGCACTCCTAAGGTGGTAGTTAGCCGTGCGGGTCCTGCAATGGTAGGACTGCTCAAGCTTGGGCTCTTTAATGTGTTAAATATGTGACCTTTGTCAAGTGTCTTGACGCTGTAAGAGTCACATTGTCATCTGTGAAATGAGATTGATAAACACTGTGTAGCG
The DNA here is from genome assembly GCF_963455335.1 of Martes martes. Taxonomy (NCBI): domain Eukaryota; kingdom Metazoa; phylum Chordata; class Mammalia; order Carnivora; family Mustelidae; genus Martes; species Martes martes. The sequence continues at coordinate 27,274,621 of NC_137898.1, read as the reverse complement.
GGGTCGTGAGGATTAAGTGAAATGACATCATTAGAGTGCTTAGCGTGATTTCGGGCATGTAGTAAAGACTTCATAAATGGCAGCCTTGCTGTGGTTGTTGTTGTGATCATTATTACCTTTCCATTATTTTCTAATTCCATTATTTTTAAGATACAAAATAATAAATCTCTAAAAAAGTCAAAATTCACTGCAGTTCTTTCCAGGCATAACATTAACAATGGAAAGAAATGAGCTACATTTCATGTATAAACATAGACAAATCTTAAAAACGTTGAGTGGAAGGACCATTCAGAATATCATTTCAATAAAATTATAAACACACAAATGTATAAAATAACTCTTATGAACACATTTTGTGTTAGATGTTGTTATTTTCCCCCCCAATATTTATTTTCTTCTTCCTGGGTGCTAAGGTGTTCCATGGCGTTCTGTTGCAGTGTGGCCATTTCTTTACTTTTTCACAAATAGATCCGTAATTATCTTTTACTGTAGGAGTCTCTTCCTGAAAATGTGTGAATGTCTCTTCAGGGTAAATTTCTAGCAGTGGAAGCGCTGGCTCACACACCGCATTCTTCTGTAAGTTTATTGGATATTTCTTGATTACGTTCCAAATTGTACTCGCCTCATGGGTGAGTCCTTGCTTTTCATCATCTTTCTCAACCTTGTTGTTAACAGACCCTGTCAGTGTGATTGGTGTGAAGCAGTACCATGTTTTAAAAAAATAGTTAATGTTGGAACACCTGGGTGGCTCAGTCAGTTAAGGGTCTAACACTTGGTTTCATGTCAGGTCATAATCTCAGGGTGGTGAGAGGGAGCCACAGGTTGAGCTCCGGGCTCAGCGTGGAGTCTGCTTGAGGACTCTCTCCCTCTGCTCCTCTCCCAACTCCTGCATGTGGGCAGATGTTTGCTCGTTGTCTCCAAAATAAATTAATAAATCTTTTAAAAAATTTAAATTTTCTTTCAGAATATTAAGCTGAAATCAAGTAACAGTTTTTAAGATTCATTAATATATCTGATAACAATACATTTAGGCCTTTAGAACATATTTCTAGTATTTTATAATGAAATTTATTATCTTGACTTATTAGTTTAGCACTGGGTTCTTTATCATTGATTTCTTTTTTTCCCCTTAGGAGAAGCTTTTGGTTTACAGGAAAACTGGGAGAAAGGTCGATATTTCTCATATATCCCTTTGCCTCTACACGCATCACCTCCCTCATTATCAATATTCCACCAGAATGGCATGTGTGTTACAATCAATAAACCTACATTGACACATCTTTTATCACCTAAATTTCATAGTTAACATTAGGGTTCACTCTTGTACATGCTATGAGTGTGGACAAAGGTGCAATGGCATGTATCCATCACTAAGTGTCAGGCAGAGTATTTTCACTGTCCTTAAAATCACCTTTGCTTCCTCTCTTCACCTCAGCCCTTGAGGAACTACTGATCTTTTCACTGTCTCTGTAATTTTGCTTTTTTCCAGGTGCTTTCTGCCCGTAGTCCCACTGAGTTGGGAGGCTAAGGCAGAAGGATTGCTGGAGCCCATGTTTTGTGGACTGTAGTGTGCTGTGCTGACCAGGGGTCTCCACTAAGTTCTGCATCAATATTGTGATCTCTCAGGGGTGTTGCCTAAGGAGGTTAGGCTGCCCAAGGAGGAATGCACTGGCCCAGGCTGAAATGCAGCAGGTCAAAACTCCTGTGGTGATCGCCACTTTTTTTCTTGTTTTTTTTAATTTGGGTTTTCTTGGGGCAGCTGGGTAGCTCAGTCAGTTAAGCTTCTGACTCCTGGTTTCGGCTCAGGTCATGATCTCAGGGACATGGGATTGAGCCCCACATTGGGCTCCACGCTGGGTGTGCAGTCTGCTTGAGATTCACCCCCTCTCCGCACTCTAAATAAATAAAAAAATAAATAGAGTTAGTTTAAAAAATATAATATAGGTTTTCTTGTTTATTGTTCAGATTGAATATCTTTTCATACTTTGGCAATTTTAGCTTTTGTTTTTATTAACCTACTGTTTCATATCCTTTATCCATTATTACTTTCCTTTTATACAAACATTAAGAATTTTTAGCATATCCAGACATGATTTGCTTATGATTATTAGCATTGTAAATATCTTCTCCCCAAATGCTTGAGTTTTAATGGTTTTATGATGTTTTTATACAGATATTTTTGAATTCCCAAGTAGTGAAATCTACCCGGTTTTTTGTAAGGTTTATAAGTTTTTCTATATTTATGAAACAGATCCTTTTCTACTCTATATCTGAAATTTCTTCCTAAAGTTTAAATAAGTTGCATTTCAGCTATAGGTTCTTAACTGATGTGGACTTTTTCTTTTTCTTTTCTTTTTCTTTTTTTTTTTTTTCCTTTTTAAAGATTTTATTTATTTATTTGACAGAGAAAGACACAGTGAGACTGGGAACCCAGCAGGGGGAGTGGGAGAGGGAGAAGCAGGCTTCCCGCCAAGCAGGGAGCCCAGTGTGGGGCTCAAACCCAGGACCTCTGGGATTGTGACCTGAGCTGAAGGCAGACGCTTGACTGAGCTTCCCAGGCCCCCCTGGACTTTATTTTTATATATGATAAAAGGTAGGGAACACAACATTATTTTTGTACTTTGTATGAATAATCAGTTGTTCCAGCACCATCTCTTATATGTTCCCTCTTCTGTTCCGTTGTTCTGTTAGTCTGTGTCTGGTCCCACAGCACACTGACATCATTATTAGAGCTCCGTAATAACTCCTGGTAGCTGAGAAGGCAGGCTACCCACATTGATCTTTCGGAGTATGTTCACATTGATCTTCCTTAGGAGTGTTCTGGCTGTAATTGATCATCTACTTTTCCATGACAATTTTAGAATCCCTTTGCCATTGTCGTGAGAAATTATGCAGGCCTTTTGACTGTAATTCCTATGCATTTATAGATTATTTTGTCAAGAATCAATATATCTTCCTGATTTAGCTTTTTCTAGTCTCTATATGTGTCCTGTCTCTCTCTAGCTATTTAGATTTTATTTTATGTCTTTTAACAAAGTTTATATACATATATATGTATATATATACACATATATATATTTTTTGTTTTTGCAAAGGTCTGAGCATATCTTTGGCTAGATGCTACATATTTTATAGTTTTCACTGTGACTGTGAATGACATTTTAAAGTTATATATTTTTAATTGTTGATGTATAGGAATGCTATTGAATTTCATATACTGAATTTATATTCAGCCATCTTACTGACCTTCTCTTACCAGTTTAATAATTTGTGTATTTGGATTTTCTATGTAGACAGTTGTAGCTCAGGATAAATGGCAGTTTTGTTGCTCCCTTTCCAAACATATGTTTTCTTTATTTTTTCATGTGATGCTTTATTGGTCAACACCTCAAGTACAGCACTAACACAGTGGATGTCTTTTTATGGCTCCTCCAGGGAAGACTCTGAAGGTGTCCTTGCTGGTTTGATTTGCTGTACTTTCGACTACCTGGTTCTTCTTCCCTCTTGCTGGTCCTGACCACCCAGGGTGAAGGGAAGGGCAAATTAAACTAGATTTTTCTGAACCTCTACTCAGAGCAGCAGAGAAGAACCTCCTTTTTGCACTCCAAGATTGTGGATTTCAGAATTGCTTTCCTAGCACGAATGCTAAGGAAAACCAGACAAATCAGATGGACAGTTACCCACCTGACGTGAAATCCAACTCCACAGAAGCTGGTGGAAAAGAAGGACCTAAAAATTCTTCAGTAATCACAAGCTCATGCTGTGCACACTTACCCTTCTTGCCTCATTCGGTGCTTCTGGCACAGACTGTGATGCTGTTACAGGGGCAGCCTAGTTACAGCTTCATCCCCGGGGGCCCAGTGGAAAGTTAGCTCCATGTGGGTTGACATGGTGAGAGACATTGTTTCCCCCCAAAACTTCCAGAGAGCGGTTCCTAAACAAAGGTAAATAGGCAGGTAGGAAGAGCTCCACTTCAAATGCTACGCTTCTAGCTCCTCTGCCCTTTTCCTAACACACACTCATGTTAACGCCGCCATGTTGTTTTTGTTAGAAAACTAGACAGAGAGGATGTGGAGAAAGGGGAACCCTCTTACACTGTTGGTGGGAATGCAAACTGGTGCAGCCACTGTGGAGAACAGTGTGGAGATTCCTCAAGAGGTTAAAAATAGAGCTTCCCTATGACCCTGCAATTGCACTACTGGGTATTTACCCCAAAGATACAGATGTAGTGAAAAGAAGGGCCATCTGTACCCCAATGTTTATAGCAGCAAGGGCCACGGTCGCCAAACTGTGGAAAGAACCAAGATGCCCTTCAACGGACGAATGGATAAGGAAGATGTGGTCCATATACACTATGGAATATTATGCCTCCATCAGAAAGGACGAATACCCAACTTTTGTAGCAACATGGACAAGACTGGAAGAGATTATGCTGAGTGAAATAAGTCAAGCAGAGAGAGTCAAGTATCATATAGTTTCACTTATTTGTGGAGCATAACAAATAATATAGAGGACAAGGGTAGATGGAGAGGAGAAGGGAGTTGAGGGAAATTGGAAGGGGAGATGCACCATGAGAGACTATGGACTCTGAAAAACAACCTGAGGGTTTTGAAGGGGCGGAGGGTAGGAGGTTGGGGGAACCAGGTGGTGGGTATTAGGGAGGGCACAGATTGCATGGAGCACTGGGTGTGGTGAAAAAACAATGAATACTGTTACACTGAAAATAAATAAAAAATTAAAAAATAAAAAAAGAAAGAAAACTAGACAGAACCTCTAACTTCAGCCTTCTCGTCTATCCTGTTTTTAATCTGACATCACTGGCAATATAAAAGAACATTTTAGATCTGAGCATATCTTTGGCTAGATGCTACACATTTTATAGTTTTCATTGTGTTTTATATGTTCTATATGTTCTAGGATTATAATACTAGAAACATAAAATCCTTCCTTTTTCTGAAATTTGTTTGACTTCTATGCATATCACTTTTTATCTTCTATTTTTTATTTATTATTTTTTATTGTTATGTTAGTTACCATACAGTACTTCATTAGTTTTTGATGTAGTGTTGTAACACCCCATCCATATCACTTTTTTCATACAAGATATCAGATATTTGGCTTTTATCCCATACTCTCTCTTCATTTTTTAAAACCTAGCAACAATGCCATAAAACTTTCAGGATTTAGTTGGTACCTAATCTAAATTCATACCTGATAACTACAGAAGGATTCAACTCAAGGTTAGCTTTAGGTCATTTGAAATAAAACTTCCTCTGATAAAATTCCTAATTACTTTGTTTATGTTACTGATTTATTATATCTTTATCAGTTCCAGGGGATCATATACTAGACCTTTGACTAATTGGAAGCCAACTAACCAGAACTTTTAAATTACTAAGTTCTACTTTAGAAAAGAGCAAGAAAACAAACTGGAATAAAAAAAAAAAAATGGCTTTCAAAGGATATCTCGGGAAATACCTTTGCTAAAACAAAAAACCAATATTCTATGTCGTATACACCCAAAATTACATTTCTGGATCATAAAAAGTAAAGATAATATGATGTCTATCTAAAAATAATTAGGATTCTCATCATCATCATCATCAGTTTTACAATCTTCTACTAAGGCTGGGGAATAAGCTAATTAAAAAAGATGCAGTGTTTATTATTTAAACAAACAAACAAACAAACATTTTAGTCAATGAGTTTTACGTTAGCCTTGGAATTCAAGTTTCTAGTACCAATGTCCTGGTACATGCCAGTCTGTAGAAGTTTTACTGTATTCTGCTAATCGTACTTGCAGTAAAATGTATGAAAGTAAACCAAGGGTGAAGTTGACGTTATGTTTGCACACTGAAATTTGAATATGTGTCTCTCGGTTGTCCCAGTGATCACTTTATTCTCACAGACGTTTTTATAGCTGTATGAGTTGGAACCATTAATATTTTGGAGGAAAATCAAGTATTAATATTTTTCAAAGCTCATCTTCAGTCTATTTCAGTGCAAGTATGTCCAGCTCCTTTACCACCTTAAACCTCTCTCAGACCGCCCGCTTTCATTGCTCACTCATTTAAATCTTAATCCTTGGGATTTTGATCTGTGCCTTAGAGCACAGAAAGGATTTTTATTTTATGAGCCAAAACAAAACAAAATAAAACAGGATTAAAACAGTGCTTTGGGTGAGTCTGTCCAAAATCCTCACCAGTGAGTTTAAATCTTTGAAGGCCTTTTGTTCACCTGATGGAGCACTTCTCAAAGATAGGATATTTTGAGTCTGCCTCTACAGTAGCATTTATTAATCAAACCTATCAAATAGAATATTATGGCCTAAAGCCATAGCTCTATATTCTTTAGGCCAGTCTGTATTTTGGATTTAAAGAAAAGGAGTATCTAATAAGCAACCTTCTATATTTAAAAGGTTTTCTTCTTTCCAATGCATAATTGGTTTTAAAAAAAAATCTGACATTTCTCATTACTGTATTAAATTAAATTATGCAGTAAGTTCCAAAGTTCCAAAATAACGTCAGTGTTATCTTGCTGCAAAGCTAGGTTTTTGTTTCCTGCTACGAGTCTACATTTTATGAAGAAATCAGAGTTTACTCTCTTAGAACCTCTGTGGCCTGTGTTTCTAAGTCCCTACTTCCAACCATCCGTAGAAACTTCAAATAGCAGAATTGTTTACAGAGATGAAAGCTAAGGGCTAGAAAGGGCACTGCATACGTTGGCTGATACTGAGGTCACCTTAACCTAATCAGCAGACACGGATAAAATGCAAACTTTAAATTTCTTCCTTGCTGAAGACTACGTCCATTCCAGCTTGGGAGGGAAAGGTAAATCTGAATTTGAGGTTGTTGATTCATAGACACTTCAACCAGGGGACTGTCTTGGACTGCAAAGGCCTCTTCTGTACAAGGAATTATTTTTATTTTTCTCTTCTCACATGTTTACCACAAAGTTGATCTGGAAGCAAGTTTACAGTCAGATAATCATGTTCTGTAATATCTCCAATGTGTCTCTGAACCAATTGTGGTGAGAAATACGGTGAGAAATGGAAGGACCCTTGTTTTTTACGGCTCCTCAAAAGGGCTTCAAGGGCCCATGCCAGACCCTTGGGCAAATTATTTATGCAAGGAATACGTATGTAGATAGATGGTAGATTATCAATATAATCCCTTGGGAATAACCAAGTCTGAGCACTGTCAGTGCTTCCCATGTCAGCAAAATGACAGATTAATGTAGCTTATGTTGGACTTAACTCTGACACTTTGTCTCTCTACCTTCAGGCTTCGGAGACTCTCTGTATTTCTCTCTCCATATAGACGTATTTACATATTCCATATTCATTTATATAGAGATGGCATAGATATATCTATCTGCAGAGATAGATATAAATCTATGTAATATATGCTACAATCTAGATACTTAAAATTGTTAAAAATCTATTCAGAATTTTCATTCCTGCTGAACCTCTCCCACTATGACAACTACAACATATTTTAAGGGTTCCGCATTGAATAGTCCGAGTAACTGTTTTAATTATTCAGAATACAATGTCCATGGAAAGTATGTGACCCAGGACAAACATTATAGTCCAGCAAAATCAATAATCAGTATAGGAAAAGTCCCAAAAATATCATTTCTACTCTCCGTAGTTGACGAATTATGCTCTTTAAGGTAGCTGTGGAAGAGATTTAAAACTAGGAGCCTTGATGAAGGGCTGATGAAACTGGAATTATTTTACCTGATAAAGAAGCAGTTGGATATCCTTTAACCCAGACTTTAGTCCACGTACTACGTCTGCTGTTTATCAGGTGTGACACTGAGGAAACACCCACAGGGTCCCATCTCCACTCCCTCACATTCTGTGCCTTAGAGAGCTAGTATGTAGGTAAAATAGGATATGTTCATAAAAGAGTTTGGTTAAGTCTAAAACTGTTCTACAAAAATGCAGAATGGCCATTGTTATTTTCTTATTAAAGAATATTGGCATAAGTAGATATAATCAGGGAATCTTTTAATTAGAGGGATTTGGAGTTCCTCAATCCAACTATCCTTCCAAAGGTTGAATCCCCTCTGCGACTTTGCTTCCCTTACCTAAGTGGTTATTTGTCTATTAACTGAATTGGCTCAACAAATATGATGTTAGCACCCACCATGTTGTGGGCAATGTCGACAAAATTTTATTTAATTTGGTAGTAATTTGCCTTACTTATTCAGGAAGGATTTAAAGTGACTTTCCTGTCTCTTATGATGAAGTAGTCACTAAATCCAGAGATAACCTAGTCTGCCTTTAAATTTTTGTGATTATTAAGGTGTTCTTCACCTTTCCTATAACTTCTAACTATGGTCCTATTGCTGTCACTTGGAATCATACTAACTGCTCTCTCTTACATCCCCATCTTTTTAATACTTGAAGATACCTCTTTTGTTGCCTGAGTTTCTCTTCTGGACAAAACAATCTCTGTTCCTTAAATATGTTTCATAAAATGACATTGGCACCCTTCACAATCTCGGTGGCCATCTTCCAAGTTGGTCGTTTGCCTTTTAGAGCATGTCAGTTCTGTTTGGCCATCAGACCACATTCTGGGTATCATTCCATGTAATCTGGCCCACTCCTCACTAAACCTTTAGAAAGAAATTTTTTTTTCCTAGTTCCATATAAATATCTATTTCTTTAGAGCCTTCTCCATCCTGACTTTAAAACATGGTAAGCTTACAACAACTTTCATGCAAAATTCCCAGAACATCTGCTTCCCACTTAATTCTTGATGGTTGATCAGAATTTAGTTCAGACTAGAGATTCCCTACTAACTTATATTCTTGAACAGGAATTATCTATAAGGAAAATTAGGAAATTAGCAGATACCACCATTTTATTATACTAATTAGCTATTTTTTTTTTAAATCAGCAGTGAAAAGAACAAATATACCTAAAATGGATTGTTGATAGAAGAGCATGTTTTGGATATGTCACTGTGGGGATAACTAAGAGAAACTAGTGCTGTTGTTTCCAATGAAATAAATCTAAATGCCTCTATCATCAGAAGCACGTAAGATCACAAGAATATGAGAGATTTATTGCAATGAGAGCTTTACATGTGTTTTCTTTATAGAAAATATGGGGAAAAAAGAAAATATGGAAATTGTTTAATGGCTTTTTGATTTCCAGACGATTTAGATGCTACATTTCTTTGAGGCTTCAGTGATTTGTGCTAGATTTCTGAATGTTATCAACACTTTAAACAATACTAAATAAAGGAAGAATGGAAAATAAATTTTTCTTCTATTAATCACTATCTCAGTTGCAAAAACTTCAGTTGAATAAAATTTTTAAAAGTGGGTTTTTTTTGTTTTGTTTTTTTTTTTTTTTTTTAGATTTTGCTTATTCATTTGACAGAGAGATAGAGAGCACAAGTAGGCAGAGGCAGAGCAGCAGGCAGAGGGAGAGGAGAAGCAGGCTCCCTGCTGAGCTGGGACCCTGACGTGGGAGTTGATCCCAGAACCCTAGGATCATGACCTGAGCTGAAGGCGGAAGTTTAATGACTGAACCACCCAGGCACCCGGCAATACTTTTTTGGAAATTTAAGTGAAAGACTTTGGTTTTTGTTCCAACATAAAAGAAGCTAGATGTCTTTGTTCTCATCCTTTCTACAAGAAAAAGCTGGACAAACTGAAAATGCATAACTTTTGCAGACTCAGTAGAGAACTGAGATTGCAGAGCATTCAACCATGCCCCTCCTCTCCCCCCCAAAAATCTAAAGAAACAGATTAATCCAGATCATAGCTGTGATCTTATTTCCTGGAACAGAAGTTGCTGGAGCCATAAACTCATGAATGGAAACACATGAATGATAGTTTTGATAAACTGCTGAGTGTGGACAAGGCCACATGTGTTGGTAAAGGGTACACTTTTATGAACCTTACCTCAAGGGATGCCACAGGGATCTCACAGTGAATCTGAGAAAGAGCCCTTCACAGCCCTGGCAGGGAAAGGGGAAGATTGATCATTTGAAAATAATCCCAGCAAAGACCTAGTCTTCATGGGAGCCCTGTTAGTAAGTCATTACCCCATTTAGGGAAAGGGCAGTGTTCCTCCCCCTTGTCCTTTCTAGCTTGCTAGTCTTACCTGTGTGTTGGGGAAAGCTACATCGTATCCAGTTCTAAAAGTATGCTAAAAACATTTCAATTACACACTTAAAACTTGGAATATGAAACATAAAACTCAGTAACAAATAAAAAGTACAGTTACAATGTATTTTTGTTCTCTGTTATGGTCAGTTTAAGGAACAAGTAAGAGAGAAATAACTATACAAGGGAAGGAATAGTTATGCGGTGTTATTAAGACATATATTTTTTAAAAACTACAAATGGATGGGTAAGAGACAGAGTGGCATGGAGATAGAAGCAAAGGTAAGAGCACTATGGGCAGTTACATGGCCCACATTTGAATAATAGTTCCAGCATTTTTATTGGCATGATTTTGGTGTAGGTTAAATTCTTGGTCTTGATTTTTTGATCTGTAAAATGGGTAAAATGCTACCTACCTCACAGGTTTATTAGGAAAATTAGATTGTCTAATTTTTTAATGAAACACAATTGACATATAACATTTTATTTGTTTTAGGTATACAACATAATGATTCCATATTTGTATATATGTCAAAATGATCACCATGATATATCAGGTTGACATCCATCACCACAGTTAAATTTTTTTTCTTGTGATGAGAACTTTTAGGATATAATCTCATTGCAGATATACAATACAGTATTATTAGGTGTCATCACCATAACTAGAATATATATAATAATATTTATAGTCAGTTATAACTAAATGTTTACGTTTTGACCTCCTTCATCCATTTTGCCCAGGCCCCACCTCCCACCTCTGGCAACCATCAATGCATTCTCTGTATCTGTGAGTTTGTTTGGCTTTATTTGTTTGTTTGGTTGTTAGATTCCACATAAAAGTAACATCAGACAGTATTTGCCTTTCTCTTTCTGACTTATTTCATTTAACATAATGCCCTCAAGTTCTATTTGTGTTGTTGTAAATGGCAGGAGTTCCTTTTTTTATGGCTAAACAACGTTCCACTGTATATATATGTCACATTGTCTTTATCCTTTCATCCACTGATAGGCACTTAGGTTGTTTCTGTGTTTTGGTTATTATAAATAATGCTGCAATGAACTTGATACATATATCTTTTCAAGTTACTGTTTTTATTTCCATCAGATAAACATCCAGAAGTAGAACTGCTGGATCATATGGTAATTCTATTTTTAATATTTTGTGGAAGCTTCATACTGTTTTCCATAGCGGTTGTACCAATTTACATTCCCACCAATAGCGTACAGGGCTCTTGTTTCTCCACATCCCACCAACATTGTAATTTCATGTCTTTTTGATAATAGTCATCCTATTATCCCAGCAGGCTTAAGGAGATACCTCATTGTGGTTTTGATTTGCAGTCCCCTGGTGGTTAGTGAGCACTTCTTCCTTGGTGTGTACTTTTTCACATACTTGCTGGTTCTTTGTGTATCATTTTTGGAAAAATGTCTATTCAGATCCTCTGTGCATTTTTTAATTGGGGAGTTTTTAATTTTATTTTGCTATTGAGTTGTATGGATTATCTAAGTTTAAAGTGCTTATCATTGTACTAGGTACATAGAAAGTATTAAGTAAGTGGTAACTATTATTATATAGACAGATAAAAAGGAAAATAAAGCTAAGTCACTTGAAAATAGAGCAAGACTCTCATTGCCTAATGTCTTCAGGTTTGTAGTTGTTTTGGATATTGTGTCAGAAGTTTTAAATTTGAATTGCCTTTCTTGCAATTCCAGGCATAACTTAAATTATCAACTCTCACCAGTTACTCTGAAAGTGAGGATAAAAGATTACTCATGTTTCATTTATAGGAAAGAGAACAACTTTTTCCATCTTTCACTCATGGATACAACCTGACAGTTTAGTAGCAAAACTGATCTGTATATTTTCAATTTAGTAACACACATTTTAATGATTATTAGCTAGTTTGATCAATCATTTTTGGCAGTGTTCAGGAAAATATTATATTCTGTTTTTTACTCCATATTTCTGTAGAATGGTAAATTAAGCAAATGCACTACAATACAAGATCAAATTTGCACTTCAAATTGAACTTCTAGTCGCAGCAGTAATAGGATAGAACCCAATGCCACTGAGCTCACCCCTCCTCTCCCAGGCCTGTAGATGCACCAGCCTCAGGCACTGAGGTGTGTCAGCAGTATTTCTGCAGAAACTTCAGTTAATAGCTACTCCAAGAGTCTGAATCAGTTATGAATATGACCCTAGTGTCAAAAAGGAAAGGTCACAAGTCACTTACTCCTCCTGGCAGAGAAAGACCTGGTAGAAGGGGGAAAAATGCTCTTGGAAGCACATTTTCTTCACATGTAAAGCATCCTGTGCCTTTGCAAACATCCAAGATATTTCTGGATGACAGATGGAAATTTACTAAAAGAAATGTGGAAATTTTTATTGAAAACAGTCTCTATAGTCGTAGACTAAAACTTCCATTTATTTGGGAGAAGGGGACACTTTCAACTGAGGTTCATTTGGTGTCAAATTAAATCCATACTTTCATGTTGTGAGACGGGGGTAGTGCCACCTATTAAATTAAGTGGAAAATTTGGCAACTCCCTAGTTTAGCATGGTCAGGCGGTTTGCCTATCTCTATGGAATAGCTTGAGTGGAGCCCTTTAAAAATTCTGTTTAAAAAGAATGGAAATTATCCAAACATTCAACCACAGTAGAGAAGCATGCGTTAAAAGAATATTAAACTTCCACATTCATGCTCATTATAATAAAGCTAAGGGTCAGGGTTCAGAAGTGTACTGTAAGTATGCACTTAACTAAATAAAAAGTCTTTCAAACAAACACCCAAAATTTGCATGGAAAAACAATTGGGAGAACAGATAACAAAACACTGAGCTTTTCAAAATACGGGTTATGGGATTTTTATCCTTTCTTCTAGTCTTACGAACTTTTGCCAACTTTCTATCATGTACCTATAAAGTTTCTTTAAAAACTATGCTCCTTAAGAAGTTTGATGTGGGGGACACCTGGGTGGCTCAGTCGTTGGGTGTCTGCCTTCGGCTCAGGTAATGATCTCAGGGTCCTGGGATCAAGCCCTGCATCGGGCTCCCTGCTCAGCGGGAAGCCTGCTTCTCCCTCTCCCACTCCCCCTGCTTGTGTTTCCTCTCTCTCGCTATCTCTCTGTCAAATAAAGAAAATCTTAAAAAAAAAAAAAAAAAGAAGAAGAAGTTTGATGTGATAAATGCTAATTGCACGTGTATGGGTGCTGGCCAGGCCCTATGCTGAGGTACAGAGAGGAGTGGGATACAGATCCCACCTTGGAGGGACTAATAGTCTGAAAGAAAAGACAAATGCAGGTACAGATTGTCCAGAGAAGGGAGTGATCTACTGGAAGGGTAGGGGAGGTCAGGAAGGTGGTGAGGAGTTAACAGTATGATATCTGGAGTAAAATGGGTCAGGCATGGGGGACAGGAAGTGCAAATGCTTGGGTAAGAGCATTCTTTATGTGACTGAGAAAAGCCAGGCTGGAGTGAAACGAGTGAAGGCAAAAAGTACTAGGGATAAGTGTTAAGTTAAAGTCACAAATAGACTTAGGACTTTGTACAGACTTCTACTCTGAGTGAAATCATGAGCCATTGAAAGATTTTAATCAAGGAAAATACCTTTATGGAGCACTGTTTTAATGGGACTCTTTGGACGGCTATGTTGACAATAGACTCTAGGGACAAAGGTGTTAAGTACAATACAAGTTAGGATGCTGTGACAACGATCCAGGTAAGCGAGAATGATGATTCAAACAGTAAAAGTAGCAAGTGGAGGACTTAGGGGTGATTAGACTCTGTATATATTTTTCAAAGTAAAGCCAAGAGATTTCTGACTCATCCACTAAGATAAACTGAGGCCCCAAGAATGATGCCAAGGATTTCAAGCCAAGGTCACGAAGAAAGGGAATATGAATAGAGCAGGGAAGAAGACTGAAGACCAAACCCTGGGGCAGTCTGACATGAAGAAGGTAAGGAGAAGAGGAAGAACAAGAAAAAGAGGCTGAGAACAGAAGAGGAGAAATCCAGAAGAGTGTAGACCCATGTTCTAGAAGCAATTGAAGAATGTACATCAAAGAAGGGGAGTGACCGTGTCAAATGCTGCCAATCCAAGTGGAAACCGGTGGGCATCTCGACAGAACAGTTTCAGTGCAGTGGTAGGGCGGAAGCCGCAGTAGAATGGGTTTAAGAGTGGATGGGAGAAGAGCAATTGGAAAAGCAAGTAGAGGCATCTCCTTTCAAGTGTCAAGGAGACATTTCCTTCAACACTCCCTGAAGTGTTGCTGTGACATTGTACCATATCTTGTGAGGAACAGAAAACCTTAAGACAGGAGAAATCGCAGCTTGTTTGGATGTGGTTGGGAAAATCCAGTACACTGAAAATTTGATGATCAGGAGCGAGCCGGGGAATTGCTGGAGAGATGTTCTTTGGCAAGTGAGTGGGGATTGGTGGGGGTGGTTAAGGGGTATACCTACGTTCAAGTATCCGTTTTAGGTAAGAGCATGGGCATTTCCATCTGTGCCGTTGGGTGGGAGGACATACCAGGAGTCCAGATGCTGGTAGGTAGGTAAATGCAGTGGTAGGAGTATGTGGAATTGTTTTGACTGTTCCCAATTTTTCCAGCCAATAGGAGACAAGGTCATCAGCTGGAAATGAGGTTGAAGAGATGTTGAGGGTTTGAAGAGAGAGGTAAAGGTATTAAATAAGAGAGAGAACGATTGGACCAGGGGAAAATAGGTAATTAGTAATCGGCAACATCAAGTGCCCTGCTGAGGTTCACTGTCATTAAATGGAAGTGAAGCGAGTTCATGTGGTGGGGTGCTTCACCAGCCTCATGTCTACAGCCTGTTTCAGCTGCATGGGTGCAGCTGAGGAATAAATGGGGGTTAACATATGTTGTAGCTTTGCCAAGAATTTATGTTGATAGGTGAGCAAAGGAGTTGAGGGTGCTTGCAAGGGGTGAAGATCATGATTAATCATGGGATTTAAGCCGGAGGAGGAATGAGAGGACATCAACTTGACCATTCATGCTCCCTCCCAGGCTAGTGCAGCATGCCAGGGCACAAATGTTCTCTTGTGCACGTGAACAGGAAAGTGAGAAAGCAACAGTCACTAACCTTACTCATCTTTAAACTGGGTCTCATCTTCTGAGAACTGATCTTTGGAGATTGTGATGGCATTGCTGGTGCTTCAGATATATCCTCCTATATCATTTCTTTTTAAAAAAATATTTTATTTATTTGAGAGAGAGAGAAAGAAAGAGTGAGAGAGAGAACACAAGCAGGGGGAGCAGCAGGCAGAGGCAGCGGGAGAAGCAGGCTTCCCACTGAGCAGGGAGCCTGATGCGGGGCTCGATCCCAGAACCCTGAGGTCAGGACCTGAGCTGAAGGCAGATGCTTAACCGACTGAGCCACCCAGACACCCCCTTCGATATGATTTCAGGCAGGGAGGAAGCAGAGCCAGGACTCCCTTAGGAAACAAGGATAGTTATTGCTTAGGGGGCTCCGCAGATAACCATATACTGGTCAAAGTAATGTATAAATCACCCTGCAGCTCGATCAAAGTTTTCTGGGACCATCTAATTACTTTTCTCAATTGTGTTTAATAAGCAGTTTCATTTTGTAAGAAGTTTATTTAAAAAAAAATTCTTAGGGGCGCCTGGGTGGCTCAGTGGGTTAAAGCCTCTGCCTTCGGCTCAGGTCATGATCCCAGGGTCCTGGGATCGAGACCCGCATCGGGCTCTCTGCTCCGCGGGGAGCCTGCTTCCTCCTCTCTCTCTGCCTGCCTCTCTTCCTGCTTGTGATCTCTGTCTGTCAAATAAGTAAATAAAATCTTAAAAAAAAAAATTCTTATAAGGCATTAAGGACTAATGGCTTAGAGAAAATTCAGGACATCTTAACTTTTCTCCAAATTATTTTAAGGCCTTTCACAGTTAAAATCATCTGTGCTGCGGTGCCTGGGTGGCTCAGTGGGTTAAAGCCTCTGTTTTCAGCTCAGGTTATGATCCCAGGGTCCTGGGATGGAGCTCTGCATCGGGCTCTCTGCTCAGCAGGGAGCCTGCTTCCTCTTCTCTATCTGCCTGCTTCTCTGACTACTTGTGATCTCTGTCTGTCAAATAAATAAATAAAATATTTTTAAAAAATAAATAAAAAATAAAATAAAATTATCTGTGTTTAAATTGACACCTGATTCTGAAGAAGGGAAAACAAAAACACAGGGAGCATGCATGTGCACTCGTGTGCAAGCAACACACACACACATACACACATTTGCCTCTGTCTTGTACTCCTGTTCAATTCTGTGCTCTAGGCCTTGGATGGTTTGTTATCTTGAGACATTGTATTAAGCTAAGTGATAACACAGTTCACCAAAAACAGTTCACATTTTTTCATTTATGAATAAATATAGATTTTTTTCTTGTAGAGTTAGTTGTTTTTATAAAAAAGAAAATTATTTCAGAGGCATTCTACAACATATGTGGTAATTGATGTCTGATGTAGTAGTACCCAAGAATTTCTGCAAATTGTTTTAAGATAGATAATGGAATTATTAAAACTAATAGTTCCATTGAATAATTATTAAAACAAATAATTTCGGGTGGATAGTGTTTCCCTGTTAGAAATACATATGGGTGCTTTAGCACTTCAAAGGCGATGACATATAAGTCACCTTGGGTTTTCCTGGCCTTTATGCTTCCATTGGAGTCCAAAAGGCATCCCCAACCACTATGTGTTTCTGATAAGATTATACCATTCTCTACTTAACCATTAGCAGAATGAAGAAGTCCCAGATCTCAAACCCCCTCCCTTCCCAACCTACTGCCAATGCGTTAAATTCATAGTCTTGATGAGACCACCTATCATCAATCCAGTAGGACTAATCATACCACATTCTTTATCATTAGCTCTTCTAAGATCACCAAATAGCATTTGCATTTTTTAATACAGTGTTCAAATTTTATTCTTCATTTTACCTGGACGATACACTGTTTTTGATAGTGAGAACTTCCTTCCTTCTTGAAGCACTTTCTTCACTTGGGGATGCTGCGTTTTCCTGCGTTTGCTTCAAATGATTTTTCCTTCTTAGTATTCTTTGCTGGTTTATCATTCATGTCTCAAATTTAGTACTGATGTACCCGAGGGCTCACTCCCTCAGTGATCTCATCCAATCTCATGGTTTTAAATAGCTTACAGTGCTCAAATGTATTTTTCAGCACCTTCGGGTCAAGACCTGTATATCTAACTACCTTCCTGATATATTCACTTAGGTTTCTATTTTTTCTTTTTTAAAGATTTTATTTATTTGAGAGAGGGAGAGAGAGCACGAGAGGGGAGAGATCAGACGGAGAAGCAGACTCCCTGCCGAACAGGGAGCCTGATGTGGACTCAATCCTGGGACTCCAGGATCATGACCTGAGCCAAAGGCAGTTCCTTAACCAACTGAGCCACCCAGGCACCCTTCAGCCCTTCACTTCGGTTTCCAATAAGCATGTCAAACTTAACATGTCTAGAAACTAATCTCTGAACCTTTTTTCTTCAGTTTTCCCTCTGTCTTCCTACCTCAGTATATGTCAACTTCACTGTGACGGTCTTTTGCTGCATTGACTTGGCTGGGCTACAGTCCCCTATTATTCAGTCAAATGTAAATACTGATCTAGGTGTTGGCTGTGAAAGTGTTCTGCTGAAGTGATTAAAGTCCATAATCAGTTGAAGTTCAGTAAGGGAGGCCATCCGAGATAAACTAAATGGGCCTGATTCAATGAGTTGGTCAACCTTAGAAGTAAAGTTGAGACCAAACTGTGAATAACAGCTTCATTCCCTGCCTGACTATTTCAAACTCAGCTTCCTTATGGCCTACTCTCTGGATCTTGGACTTGCCTACCTAACCCCTACAGTCATGTAAGCCACTTCCTTGAAAGGGAAAAGTAAGTGAGGAAACCTCTCTGGGGAAAAAAAAAAAAGTAAAGATATTTGAAATAATTAAACCTTATGTGAGTGCTCACCAGTGGTTGACCTCAGTGAAGGACAATGTAATGAAGCGACTGGGATGACCTGTTCTATGAATACCCCTCTCCTTCCTGATTCCTGATATTATTTAATGGGTTCATAAGCAAAGTGGCCATAGTGGCTAGCAGAGAGGTTACCCGGACTCAGCAACATAGGCTTCTGCTTGCTCAGATGAGTGGCTACAATGATTGCTGAGTACCCTATTTTCCAACAACCCAACTCCAAGCCCACAGTATGGCACCATTCCCTGGTCAATACACCAGCTAACTGGTGGCAGATTGATTATACTGAACCCCTTCCATTGTGGAAAGGGCAGTACTTTGTTCTTACCCGAAAAGACAGTTACTCTGGGCATACATCTCTCCTCCCCACACACTTCTGCCAAGACATTGAGATTCATTATAAACGTTTAAAATAGAATGGTCCTTTCACCCAAAACATGTAGCATATGTTAAAGAAGTCATTTTAAGGAATTGCCAGAGATTCAGAAGATGGTAAAAAGTTTATATCAGGATGAGAGTATCCAGGGAGTAGAAGAAAAGTAGATAGAAAAGTAGTAGTAGAAGAAGAAAAGTGATTTGGGCTGAATCTTCAAGTTCAGTTGGTCCCATTTAGAAAGACAGAGAAGAGGGATCTGATTATTTCATACCAGTGGCCCAGCACAAATGAAAATTGGGGTGGGGACTGCATTTGGGGAGTGTGGAGTAGGTTGTGTGGCCCATGTATAGACTGCCTGGAATTGTCTTTAGAGTTTAGATTTTAATCCTGTAAGAAATAGAAGTTAATGATAGCTTATGAGCTGAGAACTGACTTAATGAAAATGAAATTTTCAATGTATTGTTTACAGGATAGATTTGGGAAGAAATAATTTTCAAGGACAGAGATTGAATGCTCTGCTATTATACTAGTTCGGATACAAGATACAAGATACAGATACAAGAGAATGAGCCCTGATGTAGTACAAGATGGAAGAAAAGGAATAGATTTAACAGTGGTTTCAGAGGAGGAAACAAAAGACTTCTAAATGGATTGCATAATATGTGTGTTTTGTGGTCTGTGTGTGTGTGTGTGTGTCTGTGTGTGTGTGTGTATGTCTGTGTGTGTATGATAAAAGTAAATTTTTTATATGTATGTATAGTTTGTAGTGTTGAGAAGATAAAAGAGAAAGCGAAGATGACACGGTTGTTTTCTTGTTGTCTCGGTGAGAGAAGACAGTGTTTCCAATAATAGGAAAAGTGGGAGAGAAAAAACTATATCCCATTTCAGATTAATACCCAACACTGAGAAGGTACTGCGTGTCGGGCACTGTTCTAAGCACACATCATGTGGTAACTTACTTAATTTTACATAAATCTGATGGCAGGTGCCATTCTCCTTCCCATTTTATGGACAAAAAGATGGAAAAGCTGAGGCACAAAGATGCTGAAAAGCACAGGCCATTGAATAAATGGAAATATTTGAGTGGAAGTATTTTAAATATGGGCTGAGGGTTTCGGAAGGAAGAGAAATGGAAAGTATATACATATTCAAGTATGTCTTAAGTTATTTGATTTCTGAAGTCAATATGCTGTTTTGATGCCCCAGATATGAAAATAAAGTCATGGAACTAATCCCATTTTAAGCCTTCGAATCCAGACCAAGGTAAAGAAAGTGACATGACTCTGGTCTTACTTCAACTGATGTTCTTGACTGTGATACTATTGATTGTCCATAAGAAAGCCCTGGGGTGGAAGCAAAATTAAAATTAATCACCTTGAACATTAAAATCAATGAGCAAAAAATGTGAAAACTTACGGTAATAACTCACAGAAATCCCCTTCTCATTGCCTATTTCATTAGACTCACAGTTTAAAAAGGAACCTTTTGGATATAGGCTCAATTATTTATACATTTCAAACCTACAGTTCATTTTATAAATGTACCATAAAAGTATGTGTAAGCAATGCTCAGTTAAGAGCCTTAAATGATTGACCTTCCTGTGAGTGGTTGATCTGGAATTGCAAAGAGATCTGAGGTTTCCCCAAGTGTGTTTTGCGAAACCTTGTTTAGTGTAAGTGTACCATGTGCCTCCTAACAGTGCTGTGTTCAGATAACTTAGGGAAGTGCTGGCTTAAATAAACGTAAGTTGCTTTCTTTGCCTTAGCAGGTCTCAGAACTATTCAGATGTCAGTGTGAACTGTGAGTCATTCATTGGAGGCAGTGTTTCCGTCTGTAGTATTTCCAAAACTGATTTCTTCTCCACCACGCTCTTATGGTGAGGGTCATCCTAACAGACTTGTGTTAAACAAATAATGTTTTGAGAAACACTGATACCAATTTCCTGTAAGAGTGTAAAAGTATATTATAATAAATTTTATGTGATATATATCTCAAAACATATTTTATCATATACCAATTGTATATTATATGATATCCTTCTTATGATATATAATAGTATACTCTTCCCTTCTGGTACATAATAATAACTAGACATTATTTGTGTGTATAATAATAGTTACACATTGTTTATATGTATAATTATGTTATTATGTTATAAATGACAGAAGATACAGAAAATTATAGAGAAGATAGTAAAAAAACTCAAATCCCCCATCTGTAGATGATGCTATTAATTTACATATTTCTTCTTTTGTTGAAATTATACTATGTATTCATAACTTTGTTCTATTCTTAACATTAAAATGTCTTTCTGAGTCCATCAAAATAGATTTTAAATGTACAGATAAATTCTGACATAGTCTGATCTCTAGAGGAATGCCAGCAGGTGCAGTGGAGAGAAAACTTGATGTATTATTAGGAGAACCAAGTGCAATTTCAGTCTTTGGTGGTAATTAGCTACAGGACCATGACCTAGTCACTTAACATATTTGGGTCATAGTTTTTTCTCATTTGTTCCTTGAAGTAATTGCAACAGATGATTGCTGAGGTCTCAACCTGCTGCTAAATACTATTATTCTGTGATTTCCCCATATTATATCAGACTACGGGGGTGTCTGAAAGACCCTGGTATTAGAAAGCTGTTAGCTTTCTGTATCACTCTTTGCATAGTGTTAAGGCTCCATCTTATAACTCATAATCAATTATCCATCAATATTAATTAGAAGAAAGCCACCATTGCTTATGAACTCTTGTATTCTCCACCAGAAGCTGAAAAAACAGGACATTTTACATTAGCTGCAGAATGTCAGTTTATGTATTCAACATAAAGAATCTTAATTCTGAGAATTAAAAGAAGATTTCTCATTAATATTATAATTTTCATTTTGCTTTTAGTATAATGTGCAATTGATTACACACATAAATTATCCTTAAAAAGATGGGCGAGACACAGATGTATTTGAAGTGATTTTGACTTCACCATTGTCTGCCAAATATTAAATATATTGCTAAACTCTTGACTGAGCCTATTTGACAAATCAAGATTTTTGTATTTAGGAGAACTAAAACCCTGCCACCTTTGTGTATGTACTCCTGCCCACTTGCCTCCCAACCCCACGGACTTGGTTTTATTTGTGATAAAGAAGCTATGTTGACCAGAAGTCATTTTTGTACTCAGTTGTACTGCATTAAATCGTCACTTTTAAGTGTCCAAAAAAAAAAAAAAAAAAAGAAAGTTGCTTTTCTTAGTATGCTTATATGATCCTCTGATCGTTCAGACTGGCTCAGTAGGCCACGTCATTCATTTGATTAACTGTCCTATGGGACTAATCTTTTTTTTTTTTTTTTTAATGTTGCCTTCCAAATATTTCCCATGAGTCTATATATTGACTAAGAAGCTGGATGATAAGAGGATGGAAAACCAGTGAGTCTTTTTTTCTTTCTTTCTTTCTTTTTTATTAATATATACTATATTATTTGCTCAAGGAGTACAGGTCTGTGAATCATCAGGCTTACACATTCACAGCATTCACCATAGCACATATCCTTCCCAATGTCCATAACCCAGGCACCCTATCCCTATCGCACTACCCCCCGCCAACCCTCAGTTTGTTTCGTGAGATTAAGAGTTTCTTATGGTTTGTCTCCCTCCTGATCCTGTCTTGTTTCATTTTTCCCCTCCCTACCCCCCACGACCCCCAGCTCTGCCTCTCAAATTCCTCATATCAGAGAGATCATATGATAACTGTCTTTCTCTGACTTATTTCACTTAACATAATACCCTCTAGTTCCATCCATGTCATTGCAAATGATATGATTTCGTTTCTTTTGATGGCTGCATAGTATTCCATTGTATATATCACATCTTTGTCCATTCATCTGTTGATGGACATCTAGGCTCTTTCCATAGTATGGCTATTGTGGACATTGCTGCTATAAACATTTGGGTGCACGTGCCCCTTCGGATCACTACATTTGTATCTTTAGGGTAAATACCCAGTAGTGTAATTGCTAGGTCATAGAGTAGCTCTATTTTCAGCTTTTTGAGGAAACTCCGTACTGTTTTCCAGAGTGGTTGCTCCAGCTTGCATTCCCACCAACAGTGTAGGAGATTTCCCCCTTTTCCAAACCCTCACCAACGTCTGTCATTTCCTGACTTGTTAATTTTAGCGATTCTGACTGATATGAGGTGGTATCTCGCTGTGGTTTTGATTTGTATTTCCCTGATGCTGAGTGATGTGGAGCACTTTTTCATGTGTCTGTTGGCCATTTGGATGTCTTCTTTGCAGAAATGTCTGTTCATGTCTTTTGCCCATTTCTTGATTGGATTATTTGTTCTTTGGATATTGAGTCCCAGTGAGTTTTACTTTCACTGACTTAGCACCAGCCCTCCCTACCAATCCTGTGAAGCTCTCCCTTTAAACAGATTGGCAGCTGAGATTAGAGGGTGTAGGAAATTGTACCGATTTAAATGCAATTTCCATGACCTTGATTTTTAAGCAGAGCAAAGTATTTTGAATTCATGTAATAGTTTTTGAACATTACTGGAAGGCAAAATGCAAGGTTAAGAGAAGGATAGTACTGAGATCAATGTGCTCTGCTGGGGGCAATGAATGTACCAGCAGCAAAGTGGTCCTTCAGGAGCAGAGAGAGAACTCCACCTACACTTTTCTTAAACAATTCATTTTATTCAAATGAGTATTTCTTGGCTTCCTGGAGCATGTTTATAATTCTTAATGTTTTCTTTATGCCTTTTTTTTTTTTTTTTCAAAATGTGAATAGGATATTGAACAAGGGAAGAAAGTTTAAAAAAAGAGTGGTTGAGGGTGCCTGGGTGGCTCAGTGGGTTAAAGCCTCTGCCTTCAACTCAGGTCATGATCCCAGGGTCCTGGGATCGAGCCCCGCATTGGGCTCTCTGTTCAGCAGGGAGCCTACTTCCCTTCCTCTCTCTCTGCCTGCCTCTCTGCCTACTTGTAATCTCTGTCCATCAAATAAATAAAAAAATAAAATCTTAAAAAAAAAAAAAGAGTGGTTAAAAAACAAATCCATCCTATTTGACTTATTCAGAGAATTTTATTTCCATTGAAAATGAGTCACCATATTTTGAATTTTATGCCACATAATATTACCTAAAGTGATTACCTAAAAGTGGTACCCTGAAGCAAATAGTATAGATAAATCATTTATATATGAAAGCTTGTACAAAACAAAAGAAAATGCTAATGTCCTCATAGAAAAGTAGGTAAATTACATGAGTAGATATTTCAAAGACAATGAAGCCCTGTGACCAATATACATATAAAAATGGTTCACTTTAATAATACTCAAATACACTCAATTTAAAGTAAGAAATCCCATTTCCATTTATCAGTTGATAATCATTTATAAATTTTGTTGATGAAGTTGACCCCCCCACCTGATGGGAATACAATGGTTATAGATTTTCTGGATTTGGTGATGTGTATTGATGGTCTTAAAAGTTTCATACTATTTGATCCTGGGATTTCACTTCTAGGAATTGTAAATAAAAGTCAAACAGGAAAAGATATAAAAGTATATTCATATTTTTAATAGGAAACTATTGAAAGCATCTGAAGTATCCAACTACCAGGCTATAGAGAAATAAATTATACAACTTCCATCATTTAAAATTTTATATAGTAAAGAATCATTTTCTCCAAGAACACTTAAAAATGGATAGAAATACAGGATATAATGCTGAATGAGAAATATTAAAACTGTGTATTCAGTGTTTTCTCCCCTGAGTATAAAATAAGCCTCCTAGGGCACAGGTCAGGGTGGGTAAGCATGAGATTAGGTGGGAGGTGGGGCAAAGAGAGAATAACCATGGATTTATGAACTTCCACTTTCTAGGTACTCAGCTCCTATGGATACAGTGTTAGTTCATATATTTATGAGGATGGAGGCCATGACCAGCTAGATAATTAGCAGGACCCAGTGCAAAATTAAAATATAGGCCCCTTGATGAATAGCTGTTAAATATTTCAGGAGGGCCGCAGCAGGGCATAAAAACAAGTGTGGGGCCTTTCTTACTGGAGACTACATCATGTTCTCCCTCTTAGTACGATGCAAGGACTTTAAAAGTTGACACGTATTTGGCTAGCTGTCTGTGAAACTTATGTCCTTTTTCACTAAGGACCACTGTTAAAGTAAGTGTTTCCTGACCTGTATGGTAGATTATTTAGACCTAAGTGCATATTTTCATACGTATCTCTGATAAATGTTAGTTGTGTTGGCTTGAGTTCACCACCCACCTATCACGTTCTTTTAGCTTAAGCAAATTCTGTCGTTTAAGATTCCATTTTTTTAAGCTTTTATTTATTTGTCAGAGAGAGAGAGGAGCACAGGCAGGGGGGCAGCAGGCAGAAGGAGAAGCCGACTCCCCGCTGATCAGGGAGCCCAATGCAGGACTCGATCCCAGGACCCTGAGTTGAAGACAGATGCTTAACCAACTGAGCCACCCAAGTGCCCTAAGATTTCCTTTTGTCACTACCCCGATATGCTCTTACAGATATTACAATTAGAACCTCCAGGAACTATCATGGACTCTTGTGCTTAAAGCTTCTATTTGAGTCATTATAACACAATAGAAAGAAAAAAAAAAAAAGCTTCTTCTGGATATCTGGATATAGTAGGCATCTGGAGGCATTAGGAAACTCTCATTCACTTTTCTAAATGTCTGAGAGTTGAGGGCTTATCTGAAAGATTATTGGTCTCATCTGTTCTAGATATTTAAAGCTCTGAAGTGGACGTACATGTTGTTATGGTAGAGAGCAGTTCCAGGTGGGCTCATTAAGGTTTGGGGTACCATGTGTGCAAACTCTAAGTGCACTTGCAGTTATGTTCTTGATTTGATTCATTTGGTACAGCAAACCAGGGCTGTTCCAGTTGTATCAGATGGTTAGGTAAATGATTTCAGGGGTGGAGTTTAGAATTAATGATAGAATATTTTATTGCCTTTGAGATGTCTATGGGAGCCCCCGCTATTTCAGGCAGCACTCTAGAACTGCCTTGTTCTCTTTGTGTGTGCCTTCTTGCTCTCTGAAACTGAGATCGAGAGAAATTTAAAACATATTTTGAACCAATCGCTTTCTTTTAGAGATTGGGAATTGTGACCAAGATCACAGTTTGAATTTCATAGAATTTTGATGTTTCACCAGATGTTATTTTCCTTTTGATTTTTTTTTCAACTATAAAAATTTAAAAACCATTCTTGGCTAACAAGACATATAAAACTAGAGGGTGGGTTGGGTTTGGTCAATGGGCTATAATTTGCTGACATCTGTCATGAAAGACTTGTTAAAGATAAATAGCTGAATGAAATAATACGTGAGAAACAGATGGCTAAATTGAAAAAATGAATGAATTGAATGTAATTAGTATTATATAACCTGGGTAGTAAATGGATCGTTTTTCAAAAATTAAACTTTAATCACGTCAGACCTAGTTAAGTTTTGTTTAATTCATGTCTTCATTTGAAAACTGATAAGGGTGCAGATACTATTTCAAGTAAAGTTCATTTTTGCATTATAAAAATAATGTCTAATTATTGTAGAACATTAGGAACATTTAGAAGAGTAGAACAATCAAGATCCAGAGGTGACTATTATTAATTTTAGATGTATTTGGTAATTTTATATAACTTATACTATGCATATAATACATCTAATTTAAGTCCTTAAATATAACAAACAATTTCCATGTTATAAGATTTTTCTTAAACATCATTTTAAATGATGGCTTTTACTTTAGTAACATTCTATTATAGAATGATTTCTTTGGGCACCAGTTGCTTCTCTATTTATATTAAGTATATAATTCTTTAAAAAATTATAATTTAGCCTTACTTTCCAACTCATTAATCGGAGCACAGATGTATGTCAAAATTTTATGGCTCTAAATTGCCTCAGGACCTTATTCCTTAGAGTCTCCTATTTCCACCTTTTTTCCTCTTTTTGTTCCATTCTTGTGTCCCACCCTCATTCTAGGCTGATTTACTCCCACATGCACGAGATCCAAGAAGCATGAGCTCCCCCTCTGGTTGCTCAGTGCTGCACTGATAGCCTGGCTTATATGGCCCATACCATATGTTTCAGTGACCCATGTTCCAAAATCACTCCTTTCTATTTTTTGCCTCCAGTCCACTTAAAAATGCGTCTCATCAATAACTTGATTTAAGCTAGTGGACGGGAGAAAACCATTTGAGCAAACGAGCATTTTCCTGAGTGTGTTTCAAGATGTTCTAAAGAAACAGGGCTCCCTCACGGTCATGATTCTTCCCTAAGCAGCCTACACCCAAACTGCAAGGCCGTTCACATGAAAGTCTCGTGTAAAGGCTCCCCAGCAAGAGCAGATCCCTATCCCATATACGATCCAAGATGTGTCCAGCCGTGCCTGCTCAAACGCGATTCTCCATGCCGCTGAGAACGCGGGGAAACCGCCTGTCTCCTGCAGCTGCAAAGTATCTGTTCACATTCCCTTTCGCAGCAAGTGATGTTTTTCCAAGCCCTTCTCTGGATCGTGACAGCCAGCACGGGGCTCTGCTTTGCTCTAGTGTTCTATTGCCCCCATGGTAAGGCTGTCTGCTCTTTTAGAAATCTGTCCATGCAAGTGTCCTCTGACATGTTCTTCCTCCTGCCTGGCCCTGCATTTTCAGTCAAAGCAGACCATTGAGTATTCATTCTGATCTGCTTGGCCCTTTTGGGTTCTGTGCTCCCACTTCCCCCTCCAAGCCAAGTGTGGCTGATTGCATTTTCGCTGCACCGGCACAGAGAGCTCTCTGTTACCTAAGTGGTCCTCTGCAGAGACATGATGCAAACAACAGAGATTTCATTTACAGGGATCACACCTTCCAGAGAGAGGCTCAGAGTCTCTCTTTCCGGAAACAACCAATGTCTCTACTCACCAATTCTCTTTTCTTTTTTTCCTCCCTCTTCTTCTCCTAGTCCAGAAAACCATCTTTTTAGAGTGGGGTGGGAAGGCTGATACATGCTGCTTTCACTACTAATATTTCTCCCAAATTATTTGTCTCTGTCTCCAATCGTGTTTTTCCCCTAAGGAGTTAGACTTCTGGAAGCCAACTGTAGGATGGCAACTGTTTTCTCTGCTTTCTACATTCCCGTCTGCCCCCCACACCCCGGCACTGCATACAGAAAAGAACAGTGGCTTTAATTGGAGCAGTGCAGGAGTGGGAACTGTCTGAAGCAAAAGATAACTGGTTCCTATCTCAAAAAATATTATCCTCCCACATTTGTGTACCGTAGACTTTGTTTCCCTAACTTATTACCAGGATCCTCCAACCTATTAAAAATAAACGATTACCTTTAAATGTCCGCAGAACACATTATACACAATGCTACCTTTGAGCGTCATACTTTGCAAAGCACTCATATTTATAATCTCATTTCAGGTTTTCTTCTGTGACAGAAACCTAAGAGGTGTCATCTATGTCCTTAATATCTTCCAAGTGACTTGGGGGAAGGTAAGTAACAAAAGAGCAGAAATGTTAAAAGTTGGAGGGTTTTTTTTTTTTTTTAATCATTGTAGCTTAGGAAGCTTTGACAAAATGGCTTTTAATTAATTCAATACATTTTGATTATTGCCATGTATCAGGTACTGTGGTAGATGTTATTCATTCATACCAGATTTCATCACAGTAAATCTTGGAAATAACAGATCCTGTTCTCAGAAGCTGATTTTTATTCTTCTCAGAGGATTTCTTGATACTATATCTCATATTCCATCATGGATCATAAGCATTTTAGAATTGAGCTATCTAATTTTAAGTTTCTGTGATGACGGAATTGTTCTATGCCTGTGCTCTCTGGTATGTTAGCCGCTAGTTACATTTGGCTATTGAACACTTGGAATGTATCCAGTGCAACTGAGAGCCTGAATTTTTGTTTTTATTTCATTTTAATTGAATGAAATTTAATTTTTCTACCTTTTTGAGGTATAATTGAAACATAAAATTGTATCTGTTTAAAGTGTATGACATGTTGTTTTGATATACATGTATATTGTGAAATGATGACCACAATCAAGCTAAATAACATATCCACCACCTCACATAGTTACCGTGTGTGTGTGTGTGTGTGTGTGTGATGGATCAGTTAAGATCTACTCTTCAAACAGATTTCAACACAGTGTTACTAACTGTACACCGTGCCCTACATTTGGTCTCCAGAACAGATTCATCCTGCACAGCTGAAACTCGGCACACTTTGATCAATACTTCTCTGTTTTCCACACCCCCATCCCTGGCAGCCATCACTCAATCTTCTGCTTCTCTGAATTTTTCTATTTTGGACTCCACATGAAAGTGGAGTTATTTGTCTTTCTATGACTGGCTTATTTCACTTAGCTTAATGTCCTCCAAGTTCATCAGCATATCAAGGTTTTCTTTTTTTAAAGTTGAATAATATTCCATTATGTGGAACAGAATTCCATATTTTACGTATGTGTTTTCTAGCATGTTTTCTTTATCTGTTCATCCATTGATAGACACTTAGACTGTCTCCATATCTTTGCTCTTGTGAATAAGGCTGCAGTAAACTTGGGTGTGCAGATAGCTCTTGGAGATACTGATTTCATTTTCTTTGATTATGTGCCCTGAAGTGGGATTGCAGGATCATATGATGGTTATATTTTCAATTTTTTGAGGAACCTCCATTCTTTTGTCCATGAATGGCAGTACCAATTCACATTCCTGCTGTCTGGATAGCATTCCTTTGCTCCCTACCCTCACCAACACTTCTCATCTCTTATCTTTTCAATAATAGCCATCACAACAGATGTGAGGTGCTATCTCATTGAGGTTTTGATTTGCATTTTCCTGATGGTTAGTAATGTGGATCACCCTTTCATAGACCTACTAGCCATTTCTATGACTATTTGAGAAATGTCTTCAAATTCTTTGCTCATTTAAAATCAGATTGTTTTCTTTCTATTAAATTTTTCAAATTCCTTATATTTTTGGGATATCAACCCTTTTTCAGATGTACATTTTGCAGATATTTCCTCCCATTCTGTAGGTTGTCTCTTCACTCTGTTGTTTCTTTTTGCTGTGCAGAAGTTTTGTTTGTTTGATGCATTTTCTCCTTTGTCTATTTTTGCTTTAGTTGCTTGTGATTTGGAGGTCATGTCCAAAAATATCATTGCCCAGACCAATGTCCAGAAGTTTTTCTCTCTGTTTTCTTCTAGTAGTTTATAGTTTAGGTCATATCTTAGAGTTTATAGTACTTTTTAGTTGATTTTTCTTTATTGAAGTATAATTGATATGTAACAGTGTATTAGTTTAGGTGTGCAACAGCAGTACAACAGTCTATTAGTTTAGGTGTACAACAACAGTATACATATATATAAGCATAAGTATGTATGTGTTTGTATATATATATATGCACACACACACACATACACATCCCGAATAAGTTTAGTTAACATCTACCACCACATATGGTTGCAAATTTTCTTCTCATAAAATGGGAACTTTTAATATGTACACTCTTAGCAACTCTCAAATCTATGACATAATATTACTAATGTCACCATCCTACACACTAAATCCCCAGGGTTTATTTGCCTTATAAATGGATGTCTGTACCTTTTGATCATCTTCACCCATTTTGCCCACCATAGTCTGCATTCTTGGCATGTTTGTTGAAAATAAATTGCCCTTGTATGCATGGATTTATTTCTGGACTCTATTCTGGTTCATTGGTCTATATGTCTGTTTTTATGTTGGTCACATACTATTTTGATTCCTACAGCTCTGTAGTATATTTTGAAAGCAAGCAGTGTGCTGCCTATAGTTTTTTGCCTCCCCTTCCCCCAGGATTCTTTTGGCCATTAGGTGTCTTGGGCTGTTCTATATGAATTTTAGGATTGTTTTTCTATTTCTGTGAAAAATTCCATTGGGATTTTGGTAGAGATTGCATTGAATTTCTATAAAGCTTTTCCTCTAATATCAGGAATAAGATAAGGATGCCCCTGTTATTCATCATAACACTGGAAATTCCAGCCAGAGTAATTAGGGAAGAAAAATAATTAAAAGGCATCCAAACTGGAAAAGAAGAAGTAAAGTTTTTTCTGCAGATGACATGTAGTCAAAAACCTGTTAGAATTAATAAATGAATTCTGTAACGTTGAAGGATACAAAATTAACATACCAAAATCAGTAGCATATCTATGTGCTAACTATGAGCTATCTGAAAGAGAAATTAAGAAAACAATCCCGTTTATAATAGCATCAGTAATAAAGAGTTATGAATAAATTTAAATGAGGAAGTAAAAGAACTCTACACTGGTAATTATAAAATACTAATGACAGAAATTGAAGAAAATAGAAATAAAATGGAAAGATATCCCATATTCATGAATTAGAAGAATTAATATTATAAAGTATCCTATTACCCAAAACAGTAAATTTAAATTTAAATAAGAACTACATGTGGTTGTGACTACTGTATTGGACACGTGGTTTTAGAATATTCCCTAGTGACTTACCGAAGTAACTGATCAGCTCATCTTTTATCAAATTTCTGGTGCTTTTAGAATTTTGGGAGAAGTAGAAACCAACAGTAATTTAAACAACAGAACAGTATGCTGGAAAGAAACAGAGGACTAATGAAATTAAAAAGAGGTAGTACATGGCTGGTAAAAAGGTGAAAACCAGAATAGTTTGAGAAAGCAAGAGAGTAGTTCCCTCAGCCATGCTTCCTCTCTGCACCAAGCTGCTTTGGATGACCCATAAGAATGAATAAATGTCCTGTTTCTCTCTTTATTGCTTTATTTGCTTGAAGTTTAAAGCTGCTTGAAGTTTAAAGCTGCATGCATCCTTGGCTACACACTTCCTTCGAAGTGAGAACAAATATCAGGTTTTTTCTCACTTCTGTAAGAAAAGCAAGCACCTATGTTAGGCTCCTGCATTTACTATATTCTACTTACTCTGCACAGTGGGGTAGAGTTCTCAAGGGAAATGTGGTGTTATTAGGAAGATGAATGAATTTTTGGTACCTTGCAGATTCACGAATGTCTCTAGATCTTGAGGGTTAATAAGACAGTTTCATCAAGATGGATAAAAGTATCTAATTGATGAACTCATTCAATATCACCCCATCTTTGATCATTTTGGGAAATTACTGAATTATGCTAAATTAATAAATATCACTAATCATGATTCCAAGATCATTGGCCTTCTTTTAGAGATGAGGAGATTTTAGTTCTTGCACTTAAAGTCCACCAAAGTTGTCATTAGTAAGTTATGGAAAGCTTGTCAGTTATTATCCTATAAATAAATAGACATAAAGACTCAAAATCTTAATGAATTCTAGAATAATATAAAGTATATCTTTCATACTGGATCACCATTATTACTTGATTCTGTTTAAACATGTGAGTCAATATTTTGAGCTCTGTTAAGCTCAAAATGGGGGTGTTGTCTCTCCTAAGGGGACAACAATTTGTTTTGGGGGGAGAGGAGAAAAAAAATTACTATTTTTTTTAATACAGCACAGATAGATTCATTATTTGTGCAGTATATTTGTCATGTTAACATTTCAGGGGAAGGAAGGCCTTCAGGAAATAAAAAGTAGAAAACTATTTCTTAAGGCGATGATAATGAAAAAAGGTTGAGAAACACTATTTCAGAGCTTGGCATTGAGATAGAGGCCAAACTATAAAATGCAAAATAATGCAGCTGAAGGCAGTGGCTTTCCACCTTCTCATTGTTTTCTAGGCATTGTCTATGGGGTTAATGTTCGTACAAAAACAACTTGTGACCCTTAAAACACTTATGTGGATTTTTTTTCTCTGGCATTTTCTTTACAGTTGGGGATGTCAAGCAGGTAGAGAAATCTTTTCCCTAAATGTGTTTAAGAATCAGTAGAGTTGTATGACCTTAGGACTCAAAGTTCCCCTAAATATCCTGTAGTGGGTTTCTCTCTTTCTCCTAGGAGGCCTGACCTCCAGTATGAGGAGTAAAAAGAGTATGACTACTAACTTCCCATATGGAAGTCACTGTGGGAGTAAAAGTATCTGTGACCAGAGTTGGCAAAACTTACAGCCTCATCTAGCACTTTGATCTCCCAGGACTGGATTTTACTGAGTTCTGTGGGGTTTGCCTTCTGTAATGTTTGTTGTTGTTTTGTTTGTTTGTTTTGTTTTTAAGAGGGAAAGAGGCAGGGGAGGGACTGCGAAGAGGGAGAGTCTTAAACAGCCTTCACCCCCTTTGTGGACTCAGGGCTCGATCTCACAATCCTGAGATCATGAAGTCAGTCAAAATCAAGTGTTGGATACTTAACCAACTGAGCCACCCAGGTGCCTTGCCTTCTGTAATGTTAATAGTCACATCCTCACTTACATTTTTGTTGTTATGGATAAAGAAACTTCTTCAGAAATGACTTAGACCTGCTGAGAACCCTTCATTTTGGATAAAGCTTCATCTATCAGCGGACAACAGATGCCACAGAAACCCTTCACATTCACAAAAAAGTATCACCATGTGCCAGGGTTTCAGGCATAAATGGAAACCGAGATCTGAGTGCAGGTGGAGTTAATAATCTGGGAATATACACTGTTTAGACTTAGAAACTAGGATATATCATGATTAATGAAATACATTATGGACACAAATTTCAGCCCACTTCTTGGTTGTGGAAATTGAACAAAATATGGACTAATAAAATATTTCTATTAGTCACTTACAATATTTGGAAATAGGATGCTTTCCTGAT
This sequence comes from Martes martes, assembly GCF_963455335.1. NCBI lineage: Eukaryota > Metazoa > Chordata > Mammalia > Carnivora > Mustelidae > Martes > Martes martes. Next base: position 27,241,367 of record NC_137898.1, on the reverse strand, counting down.
TCATCCCAAGATGTTACTAAGAATTAGAAGACAAACCATAAGCCAAGATTTAATTTACTAGTGAGCTACCCTCATCGGGTTTGGCAGTGTTGAAGGCTCAATCAATCCTCTGCAGGTCAGTGGGTCTCACCCTGAGAAAATCTCAGTAACAAATATCTGACTTCTGTCTTCTCTGTGGTTACTGAGTGAGCTGAGCTTACTAGCAATGCTCAATGCCTCTGTCCTGTCTGACTGGAATTAATAGACTCAGGTTCTTGCCACTGACTTGCTCTATGACCCTAGACAAGTCATCTGAACTCACTTGCTCTTTCTTAATTGGGAAAGTAAATGAGGAAATGAATATCAGTTTCCTGCACGCTTCATAGACAAATTATGGGAATGTCAGAGATACAATAATCCCTTAACAGATTATTTGGGAAGAGACACTTTGATGCATTCATTTAAAAAAATATCAAACTTGCAACTAAGAGCTACCTCCTTTTGCAGCATGGCAACAAAGATACCATTGCCTAATTCTCTTTCTTTGCCCTTGCAAGGGGTAATTAAGGTTTACATTTGACATCAAAGTAATGTTTAGGGTAAGCCGTGAAACCAAAATTCAGAAGGGACCAAAGTGTAAAATACTGATACAAAGGGAAGTGTCATTCATCATTATTTTCATAGTTCAAGGGTTTTATTTATTTATTTATTTTACTTAAGTTCAGTTCTCTCTTCCCAAATGCTAGGACTTCCCTGCTATTATTCTACAAAGTATATAGGTCCCAAATTATTTTCTCTGGATGACAAGGGTGAAGGGGAAGTAAGAACAAAGTATGTTGCAAACAGACCTCACCTCTGTGGGAATATCAAGAGGCTAGTGCTGGAAGCTGACGGAGAGCTGGCTATGACGGGGCTCTAGACCCATATGGTTGAGTTTGCCCTTGAGAGGAGGTGGGGGAGGTGGGGGTGGGGCCTTGGGGTAGGCAATGACTGAGCATAAGAAATACTGACATAATGCTGCTCGCAGTGGTCTCTCACTGGGTCCTTTCAGTGGGCTAGCTACCTCTTGGGTCCTTCTCCTGCCAAACTCTCAAAGCTCTCTGTCAGTGGAGAAAATGCCTACCCATCTCTCCATGTGTCAGAGGTTCTCCATTACTCATCTGAAACTCTGTGTCTGTCTCATTCTTTCACAAAAGACTTCCTTGGGATTGAAAAGTAGAGAAGAGAGAGAGTTTGGGGGATGATACGTATCTTCACTCCTCGTGGCTCTGGTGACACGGGCAAGGCAAAGAGGAAATTTAAGATGCTTCCCTTTAAGAAAATGATTCCCTCCCTTTGGTATTTAAGGGATTTAGTAAAGATAGGAACTGGTGGCCACGTTGGAAAGGTGGTTGGTATTACCTACCAGAGTGGACACTCCACAGCAGGCTCAGATCCGTAATTGAGACTGAAGGAGCTGTTTTCTCAGCTGCTGGAAGGGGTGCTGGTGGGCAGCCCGCAGCATCAGGAACTGCATCAGTGCAGAGACTTCACCCAAGGTCTCTTTCTTGGGGGAAGCCTGAATCTAATATGAGGTCAGTGGGCATATGCATTGGCCTCCTTCCACGACCTCAGCTTACAGTAACCGAGGCACTGTCATAGCTCCAGGGTTCTTCGTGGAACTGACCATGGCCTTATTTTGCTCAACCTTGCTTCTTTCTCATCTCTCATGAGCACTTGCCAGCTTCTTGTGTAGAAATCTCAGTTATAAAATGGGGAAACAGATGTGCGACATCTACGAGTTGGAGAGAGGTATATTCATGGTTCAGCAATTCTAATACTAGTTATATTACTTATAGAAACTTGTGTATATTTGTATCCAGATACGTGTAGGAGAGTGTTCATAGCAGTGTGATTTGTAAGAGCCCTGTAGTGGAAAAATCTAAATAAATTGAAATATCCATCAGTAGAGGAGTGGATGAATTCATGGTAAAACCAAACTTATATACACTAATGAAATTAAAATGAATGAACTCTAGTTGTATAGACCATACCGTGGATGATTCACACATAAATTTTGTATATCTTACATATCAATATACCTGTATGGATATCTGAGTGAAAACAGCAGGACGCTGAAGAGGATGTGTGTGTATATATTCACTATAGTCGGGGAATAAACTGTAATACATAGGTTTAAAACTATAAAGAAAAGTAGCTGGTCAGCATAAATTTCAGAATGGTGGTGAGTTTTGGAGGAGAGGCATTATAATCAACTGAGAACACGCAGGGGACTTCTGGAAAGTGGAATATTTCTATTCCTATACTGAGGTGGTATTAACATCGATGTTTGCTTGACAATCTTTGACTACCCAGCTATACATTTAACATGTGTCTCTGTCTCATGAAGGACTTTGGGACCCAGATTTAGCTGGGTTGCATACCCTTAGAAGATTTTCTGGAACCCATTTATTTTGGTGAGTGTATCCTTAGGAAAGCCAACAGATCTTGAGAACTGCCCAAACATAAACTACCCTGAAACTAATTTTCTTTAGTTATAGGCTGTCTTTTAAAGAAATAAAGTCTTGAGCCTTAGATATAAAACTGGTTCATGTAATCAGATCTAAGTGGAAAAGTTTTTGTTGAAGATACTGCTTTATGATTGGCTTTTAACTAAGAGTGTTTTAAGAATGTATGAAGTACTTCTGCGTAGGTGACCCTGCCCCTAGGTTGTGGCTGTCCTTAAATGTCCCCCAGAAGTCCAGCTTATAAATGTGGCTCTCCCTGATAGGTGTTAGGGTTCTCACGCTGGCATATGGTGGGGAGACAGATGGCTGACTCTCTTGAACAGCTCAAGGCTACAGAACACGCAGCTGGTGTGTGCTTCTTGGTTTGCACCTGCTGAGACCCACTGACTGAAGTCTTGTTCCCATCAGGTTGGACAAAGAAAGACCTTGTAGTCTATTGAAACATATCAGTCCCATGACCTCCTTTTTCCACCACCACCAACTATTGGGCCTTGCCTAGAATCATGGAGGACTATGACTTTGAAGTGTTCTCTTTACAGTCATTCATTCATTTATTCATTCAATATGTATCCGTCAAGTTTCTCCTTTGTCTCAAGCATTGTTCCTAGAACTAAGGTACATAAGTGAGAGGAAAAGTTAGACAAATATCCATGTCTCAGTGGAGCTCATAATGTAGTAAGGCATCCTTCATGTTATTCCTCTCTACATCTTAGGAGTACAGAAGGCAGCTTTAAAGCTTGTATTTGACATAAGTCTATGAGAAAAGTCTCTCATTTAGAAACAAAGAAAGGGGGCAGAGGGCTGTTTCTGGCTACCCACCTAAAATGAGATAGTTAGTTCTTAAAAGGAAAAATAAGTGGTTCTCATGTCTTTTATATTATTTATTTCAATGATAAAGTTTCTGACAGAAAGGAATATGATCCGGCCATAAAAGCTCACAATGAGCTAGATGGTTAAATCACAGTATCCAGATTTTAAATACCCTGGGTTTCAAGCCTTTTTCTACTTTTTACATTGGAGTGAGTTTCCAAATGTATTTCAAATTTCTTCATGCTTTAGAAGTTTGGAATCTTCAATGTCCAGGCAATAGGTTTGCTCTGAGGAGTAAGTGAACTCATGGCTTTAAATGCATGGTGCCCAGAGCACACGTTGTGTAGAGTCTTCCATGTATCCAGTTCCCGCATTCCTGTTCCCAACAAAGCCCCTGTGGATTTCCCAGCCCCTGTGTTCTGGTAGATCTGACACCCATGGTCAGAGTTGGGCCCTGGTTAGTTTAATCTACTTGGTGCACCCCATTTTCTAGACACAAATACCAATTTCAAGATGGCACATAACTCAGTTTGGGGCAATGAGACTCAAGGGGACATTGTGGGCCTCCGTAATGAAGATTTCTTGCTCTTCTGCATGAATTCCCCAAAGAGATAGCCCTTATCTCTGCTGAGAGTGAACTTGGAAGCGTAGTTACTGCTGGCTGCCATCATGCAAGGAAGCGTTGTCCTGAGAAAAAGAGGGAGAGAAAGAGTACAGTTCAGTCTTTGGGAATGTCATTAAGTTTTGGGAGCAAACCTCTTCTCTGAATATGTTCACTGTGTGAGCCAATACCTTCTCTTTCTTGTTTATGCCTGTTGATCCAATTAAAAAAATGTCTAAGTAGCTAAATACATAATAACTGTTCATTAAATGTAACAATTATATCTTGAGTCATATGGCAAAATGTGTTGAACTTAGGTGGGAAAATTCCTTAAAATATCAATGAAATTTCTAAATAGGAGAGCCATCCTGGTACCTGGTATTCTAGCATATGGTCTATAAAATTTCACTCACTGTTTTAATTTCTCTTCTGGAATGGAATACTAAGAAGAGAAGACCTAGAAGGAAATATATGGATTTCCGTTCTTTAATTTACCATACAAATTAAAAATTTACATATCTAAGTTTAATCTTAGTAATATTCAACTCCCTTGCCTACATACCTTCCCCGCTGCCTTTTATTTCGCTACAACCCGCTCTTTCTCGCCCCCAGAAAATGCCTCTAAATCCCTGAACCTGTCAGGTTTCACAAGCATGTAATTTTACTTTAGCTAAATTCTAAACACCAGTAAGAGGTGAATTTGACATGGGAACTGTGAAAGAGTCTTATCTACAGTGACACAACCGCTGCCACCCTAATATCTATTAAGTAGCACAGAATTATAGTGTAACAACTCTGAAATTGCTTGTGACACCTGCATGAATACCAAATAGATTCGTTATGTTCAGACTTATTACAAAAAGCACTTTCTGAATTTTAAATGATTAAGACTCTTACAAATTAATAGCTACCAAGTGAGTTTACTTTCTAATGTACATATATTATTTAAAGATCACAGTGCTGTTAAATTTAGGCAATGACGCAAATAATATTGCCACTTACTAGAAAGGGTCATTTAGAGCAATATCCCTAATCTGGAAAGCTTTCAAATGGCATTATTTTAAGAAAAGTACACCCCCCTCTTTAAGTGCTACATGTCATTCTCCCCATCTCCCTGGAGAGGAAGGAAAAAAAAAAAAAAAGAAAGAAAGTGATAAATGTCCATATTATGCAGAATTTGCCTTTTTGAAATCCCATTCCCCATTGCACTAGCTGGAATTTTATAGAGATATAAATCACAAAGAAATAAGAAGCCAGTAATGAGATAGAAGTATATTTGAAATATGATGCAAATTCGTACCACCTGCTGAGCAAAAGTAGTCTGCAGAGACCATCCTGGAAACTGCGATGCCATTAGCATCTTGTAAGCTCTAAATTTGCAGCAGAAGAATAGAGGAATTATGTCTGTGAAATGCCAAAGGCCGCTCTGATTTATCTCTCAGCAGAGTGTTTCAGCCACATCCACATAAATATTTTAACAGGAATTTAATTTTCATTTTAGTCACACAATAAATCTTTTTATTACACACCATCATTTTGTCCTAAATGAGTTGCCTTTTTCATGCAATTTGTGTTCATTCTTCTTTTGTGTTTGATAAATACAATTTTAATATACAAAGGAACAATGGTTTTATTTACACAAGAGCCTTGCCATGGGCCGTTTAATTTTAGCCATGAATTCTATTTATTTTAATAACAATTTATACTACAGCGACCAATTGGCTTATATATAACTTCAGCATTTGTTCTTAGGCCTTCGGGACCTTAGGAAATCAGGGCAATGAGGGCATGGGAAGTTCGAGTAATGCTCTAAGTGAATCTCCTTATTGGATTCAGGTTTAGATGCATTGACTGTAAGGTTTGCACGCGACTCTGTTCGCCATCTGATTGTCAGCGTGTCTCATCCAGTGGCATGTGAGAACCATGGGCAGTGTGGGTCTGCTGGAATCTCACCATACTTTTCATGGGTCACCCTGGTTTCTTGACTAAGGTGACAAGTTATAAATACTAAAAGTGATGGTCAGTCCTTTGGAACCCCCCAGGAGAACAGTAAAAGGTATTGCCTTTCATGTGTTCACTGAGAAAACCTACAGCAGTAAGCAGGCCCCATCAACCCCTAGTGCATATTTATCCTGGGACCAGTCCCTCAAACAAATTCAACAGTTGTGGTCAAGATATTAAATTTGCTACTTGCAAATGGGTCAGCCAGCTGGTGTGTTGGACAACCATGCCTGTAATCTCTCTATTATCTCCTTTCCACTTTCATTTGAAAATATTTAGTTGTAACTTTTTATTTTAAAAATTCACACAAGCAAAAAAAAAAAAAAAAAAAGTTCGGAGAAACGAGAGCTTAATTTTGAGGGTAAGGAAGCCTTAAAAAGCGTAACAATTGTTAAAGCACTACAGATCTCTGCATCTTTATCAAAGCCTGCTGAAGTTGAAATTGACTGTGGGTGAGCAGGATGAGAAAGAGATCCATATATTTTGGAACAGATGATACCTTAGGAAGCGTTTAAGAATGACTTTTTTCAGCATTCCTATTTCTATACAAGGGAGGTAGATTTATTGCTGCCCATCCCCACCCCATTTGACCTTTGTTTAAAATGGAAACAGCAGAGCCCAGTTCAACCACAGCCAGAGGTCTAGATTTTGAGGATGTGTCTAAACAAATGATGAAAATTAAACTAAAACGAAACAACTGAAACTGAAAACAAAACAAAACATGGTAATAACAGACCAGTAAAATGTGCCTAGTATTTTAATAAATGAACATTGGATGAAGAAAATTGATTAGCTCAGATTCATTGGTCCACTTATTACTTACAGATGGCCCCTAGGCTTCTTCAATTTCTGTGTATCTTTCTCTATGTTTGAAATTTCTACAGAAGCACATCTATTGTCTTTGTATGAAGGAAAATTGTCTTCTTCCATTTATAAACAATAATTAAACCAAGTATTGTTTATACCATTAATTCTCTTCATTAGTTCTGTCTGAATGTTTTCACTTCTTTTTTGTGTGTGAATTGTAGTTATGTGTTGAGGCGCGATTCATGTACTATTACGTTTGGTTGTTCACACATTCATTTATGCACGTGCTCATTCATTCATTGCTGATTATGATCCATGCACAGCCTGTATATGGCTATAAAGGAGGGAGAATTCCTTCCTTCAGCTGCCTGGAAACATCTCATTCTCTCTCTCTTTAATATCTCATACTGTAAGTTCCTTTAACCTGTTATTTGACTTATCCTTATATCTTTAACAGTTTCCAAGAGAGCACCTTGCACATACTAAAAACTCAAAAATGTTTGTTGAAAGAGTGAGCAGATTATCTTGCATGTTTTATGAGGTTTGTTAAGCACAGATCATCTTAACTCAAAGCTTTTCCTCTTTGTTCAAACTAATAGAATACAGATAAATGTGGTTTGATTGCACACAACCTTCAAACATAAGCATACAGTATGGTGTGCTAAGAGTTATGGTTTTAAGTATTTGTCCACCACTTTCTAGTCTTGTGACAGTGTGCCTCAGTTTCCTCATTGTTAGATTGCAGATGAGTGATAGTTCCTAAGTAACCAAGTCAGTTTACTGTTTGAATGAAATGAGGTCATGAGCCTAATGAGTCTAATGCCTCATGTATAATTAGAATCTCGGAATTTCTTAGTATTGTTATTATTTTTATTAGTTGCTGTTGCAGTTGTTAATTAGTATTAATATCAAAGGTTGTGACTTATATTCAAGCCCCTCTCCTTATGCCTTTATATATTTAAGTTATTTTAAGATATCCAGCATCCTGGTTACAACCCAACTTTTCAGGCTTAATATTCACCGTGATGTTTGGACTGCCGCATGATTCCACAGTAAGAATAAGGTAAATAGCCTTTTTTTATGATCACATCTCCTATGATGCTCTTTTATGCTCAACAATAATAATAGAAAATATTTCACCTTTCATTTTTGTTAAATCCGAGGAAACTGACTTTTCTTCCTGATTACCGAATCTCCTGTTTGTTCATTTCTTTTCCAGAGAGTTGAAAAGGATGTGGCTTTCTAACAAGCAGAAAACTGAATTCAGGGCTCCAAATATATCATATTCATGGAGAAAGGTAGCTGCGAAAAGTAATAATAGTATTGAGATTTCTTAAATGAACTGTATGATGGAAGTAAAAATTTTGGCCAACCTCTACCCTCAGCTCTCTGACAGGTCATTGAAATCATAAGCAAACATTTTACTTTTCCTGCCCTTAATTTGAAGAAAGGTTGGCATGCATAGTTTTACACTCCCTCTTTTGGTAATGGTCTAAGATCAGGCAAACCAGGGGAAGAAGACGATAAAGTAGACACAGATTGATTAAGATCGTTTCCAGAGTGTACTGATTTTAGTTTGGGTTGCCATTCTTCACTTCACTTTTAAGTGTAAAGATAAACCTTTGGTTAGTTGATGTTTGAAAGAGCTGGATTTGTGAAATATTTTTTGCTTCTCCATTAACTTTGCTTTAACCATGTCCCATGGCAGGATGCAGAATAACTGATGTCATCATGTAAAACACAGTTTTCCAACCTAGCACTATTGAAATTTGGGGCCAGATGATTCTTTGTTCTGGGCAACTGACCTATGCATTGTAAGATGCTTAGCATCGTCTCTTCTCATTATCCACTAGATGATGGTAGCATATCCTCCCAACCATGACAGCCAAAAATGTCTCCAGACATTGCCAAATGTCCTACCAGGAGACATGCTCATATTCCAAACACTGGGCTTGGAGCTTTACATTCAGTTTTTGCAATAACCCTGAGAAGAAGGCATTATTGCTTTCAGTTTCACAAAGAAATGGAAATCTAGAGAGCTTAAGTAATTTCCCTATGTTATACAGAGAGCAAATGATCACCTTTTTCTTCTTTACCATTTTGTCCATTCTGATCCTTTTTTTGACATAAAGACAGAACTACTGAATTGTAAAAGTGGGAAAATTACGGAAGGTAAAAGCATACATAAATTTCAGATATTTCCACTTTTAGAATATAGAAAGAGAAAAGATATAATGGCCATTATGAAGTATAAAATGAAAATGAATATGAAGGCTCTACGACATTGTCACTAATTAATACTTAGCTCATCTTTGGGCTCTGTGTTGGATAATTACTCCTTTCAAAAGATCATATTTCCTTTACTAAGTAGTTCTGGCTTTTTCACTTAGATTGGAGAGACCCAGGAAACATGAAAACCAAATGCAGTGTGGAATCTTGGGTTGGATCCTGGAGCAGAAAAAGACATTAGCAGAAAGCTGGTGATATATGTAATTTATTTCGTAGTATTGTTCTAATGTTAATTTCTTGGTTTTGATCATTGTATGATGGCTATGCAAGATGTTAGCACAGGGGAAACTGGGAATAGAGGGTATACGGGAAGTCTCTACTATTTTTGCAACTTTTCTGTACATATAAAATATTTAAGATTAAAAATGTTTTAAAATACAACAAATGAAATATGTTAATAATGAAAACGAATTATATCAAGAAGAAGAAGATCTGGCTTTCTATTGCTATTCTACTACTTTCTACTCTCGTTTTTACCTTGGGCGGTTAAAATCTGTAATTTTAGCCGTTTCACTATAAAAACAGGTGATAATAATATCTGAATATCTAACCTATTCAAAGACATGATTGTAAACCAGATAACCTTGTGAGGTTGTTCTGATAAATATTTGCCTATCTGTCTTATATCTAAGTATCTATGTATATCCATTGAAGAACAAGCACTCAACAGAGCTTTCTGTTAAAAAACATTCAAACTAAATCTTGCTTTTGGTTTTCAACTATAGAGTGTGAAATGAGTATTTGAAAGCAGTGAGAACGAGTTTCACTGGCCAAAAGAATTTACTATTAGATTATTCAGCCATCATGCTAATATGGGTTTCTTAAGCAGATGAAAGATTATACAAGGTTACTAATAATGAGGAAGAGACCATGTACCTAATGTTCTAGAACTGCCATTAGCAAGTGTGTCACTGCTCGATTATGCCAAGATACTGTCCCTTGTAACTTCCTGTAGGAAACAGAGTAAAATGAACTTTATTTGAAAAGTTTAGGATTCTTTCCCCGGCACATCCTTTATCCCAAGACATTCCAGCATCTGCTCCCAGTGTTTGCATAAGAGGTGCTGACATTTAATCAACACTTACTTTGGGGTCGGTAAGACATTAGATGTATTACATAGATTAATGCATTTAATGTTTGAAGGAAGTTTTAAAGATAAAAAGACAGGTTTTACATAACTGTAGAAAAGTGGATGTTGGTTTCAAATAATAGTGAGACCATCCTGATATTCCAGCAAAGTTCCTTGGGAATGCTGTCACTGAGAGCTCATCGAGTCTTGCATGCCACCATATTGCAACAACATTTAAAAGTTGTGTGTTCTGTTTTGGATTGTATCCTTATTTTAATCTGACTGACTTCAAGGAGATAGCCCAGATACAGATAGAGAATGAACAGAGCTTCTTTGGCTACAGCAGAGGAGCAGATCTCCAAGCGCACTGGCAGTTGGGAAAGCCAAGTGCTGTTGTAGCTTTTATATGGTTAGGCAGTGAGGACTTTATATTACATAAAAATACTACTATTGACTGTGGCTCCTGAGATTTCACCCAGTTTCTTATTGATAAGGTGAGCTATTTATCCAGTCTGTCTTATAAGACAAACCTAAGAAATGGTGTCTATATTGTGATAGTCATATTTTACCCCCTAATTTACTCTGGGACTTCCTGAGCTTGTATAGTATCTTCCTTGGCCCTGGCACTACTTTTCTCCCTTCACTTTGAAGAGATTTAATTTTTTCTTATGGTTTTTCTGTAAATTTCTCCACACTATGATTCCAGTGTTGTTGTTCCTTCAGTTGAAATCAGAATTGATATTTTATTTTTTATAAGGAATCAGAGAAAAAAAGGATCAAACTCACTTACTTAGTATTGTTTGAGAAGAACATCCCCAGCAAGCTTGTAATTTTTTAAAAGCCAAACTAAATCTATAATCCCCTTCCCCCACCCTAAGCCATATTCCAAGTCATCTTCTCTTTGAAACGTAAGTTTAGAATGAAGAGCCTTCCATGAATCTTTACAGGAGCTTTCAGCCCACTCTGTTTCTGGCTTTCAATACTTCTATTAGATTTTCAGTTTTCTGAGTTAAATGAAAACATGAGTGCAACTGGCACGTTCCCATTCCCATAATAATGTGATCAAGGTATTCTGTTTTTTCCCAAATGGTTGGCTGGTTAAGAGAGGCTTCCTAGAGAACTCACTAAACTGTGTTCTAAAACATTTGGAGATGACCCAGAACTAGAGCAGGAATCTCCAAAAAGAAGTAAGGAAAAAAGAGGATCTCAGAATCATTGATACACTCACTGAACACACAGTAAAATTATCTCCTACAGGTTTCTGGTGTAGTTGTTCTGGTAGAAACCAAGTCTGAACCATACCGCTGTGGATAAGGGGAAGTTAGCAAAAAATAAGGAGATATTTCTCATGTTCATCATCTTATGAAGAGGTAAGTCCTAAGATAGAAAATAAGGGTTTGAACCTAAGTCTCAAACAGAGGCAAGAAGGAGTACATTCTTTTCAGAGAGGAATCCTTTCTTGGAGTTGGATTCTAAGGATTTATGACATGTTCAAGAATAACCTCTGGTAGTAATGGGAAGATGGTCTCTACCAAGTGGTGGTGGTTGTGAACTGGACCTCATGACAGTGAACTGAGCTTAGTGGACTCCTGGAAGAACTACCTACCATTTTGTTGTCAGATGAGCTAAGTATATTTGCCTTTCCAGAATTTCCTCCTTTAGCCTGAACCATAAAGTCTGGTTTAAATGCAAAAGCTTGTCCAATTATGCTATTAATATTTAAGGAAAGGGTCAGATCAGTTCATGCATAGATAAATGAGTGCTAGAGACAACAATCTTGTCCCTAGACAAGAGTAAAGACTATAAGATCTAGCTGCCCTTTGCCATGTGAAAATTTTCTCTTAATTGCCATCCTTGGAGGACAGGGATTTGATTCTGTCCAAGGCAGATATAGGTTTCTTGTAATAACTTCAGGGAGAATTAGAGACTCTTGGTACAAAAAGTGAAGTAGATGAAACACTGGTTTGTGCCGTCCGAGTTCCTTCTCAGTACACTCTAAGAGGACTCTTTCTTCCCTCTGTGATGAATGAGCACTCAACTTCATCAGCTCTTCTCAATTATTTATGTTTCATTCTCTCTTCTAGTTCTTTAATTTCTCGTTAGGATTGGTGATGCATTAGGTTCTTGGATCATAGACAGAGATTAGTCTAATTAGGATAATTAAAGTTGTTCTTTCTCAAGTTTTATTCGGGGACTTAATCTGGTATCTTGTTTCTGCCATTTCCTTCTGTCTTTGTGTTAGAAAACACCTAACCAAAAATAAAATAAGGATACATTTCATAGTTCACAATTTTTTTCTCTGTTTTTTATTGTCTTCTGATATCCTAAAAGCAACTGACACAGACCAGTCTTGGTACCATTTACTGACTGATAAATATTCAGGAATTGTATGACCTGGGTGTTAAACTATTAGTAACTTGAAATTAGCCATGGGAAGAGTATTTACATTGCCATAGAAATTGGAAATTTCTGTAAATCAGAAGCTTTCTTCCTCCTCCTTTTTTCCAGAGAGCTAGCTGTCCTATACATCACCAGATTTGGTGTTGGCATCATAAATGTAGCATAAAAATTATTTTATTATAAATTAAAGTGGATCGATTTTCAAAAGTAGGTAACAGAGGAGTATCTCAGTTTTTTTTTAACACAAGGGAGAGATGTTTGTTTTTAATTTTTCCATGATGTTTGAAATATATCTCTAGGAGGGAAGGGGTTACTTCCAAGACAATAGAAACACAGCAAAAATAGGACATAATAGGGGATAAGTTCTGAAAAAAGTCTTGTGTTTTGTTTGTCCTTAAAAATGAATTCCTGCATGATGTTTACTATATAAGCAGATGTCTTACTCAGGTACTGAAGTTTTATAAAATTAGCCAGAGGGAATAGCAGAAACAGACCACAAATACAGAAAATAAGCTGGCGGTTGCTGGGGAGGTGAAGGGCAAATGGGTGAAGAGGCGTGGGAGGTACAGGCTTCCAGGTGTGGAATGAGTAAGTCATGGGGACAAAGGTACTGCATAGGGGATATAGTCAGTTTTATGGTGACAGATGGCAGTTACACTTGTGACGAGCATAGCATAACGTATAGAGCTGTCGATTCACTATGTTGTACACCTGAAACTAATGTAACATTGTATGTCAACTATACTTCAATTAAAAAGAAAAGAAGAGGGGTGCCTGGGTGGCTCAGTGGGTTAAGCCTCTGCCTTCGGCTCAGGTCATGGTCCCAGGGTCCTGGGATCGAGCTCCACATCAGGCTCTCTGCTCAGCAGGGAGCCTGCTTCCTCCTCTCTCTCTCTCTGCCTGCCTCTCCGCCTCCTTGTAATCTCTATCAAATTAAAAATATAAATAAATAAATAAATAAAATCTTCAAAAAAAAAGAAAAGAAAAGAAGAGAAAAGGAAAACTAACCAGAGGGAATTGGCCTTATAGGATTAGTTAGTTTGCACTTTCCTGGAGGTAACAGGCCAAGGATTTTCTGGCATTAGATCTGGGTATTCCTATTGATAAGAGTTAGAAAAAGTGTGTTTGAGAAAGCCCAGTCAATTGACTGAGTTCTTTTGTTTTTACAAGCTATTTGGTTTAAAAAAACCTTTAAGCTTGCTGGATTACTAGAGCATTTTTTAATATTTCTCTTTTGAAGTTTTTTATTTATTCTGAACCAAGAAAATAGAAAGAGGTAGGAGGTAATGTGGGCCGATAGAGAAAGAGCTGGTGATTGACTTGAATTGGTAAGTGGAGTCTTTCATATTTGTAGCTCACTTGTTATCAGCAGTGGGTTCTGTATTAGTTTCCTATTGTTGCCATGAGAAATTACCACAAACTTGGTACTTTAAAGTAACAAACATTTATTCTCCTGAAGTAACAAACATTTATTCTCCTAAAATTCTGGAAGTCAGAGTTCAAAATCAGTTTCATGGGGCCAAAATAAAGGTGACTGCAGGATTGTGCTCCCTTCAGAGATTCTAGGGAAGAATCCATTTTCTTGATTTTCCCAGCTTCTAGAGCTGCATTTCTTAGCTCAAGGGGGCTTTCCTCTATCTTCAGAGTCATCAGAGTAACAGTTTGCTTCAGTCATGAGATTGCCTTCTCTCTCTATAGGCTGTCTCCCACTGCCTCCCTCTTATAAGGACGTTTGTGGAATGTCCAATGTGGAACCCAGTCCAGATAATAGAGGATGATCTCCCCATCTCAAGATTCCTAACTTAATCATATCTATAAAACCCCTTTCACATATAAGGTGACATTTGCAGGGCTTAGGCTCTAGATAATTTGGGGGATCAATACTCAGCCTACCATAGGCTTTTCAGTGGATGAGCAAAGAGCTTGATGCCCCCACTTGGGGAACTTTGGGTAGGTAACAATTACCCATAAAGTTGGCCCATTTGAGAAAGTCTAGCTTGCTTTAAAATTTTATCTTTGTTTTTTTCCCACCTCATCTGCCTACCTATCCTACCTGCAGAGACAAAGAGCAAGAAAGTGTCTTGTAGTAAACTATGTATTAAACCCCAGTGAGTCCAGACATACTTTTCTTCCCAATGTGAAACAACACTGGGACCAGGCAGGGGGAAAAAAAAATCTTAGTTGCTTCCTGAAGGAAATACTTTCCCCTGAAAGATAAGAATTTTAATGAAGTAGAATTATTTACTTAACAAGACTCTCTCAAGAAATTCACCTGGATGTGCTCATCCAACAAAAGCTACGATGTCATCAGCTCTATTTAATCCCAAAGTTTTCCTCCTTGAATAGCTCATCTCAAATCATCTGGGCCATAATCTAAGACCATATGTGTGTGTGTGTGTGTGTGTGTGTTTCCTAATCTGTTCATTTTGACTCACTTTTAAGACTGTCCAGTCTTCTCTCTTACAGTAAGTCTGATGAACTTTGCTTAATGAGCTGGATTCTCTGGTGGTCTTTTGAGGAATACTACCAAGATTGAGCTCTTAAAATGATATCTTTCATTTAGTACTGTGAACAGTTTCTGTAGACACTGTCTTAATCCTCAAATGTATTTTTCCTTCTGAGGCCTTTGAACACAGTAAGGTTTTTCCTATAAGCTATTTTTTTTTTTCAACAGAAGTTATATCATTCAAAAAGTACCAATTTAGAGGAGACCATGGTTTAGAAAATAACAGAAGCAATAGCATGGGGGGACATTTGTAAAAAATACTTTCTGTCTACATTTTTATATTTTATATTTATTTATATATTTTTATATTTTACTTTTTTTAAGTAGACTCCACACCCAACATGTGGCTTGAACTCACAACCCTGTGATCAAGAGTCACATGTTCTACTAACTGAGCCAACCAGGCACCTCAGCATGGGGACATTTTTTACCCTCCCTTACACCAGTAAGTAAAACAAAACAAAACAAAACTTTTTTTTTCTAGGTATTTACTTCAGGTTTAGGTAGTCTCTATCTGTGACTTAACATATGTTGAAAGAGTACATTTTCAGCATTCTGAAAAGATGACTCCAGGTAGCTGAAAATACTAGCAACTGAGATATCATTGGTAGACCAATAGGCTGGGCTCATTTATCAGCTTCAAATTTCACTTCAACACATCGTTCTCTCAATTTTCAGTTCAAATCCTTGCCGAGTGTCTTATAAAATTCCTCTGACTTTATTCTCCTTGCAACCCTATTGGATAGCTGTTGGAGGTGTGAGGGGCCAATAAATCAAACCACCCCTCTGTATGTGTTCTGAATCCATCAGTACCTACACAGTTATCAGATTGAAGGACCTTGAAATGTAAGTTTTATTGTCAGTAGAACTGAATCAGGCCTTGTGACATAGACTTGTGGTCAAGTGAGTTTCCTAATACTTTTATTAAATAATTAGATCTACCAAACCAGGCTTGGAAAGAGCAGCTCAATAGCCTTATATCCAAGGAGCAGTACTCACCAGATGGGGAGGGAGGAAACTGCTGAGACTATAAAAGGTCTTGGCTCATTTTTTCTAAGCTTAGAAATTAGTAAGTCGCTCCTCTTTGATAAGGAGAACAAGGAGTGGAAAGGAAGCCTGAATGTGTTTTATTAATCATTTCTTTCTGGGAGTGTGAGCTTCCTCTGGAAATAACACAGGGAAAGAAAGAGTTCTAAGTATTATCATCACTGTTTTACATCATAGTGTATTTGGCACTTTAAATGTTCATCTCAAAATGCCAGAAATGGCATTATGAGCCTTGAAATGATCCCTTCCTCTTTCCTTCCTTCCACTATTATATTCATATTATAAAATTTTTGTTCATTCATATTTGATAACTGTCAATTAGATCAAATTGATGGTGCTATTCAGTTCAACTATGCCTTATTTTCTGCTTGCTGGATATATTAATTTAAAAACTAGTGGTATTGAAGTATCCAACTATAATAGTGGATTTGTCTGTTTCTCCTCATAGTTCTGTTAGTTTTTGCCGCATGCATTTTGATGCTCAGTTGTTAGGGGTATATGTGTTAAAGATTGTTAAGTCTTCTGGGAGAATAAGCAGCTTTATTATTATGTAATGTCCTTCTTTAATCCTGAAATTGCTGTTTGTCTGATGTCTACTTTGTAATTAATATAGATTTGCAAATGTTCTTTTGATTAACATTAGCAAGGTACACCTTTCCCCATCTTTTCTTTTTTTCAATGTGTCTTTTTAAAAGTATAGGTGACATTCATATAACATGCACTTAACCATTTTAAAGTGAATAATTCAATGGCATTTTGTACATTTGCAGTGTTGTGTGAGCTAGTTCCAAAATCTCTTTATCACCTCAAAAGAAAACACTATATCTATTAAGCAGTTACTCCATCACTATCCCTTGTCCCTGTCCCCTGGCAATGTCTAATCTATTTTCTCTTCTAGCAGATTTACCTATTTACCTATTCTGGGCGATGGAATTATACAATCTGTGACATTTTTACTTTGGCTTCTTTGATGTTGCATAAAGTTTTTGAGGTTCTTCCACACTGTGGCATACATATATCAGTACTTTATTTCTTCCTGTGCCGAACAATATTCCTTTGTATGTATAGATCACAGTTTGTGCATTCATCCATTGATGAACATTTGGGTTGTTTCTACCTTTAGGCTATTGCGAATAGTGCTGCTGTGAACATGCGTACATATGTACTTATTTGACCACCAGTTTTGAACTCTTCGGGCTGTATAGTCAGGAATGTGCTATAGATTGAATGTTTGTATCCTGCCAAAACTCACATGTTGAAATCCAATCTCTAATGTGATAGTGTTTGGAAGTGAGACCTTTGGGAAGTAATCATGGGTTCTGCCCTCTTGAGTGGGATTCATGCCTTTATAAAAGAGACCCCAAAGAGCTTCCTTGTTGCTTGCACCTTGTGAGGACACAGCAAAAAATGGCCATATATAAACCAGAAAGTGGGCTCTCACCAGACACTAAATCTGCTAGCACCTTGATCTAGGACTTCCTAGCTTCCAGAAATGTGGGAGATAAATTTATGTTTTTTACAAGTCACTTAGTTTATGGTATTCTTTTATAGGTACCCTGATGGACCAAGGCAGAGTAGAATTGCTAGGTCATACCATGATTCTGTGTTTAACATTCTGAGTAACTCTCAACCCATCCCTTTTACTTTTAGTCTGTGACTGTATATTTAAAGACAACATAAAATTGAGTGTTTTTTTCTACCCATTCTAACAATCCTTGTCTTTTAATAGGTGTATTTAAACCATTCACATTTAAAGTGATTGTTGATAGAGCTGCATTAACATGTACCATCTTTATAATTGTTTTCTATGTTTTGCATGTGTTCTTTGCTTCTTTTTTCCTCCTCCCTGCCCCCTTCTTTTTGTTTTTGTAATCATCGTTTCTTTTTCTGCCATTTCTAGTTTGGTCTGAGCATTTTGTAGGATTCCATTTTCTTTCCTTCCCCATCATGACAATTACACTTATTTAAAAAATTGTTTTAGTGTTTGCAGTAGAGTCTACAACCTACATACACAATTAATTTAAGTTCACTTTAAATAACACTACCCTGCTTTAAATATAGAACAGGTAAAAGAGCTCATTTAAATTTTTTTTCCTCATGACATAGTTATGTACGCCAAAGAATTTAAAACAGGTGCTCAAAAAAATACATGTATATATATGTTCATAACAGCATTATTCACAGTAGCCAAAAGATAGAAACAACTCAAATGCACAACAATTAATGAATGGATAGACAAATTGTGGTATATGCATTTAATGGAGTATTATTCAGCCATCCAAAGAAAACAGTACAGATACATGCCATTCATTTAACTTGCCTATATTCTATAACCGCCTGATGCATTACTGTTACTGTTATTTGTTTGGTAAAAACAGTTATCTATTAGATCAATTTTTCCCCTTCTGGTAGTCCAAATAGTATGTGTTATTTTATTTAAAATTTTCTTTATGGGTCTTTGATGTTCTATTTTGTTTCATTCTTTTTTGTCTTAGCATCTCAGCTTGGAAAGCTTTTATTAACATACCTTCATGCTCTTTATTTCTTTGGCTACATATAATCTACTGATGAGCCCATTAAGGACATTTTTTATTATGTTGCAGTGTTTTTGATTTTGAGTATTTCTTTTGGTTCTTTCTTAGATTTTTCCATCCATTTATGTATATTACCTATCTGTGTTGCATGTTGTCCACTTTTTCCATTAGAGCCCTTAACATATTAATCACTATGATTTAAAATTCTCCATCTGAAGATTCCAAAATCTTTATCATTATCTGAGACCATTTCTGATGCACACTTTGTTTCTTCAGACTGTGCTTTTTTGTTTGTTTTTGTCTTTTAGCATGGCTTGTGATTTTTTTTGTTGAAAGCTGGACATGATGCATTAGGAAACAGGTAAATAGGCCCTCGTGAATAAAGTTTTATGTAAATTTATCTGGGAGTTGGACTGTGTTTAATGTTTGCTTCAGCTGTAGTGCCAGAGGATTCTATTTCTTCTAGAGTCATTGTTTTATTTCATGTGTTGTGTTTGGCTTCCCTAATTACTCCTTCTCAAGTAGAATCTATGTATTATTCAGCTGTAATCACTTTTATGCTGGAGATCTGTTGGTATTGTTGTAAGGTGTGGAGGAGGGCAAGAGTTCTATAGTCTTATAGTGGGCTTATGTCCCTGGACTGTGACCTTCAGAAGTGTTTCTTAACTTTTTCTCTCCTTTCTTGAGGCAGGAAGCCTAGAGGGGACTGGATTTGGAAAATTGCCCTTCCCCAGATCACAGAAGGATTTTTGTAAAGTCTTTTCCTTTACAGAGAGGCCTTCATTATGATGAATGCTCTGGGCATATTTCAAAATGGTTATTTTTCTCTTTTCTATTTCGTAAACACAAGGGATTTTTTTCTTTAGCCTTTTCTATGAGAAACTGTGGGGTCCTTGGAGGTAAAACTTATGAATGTGTGGGAATTTTGTAGGCTCCTAAGAGTTCTTACTCTCAAGGTAGTACACATTCAGTCTTCAGCAGTTTGTCAAAATTACCATAAACTACCAGTTTATAGGTCTGGTTTTAAAGTTTAAAAGCACTTGAAGTTTATAGAATGTTGTGATCACCAGTATTTGTGGGTCTCTCCAGATATTGGGGTTGCAGTTTGCCCTATGACTTTACTTCCCTGATGAGTCCCAGAAAGATTGTTGAGTTTCAGTTTATTCAGTTATT
Source organism: Martes martes (assembly GCF_963455335.1). Taxonomy (NCBI): domain Eukaryota; kingdom Metazoa; phylum Chordata; class Mammalia; order Carnivora; family Mustelidae; genus Martes; species Martes martes. The sequence goes on along the minus strand of NC_137898.1, from coordinate 27,221,644 downwards.
TCTTATCTTAAAGACGAGAGTGACTACTGCCAAATTCTTTAGCCATTGGAGGTGAAATCCCACATATTTTTTATTCTAACAATAACCTCTGGATGTATACTTAGGTTATTTATAATTTTTTAGTGTCAACAGACATTGATAATCTCACTTTATTTCTCTCTTTTTCACTCACCTATTCTCTAGGATGAAAATTTTATATCTTTTCTTGCCTGCTCAGATCTTCAACATTTTGTATGACATCCTTATTCTCAGCTGATGACATTTGCTCTATATCACTGAGCAGATTGAAGCAATTGGAAGAGAACTTTCATAAGTTTTCATCACCACATTGATCCAGCTGCTGGTATGAGGACATGTTTTGTTCTTCCTGTTGTCACAGATAAAATTCCCATCTTTTCTTCTATGGCTAACCCATCCTCTTTCATGATAACGGTTTTACATTCTTGCTTAGTCAAGAATATCACACAAGAAATTCCCACATCATCTCTCCTGAATCATTAATTTTCACTATCCTTAGGGTCATTCCCATCAGTACAGGAGCAGCTGATACCTTTTCAACTGTATAAAACAATAAGACACACCTTTAAATAAAACTGCCACCCCTTTCTACTCCTACCCTTATTCTTTGCTATCTTTTGAAATAATTTTATTCTCACCCTCTCTAATTCCCTCTCCTCTTATTCTTTGTAAAATACATTCAAATTTGGCTTCTGCATGTCCCTTTCTTGCTAGTCTCCCTGTAACAGTGATAGGGTGAATTATTTGCTCATGTTTCATTCTTCTTTCCGTTCTCTTTTCATGGTTTAGTAGACCTCATTAACATTGGTCTTGGCTGGGTGGCTTACTCTGGCCAATGGAATGTGGGAGAAGAGAGTTACCACTTTGGATCCAAGGCAAATTGCCATTCACCCATTTCAACTTCTTATCTGCATCATGAGAAAGGAGTACTCTTGATAGCTGTACATCCTTATATAAATGGCTTATGAGCATGCTTAATCTTTTCCATATCTGCTGTAGTAGCTCCATATTCACTCTCCCAAAAGTGGAGTATCCCGTACCTATTCATACCTAAAAGATTAAGGTTTAATCATCCCCACTATCTAGTCACAGGGATTTGAATTCTATGATAGTTCACTTGGTATCTGTAGATAACAATAGACTTGTCTCGATCATACAGTCATCTAATTTACATATGCTAGATTTTCTTAGAACTTATTTGGAATCACATTTTGGAATATGAGGTAAGGTTATATAAAACCTATTGTTACCTTTAGCTTTAAGTTTTCACTTTCCACATAAGAAAGAAAAACAGCCTTTTTGAATTGCATGTATTTCTTTCCATATTGTTTTGATAAGAATTATTTGGTTTACCTGACAAATTCCCTGTGATTTGTTAGGAACCAAAACCAATTCCTTATTAAGTTATAAAGTGACAAAAGCAGAGACACTAAAGCTTCCCTTCAATAGGATAGCAAAATGTTTTGGGTGACAAATGATTGAATCTTCATTCTTTTCCTGTCAAACTATGTGACTTTAGGGTGACAATCTAACCTTTCTTTGCCTTGGTTTCCTTGATATAAATAAGTGGTGTAACCTGATGAGATTCAGTTAAACCCTGAAATTTTATCAACAACAAAAAATACTGTCCATTAAAAAAGAGATGGAAAAATAATTGAACTGCCTAGAATGGAGAGGATATTAGGAAGTTTATAGAGTGAGCAAAATTGACACTTCACATGGTGAAGAGAGAAAAGAAATGGCATCAAATGAGATAGTTACTGTAAAAAGAGTCCATTGAAACAAGAACATATGGAGGATAATGTCTGCCATGTTCAAATTAGTGCCAGATTTTTGTGGTTTGTTGGATGCTTTTCCATAGACTTTAGAAGGAAAAAAGAATACAGCTGTGAAAACTCCCCTCTTCACCTTGGCTGAGGAACTTCCAAGAGAGCAGATGGTTCTGAGTTTCAAGCCATGAATCATTGTCAAGGGATCTCCTCAAGCTGCCACAAGCAAGAAGAGTTGACAAGCCTCAATGGGTAATATTTTTATTACTACTGGTGTCAGTCATGTCCGTGCCCTTGCTGGTGGGATCAAATTTATTGTTAATAAAGCTGCAACTTGGAAACAAAATAGCAAGGGTCATCAAATTATTTCTACTTACTGTCTAAGGGATGTTAGTATTTAGTATTCCTCTTTAACGGTCATCAGTGAAGAAAGAAGGAGAGGAGCCATTTTTTGGTCTTTGGTTATTTTTGTCAATTTCAAAGCTGACTAATGAATAAATATTTTATGTTTTGGTGCCTTAACTAGTTAATTTTGAAAGCTGTTATTATTAATGTTATTTTATTCGTTGTACTGTGTGATCTAAATTTATTACTTTCTTATAAGGTAGGTAAATAAGTGAGATTGGGCTAGCTTTTGACCTGGATTATAATGGATTTAATTCTAATGCTGTGTTTCATGATAGGTATATATTGTATATAGAGGAACAATGTGAATTAATTTGACTCTCTTAGCAAATCTCAAATCAGTGGGTTCTTCATATAAGGCAGAACCAGATTATATTGGTTTTCTCTGTCAAAACACTAATATACTTTTATTGTGTTGGTTAGGCCATATTTCAGTTACTTTAGTTACTTTTGCTAAAGTCACTATCAGTAGATTTAATCGAAATTTTACCTAGAATATCTTGACTTATTTTTTTTTATAGAATTTAATGATTAGAATATGCTTCAGTGATCACTTTTAACATTTTCAATTGCAAAATATCTTGGACCATTAGGTTTCTAAACCAGAAATCTAATAGAGGACAAAAGTGGTTCAAAGTAGAGGTTTTCCATAATGTGGAAAAGTCAATATTTGACGGATTACAAGGTGCTGTAGTGGAAGAGAGCAGGACTGTTTCAGAAAGCACATTCACTTTTTAATTCTGCAGAGTTTAGTCTGGGAAATAGTCTGGGTGGGTGCTGTGAAGAGCATTACCTTTTCTAACAGGCAAGCTGGGTGCGCAGGTGCAAAGAGCAGGGAATTTGAGTCAGCCAGAACTATTGCATCCCTTTAAGCTATGTGGCCAGTTACAAGTGCCTCTGAGGCACTTTCTTCAGCTGTAAAATGGGGTGAATGGTATGTATCTCAATATGCTGCAGGGTTATTATGAAAAAGGAAGCCAGGTTCTAGAATCCTGGATTGTATTTGACATATGGTAGGCACTCAATAATAGTAGCCATTGTTAGTGTTTTTCATTGTACTACTTAACTGATTAACAACTCAGCCCTTGTCATTTTATGTCCGTATAATGTGCCGGAGGAAAAACACTGCAAATGTTAAACATATCAAAGGTGAGAGCAAAGTAAAAGCAAATCAGAGTTGGATGAAATATTTAGAAAACAGTTTTCTAGACCTGGCTTTGTCAGTATGAAATTTTATGACCCTCAGAAACTTCACTTATCCTTTCTATACCTCAATGTTGTGTATAAAATGAGAAAATGAAACTAGATGAGCTATTTGAATCACGCTCTGAAGAACGCTGATGTAGATAAGGATTCCTAGAATAAAAGAGTTCCATGTTAAAACAAATTTTTAAAATTCTCTGGACATATCTCTTGGGAATTTATTTTGTTTATTGGCATATTAAAACGATTTAAATGTGGTTTGGTAATGTGCTGAACTTGGTATAATCCAATTTCCCAAACATTTGAAAAAAAGTATCCTGTATTCATGAAAAAACCCATCTTGCTAAACCTTTCATATAATCGATTTGGAAAGGTTATACAGGATGTTTATATTGTCCCCTTATAATTCTAATAGTTCGTTATTCTGTAGCTCAGTAATTGCCCTGAAGGTGATGGTTTAGAAGGAGTATGACTTTAAAACTCATTTTCTGTGGAAAAATTAATTTCTTATTGGACTATTAGAGGAAAATGTTTATGATTTAAGACAAGGTATATGAATGAAATTATGATTTTTATGTAGATGATATAGGATTATGGAGAAAAGTATTCCAGTTGTCAAGTAGTTTAATTTTCTTTCAGTCTGTGGATTAAGTTTACCTCAATAACATTTGCCAGTTGATTTTACATTTTCAACTCTTATAGGAATTCTTTGTTAAAAACCATGTAGACCTAAGAGCCCTCAGGATAACATAGTATATATGTACATAAAACATATGGAATATACACATTATAGCTAAATTTATTAGCTATAATTTATTAAATTTATTCACTGTGATGGCACTATTGCTTTTCTCTAATTTATACCACCTGGTTTTTTTTCTTTATTTAGCTTTTGATTCTGTAAAGAGTGTGGGGATAGGAATTGTATGGAGGATGTGAAATATAATCCATTCCAGTCATGGCGATATGGCATCCTTGATTTGCTAGAATAATTTTTATTTTTCAGTTTTTCAAATAATGGTAGGAATCTCTCGTTGGGCCTGTGGATCAAAAATCTGTGGAAGAATTTTTATGTGGTCTCTTACTGCATCTTCTAGAAAGAGGATAATTCTGTGAACAAGATAGGAACCATAACTTCCAAAATAGGTACAGATTTTCCACATATTTTATGGCTGTTGGGTATAACAGTGACTCCTTCCCAGTCCCATAGGTTATCTGAGGGAAGTCGTTGTAACTATTGTCAGGTTGTAGGTTGTACGTGTGTAATAATGGCTATACTCTCCCACCATGCCAGTGTTCTTGGTACAATAGAGAAAAGGGAATGAATAGTTGTAAAGTACTTTCTGTGGTTCCTCCTCTTTATTTTCTGCATCTAATTGGCTATTCATCTCTTTCATTTATGCCTCATACCAATCTCTTAAATATTTCCCTGGGTTTAATTCTTGGCTCTATCACTTATTGGCTATGTGACTTTGGCCAGATTTCTTCACCTCCTTAAGTCACATTTCCTCATCTGTAAAATGCACATGTTGAAGATCTGAACATTAGGGGAAGTGAATTGTGGTTGATGAAAAAAATTTGGTGAGAGAATCCACTCAAATGCTTATTGTGGAGTTTGACACATAGGGAATACTCAGGAGATACTTGCTCTCTTTATTATTTGTATGGTTAGTTTAGGCTTTAATTGTGTTTGGCTCTTAACCAATCCCTGTGACTCAAAATCTCTTCCCCTTTTTAAACCCATCCTCCATAATACTTCCAGAAAGATTTTTTTTTAAAATCACAGATCAAACTATATAATAAGTTTGTTGTATGAAATCCTGTAATGGGAAAAGAAAAGAAAAGAAAGGAAAAGAAATCCTGCCATGGTTCCCAGTTTCTTGTACGATGGCATTCAAACTCTATAGCATGACAGATGTGCCCCCTTGGACCTCTTGTCCAACACCAGGCTCTCACTAAACCACTTGGATTTACATTTGTACTTCTACATCTTTGCACATGCTTTTCCCTTGGTCTCAAATATAAGTAACTGTTCTACCTCTGCCTTTTACACGGCCACACTCTGTCCTTCAAGACCCAGCTCTTGGATTCCTGAGTAGCGTTCATTCTTCCTCTCTGCCACAAACGTACCTCAGATAACGCCCACTGTAGCACTTCCTATGCCATAATACAGGTGTATGCAGCTCTAGGTGTTCACCTCTCCTTCTCTTTCCTATGCTCCCTGAGATGAGGCAGTGGTTTTAAATTGCTTCTCTGTCCTAGGTTCGGAGGCAATATTTGATAAATGTTTGTTGACTGATTTAACGGATAGGTGTTATTATGGACACCCTGTGCTCCCCCACAGTACACAAAATTAGTGTACTGAAACAACTTACATTTGGCAAGAAGTAGGTATTCAATAAGTAAATCTGAATTATCTAACTAATGTGTTTATATACCTACTTATGATCTGTAGTTAAAGGAAATTAGAATCTCTTAACCAAAAGTACCAGATACGGTAATGTTACTGAGTTAAACACAAAAGGGTTGAAAACAGAATAAAGTCACTCTCTCCTTTCACTTGAGTCCTGTTTTGCCACATTTGCTCTGATTTTTTTAGATATCATAATTTAGGGGTCGTAATTCATAATTACTTAAATATATGAAGTGTACTTGCCATTCTTGAAAAGGTTAGTGCTATCATAGGATGTGTAAATCTTCTTTTATGAAAAAGATGACAAGCAAAATTATGATCCAAGTCAAGGTTTTATAAAACATTGACTTGGATATGCTTGCTTTAAAAGTAATTTTAGTTTAATCCCTCATTAGAGATTCAGTCCTTATTTATGTATGATAATCCAGCTGATAATATTTTTGAGTCATTGATGAATGGGCCAATGGAAATAAGGTCAAATATAGAATTTTCTTCCCTTTAGAATCACTGAATATTTTACATTCCACATTACTGTTTTATAGACTTTCAATGACTAGATAAATAGGGCCCTAGGTTTTACATTTATGAAGATATTAATAAATGAGCAGAGATGTTCCCAAATTGCCTGGAGAAAAAGGATGTAAATGGAGACATAACCATAGGAAATGTAGAAACAAAGTAGCCTGCCCACTCCCGATGAGCACTGGGGGTTAAAAGAACAAAATCAGCTTTGATCAGGTTTAGCGTTGGGCTTGGTATCAGTGGAACCCAAACTCAAGCTTAAAGTGGGGGAAAAATCTGTTTATCTGATACTTTGCCATAATTTTCCCCAAATGGTTTGTCATTTCCAAAATGTGGCTCTGCAGCTTATGCATCCAATCTCTAAGACTGTTCTTTTCTCCCTACACCACTCTTTCCTATATAATCTTTTGAAGCTCTTTAAACCTGAGACTATCTGTAATGGAACATTCTATCATACAACACTCTATGGGACCACGTGGAGCCTCTGGGCTCTTCTGGTTAATGTTAACGTTGTGTTCCTGAAGCCCTGGATGGCAGGAACTGCTCATCTCACCAAAGGCTGGCAAGGGCAAAGCTAGAAAATTAATCAGGAGGGATTTGTGGAATCTGTCAGCATGTGTTTTGCTACCTCTTGCTGCTATTTACAGAGAGTAGCAGAGAATGCTTGAGTAACAGAAAACAGGAATGACAAATGGCTAAGGTGAAAGAATACAGTTGACCCTTGAACAGTACAGGGGTTGGGGTGCCAGCCACCTGTGCTGTCAAAAATCTGCATCAAACTTTTGACTCCCCCAAACCTTAACTACTAATAGCCTCCTGTGGACCGGAAGCCTTAGCAATAATTTAAATAGTTATTAAATGCATATTCTGTGTATCTATTATATACTTACTTATTTTTATAATAAAATAAGCTATGGAAAATTATTAAGAAAATCATAGAGAAGAGAAATTATATTTACAGTACTGTATTTTTAAAAAATCCACATATAACTGGACCTTTGCAGTTCAAACCTGTGTTGTTCAAGGATCACTTGTAACTGAATGAGAATACAGTGTTCAAAAAGCTGAGGTTTTGGTGTCAAACACACCAGACTTAGGGTCCCAGGCCTTGATCAAAGTTATTGACCACTCTGAGTTTCTGTTTTCTCTCTTCTCTATAAAATAAGGGTTAGATGCCATAACAGATACTACTAGGACTTCACCTAAAGGGATATCTAATTTGAAAGTTCCTGATACAGAGATTAGAAAGAGTAGGTATAGGGGCACCTGGGTGGCTCAGTGGGTTAAGCCTCTGCCTTCGGCTCAGGTCATGATCTCAGGGTCCTGGAATGGAGCCCCACATGGGGCTCGCTGCTCAGCGGGGAGCCTGCTTCCCCCTCTCTCTCTGCCTGCCTACTTGTGATCTTTCTCTGTTAAATAAGTAAATAAAATCTTAAAAAAAAAAAAAAGAGTAGGTGTAGGATACCTGCCCAGAGTATAAAAGGCAAAGCTAATACTAATGATTATTACCCTTTATTTAGTCTTACAGATACTTTTTGTTTCTGCTTCTTTTCTAGCTGCCTCTTTCGAGGCATATTCACCTTTTAGAGATTAAAATTCTAAAGTCCTCAATTATATATACTTTTTAGGCTAGAAAATTGATTTCATAGCAAACCATAGGGACAGGCATATTTTCCTCTCCTGATGACTAGTAGCTTGAGCAGTCTCGCTAGACAACATGTAGATGGCAGTTGAATCAGTTCTAGGTGTTAAAATACAGCTTCAACTCAGTGCCTTATGATCCATGGTCACCACTGGTTTTCAGGGCAATTGAAGCTGGATATGAATTTGTATACTCCCTGAGTTTCTCTAAAATGTGGGACACTCTCAAGGTTGTTGTCTTTTAATGAAGTTAAGAGTTTAGGGCAATGCCTGACAATGGCAATGTAGTGAGTGCTGGATAAATGCTGCTTTTGAACTGGTTTTACGACTACTATATTTTAGTTACATTCCAATACTCCAGTAGCTTATTACATACATATTTTGATGGTATTCTCCCAGATATGCTGCTATCACGATATGGAAATTCATTATTTGTCCAATGTGTTTACTGACTTCCTACCTAAGGAAAGTTTTCTTAGCTAATAAATATCTTTCTGGGTCCCTAAGGTCTTGTTTAGTGAGTTACTGTTTTGTAGAGGAGGAAAAATAATTTTCCCTCAGTTCACCTGAGTTTTTGCCTGAGAACTTTGCAATAAAAGACAGATGAACAAAAGAAAAACAGAAGATTATTAACATGTAAACATCATACATATATACATGGGAGACATCCTGGGAAAGTGAATAATTCAAAGTGGTAGCTTAAAACTCCAGTTTCTAGAACAATTTTTAACAGAGAACAGTACAGTTGTGGAAAAATGATAGAACAAATGAAAGCACTTTGGGCTTCCAAATAGGAAAATAAATGCTCGTTAGTAGAGTTTGTTATGTAGATTCCTCTAATGTCATTTCCAGGTTGATAAGGTTTAAAGTTGTCTTCTTCTCTTTGATTTCCCGTTGGATTTGTAGGTGTTCACAATGGTTAGATAAGCTATCTAGCTGATCTCCTGCTACCCGATGTCGTCTCAGCCTGCTACTTCTCCGCCATCTTGACTCCTCCCCTAAAGTTGTCTTTAAGGTTGTCTCTAAAATTAACTTTTGTTCTTCCTCATAGAAAGGGGAGCTGGGAGCCTTTGGAAATTTTTGTACTGGTTTGAGGCAAATAGGGGAGGACAGGGAGGTTTTTTGTTTTTGGCTTTTGTTTTTTGGGGGTTTTTTGTTTGTTTGTTTGTTTGTTTGTTTTTGTATCTGTTACTTCTCAGTTGTGTTCCACTCAACATAATCCTTATGCTGAAGCGGAATATGTTGGAGTGGCATATTCTGGGACCCTTCAGTTTTAAGGGACACACCAAGAACACAATTCTGCTTGTCCTGACAAATACATTACAATCATAATTCAGTTAAACTAGAATTTTGCAGAATACTCTTCTGGGTAATTTCATTAATTTTTTTTCTGAGCTATCTTTTTTCACTTGGTATTTTGCAGAAAGTTGTACAGTTTTAGACTATATTGCCAATGAACACTGATAATATTCTCTAGAAAACTTAAAGACTATGAGAGAGAATTTTTCTTATAGAACAGTTTAGATTAAGTCCTCCATAAAGGCAGGGGGTTTTACCTAAAATAATTGTTATAACTTCTTGTTATGTTATTCTGAATTTATCGTAATTACCTTTCCAGTAAGCCTGAGGTAGGGACATTCAAATTTTCCCATATATTTTTTATTATTTTCATATGGGCTCTAATTACTTCTCTCTACCTCTCTTAATTTAAAAAAGACCAATTTTAAAGAGTTGGAATAGTTGCCATTTTCCTTAAAAATATGTTTGTAATTCAAGGAAAATTTACACATTTTCCTGGGAACATACATTGCAGTAATGATTTTTAACCAAATGCTACTGATTTAATAACTGAGAACTGGGTGTTTTTACAATATTTCCTGTTGTAGGTAGCAATTTGCTGATAATGTTAATTCAGTTCACTAGATAGTTAATCTATTTTTTAAGTTAATTAGCTAGTCATTTTGTACTTGCTGAAGCCCAGGCTGAGCTACCCATTATTGTCTGTCATATCAGATAATAAAATTCATGTAACCCCAAAATAACTCAATCATTTGGAATTCCAAACTGCCTACATTCCTAAACAGATTTTTAGATACAGATAGATGTCTGCCTATCACCATACTTAGGTTTGAAAGTACAATCACTTTGTTTGGGAAGAAATGGATCTGATAGATGTATTTTCCTATAAATTAGGTATAGCCCTGGTTTAAAACTTACCTTAAGTCCTCACATGCACACACACACACACACACACACACACACACACAGAGATGGGCATAATTATAGGTACATTCAAATTATAGGACATAATTTGTATTATGATGTATCTCTGTAAAGAGATTTTCACCATTAAGTATAATGTTGATCTGATGGGGTGCCTGGGTGGCTCAGTCAATTCAGCATCTGACTCCTGATTTTGGCTCAGGTCATGATCTCAGGGTTGTGGGATCAAGCCCCAAGTTGGTCTCAAGCTCAGCCTGAGTCTGCTTGAAATTCTCTCCCTCCATCTCCCTTTACCCCTCCCTCCCATTCTCTCTCTCTCTAAAAATAAAATCAGAAAATAAAATCTTGAAGTTAATCTGATGCGATTAGAAATTTTAGTGTTTAACTGAGATTACACCCTCCTTTTGTAGCCTTTTGTATAGAATTCTCCAGTATGTTTCCAGCCTACAATAGGTTTATGCCAGAAAATTATTGACTTCCACTCACTCTCCTAAGCACTGTACATTCCACAATTTACTTCTGCTTTCATTACATTTCTCTGGCCATTTTGTATATTGTTAATTACCAATCACTTAAATATTAAGAACGAAATGCTTATGGCAATAAATGAAAGTGATTACATGATTTGTAGAAGCAAAAAATTTTGGTTGACTTCAAAAATCTTTTCTAAAAATCACCTACGGTGGGCCAGACATTATGTTGAATATTGGAGATACAAAGATTTAAAAAAAAGAGTCTGTTTTCTGCCCTCAAGGAGCTCATTAATTCCATGCATACTACATTGTTCCAGCAGGAACAATCTATTTTGTGGGATCTGTTAAAACAATGTAATGATTTTTTCCCAAGCTTATACCCAACTCCAGGGCAGTCCAGGAAGTCTTTAAATTTCTGTTGAAATGACCATGGTGAACTTATTGAGTATTTCATGCAGATATCCGGCAATTAACCAGAGGATGAGCTCAGAGCCCAGTTTCTCTCAGGTGAAGCTGTATCCATTTAAATAGAAAGCATGAGAACATTAGTTCCATTTGAACCTCTTTGTCCTTCCTGCATGAACCTGCCAGTAGCATTGTCCCGAAAGGACGTTCCTCCTGGGGAGAACAATCACTCACGGTTGCTCCATTCAGCAGTTTCCCTGTATGCTTCACATTAAAGGACCGGCACTTAAAAAGTAGATTTTTTTTCTTTATCTTGTTTTGATGCTGAACAACTGGAAACTGTATAACTGGCATCCATGGAAACTGAAGCTTTGTTCGAGCCACAGAAGGCCAGAAAACATTTGTTGTTGTATTGAAAGGCACCGATATCTTATATTTTTGATTCATCAGGTTATAGCTTGACTGAAGAATGAAAGGAATTCAAAAAGCCTAACTACTAAAATGTAAATACTTTCTTTTTTCCAATTTTGGGTATTGCTCAGGCAAGGCACATGACCCTTCAGATATTTCAAACATTTCTGATGTTATCATTAAAATTATTTATGATTGGGAAGTGAGGTAGGCCTTAAATGAGGTGTCTTGATTACTAAATGGGGTTCTTTCATTAACGCATACAATTCAGCATGGGATACAAGGTGTTAAGATGTAAATTGTGAATTATCTTACAACTCCAATTAAAAAGTAAATAAAGGCACAGTGAAATGGCAGAATCATTAAGTCATATTCACATACCATTTCAAAACCTGTGTCATAACATTAGGGAAAGATTTATACTGTAGCTGTGATTACATATTATTGACTAGGTTGTTCTTTTTCCTAAATGTCATTACCATAATTTTCCTTAACATGGTATTCAACACTCAAAATCTTCTTCCTCCGCCCCCCACTTTCAGCCTTGAGAGAGTATTCGGTCACGGATGATTGAGTGGAGTGGGTAAGAAGGGGATGCACTCTTGAAAAATCTCACATGTTTATATTTTCTTGACTATATTGCTGAGTTGGAGTATTAGCAACTTTATGTATTAGGACCTCAATCTAAGTAGCCAGAATGCTATGGTCTAAATGTTTGTATACTTCCCCAAATTTATATTGGAATCCTAATGGTGTTAGAAGGTGGGGTCTTTGGGAGAGCCTCAGGAAAGGGATAAGTGCTTTTAGAAAGGGGATCTCACAGAGCTCTCCGGCCCTTTCTGCCAAGTAAGGACACAGTGAAAAGTCTGCCTTCTGGAAAAGGGCCCTCAGCCAACCATGCTGACACCCTTAGACTTTCAGCCTCCAGAATGGTAAGCTATAAATTTCTATTGTTTATAAGTTGCCTGGTCTGTGGTATTTTGTTATAATGACCCAAGCAGACTAAAACACCAGGTAACCATCTATTAATTTCTTAGTCTGTACCACACCTTGCTTCAAAATATATTTGAGTTTCCTAACAAAGTGATGTAATAAAAACAGGTAAAGCAAATGAAAATTAAAAATTCAAAGGAAGATTAGGAAATATTTAGCAGTAAGAGAAAAATACATTAGAAAACATGGATGAATTAATTACTTTAACTTAGTTGTAAAAGTTTATATCAACAATCAAAGAAGACTATGTTGATGAAATGTATCAAAATTCCTCTAGCAAGGTGTGACAGGCAGACTTAAGATTGGCTCTGCCTCAGTATGGCGTGGACTAGTACCTTGCTTCTAAACAATAGCATAGAACAAAAGTGAAAGGATGTGACTTCCAAATTAGACTACATAAAATTGTAATTACTGTCTTACCAGCTGACTGGCTCTCTCTTGCTGGTCTTGATGAGATAAAGTGTCATGCTGGATAGAACCACATTGCAAGAACCTTAGGGCAGCTTCCAAACAATGTCTAGCCGGGAAGTGAGGGCCTCAGACCAACAATACTTAGGAAATGAATACCATCAAACAACCACCTAAGCAAAGTTTGGGGGGAATCCTTTCCCCATTGAGCCTTCAGATAAGACCTTAGCCCTGATAGCACCTTGATTACAGCTTCATGAGAGACAAAAGCAGAGGACCCCAGGACGATGCAGTTAGATTCATGAAGTACAGACATTGAGAGGTAAGACATGTATGTTAATTTGATAATTTTAGGATAATTTGTTACATAGCACTAGATAATGAATAGACAAGTTAAACTTTTTTTCTAAAAGTAGCATTTCGTATAGATCTCTATACAAGGATTCCTATATAACATGAAGTCTTTGCCAACAAAGTAATAGGAACTAGAGAAATGTGATTTAATGACTTTTTCTGGAGCTTTTTATAAATACTAAGTTCCTAAACTTAGACTTTAACTCAACGAAGTCTTTTAAGAATTTTGGAGGGCAAAAATTCAAGATAGTAAAGGCAACAAAAGTTATTATCTCATGAGCCAATCTAATAGAGTGATGGAATTTGAAGCACCTAGAGGAATGAGCAGCTATTATGCCCTTTAGAATATGTCAAATGGGCTCTTTGCAAATGCTGGGCTGCAGTAAATCCTTGGCTGTCCCCTCTCAGGAGTGCAGCAGTGCAGATATTCTGTGTTGTCAATTAAGGTGCCATCCATATGCTTTGCATGTGTGGCATGCAGGCAGAAAGCCTGGCATTCTCCACAGAAAACTGAGAAACCTGGCTCATACTCCGATCTTGACAGAGGGTCATTCAACTCCCATTTGGAAGAAAAACTGCCAGGTGTAAGTAGGTAGATTTTTTTTTCCAAAAAATGATTTTGAATTTGTTCAAGAATTTGGCTGAGGGCTCTGAGATCCTACATATCTATCTCATTTGTTTGGAAGAAGAGGTTTTGACCTGAATAAACTATTAAGTTTAGTCATTAGCCAGTTGGCTTTGAAGACTCCACTAGGACCTCATTTATACTCTGCATGTGATCTGCTTTTGAGGAAGACTTCAGCCTGGTGCTCATGCCAAGACATGATCGCTGTAAATCATAGCCTCAAAGAATTAATGATTAAATTTCTTGGATAAAGGTAGTTCGAACTCAGTTTTCTGTATTTGAAGACGATTGATGAACTCTTCTTATTTCAACATTCGATTCTTACATGTGTTTTGTTTTGTTTTGTTTTTACTTTCTTGGAAGCAGACCATATAATTAATTTAATAAATCATTGAAAATATTCAGCCAAAGCAGTACATTGCCATGGTTAAAAGGGCTAACTCTGGAGTCAGACTTCTTGGCTTATTTTCTACTCTGTCACACACTTGCTGCGTGAGCCTGAGTGAGTTATTTGACTTCTCTATACCTTTATTTTCCTCTCTGTAAAATGTTGATTATAATAATGTTTGTTTTACTGTCTATTTTGGGGACTAAATAAATAAATATATGCAAATTCTGTCTCCTATCTTCTAAAATTACAAACTATTGAAATCCTAGCTAGTTGATGGTGTTATTTTTTCAGATTATGGGTCTTATAAGTTCCCTTATTTATAAGGTTACTCCCAGCTTGTTATAATAAACCCACGTCATCAGAATAGCAAAAGATGAGTCCTTTTGTAGGAGGAGCAAAATCCTTGTCCGTAGTGGTGAACAGCTACAGTAAATTAAACTATCATTCTTTTGTGGTGGCTCTGGAGAGAATTTCTGGCTATTGAAGTACGTGAACAGCAGCTCTGTGGTAGTCATCAGTGCTGTCTACCAGACGATCTGATTCTCCTATAAGGCACATGGCTGGATTGGGGCTTCCCACCGCCTTGAAGTTAGGTGTGGCTGTGAGATTTGCACAGTTCACCTGGGTCTTGTTTTCTTTCCTCTCCTGTGTCACAGCAGTGTTTACAACAGTGAGGCCCCCATCATCCTGTTTCACAGCGTAGGGAAGACATTGAGTAAAGCTAGAACTTTGTCCTTAAGAAAACTGAAAGTCTGGTTAAGGGCTTAGAATGAATAGCAATTCTCCAGTGTGTGAAATGGACAAGAGAAGAAGAAACATGGGAAGATGCTTAGCAGAATGCTATTCTGATGTTCTAGGGAATGCTAAAAAGGGTCTAAGCAATGGTGGGGGGAATGGGATGAAATAGAAGAAAATGAATCCGTAAGATACTGTAGAGACAGCACTGAAAGTGACTTGACAGTTGGTTATAGATGGGGCAAAGTGTGAACAGGATCAGTTAAGTATACAGCCAGCATTTGAATCCTGATGATTAAAGAACATGACATCTCCGCCAATGGAAATTGAGAACATAGAAGTAGGAGCAGGCTGTGGGCAATGAAAGAGTTCATTTGAGGAATACTGAGTTTTAAAATACTGTTAAGGGGCTCCTGGGTGGCTCACTGGGTTAAGCCTCTCCCTTTGGCTCAGGTCATGATCTCAGGGTTGTGGGATCAAGCCCTGCATCCAGCACTCTGTTCAGCAGGGAGCCTGCTTCCCCGCACCCCTCTGCCCACCTCTCTGCCTACTTATGATCTCTCTCTCTGTCAAATAAATGAAGTCTTTAAAGAAAAATACTGTTGAAACTATCAGATCAAGATATCGTGCAGTCATTTGTAAACACCTGAGAAGGAGTGACCCAAGTGTCAGGATGAGAACTAGTGCTGTGACATCTCATGGATGTTTGGGGAGGAGAAATTTCCAAGAGGGGTGTGATCAAATGAGAAAGACAGGGAGCGGGAGAATGAGAGGGAGACATAGGAGGGCACTGATGAGACTAAAATTAAGGGCCATTGAATTGGTTATCTAGTCTCATAGTTTTATATGGTACAGGAGACTGAGTATACATTGATATCAGTTCTCAATTAAAAGCTTTTTACTACCAACTAAATTTCTGATGCATACTTCTCCAGGTATTTTAATTGGTTCTTCTGAATAACTAACTTCTGAAAAAAACTGTTTAATTCAGAGTGCTAGTTGTGTTTTAGATTTTTGAGAGTCCACTATGCACGACTAATATTCTCTGTAATTTTGCTTTTCCTGACAGCTGTATGGTCATATCTATAATTTCACATTAAATTCAGTATTTTTCCAGCCTCTACATATTTCCATTTCCTGTGTGGACAGTGAATTTGGGGTAGCTAATGCATCTCAAAAATAGTCATTCTATCAAAAGCTGGGCCTGAGAATAATTCCATCTCTCTTCAGGGATAATTTCATTTTAGAGGAAATGCCTACCCAGGGAGAATTCACCAGATGCATTGTCTGTTTAGATTCTCTTGGTTGGTACATGTAAAGGGACAACCTGTCAACCAACAGCTCACATACAGAAACATTTGCTAAATTTTAGTGGACACTTATTGATGACATCTTAATCTGATCTTTCAGGTGATATGTGTTCAGAAGTCACTTAGGAATGATTAAGCACTTAGAGGAGATAAAAAAAATTTTTTATATCAACGTTTACAACCTAAACCAGTTTTTAAAAGAATCACATTCTAAGGGATAGTTGAAATTATCATATATTACATCTTCTCCTGAGATTTAAGTTAATATTCTTACTAATATCGTTCTCTGTAACACAAAATCTCGGACTAGTACATATGTACCCACCATCAGAACCAAAGGTAGTTACTGAACGTGAAAATTACTTAACAATAAAGCAAGAAAAGAACAGAGTAGAAGAAGGAGTATTAACATACTTTTATAAAAGGATTATTGTTTGAAGGTGATAGGTAATTAGATGACTGGTTAGCCTAACACCAGTAGGTTTCTTGGTTTCTTTGTTTTGGTTTATTTTTAATAGACATTGATAATCTAAATTTTTTTCTGTATAGAGATATTTTAATAAAAGAATCTTGAATGAAAATGAATCAGGTGATACTTTATAAGAAATACAGTTTACAAGAAGCCTAAGAAAAATTAAAGACAGTTATATCAACTTGATATAATTCAATGGTGTTTTTTCTGGGCAACGAAACTACATAACTAGCAAAGAAATTATGTTGATACAGGAACGCTTGAGAGTTACTCATTTCTATATTTATTGCCTTGTCCATGTAAAAACACTTCTTTTTAAAACCAATTTCAGGCATTGCAGACCAAGGCTCTTCATTTAAGCTATTTAAAAATAATGAGGAGGTTTAATTAAGAAACATCAGTGTGTTCATTTGAAAATCCAACGCTATAATCCTCAGAGTAAGCATTATCTAATAAGGTTAAATGACATGGTTGTTCCTGAAGCTTGTGGTTTTTCTAACCTATTGGGAATTTCCAGGCGGGGGGAGATTAATGGAACTGTGGACATAATTGAACATAATTTTCTTTCTCCTTTCTCATTGTTTTGTTTGGCTTTTGGTAAGTTCTCCCATAAATGAGCTATGTTGGAAACGAATACTGATGAGTGAAGAAGCAACATCTTGACATGGATTAAAACCAGTTAAGCCCTTGGAAAGGAATATGGTCTGTTTGAAAGGAGGAAGGTTAATGGGGAGATGCCCTGGGGTTGAGAGAGGGAGCCGTTCTTCTCCATGTATTTATTAATAATTAAAGAGGAAGATGGTGGACTCTAATAGCCTCTGCAAAGAATTGAGACCTGAGCTTTTGGAAATCTAATTCATGATTTCCTGTGTAAACATACCAGCTTATTCATATTTTCCTCTGCTTGGAAAGAAAGCTTCCTAAGTCCTATCTGATTGCCTCAATTTTAATTGCTACAACATTACTTATTGCTTCTGGAGGATTACCATACCACTCCTTTTTGACACACCAGGGACTTAAACATCAGATAAAAATGTTTTATTAGGTGCAGGAATTTTGAGTGGCCACTTTCCTATAATAGAGTTTTTGCAAGAGCTCTGTAAGCAGATAATATTTTGAAGGGGGGAGGGAGTGAGCAGGGATGAAGTGTAAGATTCTTTTCATTTGCCCAGGTACACACATAATCCTTTAAAATGCCTTTGTTGTCATGGGAAATAAGAACATCATAGAAGAACTCCTTTCAATTGTGAACATCCAGTGGAACTCAACACAGGATAATGTTCTCCAGGTGATACATAGATTTCACTGAGCTTTTTAAATGTTATTATGGGACGTCGAGAAAGACATACATATAATTGATGTCCTTAGGGTTCTGTCCACAATGTTGCCATCAAGGTTAATTATACGAATCTTTCAAATAACCAGGCATAGCCACCGTTTTGTTGGAGCAACATGGTGCATGTAGGGTGAGTGTGTGGGGAGTGGAGCTTGGGCAGAGTAGAGACGGGCAACAGCAGGTGTGGAAGTTTTCAGGACTCAGGTGAGAGGAGATTTGGTGGGATGAACCAAAGGAGTCTTAGGCTTGTGTTTGTAAAGTTACACAGCAGGGTCCAGAGGGCTTCTTCAAAGTTTAAGGCCCAGCTGGTGGTCGGCCGTGAGCTAGGTGGAGGAAAGTCCCGGCAGACTCCTAGGGACCCTGAGAAGACAGCTCTGTTTAAAGGACAGTGGCAGAGCAATCGAGAAAGGGGTGTAGGTGCCACAGGAGAACATTGAAAGTGTGAAATCTCCGAAATGCTGATTTGACTCCCACAATGAAGGTTTAGCAATACTTTCTTGTGTGACTTAGATTTTTGAGTCATGTGACTCAAAAACACTAGCCTCCCAGAAGACTGGATTTGTGTGTTTTGTGGTGGTCTGGTAGTACATGGTAAATCTCTCCTTTATTTCCTATCCCTGCGGTGAAATAGGAATTTCCTATTCGTTCAGTCCCCTCCAGGGCCGGCTGCACTCCTTTCTGTCTCTGTGTTCCTCAGCGGCATGCTGACACGGGGCCTTTGCCCCGGCTGAGCTGGCTTTGCCCTGAGACACTCGTTCCCCAGGTTTTTCCCACACCTAGGTGCTTCACCTTACTATGATCTCTTACACAGAGATATCTCGTGTAATGACCCCTTTCTAGGAGGTGTTTGCCTGGTGTCTGCCATACTGTGAACCCCTGTGTCAGTAGGTTTGTTTACCTTCTTCTCTGCTGAGTCGCCGTATCCCGTGAACTGCATTTGGCTCATCCTAGGCGCTCAGAAATATGTGAAAACATGAAAAATACTACAGTTGTAATTACGGTTCTCCTCTGGGCTGTGGATTAAAGATAAGAGGCCTTTCCTCAGTGAGATGTGGCTATTTCCTCAGTGACTCAGTGACTCTGACTGAAGAAGTAACAAGGAAAGGCAAACATTTCCTCTTTCCTCCTCTCCCTGCCTGCACCTCATCCTCCAACCCCTTGCTCCAGATTCCCATTTCAGACTAACTGTAGAATCATTGTGGTTTACAATGAGACTCATTGACAAAGCAGCGTTTATTCCCACGGCTGTTCATGTTATCTCCCAAACCTACTTCAGCAACTTCTAGCTGTGGCACAATTTCAACAAATCCTTGGAATCCACTTTCTTCTTCTGCATCTTTGCTATCTGCCAGCCATTTCTCCTTCAGCGTTCTGCCAGTCCATGACCTTAAAATCATTATTGCCCTAACTTTGGCAGACGCTAGCTCATTACCGTTTCCCTGCTCCACAGGCCATCTGACTTTGTGACGTTCTAAACAAGGAAGTTAGTAATGAACATAACATAAATTACAAGGCCCCTACGTCGGTACTATCTATAGAAGAAAAATGAAAGTCCTTTCTAAATTTTGTGGGGCTGACCACAGCCGAAAACGTGCGGCATACTTTGAGAATACCCATTTTCTGCCATCTGATTCTGCTAACATAATTGAGTTTCTAGAACACTCGCAGTGCTGTTTGGAAGCCCATGGGTAAGAAGCAGATGGGTAAGTCAGTAGGGTAAGAAAAGAGCCGTGAAAGAGCACTCACCAACTTGGAACTCCACTCTAGTAGGTATCTGCCACTGAGTGCTGGAACACCCCCTTCCCCTGCTCAGTGCTGCGACTCAGAAACCAAATTCCTCTGTCAGCTTTCTGATCAGACCCACAGTCTGTAGGCTGGGGGACTGCCATAGCGCCATTGACTTTCTCACCTGTGTTTACCGACTCAGAAATAGATTTGATGCCCAAAGCTTCCCACCTTACAAGAATTATACATCCTTGATTGACCTACAATGAAAACACATGGCTCAGTTTTGAATAACTGTTGGAAATGGACTTTTTTTTTTTTTAATCAGGGTAACCATATAACTTACTGTCCACACTAGGACGCTTCTGAAAATAAAGGGAACACTAAAAATAGTTATAATTTTTAAAAATAATTACAATTTTATATACACACATATATGTATATATTGAATATATATATTTACAACACCTATAAAAAATTTAGTGTGCCCTTTGTTTCATATATATGAATATTAATTAATTAACAAATTGGTTGTATTATTATTATTATTTTTTTAGATTTTATTTATTTATTTGACAGTCAGAAATCACAAGTAGGCACAGAGACAGGTAGAGAGAGGGGGGGAGCAGGGAGCCCGATGTGGGGCTTGATCCCAGGACCCTGGGATTATGACCTGAGCCGAAGGCAGAGGCTTTAACCTACTGAGCCACCCAGGCACCCCGGTTGTATTATACTATAGATAGAAAAAGTCTTAGGTAAAATTATTTTGTGAAACAAAAACTCCTATAAAACTGGGAGTAACATCAGTGTACATTGAAAAAAAATAAAAAGTTTTTCTTCTTAATGACCTGAAACATTAAAATAACAAATAATAATTATGGAATGCGTTTATGCACTTTAATCACATTTTTAGCCTTGTCTATTTCTCATATATTTTAGTATTTTAATATTTTTCTAAGGAATGGATTTCTTAAATATTATCTTTACTAAAATTAAAATGACTACATCAAACTACTTTGTTAAACAAGATCAAATTCTGCTAAATAGAAAACGTTCTCACTAAATTTTGCTTTGTTTTGAAATGTGGAAGTCTATCTATACAAAATTTTTATAGATGCTGTCTTTCTTTACTCCAAGTATCTTGCTTTAAAAATTATTTTTATTTTTTTTTAAATTTTATTTATTTATTTGACAGAGAGATAGAGAGCACAAGTAAGCCGAGCGGCAGGCAGAGGGAGAGAGAGAAAAAGGCTCTCTGCTCAGCAGGGAGCCTGATGCAGGGCTCCATCCCAGGACCCTGGAATCACCACCCGAGCTGAAGGCAGCTGCTTAACCAACTGAGCCACCTAGGCACCCCTAAAAATTATTTTTAAAGACAACATTTTTTAAAAGATTTTTTAAATTTATTTTTATGAGAGAAAGAGCACAAATGGGGGAAGGGCAGAGGGAGAAGCAGACTCCCTACTGAGCAGGGAGCCTGATATGGGACTCAGTTCCAGGACCCTGGGATCATGACCTTAGCTGAAGGCAAACACTTAACTGACTGAGCCGCCCAGGCACCCTAAAGACAACATTTTAAAAGTAAATTATAGAATTGTCTATTTCAATTTCATGCTGATTTAGAATATAAATGCTTTTCACAGAAATAGAATTTCTAGAAATATTTTTGCTCAAGTTTAAGATATTCCAAGTTTAATTATAGAATTTAAGAGTTAAATTTGTACATTATTATTAAACTTACCAGTCTTAAGACTCATACTTCATTTTGACATAAATTTCAGTATCTTCCTGTTTGGAAGCAAATGTTGATTTTTAATATTTGCATTTTGCTATAAGTTTCAAAAGCTGTCCTTCAAAAGCTGTGTGTGTGTTATACTTCTAAATACTTTGAATATTAAAAATATACAAATGATTTTCAACAAAAAGCAGCCTAAATTTAAGAGCTCTTTTAAAAAAGTTTAATTTTATTTATGATATGTAGGCCAATTTCAAAAGTAGTTCTTTAAAAGACTGTACAGTATGACCAAGTGGGATATATCCCTGAGATGCATATCCAAATCAATTAATATGAGAGACCATGTTAACAAAAGAAAGTATAAAAATCACATGATCATCTCAATAGATGCAGAAAACACATTTGACAAAATTCAACACTCTTTCATGATAACTCTAAAAAACAAGGTTGGAAGGATTTTAACTCAACATTATAGGTCATGCTTGACAAGCTCATAGCTCACATTAACTTAGAATGAAAAACTGAAAACCTTTCCACAAAGATCGGGAACAAGGTAAGGAAGCTCACTCTCGCCACTTCTATTCAACATAGTGCTAGAAGTCCTAACCAGAGCAAATAAGCAATAAAAAGAAATAAGAGGAATTCAAATCATAAAGGAGAAAGTAAAATGATCTCTGTTTGCAAATGACATGATTTTATTCTTAGAAAACCCTAAAGACTACCAAAAAAGCAAAAAAAAAAACAAAAACAAAAACAAAAAAAAACCCCAAAAACAAAACAAAAAAACTCTTAGAATTAATAAATGAATTCAGTGAAATAGCAGGATACAAAATCAACATATAAAAATAAGTTATGCTTCTATACACTAATAATGAACTGTGCAAAAGAGAAATTAAGACAACAGTCTGGGGCCCCTGGGTGGCTCAGTCAGTTAAGCCTCCAACTCTTGGTTTCACTCAAGGCCATGATCTCAGGGTTGTGAAATCCAGCCCAGCTTTGGGCTCCCTGCTCAGCAGGGAGTCTGCTTGAAGATTCTCTCCCTCTGCCCTATCTGCCACTTGTGCAGGTGCGCGCGCGCGCTCTCTCTCTCTCTCTCAAAAAAAAAAAAAAAAAAAGAATAGACTAGAATGAAAAAAGAAAGACAACTGTGTTCATTGTTTGGAAGACTTAATATGGCAAAGATGTTTGTACTACCAAAGTGATCTGATTGATTATAATTTCTTTTTTTCTTTTTGTTTAAAGATTTTATTTCTTTATTTCTGAGAGAAAGAGATTGAGAGTGAGAGAGAGAGAGCATGAGCAGGTTGAGGGCAGAGGGAGACTCCCCACTTAGCAGGGAACCCAACACAAGGCTCAATCCTGGGACTGCAGGATCATGACTTGAGCTGAAGGCAGACACTTAACCAACCGAGTCACCCAGGTGCCCCTCGATTGATTGTAATTTCTCTAAAAATCGTATTCCTTATCCAGTTTGGTCTTCTCCAGTACATCTTTTGAGTTCTGCTCCCTAGAGATTGTTAGGTTGAACAATAGTAAAATTGAGTTGTTTTGCAACATATTAGCTGTGCTATCTCAGGAGCAAATAAGCTGTGCTTATTTGCACTCTAAATCTATATTTTCCTATTTAAAAAAAGTTAGTAACATCTGACATTCTGGAACATCATGAGGGATTAAATTAGGAAAACCTTAAAAGAGCTTGGCACAAAATAAATTGCTCAAATAATGATAGTTATTTTTATTAACTATTATATTATTAATATCAATAATATTGCTTATAATATACAATAATTTGTCAATTATGGTTTTCATACCTTTGAAGAAGTGTTTATCATTATTTTCCCACCAACAGCTGTATCATGTAGGTAATATTGAACACTGTTATGCACTTTTTTGAGGTGGAATTGTGTTTTTAGAGGCGAAGTTGGCAAGGTAAATCAAAATCCTTAGGTAATTTATGCATAGTATTTGACCCTATAATTGCCGCATTTCTTAGTATTTATTTAAAAGTAGTCAGCATGAATATGACAGAAAATATAGCTGCAAAGTTCATTATATTGCTGTTTAGACAGCAAGAAATTGGAAGTGACCTAAGTGTCCAAATATAAAGTCTGGATTTAATAAATTATGACACAAACATATAATGTAATAATGTGAAGTCATTACAAATAATATGATTTAAATGTAATGATATGCAAATATAGTCATGACATCTTCCTTAAAGTAAAATAACAGCCTACAAAACTGTATGTATTATTGATTCCCAACTTGGTTTTAAATATATTTTAACCCAAACACACAAACACACACAGAAGATTCAGAGTCTCTAAACCAAATTGCTAGCAGTGGTAATACCTGAATAGGAAAATTACAGGTTGTCTCTTTTTAGGTAGTTTTGGTTGCACGTACCACAAAACTTGATAATGGCTTAAAAAGAAGAGTTGTGTATTGTCTTATGAAATAGAAAATCTCAGAGTAGGGTGGCTTTCTGGCGTAGTCACATCAGGGGGTCAGTTCTCAACCTCTGAAATGTTTCCAGCTCTGTCTCCCCTTCTGTGTGAAGGCCTGATCCTCAGAATGGTTTGCTTCATGAAGCCTGGTGGCAGCTGTGGTTCTAGACCACACATCTGCACACCAAACATGGCAGTTTAGCTTAGCCTTGACCATAAAAGAGAATTTTGTTCTTCATCTGCTTTGATGAACCAAAGACAGACACAGACACCAAGGTCAAAGGAACACCCAAACTGAATGGGTTGGGTTGATTGGATATTGCTGCCCAGTGGTGGGTCAGTTGCCACAGCATGGGAAGCATCAAACTCATCTGTTTACTTCAGAGACAATTCTGGAGGAGGAATGAGGTCAATCCCATGCGAAGTTTGTGGTTGCTACGCAATGAGGAAGGGATGCGACCAATGCTGGTGGAGGCAACCCAACATCTCTTTCCATATACACATTTTCTATAAATGAAGTGTACATCCTGTTAGTTATAATTTCAAACTCTTACCCAAAATGGTAACTTTTTTGTTGGGTAGACCTAGCTAATTAACAGAGCCCTCGATGACCAAAGTTATTAGTAGTAGTAGTACTGAAGCTGTAAGACAAAGAGGCATATAGCAAGAAAACCATCAAACCACACGATTTCTGAGTAATAGCTTTGGGATGAGAACTGATCTGGCAGAATCTTCTGTACGTTCTCCATCTGTGGTCACAAATAGTGACTTGAGTTCCAAATGAGGACTGTGAAATATTTCATTTAAGTGTATATGAATTAAATTTTTCTTCAAATTATTTACCCAAGCCAAAAAGGGAGTGATAATACTTTGAGTAAACGACCTAATTAGTAAGTACTGAAACTAAAAGTGTGTTTTCCAGGGCACCTGGGTGGCTCAGTTGGTTAAGCGTCTGCCTTCGGCTCAGGTCATGATCCCAGGGTCCTGAGATGGAGTCCCACATCCAGCTCCCTGCTCAGTGGATAGTCAGCTTCTCCCTCTGCCTCCTCCCTGCTTGTGCTCTCTTCTCTCTCGTGTGCTCTCTTCTCTCTCTCTTTCTCTCAAATAAATAAATAAAATCTTCAAAATAAATAAATAAAAGTGTATTTTTCGTAAAAGAAACTCAAAATCAGTCACCTGGAGAAACTTATTTTAAACAGTTTCAGGTTAGTTGAGATGTAATTTTATATGGATCTCTGAGTGTTTTGTCACCAGGGTTTGTACCCTCCCTGTCTCTGATATGGGCAGTGAGCTCAGTGGGGCAAACCAAAGGCACCTCATTGGACTAGGGACAGTCAGTGAGGTTCTAGCGTCGGGTATTCTACCTACGCACTGTGTATCTTGGGCAAGTCACTTAAGAACTGTGGCCCACTATTTCTGTATTTATAAATTGAGACAATGGAGCTAAATGAACCCTGAGTTCCTTCCCTGTTCTAAATTGGGAAATTTTATATAGACTTGCTCCAGACAAATGACAGAATCATGTTTTTCTTCACTTTGTGACCCTGCCTCAGAAATCAAAGTAGAAGTAAAACAGAGCATTATTTTTATAACACAGCATTTTCTTCAGTGTCTCATTCATTTTTCACTGCTGGATCCCCAAGTCTATTTGCAAAGGGATGTTAAAAAAATGAAACAGTGTACTGCCATGTGCGTTTGATGTTCATAGAACTGTTACACTTCTCACCTTTGTCATCTTATGCTCTGCATCAGTCTTTCTTTCTTTCTTTCTTTTTTCTTTTTTTGGACACCAGGTGAAGGGTATGGAAATAATCACACACTTCAGTTCAAGACACATTGTCATCATTTGTCCATGCAAAGCCCATTTCTTATTTTTTTTCCCCAATTATTTGTATTTAACCTGTCCCCCTGACCACTTTTATATGTTTTTAATGCAGATTTCATTTATATATGCCCTAGCAAAATGCATTATTGTTTTATTGCATATAATTTACAGAAGAGGAACTGTGTCACTGACCTCATTCCGTTCCTCATTTTTTTAAGTCAGCATTATGTCCTAGTATTTTTTCATTTTACTCTATGTACCCTAATCTATTATACTTTGTGATTACATGGTCTGTCCACAGTATTTTATCTACCACTCCTGCAGGACAGCCAGGCAGTCTCTTATGCCTTGCCACAACATGTGATATCGCAATGAGTATCCTCTGACTTGGTCCCTTATGAACCTGTGAGGATTTTAGTGGGACAGATCATCAGGGACAGAATGGCTGCATCCTATGATATGTGTAGACTTAATTTGCCTCAGTCATTCTGGATCGCTCTTCACTATGGCTGCCCAGAAGAGTACACTCTGGATTTTTGTTGTTCCACCTTGTGCTTGTGAGATTTATTCATTGTCTTGGGTAGCAGGGATATGTTCCTCTTCATTGATGTATCGTATTCTAATATTTGAAAATACCACACTTCACTTACCTGTCCTAGAGTTGGCACATTTGTGTTGCCGGATGGGCTATTATGATTAAAACAGCACAGATTCTTATAAAGATGTTTCATTTCTTTTGATTGTATAATCAGAAATAGAATTGCTAGGTCCTAAGGTGTATGTACAACTTTAGGAGACACTACTAGCTGTTTTCCAAGGTTTTGTACCGGTGGATTCTCCCATAATAAAGTAAATAAAAAATAAAAATAAAAAACATAGGGGAATCCAGTTGTTCCAGATCGTTGTGAGTCCTTTCAGTTTCAGACATTCTGCTGGTATGTACATGTTTCTCATAGTGGCTTTAATTAGTCTTTCCTTGATGAGTAATGATACCAACCACCTTTTTCGTATGCTCCTTAGCGACTTGGGTAGCTTCTTTTTGTGAAGTGTCTTCCTGGGTCTTTTTCTGAGGGTTGTTTTGTTTTGCATTTTAGTTTATAGCGTATGTTCTGAATATAGGTCCTCTATCAGAAATATGTATTCCAAATATATCTTTAATTACGTGGCTTGCATTTTTCATGTTAGTAGTGTCTTTTGATGAGCAGAAATTCTTTATTTTCACTAATGTCAGTTTATCAATTTTTTAAAAATTGTTAGTGCTTCCTAAGTCCTGTTCAAAAATTCCTTGCCTATTCCAAGGCCATAATGATATTCTTCTGTGTTTTTTTTTTTTCCTAAAAGTGTTATTTCACTATTCATATTTTGGTGCCTGATTCATCCTAATTTTTGAGTATGTGTGAGATGAGGTCAAGGTTTTTTATTTGTTTGTATAAGTATTCAATTAACATTTAGGCAGTTGTTGTAAAGAAGGAAACCATGAAAATAAAAGTTGTTTTCTTTTAGAAAGAACTGAGCTTTGGCTTTATCTCTGCCATTGTCTAGCTGTCTGATTTTAGATATTCCCTTTGTTATCACATTTCTTCTACAAATCAAGGGCAGAAGACTAGATAATCTCTATGGAATTTTTGACTGTAAAATCCTACAGTTATGCAGGGCACCTGGATGGCTCATTCAGTAAAGCATATGACTCTTGATCTCAGGGTTTTAAGTTCAGGCCCCACATTGGGTGTAGAGATTACTTTAACAAAAACAAAAAACAAAACAAAAAGTCAAAATAGTTCTTTAAAAATCCTATAGTTATACTACAATTTAAGCCACTGGGGGTGGGGGGGGGAAACATGTGCTACAGTTTTTATTTCCTCCTAATTTCACTTATCATTCCCTAAACGTGTTTCCTCTCTCGTCTATATAAGCACCCTCAACTTGCCAAATATATGTAAGGGAAGAAAAATAATTTTCCCCCTACCGTTCTGAGTTTTTGCCTGAGATCCCTGTAATAAGAGGCAGATTAAGGAGAGAAAAACAGACATAGATTTAGGCATTTGCATACTTCCTGAATAAATGGGAGACACCCAGGGAAAAATAAGTAACTCCAAGTGGTGGCTTAGAATTCTGGCTTATAGAGCACCTTAACCGAAGCACAGAACTTTTACGGAGACACGACAAAACAAGGGAAAGCACTTTTAGGCTTACAAGCACGGAGAGAAAGGCTAATTAGTGAAGTTTGCTATGTAGAGTTCTCTGGTGATTTCTCCAGTATGATAGGATCTAAAGTTGTCCACAGGAATTAACCTTAGAGAGAGGAGGAAGAATACCTTACAAATTTATGTTCTGCTTTTAGGCAAATAGAGGGGTGCAAGGAGTTATTTTTGCTTTTGCTTCTTCTCAGCTGTGTCAGCTCAAAATAATCTTTATGCCAAAGTGGCATATTTTGTAGTGGCATAATCTACTATCCTTCATTTGCTTCAAGAATTTTTATTTATTTGGAAATGAAAAGACACCTGTGGTTTATGTCAAATCTCATAAACAGTCAAGATTTACAGTTTTTAGAAAAATTGTTTTATTTTTTTCTGGCTTTTATTTTTTAAGATTTCCTCTTTATCACAGGTTTTTAGTAATTTTATTTTTCTGTCCCTTGGCATGGTCTTCTTTATGTTTTCTGTTTAGGTTTTTTTGATAGTCTTGGAAATATTTGATTATTACTTCTTCAGGTATTTTTGGTCCTCTCTTCTCTTTCAGGAATTACAATTGCATGTATGTTGTAATGTTTGACATTGTCTCTTAGGTCACTGTTGCTCTTCCAGTTTATTTTCTCTCCATGCCTCATTTTAGATAGTTTCTATTGCATGTCTTCAACTTAACTGATTTTTCTCTTTTGCACAATCTGGTCTGTGGTTAATCATATCTAGTATATTTTCATTTCATATGTTGTATATATTGTAGGTGGGTCTTTAAAGAATATTTTATACTTCTCTCATCATACTTATTTTCCTCTACTTTCTGAAACATATGGAATACATTTATAACATTTATCACAGTGGTTTTAACAGCCTTATCTAATAATTCCATTTTCTCTGCTGTTTCTGATTCTGTGTCTATTGACTCATATTTGCCTGGTATGGATCATAATATCCTGCTTTTCCAAATGCCTCTCAGTTTCTTCATAGGATGCTGGATATTGTGAATTTTATATTGCTGAATGTTGGGTTGTGTTTTTTCTTTTCATTTGACTTGTCCTGGCAGATAGTTAAATTATTTGGGTTCAGTTTGCTCCTTTTGAGACTTATTTTTTAGTTCTTTTGGGGTGGGTCCAGACTAGGTTTTAGTCTAAGACTAATTGAACTCCAAAAGTAAGGCACTGTCTTCTGAGGACCCTACCCAATGCACCCTAAAGTAGGAAGCTTGGGAGAAGCGCAAATTATTCACACAATAAACTCCAGAAACGTTCTGTCTACCTCTTTCCAGTGGTTCTTTTTCAGCTAGTTTCCTCTCACATATACACAGATCAGCATTCAGCTAAAGGCCCGGGGAGACCCCCGTCTGTGCATCTACAGAGTTCTCTGTGACATTCTCTTTTCTTTGGTATTCTGCTCTGTTAATTCTAGTAGCTTCCACTTCCCTAAACATTCATCTATGTCTCCTGCATACATTGGGACTACTGGGTTCTGTTTGAGTTCCATCTCTGCCCTGTAGTCTGGAAACTGCCTTCAGCCCATACAATAACACAAAACAGTTATGGAATTCATTTTACTTCCCTTCTCTCAGGTATCATAGTCATTTATATCCATTGTCCAATGTCTGAGAATACTTAACTAATACATTCGCTGCAGTTTTCTAGTTGTTTAAAGCTGTAGGCTATATTCATTTCCTGTAACTACTTCATGGTTATTAATGGAACTCCTTCCTTTCCTTTGGTAGGAGAAATATCTTTCTTGTTTGTTTGTTTTGACAGGTTGTCTCTTTCCTGTTTTCTCTTTCAGAATTGTTTTGGTATTATTTCTTAAGGTCATGCCAAATTTTTACAGTTGTATTTCCTTCAGTTTTACCCTCTTTAATATGCTCACCGTGGTACAGACCTTGGCATCTTATTGACAAAATACATTTGGTTAACATGGAAATGTGCTAATCTTGGGAACTGAGACACTAAGTTCAGTATTATTGGATTTCTTTTTCCATTGTACCAGAGAACTGTAGCATGGTTTTCTATCTAAACAGCAAAAAAGGGTAATGATATTACACAGATAATGAAAGCAGAGCTTGAGGAAATACAAACTACTTTATGGATTTTGCAGTAAATCTCACAGGTTAAAATAGTCACAAGACAGAAAACATTGCCATGTCTTATCTTGACGAGTATTTAAACTTATTCAGATTCAGGCACTGTCAAACATAAACCTACTATTTTCTTTAGCTGTTTACAGGAAAAAAACAAGCCCTGTCCCTATCTGTACAGTGTCAATTTTCAAATGAACAAAAATAATAATACTATCTGAGCTATTCCATTCAATAATTTATAGAGGAAAAAATACTTTGGGTGTTAAATGTTTCATGCCACACTGAATAAGGAAGCAATTAGCTAATACCTGTAGTGTTTTATCTTATATTTAGACATTTGAGACTTAAAGTAGATAAAAATATTTTGCTAAGGTTAATAATCTATGAAATTCAGTTCAAAATGAGGCTGCTATGTGTTTTTGGCAATTTTCGAGTTTAAAAAAGAAATTTCATTGGATTATTTACTTTCATTCCTTACCTTTGGTTTCCTGGGTATTCAGGTTTTGCTCCTCTGGTCCTAGAAAAATTAACATTAATGTTATTGTAAGCAAGATATTTATAATGCCAAAATAACATGAGTTTAGAATAACATTTAGCTGGGACTCCTGGGTGGCTCAGTTGGTTAAGCAGCTGCCTTCGGCTCAGGTCATGATCCCAGCGTTTTGGGATTGAGTCCCACATCGGGCTCCTTGCTCAGTAGGGAGCCTGCTTCTCCCTCTGCCTTCCTCTGCCTCCCTCTGCCTCCGTCTGCCAGTGCTCGCTCTCTCTCTCTCTTTCTGACAAATAAATAAATAAAATCTTAAAAAAAAAAAAAAGCATAACATTTAGCTCATTTAATCTAATTGTCCTGTCAAATATCTGCATATTTATTCATATAAATCAATCTGTATCTTTATAACATTTCTGGTCATTTAATTTAATTTTTTAAAAGGTTTATTTATTTATTTTAGCGAGAGCATATGCAGAAAGGACAAGAAGGAGAAGGACACAGACTCAGGCAGGCTCTGTGCTGAGATCGGGCCATGACCCCGAGATCACCAAAACCAAGTGTCAGATGCTTAACTAACTGTGCCACTCAGGCACCCTTTGGTCATTTTAAGAGAAATTTGAGGAAGGAGATAGGAATGGTGATTCTAAGGAATGTGAAAGATTTAATTTCTACCTGGATTTGAAAACACAACAAACTTCAGAGTAAATAATTTTTTACAATATAAGATAGTTATGTTTAAATCTAATATTTTCTCTTATAGATTTACTTCTTTTATTGAGATATTTGATAATATATATTGAGTTCTCCCTGAGTGTTGCAAAGGCGACGGTTGGGATGGGCAAGAGTTTGCCCTAGATATTTGAGTAAGTAGATTTTTGTAAAATATTGGAGGTTAGTTGATATTTGTCAAGCATGTCCTATGAGAACAGTGGCAAACAAAATAGAATTCTTGTCGTCATGAAGTTATATTCTAAAGGAGGAAGATAGACATTGAAAATTTAAGAAAATAAGTAGGAATTTCAGTTACTTTTCACTACTAAAAAAACATAAAAGAACAGAATATGATAGAGTAATTGGGATAGGAATGGTTCTGCATAGAACAACTAGGGCTGACCTCTCAGAGGTTCCACTTTAGTTGGGATCCAAACAGTGAGAAGGCAGTCATGCAGAAATTTGGACAGCGAGATTCTAAGTGGAAGGAATAGCAAGTATAAAGGCCCGGAAGCAGCATCATAGGGAATAGTAAATAAGAAGTTGAGATGTACAGCTGACATCCAAGTTACATGTAACCATTTTAGATTATAGTAAGCAAGGAGTTCAAGTTTTAATCTAAATAAAGTGGGATACAACCAGTAAAGTTCAGATAGGAAAATGACACAGTCTACTGTAAATTTTTAAAAGTTTACTTTGGTTACTATTGGAGGATGGGCTTTAGGAACCAGGGAGAATGGTGAGAGACTTGTTGGAGGTTACAGAAAATGGCCATTGAACTAATCAGTATGTTAGGAAACTGTGGTCGGATTTGAGGTGTATTTTAGAAGTAAATAAAAACAAAACAAAACAAAAATCATGGATGAATATGAAGAATTTAGGAAAGAAATAGTTTTTACCTGCACATTGGGTAATTAATCTTGATGAAAAAACCTGGGGAAAGATTTGATTTGATTTATTTGTTTATGCACAAAGGATCAATTCTGTAGGTTAGTTTAATACAAGGTAAGCTTAAGTTACAAGTGGACATGTGCAGTAGGCTATTGTTTATAAATCTGATTTTGGAGGGAAGCTCTGAGTTGGCAAAATAATTTGACAGCCGTCAGCATATTTGTGATATTTAAGGTGACAGGACTGATGATGTCTAATTTGAAAATACAGAGAGAGAAAAGAAAAATTCCAAGGATTGAATTCTGTGGCAACCCCATGTTTATTTGCAGGCCCAGTAGAGGAAGAAAATCCAGGAAATCAGACTGAGGATGGCAATGCAAGTGTAGGAGGGAAAGGTCTCACATGTTTTTATTTGAAGTAATACCATCTCAATTTGTTAGTTTTGATTTCCATTCACCAACACTGATATTGCTAATTTTTTTTTAAGATTTTATTTATTTATTTCACAGACAGAGATCACAAGTAGGCAGAGAGGCAGGCAGAGAGAGAGGAAGGGAAGCAGGCTCCCTGCTGAGCAGAGAGCCCCATGTGGGGCTCGATCCCAGGACCCTGGGATCATGACCTGAGCGGAAGGCAGAGGCTCTAACCCACTGAGCCACCCAGGCGCCCCTAAAATGACTTTTTGCAGTCTGTTCTCTACCCACCCCCCCAAATATATATTTAAGGATATTGACTCTATTGCCAGAAAACTTAGGTGAATACAAACTGAAAACACTGACTTCAACATGTTAATTCAGTCCTTTTTTTTTTTTTTTTCAGTTTATTTACTTATTTAGTTACATAATCTCTATGCCCAACATGGAAGTCAAACTTATGACCCTGAGATCAAGCATTGCATGCTCTTCTGACTGAGCCAGCCAGGTGCCCCATCCATTTCAATTCCAATTATTTCTTACATTGTGTAATATAACCAAGAATATTGATGAAAAGCCCTCCTCTCTGGAGTAGATTATTTGCAAATAGACCCTCATTTTTCATTCCCTCTGTTCACGCTCTAAATAGCCCACTTGAACCTTCTCACATCAAGATGTGGATTCTATTATCTACCTTCTGAATATGGGCTAGCCTTTTGACTCACTTTGCTCAATAAAATGTGGCAGTCTGGGGATAAAAATACATTATATGTTTATTAAAATAAAAAAAATTAAAAAAAATAAAATGTGGCAGAATTGATATTATCCTACTTGTGTACATAGGCCACAAGAGACCTTGAATGCTTCTGCTCTCTCTCTTTGAATTCTGCCTAGTCACCATGTTATCAAATTCTGTCTAGGCTAGTGAAGGATGAAAGACCATGTGGAACAGAGACCAGCCATCCCAGCTGAAGTCCTCTCAGACCATCCAGCCTCCCAACTGACCCAGTACCTAGTCAAAGACACATGAGTGAGTGCAACTAGGATCAGAAGAACCACTCCTGAGCTTCATCCAAGTTACTAACACACAAAATCACAAGCTAAATACATAGCTGTTATTTTAGCTATTCATATTGAATTGATATGTTACACAGTGAGAGTTGTAACATTTTGCTTCATTCCTATAGTACCAGATAAAGATAGAGGAATGGAAGGACACTGGCTCCATCTGACCCTTTCAAATGTGTTGACTTGGCACTCTTGGGACCTGATTTGATTGTATTCTAATATTCACATAAAATTGCCAACAAATCAGTGTGGTGTCCTATCAAGAGCCTTGGACTGGGTATAAAGAAACTTGGCTTCTAGCTCTGTCTTGGATTTTCAGTTTCCTATGGTAGGTTCTTTCTTTCTTTCTTTCTTTGATTTTTATTTGTTTATTTATTTGTCAGAGAGAGAGCACACACACAAGCAGAGGGAGTGGCAGGCAGAGGGAGAAGCAGGCTCCCGGCTAAGCAAGGAGCCTGATGCAGGACTCTATCCCAGGACCCTGGTATCAGGACCAGGACCTGAGTTGAAGGCAGACACTTAACAATGTGCCACCCGGGCGTCCCCTTAAGGGACTTTAAATAGGGACTTTAAATAGGCTACTTCACTTCACTGGTTCTCCTTTGCATATATTTAAAATGAGTGGCTAAGATGTAAGCTTCTGCGTATTTCTCTTTAACTTTATTATGGAACTCCACATGGTGTTGACATAGACAACTTAAAAATGTGCTAGATTTGCTATAATGGAACTTTATTCTGTTGATTAAGCTTGTGATGATCTTGTTATGTTCCTGACATAAATTTTGCTTCCAGATTTTTAGATCACTTTGACCAATCATTCAATTTATCCATGCCTATATCATTGGGCACTTATAGTCAAATGGCTGTGTCTGTAAAGCCATTTGACTATAGAACAAGTTGTAGAGACAAGATACAGGTTTAAGGAAGACTCTACTAAATGAGGAAGACCAGTGTTTGATTTGAGTATTTCTAAAATTTCAGCTGACCAAGGGAAAAAAAAAAAAAAAAAAAAAAAAACTCCTCTGAGCAGCTATCAGAGAAATCCTTTGAGACTACAACTTCATTTCCCCAATTCCCTGTTTTATTCAAGTTGGTCCCTTGAGAACAGGAACAGGACACGTTAGTAGCAAACTTAGGTGGTTTGGCATATCCTGAGCTTTCACACAGGCTTTCCCTGGTCTGAGGATTAGACTTGCTGAGATGACTCCTTCCTTCCTTCCGCCTTTAAGGCAGGCAGGCTGCACCTAAGGAGCAGCGACCCCCAGGATAATCACATCCAACCATTTATAGCCTCATCGCCTTACCCACCATGGCGTATAAATGCCATTTTCTATGTGTTCCATGCAATGGAAACTGGAGAAACACAACCTTGGCATTTAGAGTCATTGAAATGTATTTCATCTCACGTCCCTTTCTTCTTGCTCCAACTTTTCCTTTTGACTTTTCAAACTTTGCATAGCTAACACTTCATTACCACTCCTTCACGGAATGTCTTACATCTGTTGGGATGGTGTTTTGTGATGCCTTTCGTCTTTGACCAGACATGGACCTCTCTTTCTTCCTTCAGATTTCACGATTTTTTCAGAGCCTTTTCAGGTCCCAGTCCTTCCATGAAAGGTTCCCAATTACTTTAGCCTACGTTGTGTTATCCTCTTTCTTAGCCTGAACTCTGAGCTGTTTTTAGGGCTCTTCTTGTTTGCCTAACACAATGTCGGTTACTTAATGATAGAAATCAGCATATCTTCAAATGACACAGAAATATACTAATTCAGTATTTTCCCCTAGTGTACATCACAACCCTGGTCACACAGTAACATCTTATTTAAATACTTATTTTGAGTATTCTGGCTAATAACGCACAGAACCAGTCCCTGATGAAAACAGACAATTGTATTAGAAAGATTAAAATGGATAAAGGGAGGAAAGAAGTTTCTCAAGAGAGGTCTGATCCTTTAGAAGGCAGATGTGCGTGAGGTATCCATAAAGATGGATACCAAGAAGAAATCTGAATATACTAAGAAATGACCAGAACATGGAAAATAAAACACATGAAAGAAACCAACTCATTATTAAATTTCAAGTGGGCCTACGCATTCTCAGTGAGGATTTATACTTTTTTGAAGTGTCTGTATCAAATATGTCTTTGTGTCAAATATAACAAAGGTAGTTCTTTGACTATTATCTTAAGAATATATATTATTTCCACAATTCAGTAAGACTCTATATGTGTTCTTGGGTAGCTACTCTGAGCCAGATTGCAATATTCAAAGTACAATCGTTAAGAAGGCATACTTATTGATATCCATAAAATGCTAGTTACTAGAATGTTCATGGAGCATTATTTTACAAAATAAAAATAATTATCCAATACAAAAGAAAATAAAAAATAATATAATATTTAATGATAAAACATTAAATATAAATTATAATACTTATGAATGAGTATGTAAATATAAGTATATTAATATGCTATGTTAAATAATATTGTGCAAATAATAATACCTTGATATTCAGACAAAATATTTTGGAGACTATCTAATAATATTCTCCACATATTATTAAATTAATATATCCATTTGACTCACATTTATACTAAAGGCAAGGGCAGGACATTCTTTGATCTTGTTTTCAGTGAAAAGATCTGACAAAGATTTTTCAGAGATTAGATGACAAGAGAAAACCAAAGGGAAAGAAATGAGATAATTCTTGGCAACTTGCAAGAGAACATTTTTTGTCATTCAGAATATTTTTTTCTTAAAAGTTTATTACAAGGCAAGGCACTTCTCAAGATTAAGATCTTGTCAGATGTTAGTCTGATTTTCATGTGGGGGGGGAGAGGAAAAAATAACACGGGATACATTTTTTTTTAGGATTTTACTTATTTATTTGACAGAGAGACAGTGAGAGAGGGAACACAGGAAGGGGGAGTGGGAGAGGGAGAAGCAGGCTCCCCGCTGAGCAGGGAACCTAATGTGGAGCTCCATCCCAGGACCCTGGGATCATGACCTGAGCCAAAGGCAGACGCTTAATGACTGAGCCACCCAGGCACCCTTGGGATACATTTCTATAAGGCAATGATGCCTGGTCATAAAATGACAAGCAGTATTAATAAAGCATTATACTTTTTCATCTATAGATGACCTTTAAAGAGAATTGTAGTTATTATCTTGCAATATTCCTTCATTTATTAGCTGTCCCTTTCCTAAGTCCCCTTGCTATTATATAGCAGAAATATAGATACATGGCATACAAAGTAGAGAAATACGATTTAACCATTATAATGGCTCAAGGCTCTCTAGTTTATTTCAATTTTTTTCTCATTATATGAAGGGGATTGAAGCTGATGGTGGCTGCTAGGCCAGGCAGTTTAGGAGAAAAATCCAGACAACTTTATCTCTGACCATTAAATTAGACATAAAGGGCATTTTATTTTTCAGACTTGGTGGAAGTTCATTAAAGTGATTGGATAGGCTTATAAGATTGCATCCTAAGATATTATTGTTAGGGAAGTCATCTAGGCCATAAGTTAGATGAATGATTTGGATGGTAAAAAATGATAAGACAGCTTCATTTTTTTCTCCTATTTACTTACATCTCTGCTCTCAAATATTAAAAAGAAAAAAAGAAAAAGACTTTTAAGATGACTGATGAGTTGAGCTTTCTAAAAAAAAATAATCTTGTTATGTGACCATGATTAGAAGTTCAGAAATGAACTTTTCTTCTCGATGGAAGAAAAATATAATTTACTTTTATTTTTTCCTATTGAATATTGATTGAGAATTTATGTACAAGTTCTCAGCTCTCTGAAGGTTGCAGAGATAAGATTTTACTTCTCATTTACTCTGAACTTTTCTTCATTAGGGTCAAAGAAGTTTCAAATCACTATCTGATATAATGTTATTAGTGACTTTTTCATTTTACTCTTTTTTTTTAACCTCTTCTGTCCTTAATTACTTTGAAATGCTGTAATTTTTTAAAAAATTCTTCCTCAGGAACAGTTATTTTCAGAAAAATAGCAATATTGGAAAGTCACTACTAATCCAATTTTATGTTCATCTCAGCTGGAGTTTGAAAAATTACCTTATATTTAGTGGAAATAGACAAAATTTGTTCTGAATACATTGGAGAGAATATGTGGTGAACATTTGGGCATTTTTTCCCCATCATTCCATTTCACAAGTTAGCTTACCAGAATTGTGAAAACATTAAGAAAAAGGGGAAAAAGAACAGATCATGTGCGAGTCGTTTTATCAGAAGTTTCCTATAAATCACTGTAATGATGAGTAAGTTGACTCACAGAGCCAAACACATGCTCTGGTTACATAGTAAAACTGGGAACTGGAGATTGAACTCAAGTCTCCAAATTGTAGGACAGGTTTGCCCCCATAACATAAGCCATGAATCCCTATTAAAACATCTCTCATCTTTTATTACCTCTTTTAATTTCGGTCTACCTGGAGATTTTAATTTCTTTTCTAATTTAATTGAGGATCTTTCTCAGCCAAAGGTAGATTTTTTTGTGTGTATGTGACATTAATGTTAAGATCTTAGCTTCATTATAATGGGACACACCAACTCAGAAATAACTAAAGCATTCCAAAAGAGAAGCCTATATGGGATCATATCAAAGAAATTTTAAATGTAGATTTTATAATAATTATTTAAAGGAATCCAAAATGTAATTGGTCCGGATCCTACTCTGTTATAACTTTGCAGTGAATAAATCTTATTGTTTTGTCATTTTTAAAAAAATATTTCATTTATTTATTTGACAGGGAGACAGCAAGAGAGGGAACATAAGCAGGGGGGAGGGGGAGAGGGAGAAGCAGGCTTCCCACTGAACAGGGAGCCCGATGTGGGGCTCAATCCCAGGACCCCGGTATCATGACCTGAGCCAAAGTCAGACACTTAACTGACACTTAACTGATCCACCCAAGGTGTCCCTTGTTTCATCATTTTTAATTTTCGTGTGAATTTTTTTTCTTGAGCCTAGTGTAAGTTCAATAAATTATATTCATGTTTTCTCAAGATTTGCTTTCCTGTACCAAGGATTCTGGGATATATGGGGGAAAATGGCAGAAAAATTTGCTAAAGCAATATTGAATGACTCTAAACCACTCTCCTGGGCTGGACAGGAGATACACATTTTCCTGGGTCGTCAGTGGAGCATTTCCGGAGTTCTGTCCATCCTACTGAGCATTTCATCAAGAACACTCATCCCAGTCATTTTGCAAAGCCATTTTCTTTGACAACTTAAATCCTGTGTATGCAGTTTATTTGTTCTCACGGCATGTCTACCTATGAACTATCTAATGCAGTTGTTTTCAGGGTGCGTAAGTGGGTCACCGCCATCACCGTCTCCTGAGAACTTACCAGAGAGGCAAATTCTCAGGCCCCATTTCAGATACGCTGAATCACAAAGTCTGTGTTTTAACAGGCCCTCCAGCTGCTGCTTCTACACCTGGACATTTGAGAACCACAGACCTAATTATTAACTTACATGGAAGAAAATCACTCAGCTGGTGCAAATTCTGAATCTCTTATTTTAGTGAGACTCTTTTTTTCTTATGCTGAAGCATGTCAGAAGCATGTCATTTTCTCTAGGACTTGGGCTTGAGTTTTTCTACTACCCACATAAAAATTAGAGTTTAGAACTTTTCTCTGGGAAAAGAGAGAGGGAAGTTGTAAAGACATCCATCTTATAAACTTGTAAGTTTAAGAAAGAGTCCTATGTAAGGCATGGTCTAGTTCTATAATATATGATATTACATATTATAAATTTATATATTTATTTATAATTTATATACTGTTCTTATTATAAATATGTAAACAGGAATGGGTATGTGTATATATGTGTGTATACACACACACACACACACACACCCCCACCCACCCTCTCTGGGTTTCTAAACTGAGTGAACACAGATTTAAATGTCTATATTGAGATAATAAGAGACGGATAAACAACACTGTCAAGAGGAATCACGTTATTCTTTTGAAAGCTGTATGGTAGTAAAAAAAAAAAAAAAAAAAAAGGACTGCAGACCAGAAATACCACAAAACAAAGCATACTCTGGGTGGTGTATGGAATTTGTCACAGTTCATTTTTCTCTCTTTTGATTTAAAAAATGCACTGAAAAGTAACAAAAGAAACCTATTTTCATCTGAAAAGAGAAGTATCTTGGGTACCACCCAATGATTAATTCAAAGAGAGGTAGAAGGGGAAAGAAAGATGAGGAACAACAAATTTTCTCTACACAATGTTTCATAGAAGCTGCATCTAGAATCATAAAAAATATTCAGTTGGTTTCTTCTAACTTTCCACTTGATTCGCTAAAGGGCCAGCCTTTTGAGGGCAGTTTCCTTCATTGTTTCAACAATCATTTATTGGGTTTCTTTTTTTTTTTTTAAGACTTTATTTATTTATTTGACAGGCAGAGATCACAAGTAGGCAGAGAGGCAGGCAGAGAGAGAGGAGGAAGTAGGCTCCCTGCTGAGCAGAGTCAGATTCGGGGCTCCATCCCAGGACCCTGGGATCATGACCTGAGCCAAAGGCAGAGGCTTTAACCCACTGAGCCACCCAGGCGCTCCCGTTTACTGAGTTTCTACTATATGCCGTGCCTTGTGCTGGGCAGAGAGGAATAGACAGCAACAGCTCAGAATTGCTTAGGAAAAAAAGGTGTCAACTAAAGTATTCCACTAAAATGATTTACTTAAAACCGCAGTAAATGCTACTGTCAAGTACAGGGTGTTTTGAAGTTATATAGCTTAGGTACCTAACCTGGTTTGGGTTTTTAAAATTTGAACCATGAGTAGGGAAAGAAAAAAGAAAGAATGGGAAAACATATTCCAGCCTGAGAGTACACCACAAGCAAAGCCTTTGACTTGGAAAGGAGCTTGGTGTATTGAAAAGTTTTTTAAAAAAATGCTAAAAGATCAAATGAGTGACAATGGATAGTGTACCAGCGAGGCTGAAGAAGAGAAGGGGCAGATCATACAGATGTGCTGGGGCGGTATCAAAGCAAAGAATATTTTATTAAGATGGTGTAGTGCTTCTCTATAGGTCAGTGTCCCATCATACTCCATTTTGCCTCTGAGACCTAAACATTACTAGAGAAAGATAAACTCAGACTTCTGGTGAGCTGATGGGAAGTAAGGTCATGGTATTATGTTGCATTTGTATGAGGTGGGGGGGTGACCTCACACCCTTCAAATCACACACCTTTCCATGTGTGCATGATATAGCCCTGCTGTCCACATTAGTTGTTAAATGTAAATGACAGCAACCCTAGTCTTCGTTTTCTAGCCCTAAATGGAGCCAAGAAATTCTACCTGAAAGTGCTATTAATTTTTACTCCCCTCTGCTTTATTGGTTCTGAAGTTTTACATCTACCAACTCAGAAGGATGAAGTATGAAAATGAAGGGAAATGTGGCTGTTCTGGATATTGTGGTTTTCTCTTCTGACACCCAATCATTCCAAGTAATACACAAGTAAGAAACTGTGGTTCAGAGTGGACTATGACAAACTCATGTTAAGATAATTGGTTACAATTATCTGGGATAATTATCTGGGTCTGGGACTTGACCATCCACAACTTTAGTTCCTAGTTGGTAGCTATAAGCACACAATATTTTCTATGCTAAATAACATAGGAGGCAGAATTCCCACCTCATTTAAAACAACAGAATAAAAAAAGCAAAATCTTGCTGGAAAATTATATGGGACTACACAGTAATGTATGTCACTATGGTAATGGATTTTTTTAGTTCTGTAAACCCAGTGGGTGGAATACTATACAGCAGATAAAAGGAAAATCAGATCCATAGGTATCATCATGAATAGATCTCAAAATAGTTAAGTGAAAAAAGCAAGCTGATACTTCCATATGTTCATTTTTTTTTCTCATGTTCATTTTAAGGAAGATATAAATGGCAAAATTATTACATTTATGTATAGATACAAAAATACATAGAAAAAGGGAGCAGGGATGCATGCACACTTCACAATAGTGATGGTTCCAGCAAGGGAAGAAAGGAATTGTATTTGGAAGAATTATGAGAGAGACTTTGACTGAACCTTTATTTTATTTCTGTAAAACTATCTGAAGCCAACATAAAAGAATGTTAATGTTTGCTAATTTTTGTTGGAGGGTAAAAGGACATATGCTCTATTTATCTCTGTAACTTCCATATGTCATGTAATAATTTCTTATGTTTGAAAATGAAGGTAAAATGTGGAATAAATTCCAAGACAAGGAATATGAACACAGCTGTCCTTGTGGGGCTTTGTGATAAGGCTTAGTACTTTCCAGATGTGAACAGTGAATGAAAATGATTTGATGCAACGTGGAGCCTAGAGGCTTGTCTCGCATCTGTCTATAGTGAAAGCCTGGATAATGTATTTTATGTTCTCCCGTAATATCAAGGCATGGTTAGACTGGAATCTCTGAGAGATTTGGATATTAGATGGCTTTACTTACTCTTTTGATAGATTATGGGATCACCTGTGTTTGGAGCTATTTCAGAGGAAAAGGCATGCATTTCTAGACAGATCCTTTTATAATGGTCAGCAGATTCCTGGCCTCCTTCGTTTAGCAGATCCTAAGTAGCTCTTGGATAATTCTGTGAGTTCTGAATGATAAGACAGGCAACAGAGGTCTTTGACAATTTTAATTTAGGCCTCAACCTCCGTGGAGGACAATAAATGGCTTTGTAATCCACACCCCTCCAGAGACATGCCCCTTAATATCTTGTATACTTTTGTACCCACCACACCTAGACGATTCCCCTCTCGTAGTAGACGATGAATACATGGAAATAAGTCCTCAACCCATGCAACATTGTATTACTGCCATTTGTCTCATCCTGACGGCATTGTCCCCATTTGAGAGATAAGTAATGATTTTGTAGATTTTAACATATTTGGGATTTAAAGCCCTTTTGGATCTAAAATTCGCTATTATGGAATTATCACAAAGCTTGAATCAATATGTTCCTTCAACATCTAAGCCTGAAAAGAGATTGGCAAAAAATAGAGACTTTGTCTCAAACTTTCTTGGGTACTAAGGCAGGTCTACCTAGGCCTAGAACAGTATGAAATAACCTAGTCTCCATTTACTCATTGCTACTCATTGCAAAACAGAGTTTATTCTAGCAGGGGTTCCAAGAAGGTCATTAACAGCCATGATACGCAAATGAAACAGGTAGTTCTCTTTAAGAAGAATTCCTATGCTGGAATTGTGAGCCCTTTGCAGGCAGAGAAAAGGGAGTCACAAAAAGACCGCAGAGAATTTCATAACCTTCTCATCTCACCTTTTCATACATCATTACTTTTGTACGTCATCCGTGGTTCTTAACTATTATCTCCTTCTTGATATTTGAGCCCAAATTAGCATCTGGATTTATATAAATCTTTAGAGGAGGATTCTTCATAAGACCCAAGTCACTTAAGTTGTTCGTTCCTAGCGGATAATCAATGGAAGGATTTCTATTAGGATCAGTATAAACGAGTATGTTTGTGAATGCTGTTCTCAAGTGGGTGAGCAGCATGAGGGATGGCTCAGAGGATTTAAGCCTCATACATTCCACACAATTTGTCCACAAAATAAATTTGTGGAGGAAGAAGGCTTTCACTTTGGAGAGGTTTAATTTAAGGGAATGGTGAGATATCCAAAGGAGGACTGGAGATTAGATTTTGGCATCACCCACTGAAGGTGATGGCTCAAGGTATGAAAATGGACAAGGTCTGCAAGGCTGTGAGCTTTGGGAGGAAGGCAGTGTTATGCTACATGACATTGCACATGGCAGTGTGATATATTGTGTGGCTTTAAGCTCATTTTCTATTTTTTCTCATC
Organism: Martes martes; assembly: GCF_963455335.1. Classification (NCBI taxonomy): domain Eukaryota; kingdom Metazoa; phylum Chordata; class Mammalia; order Carnivora; family Mustelidae; genus Martes; species Martes martes. Next base: position 27,178,102 of record NC_137898.1, on the reverse strand, counting down.
CTCTTTTCTCCTCTGTTGATGAGGATAATAGGAAAGTAATGAAGATCGAATGAAATAATATATCAACAGTGTATCTACATCACTTATCACAGTGCCTGGCTCTTAATATGTGAAGAATAAATAATATTCATTATAAAATGAATAAAAATAACCTATGAAATGCGTACTGTTTTCGAGGAGCTTGGGATAAATCAGTAAACAAAACCATTAGGGTTGCTGTACACATGGAATTTAGAGGAGTCCAATTGAAGTGATGAGGACTGAATCTTGGTACATTCTTTTCTTTAGAAAAGGTAGTATTTAAAAATATATATTTTTAAAGATTTTATTTTTAAGTAATGTATTTAAAAATATATATTTTTAAAGATTTTATTTTTAAGTAATGTCCACTCCCAAGTGAGGCTCAAACTGATAGTCCCAAGATCAACAGTCACATGCTTGTCCCCCACAATACTTTTCTTTCTATCCCTCTAGTACATGCTGTTGATGGACATCCTTTCGGCACTCATCTCTCTCCTCTCAAGGAGTTTGACTCTGTAAACACCTGTGACTCTGTGTGCCTGACAAATCGTTTTTTCTGATTAAGGGTCAAGGGGAACACCAGAGGTCAGTGTATATGGTAAGTCAGGAATGCCAGACAGTTATTACCGAAGAGAGCACCCTTTAGCCCATGACAGGTGGAAGATAGTGGATAAATATCCCAACTTAGTTGCCCCTCATTTTGGATAACTTTAAAGTGTGTTCTCCTTTGTCTCCCAGATTTCTATGGTGGCATTTTGCTCCATTTATCCAAAGTCTGATGGTTTAATAACGCATCCTTTATTGGTCTCTTTCCCCACCTCCCTTCTTGCCTTCCCTGGCTTTATTTCCAGGCATTACCTCCCAGATTATTATTTATACTCCAGTTTCTGTCTTGGGATCTGCTTCCGAGGCACCCCAACAAGACAGCCAGATACAAGGTCAGTAGACTTAGTTTTTCTTAAATAGCTTCTCTGGCATACACTGGACTGTCACTTCAGTTGATTTCAGTTATTACTCATAAACACCGTGCAGCCCAGTAATTACACCTCATTTTGTCGATTATAAAAGTGAGAGTGAAATAATAAGTAACTTGCTAAAGTTACTATGATTCCTAAGTAGTAAGTGGTTGTCGAACACCATTGAGATTCCAGATCCCCTGCTCTTTCCACTGCATTTCGTTGCTTAAGTTTGAACTTTGAAGGCAAACATCCCATTAAGAGTCAATTGAATAAGTCAATAATCTTATTGTATATTAGACTCAGTAGCTTTTCGTCTGCTTCCGTGGCTATATTTGGCTCGGCTGAAATTAGTGTATGCGTTTTAAAATAATCCTTTTGTAAGGCATCACTTCTGTAGCAGATGCAGCAGCAAGTGACTGTGTGTGTGTGTGTGTGTGTGTGTGTGTATAGATATAGACATAGATATTGTAGGGGAGGAAAGGTAATTTTCTATCTTTCTTAGTTCTTAGCTGAGACCCTGGTAACAAAACAAAGATTAACAAGAGAAAAACAATCAGGAGTTGATTAACATGTATACCTCATATAACATAGGAGATGCTCAGAGAAAAATGTGTTAACTCTCTAAGATGGCTTAAATTCCATCTTTTTTTTTTTTTAAGATTGTTTATTTATTTATTTATTTGTCAAAGAGAGAGAGAAAAAGAGAGAGCACAAGCAGGGGGAACAGCAGGCAGAGGGAGAAGCAGGCTCCCCACTAAGCAAGGAGCCCAATGTGGGACTCAGTCCCTGGACCCTGGGATTGTGATCTGAACTGAAGGCCAACGCTTAACCAACTAAGCCACCCAAGTGTCCCTAAACTCCACCTTAATAGGGAAAAGGAGAGAAAGATATAGGCCTCTTAGGGGAGAGTAAATGATTTTTCGGAATGATGAATGGGGCCTTAGAAAAATGAATGGAAGGTATGATAGTTTGTGACAAAAACTTTTCTGCGTGGGTTATGGAGCTCTAGTCTCCTGCGGTAAAAATCAATCCCCCCTGACTGATGAAACTCCTAGGGAGGGGATTTATGACCGCTGAGTGTCTTTTGCAGGACCTGCATTTAGCCAATAAGGGGAGTTCAGAGATAACATCTCCTTGTATTTGCTATTTTTCAAGTGCCTATACTTCAAAATAATCAATACACCAAAGTAGCGTGTTTTGGGGAGAGCATACTCAGCCACCCTTCGGTATCTTTCTCTATTGAGACATGCCTTTTTTTTTTTTTTTGTAGGAAGTTTTAGACAGAGCCATTCTCTGGCCTAATTTTCTTGTTAGCTAGAAGGTCTTTATAATTGTCACTGCAAGCATGTATCCAGTTAATTTAAATCTCATTTAAGCCCATTATGGTTTTCTACCCATGGCTCTGAGATGATGTTATATGTTTTTTTCCCTGAAACCATTACAGTGTCCCTACTAGCTCACTCCTTCTGATGTGTCTCGGCTTAGGCTTGAATTCCATGGGGTCTGAACCATGCTCCCCATGAGGAATCTAAGACAAGAAGGTCAGAGCTGCCTTCTTATGATTTTATCTGAATTACAAAGGACTGGCTTAAGGCCTCGTTTATAATTCCAGTTTTAGAAACTGCTTCTTATGACCAGAAAAAGACTTTTTTAAAGGATGCAATAAAAAGGATGACTGTTAACCAAAAGCTCGAAAAACATGTGTTAGGTACCTTGACATGATACTCATGTGAACTTAGACTTACAACCATGGTGTCCTCCTGCCACTCACTTCCACAAGATTTTCTACTGGGCCTCATGTTGCCGGAGATACAGAGGCAACACTGGCATAGGGAAAGCATAGGGTCTTTTGAGTGGAATGGATTTAAATTCAAATACTGACTCTATAATAATATAATATGTATGTCATACCATATATACATATATGATAACTTTGGCACTTCTGGCACATAGTAGGGGCTCAAAAATGTTAAGTGTTACCTAAAGTCCTGTTTTCTTTCTCTTTTTCCTTTTTTTAAAGATTTTATTTATTTATTTATTTGAGAGAGAGAGAGAGAGTAAGATGAGCATGGTGCAGGGAGGAAGAAAGGTGGGGAGCATAGGGAGAGGGACAAGCAGACTCGGGGGCTGAGTGCAGAGCCTGACACAGGGCCTGATTTCAGGACCCTGAGATCATGACCCAGGACCCCAAATCAAGAGTCAGACGCTCAACTGGCAGAGCCACCCAGGAACCCTACAAGTTCTGTTTTCTTACTTAAGGTTTACAGGCCACAGTTGCTGTATCTGTAGGTTGGGGATTATACCTACTCCACAGGGTTGTTCTGAGTGCTAAACAAACCCACGTCTAAAATTTTCAAGCAATGCCTGGCATCAAACAGTTAAGTGAATTTGATAGCGAACACATATTGATCGTTTGGACTTCAGATCAGACCTTTTTTACTTTTATTTTTCCACCCTTAACTTCTGCGTACTGTCATTATCTACTCATTCTTTGCATTTGTTCTCCCAAGCACATGTGACACTCATTCACATTGCTGTACTTCCGCTTGTGATGTGTCTCCATCAAAATGCCTTTTTCCCCGTTCTTTTTTGGCCACTTAAATGTTACCCATCATTCCAGAACAAATTCAGGTCACTCCATGAAGACTTCCCTAGTGACTTCCGTGTTCTCTTCCTCACTTATTAGGCACACCCTTTAATTAAGGGCATTACTATATTATATTTGAAATTTTGTATCATTCTAGGTCTATTTTTTGTATTTAAGTATCTCACCTCAGAAATATTATAGACTTAGGGACACCTCACTGGTGAGGGGTGCCTGGCTGGCTCCGTTGGTAGAGTGTACAACTCTTGATCTTGGGGTTGTGAGTTCGAGCCTCACTTTGGGTGTCGTGATTACTTAAAAATAAAAAATTTTTAAGAAAAAGAAACATTATAGACTTTTGGGGGAAGTGGCCATATATAGATATTTTTCTTTTTCTAGAGTGATTTCCTAACGTATAATAGTTACTCAAATAGTACTATATTACTTAATTTATATGTAAATAATCATATAACTAGTTACCTATTTCTGGTCTCTCTTCAATCTAACACCTTTTCACAGAGACCCAAAAAGTTCTCTCTAGATATCAGTTGTTCTTGGGGTCCATAATTGCTCCTGCTTGAGAACCACTGACAAATATTCTGTTGTTTGGACTGTTGTATTCCACACTTCTTTCAATATTTAGGATTAAAACTTAGCAGTAATTTTGAAGAAGAACCTTTGACCTTATTCATCTTTTTTTTAAAAACTTTTTTTAACTACTGCTATCCTAGGCGATGTTTTTTTCCTTGCTTAACTCATAAAAATCCTTCTTATTTATGACTGTTGATCATGTACCAACTACCTACACAATTTCTTTATTTTCCAGTGATCTAATTCCTGTCTTTCTTATTATTACTTAGCATACTGTCTCTGCTCACAGGCTATAGGTTTCAATGTCTTTACAACTCATTTGGTGCTTTGCATCATTACCACAATCATCTTTATTATCAAGATAATATTCATTGAGCACAGATACATGTCAGAAACTGATAAAACACTTTGGGTTATCTCATTTAATTGTATTTCCCATCCTGTATCTACCTTGTATTTAAACTTGACTCTCGGCATCTTAAAGTCAGAAGTCATATTTTATACTTTCACAATTACTGAGTGTCAAACATGTTTTAGGTTTTCAATTGTGTATCAGTGTTGTACTTAGTGATCATATATTCATATTTATTTAATGGATACTTATGAATTGAAAACATTAATGATTCCCCCATTTCTGAAGTAGTAAGTCCCTTCATGTGTCTGTAAAATGTTTATTAAATGCCTTAAGGAAGATCCAATTGTAGTTATTGAAATTTTTGTCACAAAATTAATTTCTTCATACATGCATTCATCAAGCACAGTATATCTGGTCTCTACTATGTGTTGTAATTATGTGTAGATCTGTCAAGAATATGTGCATAAACAATTGCAAATGGTTACAAACTGATTTGTGATGATGGTCAACTGAACCAGGTTTAAACAGTCAAGGAAAATGTGACTCAGTACAAGTGAAGGGAAACAGGAGGATTAGCTTTGGAAGATTGGCTAAAACCGAGGATGTGTGAGCAGAAAAATAGAGTCCAAAATTATCTTAGGAAAGAAGATATTTTAGCTCGAAGTGTGTAAAGTCAGGAAATATTAACAGGGCATAAGATATATGATGACAAAATATGGTACCCCAAAATATGCCACTTTGACATGAAAGTTATTTTGATCTAAAGTCACTTTAAAAAGCAGCAGGTACAAGAAAGGGCACTCTGACCCTTATCCTTTTTCTTCCTGAAAGCAGGAGGTGAAACTCCCATATGAACCTGGGTGGCACAGTCGGTTTGGTGTCTGACTCTTGGTTTTGGCTGGTATTGTGATCTCTGGTCATGGGATCCAGCCCTGCTTGGGCTCTGTGGTCAGCGGGGAGGCCGCTTGGGACTCTTCCCTGTCCCTCTGCCCCTCCACTTGCCTCACCCCTCCTCACCCATGGTCCTGTGTTTTCTCTCTCTCCTTTCTCTAATAGAAATAAAGAAATCATTAAAAAAACAAAACAAAACAAAAAACAAAACAAAACAAAAAGAACACAATTCCCATATGGAAGATGTCCTCCTTATACTGGGAGGGAAGTAATATTCTTACCATCAAGAATAGGAATGGGAAGCCCAGAAAAATCTGTTCAAACAGACCTTGTCAAAATAATTCTTAATTTCCTTTATCTTCCCACCCAGTTTAGCTACTTTTTCACTGCCTCTGGTTGTTCAATGTAAAAGCATTTAGGTTTTGCCATTTCTTTGGGTCTTCAGATCCTTATGAGAGCTTACATAAAAATTATATTAAATAAATCTGTTTTTTTCTCCTGTTAATTTGTTCTATGTCAATTTAATTCTCAGCCCCAGCCAAAGACTCTAAGAGTGTAGAGATAAAACTTTGCCTCCTTTCCAGTAAAGAACTGAAGAATAAAAATTTGTGATTAGGACATAAATAAGAGAAAAAAGGAGAGATTTAAGTCAGGAGAAATTATGTGAAGTGATTTTGTAAAGAGTATTTTAGGCAGGGCAACAGTATGGACTTTTATATTGGGGAAATGGCATTTTTAGATTTGTATTTTAGAAAAATAGTTTCTTATGTTTTTCATTGTGGAGGTGAATGAACCTATTGTAAAATTTTGTTTAGGTAGAGGTGTTGTTCAATTAATGCCCTGATTTGTTCATTTATTAGAAATGTGATTTTAGGGGCGCCTGGGTGGCTCAGTGGGTTAAGCCTCTGCCTTCGGCTCGGGTCGTGATCTCAGGGTCCTGGGATCGAGCCCCGCATCGGGCTCTCTGCTCGGCGGAGAGCCTGCTTCCTCCGCTCTCTCTCTCTCTCTGCCTGCCTCTCTGCCTACTTGTGATCTGTGTCAAAAAAATAAATAAAAAAAATCTTAAAAAAAAAAAAAAAAAAGAAATGTGATTTTATAGTCTTCAGAAGCATAATCAAGTTCAGAATTTCTTATATGCCCTTTGGTATATATTTGGTACTGTTAGACATGTTTCTCTCTTGAAGAATCATTTTGCTCCATGTGGATATTATATAGCACCAAGTATGCATTTTTCAAAATTCACTTTTCATGAGTAAGATGCCAGCTTTAATTAAATTTTTTTTTCACAGATGGGAGGTCCAGGATAAATTACCAGCTGGTGAGTGGTAAGCATTTGGCCCAATGTATAGATGAACTCAGATCTCCTGAAACCATGTGGTTAATCCCCAAAGATTTTGTTTATTCATTTCATAAAAACAAACAAACAAACAAACAAAACAAAATTCATTCCCAAAGTCCTCATAACTTGTCTACCAGAAATCTACTAGAATACTTTTTTTTTGGTTGGAGTTCAGAATAGCAAATAGCACCCATTTTGTGTGGGTCTGTAAATCAAACCTTATATTCTTAAGGTATTACTGGGTTTCTTAACCTGTGATAGATCATCTTGAGCCAGATAATTCTTTGTTGTAGGGGAGGTCCTGTGTGTTGTGGAATGTTTAATAGCATCTCTTGTCTCTACTCAGTAGATCTCAGTAGAACCTCCCTAGTAGTTGATGTAGAAATGGTGAGACCATTCCCCACAATGGTCCCACCAATGATAGGCCATTCAGAGTGTATGGTCAAGAAAGAATTCTTGAGATTCCATGCAAAAAGGTCATTTTATTAAAGCATGGGGACAGGATCTGTGGGCAGAAAGAGCTGCACTGGGATTATGATGAATGACTGATTATATACTTTTAATTTGGGAGGGAGTTAGGGATAGCATAAGTCTCTAAGGAAATTTAGAAGCAAGATTTCTAGGACCTTGGGGGGCTAGCTATTAAGAAAAGGTCATTTGTTACTGTCTAATAAAACCTTAGTCATGAGACCCTTCAGATGTGTATCAGTGCACAGTATGCTTGGAAGATGATTGCTAACATGTATTTGGTAGAGGTGGGGTAGGGGCGGGGGAGTGTAGAGATAAAGGAAGTTTTTAATGAAATTTCTTTTAAATTCAATTAATTAACATATAGTGTATTATTAGTTTCAGAGTTAGAGTTCAGTGATTCTGTCAGTCTTGTATAACACATAGTGTTCATTACATGCTGTGCCCTCCTTAATGTCCATCACTCAGTTACTCCATCCCTACCCAGCAACCCTCAGTTTGTTTGTTATGATTACGAGTCTCTTACAGTTTGTCTCCCTCACCATTTCATCTTGTTTTATTTTTCCCTCCTTTCCCCTATGCTCCTCTGTTTTGTTTCTTAAATTCCACATATGAGTGAAATCATATGATATGTCTTTCTCTGATTGACTTACTTCACTTAGTTCCATCCATGTTGTCATTGCAAATGACAAGATTTCTTTTTTTTTTTTTTTGATGGCTGAATGTTCCATTGTATGTGTGTGTGTGTGTGTGTGTGTATACACATACATAAATATATATATATATATATATACCATGTCTTCTTTATCCATTCATCTGTTGATGGACATCTGGGCTCTTTCCACAGTTTGGCTATTGTGGTCATTGCTGCTATGAACATTGGGGTGCATGTGCCCCTTCTCTTCACTACATCTCTGTTTTTGGGGTAAATACCCAGTAGTGTAATTGCTGGGTCATAGAGTAGCTCTATTTTCAGCATCTTGAAGAACCTCCATACTGTGTTCTAGAGTGTCTGCACCAGCTTGCATTCCCACCAGCAGTGTAAGAGGGTTCCCATTTCTCCACATCTTCGCCTACGTTTGTTGTTTGCTGACTTGTTAATTTAAGCCATTCTGACTGGTGTGAGGTATCTCATTGTGGTTTTGATTTGTATTTCCCTGATGCCGAGTGATGTTGAGCACTTTTTCATGTGTCTTATTAACCATTTGTGTGTTTGTTTGGTGAAATGTCTGTTCATGTCTTCTGCCCATTTCTTGACTGGATTACTTGTTTTTTGGGTGTTGAGTTTGATAAGTTCTTTACAGACTTTGGATACTAGCCCTTTATCTGGTAAGACATTTGCAAATATCTTCTCCCATTCTGTCTGTTGTCTTTGGGTTTTGTCGACTATTTGCTTTGCAGAAGCTTTTGTCTTGATGAAGTCCCCATAGTTCATTTTTGCCTTTGTTTCCCTTGCCTTTGAAGAAGTGTCTAGCAAGAAGGTCCTGCAGCCAAGGTCAAAGAGGTTACTACCTGTATTCTCCTCTAGGAGAGTTTTTGTGCCAGTAGCATACTGTCTTGATGATTACAACTTTGTAATATAGCCTGAAGTCAGGCATCATGATGTCCCCATCTTTGGATTTCTTTTTCAATATTCCTCTGGCTATTAAGTCTTTTCTGGTTCCATACAAATTTTAGGATTGTTTGTTCCAGCTCTGTGAAAAATATTGGTACTATTTTGATAGGGAATGTATTGAATGTATAGATTGCTCTCGGTAGCATAGACTTTTTTCACAATATTTGTTCTTCCAATCCCTGAGCACGAAATACTTTTACATTTCTTTGTGCCTTCCTCAATTTCTTTCATGAGTCTTCTATAGTTTTCAGAGTACAGATTCTTTGCCTCTTTGGTTAGGTTCATTCCTGGGTATCTTTTGGGTTTGGGTGCATTTGTAAATGGGATCGATCCGTAATTTCTTTCTTCTGTCTCATTGTTCGTGTATATAAGTGCAACTGATTTCTGCACATTGATTTTATATCTTGTCACTTAACTGAATTCCTGTATGAGTTCTAGCAATTTTGGGGTGGAGTGTTTTGGATTTTCCACATACAGTATCATGTCATCTGTGAAGAGTGAGAGTTTGACTTCTTCTTTGCCAATTTGGATGCCTTTTATTTCTTTTTGTTGCCTGATTGCTGAGACTGATGATGGGATTTTGGAATACAGGTGAGGTTTGGTGGGGTGAGATCCAGAGCCAACAACCAAGAAAGAATTCTTGAGACGTCTTTGGTGCAAAATGGTGTTTACTATAGCGTGGAGTCAGGGCCAGTGGGCTTCTGCTGTACCAGGGTTGTAAGGTGTGGCTGATTATATACTATGGGGTAAGGAGATATAAAGAAAAAGGGAGGTTTCAAGACGATTTTCATGGAGGCGCCTGGGTGGCTCAGTTGTTAAGAGTCTGCCTTTGGCTCAGGTCATGATCCCAGGGTCCTGGGATGGAGTCCAACATCAGGCTCCCTGCTCAGCGGAAGCCTACTTCTCCCTCTCCCGTTCCCCCTGCTTGTGTTCCTTCTCTCTCTGTGTCTCTCTCTTTCAAATAAATAAATAAAATCTTTAAAAAAAAAAAGAAAAAGGATTTTCATATTTTAAAGAAGACTCACAGGATACCAGAGTCCTTGCCATTGTCAAGTTAAGGTTGTTTTTCCCTCTAGCAAGGCATTAACATGAAGTTACTTGGGAGCTTCCTGGAGGAACATTACGCTATGCTCACTTTAAGTATCTGTCAATGGGCCGCAGGTTATAAGAACATTTAATTGTATCCACATTTCCTTCTGGAAACTAGGTTATTGATAGAAATGCTTTGTTCTTGTAAATTGCTAAGACTGAGGGAGACTCATGGCTTGCAGGATTGTGCTCTCTGTAAATTAACTGTTTTCCTTTCTGTAGCTTAGGGCAGCCAGGAGTGCATGAGGAATGCCACATATATCCCATCTGGGTGGAGCGGGGAGAGGGAGGAGGGGTTGTGGGGTGTCAGCTTCTGCTTTGTCCTCAGCTTGCCTTCTGTTCCCTCATCACTAGGACTTTTTGTACTATGTTGAAAACAATGGTGATAGTGGACATCCCTGTCATGTTTGTGACCTTAGGGGAAAAGCTCTCAGTTTTTCCTGGTTGAAAATTATATTTTCTGTGGGATTTTCATATATGGCTTTTATGATGTTGATATATGTTCTCTCTATCCCTAAAGGAATTTTTATATGTTAATGTGTTGGGTCCGTAATCAAAGGAGCAAGACTGATACAAAGCGAAGGTCAAGCAAAGCTTTATTTCGCGCCAAGCATCGAGAATCAAACCGAACGGCCGGGGCCGCCCCTTTACAAAGAGGCGATCACTCTCTGCCTTACAGACTAGCTTTTAAGAGCAAAGGCCATGTGGTTGGGCCTGGCCACGCACAGGTGGCCAAAGAGATTGTAACACACAGAGAAAGCTGCACAGTCATGCTAGGTCACACATATAAGTGACCAATTGAATTACAATTTACCCTATAGTAGATATTTGAACTAGCCTATCACCTTGGTCAGAATTGGCGCCCAAAAGGCGCCCAAAGGGCGGGGCCCATACTCCTTGGTAGCTAGGGAGACAGTATGCGCCCCCACTGATCAGATGTCTCCACCTGGCCTGACCCACCCTTGCATTTGGGCTTTGTTACCTGGGACTGGTTTCCAGTACTTGTTTTTAAGTAAGTCCCCTGGGGGGAAGAGGGGCAGGGACAGTTTAAGTTTTACTGTATAAACAACAAAATCACTTTTTAACCGGATGGAATCACTCTGGCTAAATAGGCCCTTACAAATGTAGACTCACAGGATCATGGGGGATTGGGATGTTAAGCTAAGATTGCCTTTTGCCCTTAGCAAAGTTTTAACATAGAGGTAGTTGAATTCCTAGAGGAAGGTCACTCTGCCAGTCTCAATGTTACAGAATTTCTTTTCCTTCTGTGCCTGCAGTTCTTGGTCATGCAGCATTGAAGAATGAACAGGCAGACCAGAGGAAGAGTGCTGGGCAGAAAGCAAAGTTTATCAAGCAATAGTAAAGTTACTGAGTGACAGTACGAAGATCTGGAAGAGGGAGGGGACCTGAGAGTTTTGTTACTAGAGTTTCTAAGTCTACGGGTTTTTATGGGCTTGTTGTGGGCTGTTTTAATCTGATTAACCCTCCATGAGCCTGTCACCCAGTCAGGTTTTAGTCATCTACCCATCACATGGGAAGGGGTGGGGGGCTCTTTACAGGTGGTGTAATATCCTTTTTTTTTTTTTTTTTTAAAGATTTTATTTATTTATTTGACAGAGAGAGATCACAAGTAGGCAGAGAGACAGGCAGAGAGAGAGGGCAGGGGAAGCAGGCTCCCGCTGAGCAGAGAGCCCGATGCGGGACTCGATCCTGGGACCCTGAGATCATGACCTGAGCCGAAGGCAGAGGCTTAACCCACTGAGCCACCCAGGTGCCCCTGGTGTAATATCCTTTTAAGGGTGGTTTCCTTTGTTGGGGGGTGAGGGGTGGGGTTGGGGGGGTGGCTTTTCCTGACTGCCTTTCTTCCAACTATCCTTCATCATCACGGAAGTGTCAATGATTTGTAAGTTGTAAAAAAAATTAAATTTTTGCCTTTTGCCTTTGTTCCCCACATCAGTAGTGACACCCAAAAAAGGATAAGATATTAATTGTTTAGGGGCCAGAATTGCCCCTGCTTGAAAACTGATCTCATAAAAAAGTTTCATTGTTTTGACGAGAGAGCAGAAGGCTGGCTGAGGACAAAGCAAAAGGCTGACACCTAGCAATCTCCCCCTCACCCCAAGCTAAAGGCTGACACCTTGCAATCTCCCCCTCACCCCCACCACTCCTGGGTGGGACAAATAAGACATTCTTTAGGAATGTCCCAACTCTCTTAATGTTAATGGCTTGCTAAAAGGGAAAAACAGCCTTGCCACCAACATTGCCTCAGGTCTGGTACCTTGTAGATCCTCTTTAGCATATGAAAGTTCTATTGGAACCACCCTTTCCCTTACCTTCCCCCAACCCCATGGTACATAACCTGCCATCCCTCACAACCCAGGGCAGCAGCTCATTCTGCCCACGGGTCCTGGCCCCGTGCTTTAATAAACCACCATTTTGCACCAAGATGTCTCAAGAATTCTTTCTTGGTCATCGGCTCCGGACCTCACCCCACAGAACCTCACGTATGTTCTAGAACTTCATCAGTTTGGAATATTGTATTCCACATCTTCTTGAATCTTTAGGATGAAAACTTAGCAGTAATTTTGAATATGGAAACTGTTAGTTCCCCCCCAAAATGGGTCTGTGATTAAAGGAGCGAGACTGATATAAAGCGAAGGTCAAGCAAAGCTTTATTCCAAGCCAAGCATCAAGAATCAGACCAAACGGGGCACCTGGGTGGCTCAGTGGGTTAAAGCCTCTGCCTTCAGCTCGGGTCATGATCCCAGGGTCCTGGGATGGAGCCCTGCGTCTGGCTCTCTGCTCAGCAGGAGCCTGCTTCCCACCCCGTCCCCTGTCTGCCTCTCTGCCTACTTGTGATCTCTGTCTGTCAAATAAATAAATTAAAAAAAAAAAAAAAAAGAATCAGACCGAACGTTTGGGGATGCACCTCTTACAAGAGAGAGTGACCCTTCTCTGTTTCACAGACTAGCTTTTAAGGGCAAAGGCCATGCGGTTGAGCCTGGCCACACACAGGTGGCCAATGAGATTGTAACACACAGAAAAAGCTGCACAGTGATGCTTGGTGACCAATTAAATTACAATTTACCCTATAGTAGTCATTTGACCTAGCCTATCACCTTGGATAGAATTGGAGCCCAAAAGGCGGGGCCCATACTCCTTGGTAGCTAGGGAGACAGTATGCAACCCCCCCCCCCCCTGATTGTATGTCTCCACCTGGCCTGACCCTTGTATCTGGGCTTTGTTACCTGAGGCTGGTTTCTGGGACTTGTTTTTAAGTAAGTCTCTTGGGGGAAGGGGAGCAGGGGTAGTTTAAGGGTTAAACAATGTTATCCTTTTAACCTTGATGGAAGCCTCTGTCCAAATAGGTCCTTACAGAAACCAGCTGAGCAGAACACTGGAAGGGAAGAAAAATAATTTTCCTTCCACCCTTCTAGCTTTTGTGGCTGAAACCCGACAACAACAACAAAACAAGACAGAAATTTAATAATATGTACACATCATGATACAGGTGAGATATGCTGGGCTGAGTAAAACTCTCTAAGATTGGCCCCAGATACTACCTTAAATACCATCTTTAGCTAAAGAGAAAAGAAAGCTGTTGGGGGTGGGGGTGGAAGGGAAGTTATGGGAGGCTATCGGGGAAAGCGCTGTAACAAGGGTAAGGTTTGTTATACAGATTTGAGTCTGTACCTTCTTTGATGAGAGTTTCTTGTGATTTAGTCTTCCTGGTACAGAGGAAGAGAGACGCTCTTACAAATGGAGATTTTCTTTGTAAATGTAAATTTCCCTTACCAAAGAATAACTTCTGCTCTGTTTTTTAGAGCTTCTCCAATGTCTGCAGTTTCTTAAGAATAAACAGCTCAGAATAATCCTATGTTAGAGGCATATTTTAGGGGAATATTCTGCTACTCTCCAGACTTAAATCAGCCCTCTTACATGATTTCAGGAAAAATTTAACTACCAGTATCAGTTTAAGGTCTGAATTCCTGAAAGTTAAGAATCTTGTTATTTTTGTTTGTTTTTTGTATTGTGTCCTGCTTTTTCTATTTTGTCGTTCAGTTTCTCTGATTCCCGAATCATTCCACAAGTCTGGAAGTGGCTTCACATATCAACGATTTGATTAAAAAGATAGTAGTATCTTTGATCAGTATGAAAACAAATGCGTTGTGTATTAAAAGTTATAAAAGCTTTATCTATGGCCTACAGGAATGAAAGATAGGATGAAAAAAAAAAGGAAAGGAAAACTTTGGTGTTCTTTAAGTTTTACAGTGACCTTTACAGTGACCTAAGAATAAACACCATTGGCAAAATCACTACCCTTGCAGACATAGAGTTGAAACCTAAAATATTACTGAGAAAAATTAACTTAGTGCAATTTAAGTAGTATAAAAAGGGTAACATCATTGTATAAATAAATTTCAGTTTTTTCTAGACAAATAATTACATAAAGATGAAAAACTTTTAATAAAGACCTTAAACTAGACCTCTGTTTCTTGGACTTAAAAGAAATTCTTGAAACTCGATGTGGCCACATGCCATGTAATTATCTTCAAATCACCAACACAGCCCAGTTGGCCTCTCTTTTAAATGCAAATGAAAGTCCAAGCAAAAGGTCTTTTCTTTTGAAAATCTTTCTTCCAGCAGTAGACCCTATTTGTGGTCAATATTCTAGAAAAGACAGTCAAGACAGGATTGGGTTCCGGGAATCTGCAGGGAAACGAGCTATGTGACACACTCAGACCCTCAGAGTTGACATAAAGATTATTTTAAAGTGGAAACATTTGAGCTACAGAAGTTTTTGGAAGAAAACTTACCTGACTGAAGTAGAACCTGGGGGAAAATACAACTGCCATTAACGCCCCTTCTAGGGAATTTCCTTAAAATTCAGCTGCCTTGGAAACAAACTGCTCATTCCCATGAATGTTCCCAAAACCCAAGAGAATCTTGGTACTCTCCCTTTGAAGTTGTAACAACCCAAACTCCTCTTTTGTTAAGCTCATATGTATGAACCTTTACCTAGAACTATGCTACAAGTTATTCATTGCAGAGCAACTCCCCTGTACATGTGTACAGAAACCTCGTCTTTCCTCTTGTTTATATCTATTGTCAATGAATCTGCAGACCCCCAACTACTGGACACCCGTGGAAAGAGGAAAACGTTTTCCTTCCCACAGAGTTATGTAGATGCTTTGGCTTTGTCAGTCCTTTAATGGGAAACTTCTGTCTATAACAAACTACCATCACTATGTCTGCAAAGATATCCGAATTTGATTTACAATGTTAACTGTAGATCACCAGCACTGAGAGATACCATTCTGATGAGGGAGCAGGAGCCTGGCTGAGGACAAAGCAAAAGCTGGCACCTTGCACCCCCTCTCCATCCGCTCCCCTCGGTGATGTGTGTGGCATTCCTCAGGTACCCCTGACTGCCAAAACAAATAGTTAACTCACAATCCTGCAAGACAGGAGTCTCCCTTGGTTTACAAATGTCCTAGAGATCTATAAACAAAGAAGTTACATTATCAATAGCTCAAATTCCAGAGGCAAATGACTCAGTTCTTCAGGCCTTAATGTCACCCTCCCCTCCATAAACAAAACTGAAGGAGGCTGGGGTAGAAAGAAATGTAAGTGAAGATAAGTTTCTCCCTAACAGAGACAGCTTGATAGCAGGATTGTGACATTTCACCAGGAATCTCCCAACCCTCTTGATGTTAATGGCTCGCCAAAAGACAACATTGATCAAGCCTCTGGTATCCCTGCGCCTTGGAGGCCTCCTTTAGCATATGAAAGCTCCGCTCCATTAGCATATGAAAGCTCCGTTGAAACCTCCCTTTCTCTCACCTTCCCCCAACCGCAGGGTACATAACCTGCCATCCCTCACAACCCGGGCAGCAGCTCTTCCTGCCCACGGGTCCTGTCCCCGTGCTTTAATAAACCACCATTTTGCACCAAAGATGTCCCAAGAATTCTTTCTTGGTCATCGGCTCCGGACCTCAGCCCACCGAACCTCACCCAGGTTCTAGAACTTCATCAATTCCTCTCATTGTCTGAAGGAAATGAGACCCCAACAGTTTTACGTGATTGGCTCAGTGATGCATGACTGGATTAGAAAAGTTGGAATGTACACTGAGTCCTTCTGAATGTTAGAAAGGATAACTAGGGTTTTAATTCAGCCAATCAAATCATACTTGGGTTGGGGGTGGGGGACATAGGGATGTTCTGGGATCAGGAGGCTTTCCCTGTAGAGCACTATTTCATTTTAACAATGGAGGTGTAGAATAGCACTTCTCACCCCTGTTGATGATAAAGTTTGGAAACGAAAAGGAATCCCCTTCATTATGTAAGAATGAATGAATAAAAGAATGAATCGATGTGTTTCATTAATAGAAATAGCTGTATTACTGTATTACTGACTTCCAGACCTACCTGCTATGATCCCAGAATACAGGCCGATAAGGAGAATTGGAGGTATCGTGGGAAAAATTTGTACCAGTTTACACTGAAATTTGTACCGATTTAAGAAATATTTTACATGAATTATTTATGATGGCTTCTGGGGAGAATTTTTATTCACTTATTCCTTTCCATTTTATTAGAGCAACGCATTTTAAATAAGCCCATGAAGCTAATCTAGCCAGCTTCCCTGTGATTGAATACTTGTAATTCATCATGCTACCCGTGTTTATAATGTTTGTCGATATGATGAGCTGTGTAAGAGTAATTACCATATCAATTTTATTTGTCCAGTCTCAGTTTATTTCACCCTTTCCAAATAAATTCTCATATTTACAGTTATTTCAAAAGGGACAATTAAAATGTACTTCTGCACTAAGTAAAACTAATGGTCCCTAATGTGTCTCAGAGATCCTCTTTTCCTCTAGTAATGTATTAGGATATTAGTGCAATTTCTTTTCTTTTTTTTCCCCCTACTAAAACATTTTATTTGAATTTTCTAGAGTCAAACCTGGCATGTTTGAGAGGAGGAATAGATTATATGCCAAGTAGAATTCTGATGTGAGTTTCATGAAGTTAAGTCTATATAGAAATCCTTGTGTGAACAGATTGGCTGCAAAATATACCAAGCAACCTAATAACACTCCATATCGCTGCTGTCACTTTCTCATGGCTCCTGAATCAGTGGTTTTTGGCATCTTAATGACTGGTTCTGTCTAAGAGTTTAGTTTGACAGTGTTATCAATCCAACTATTGAGAGTACCAAAAACACTGGATCAAATGCCTTTCTAATATTTTATTTCCTCCTTTGGGTTTAATAAATGAAACTCATTATTATGGAAGTAATTTGATTTCCGAAGGAAGCCTGTTGTTGTTTTATAAGCTTTTCTGTAATATTCTCTAAAATATTTCCTATAATATTCTCTAAAATATTAAATATTAAAATATTAAGGTGAATGAATTTGTTTTGTTCTTATTAGATATTTTTTCTTGTTGTAAAAAAAAATCTACTGACAAATAGAAGAAGTATTTTTCTCTTTTCTCCTTTTCTCTCGCATATTCAAAGTATTATAATAAGGAACAAGATAATCATCTTTTCTATCTTATATTGATAATGCACTGGAAAAAGTATAACCTTTTTATCATCTGCAAGCATCGAGTCCTCAGCATTAGAAAAGTCCTAGAAAGAGCACCATATGGGTTGTCAGGGGGGCTGTTTGTAATTCAGCAGTTTTCTGTAGATATTATTGATGGTATCATTTTAACCAATAAGGAGTTGCTCTTGTGTGCTTTACCAAAGTAAGGGTGGGCATAGGAAGAGTTACTGAACTCTTTAAAATGTCTTGCCTATCAGGCCAGATCCTCCTTGCCAGGCAGTAGGAACACTAAACTTATAATGTTGAGTTTATTTTTCTCTTAGCCTCCCATGGGTTGTGTAAGGGAGGAAAAGTAATTTTTTCTCTACCCTTCTGAGTTCTTTACTGAGCATCCTGTAATGAAAGACAGATGAACATGCGAAAAAGAAATATAAGTATGTGTGTGCTCATTATACAGTGTGTGTGTGTGTGTGTGTATCTGTGTGTCTGTGTTTCTTGTACATACTTGGAAGCTATATATACTTGGAAGCTATCCAGGGAAAACGAAGAACTCAAATCAGTGGCTTAGAACTCTAGATTATAGAGCATCTTTAATTAAGAAAAATAAAATTTGTGGAGAAATGGCAGAACAAAGGAAAGCAGTTTAGGCTTCTAAGGGTGACAAATTTGGGAAGGGAAAGTAATGGTAGATAAAAGTAAAGTTTGTTGGGGCACCTGGGTGGCTCAGTTGGTTAAGCATCTGCCTTCAGCTCAGGTCATGATCCCTGGGGTCCCGGGATTGAGCCTTGCCTACATGGGGCTCCCTGCTCGGAGGGAGCCTGTTTCTCTCCCTCTGCCTGCCGCTCTGCCTACTTATGATCTCTTTCTCTGTCAAATAAATAAATAAAATCTTTAAAAAAAAAAAAAAGTAAAGTTTGTTATGTAGATTCCTCTAGTGCCTTCTTCAAGCTGATAGGGTCTAAATTTGTCTCTAGTGATTAATTTTTGTTCCTTCTGGTGGAGAAGGGAGTAGGGACACTTTTGAAAATTTATATTCTGCTTTTAAGCAAGTAAGAGGAGGGCAGAGAGCTTTTCTTGTATCTGCTTCTTCTCAATTGCTATCAGCTCAAAATAATTCTTATGCCAAAGTGGCATATTTTAGGATGGCAAATTCTGCTATCCTGCAGTTGATACTGGGACACGGGCAACTATCTCCTCAGCTGGGATAGTTATGAAATTGCTTGTCACAGATTCCTAATTAATTTTTATCAGATTTGTAATCTGTGTCTTCCCTTAAAGTGTGTATTTATTGAGTTTTTATGATGATTTCAGATTAGGTGATATATACATGGCCTTCTAGCAATATCTGATTTTTTAAAAAATTCAGCTTCTCATTTGTCAATATGTATGGAGTAAACATTACTAGTACAGAATATTTGCTGCCTTTTGGGGGCAAAGGATTATACTTTCTTTACCCCACCAATGTCAGGCTTGGTTAAGACAATGTGTGTGACAGCTTTTATTGCCAATGTGTTATCAAGGTCTGCCACACTAACCAGTAATGTTCACCTAGAGGCTGCTCTGTCAGTATCGGTCCCAGAATCAAGATGCCCCAAGAGGGAAGTAGGCTTCAGTAAAGAATAAACATTTGTTGTATGCTACTGAAATTTGGTGATATTTATTATCATATCATAACCTAGCTTATGCTAGAATACCATATGGAGATTTGAGGAGAAGTAAAGGCAAACTTTTTGACAATAACTACTATCTGCCAATTAAATAAGTTATCATTAAGGGGAATACTTAAAGTAATACATATAATCAAAATTGGTTGAGATATATTTGGCATCTAGAGTAAATATTTTCCTTTTCTCAGATCTCAGAATTTAGCCACAATTAACTTTTTTCCCCCTGAAACTACATGATAGTGTCTGTCTTATAATTTTCCAGCTACTCCTTTTAATGTTATACGAAGTCCTGTGGACCTCCTAGTTTAGAGCAGTTACAGTTATTTCAGTACGGTAGAGGAAAGAAAAGCAAAATGTACTTCTTTGGCATAGTATGTCTGATGTTCTTAGACCAAGTGAGGAGCCCAAATGCCTACCAGAGTATCCAAAAATACCTACCAGATTCACAAAGGAGATAACCACCCAGGGTACAGATCAGTGAGCTATGATAAAGCTCTCAGTGGCAAGATGTGAGAAGTTTTCCTGCTCGTGATAAGAGGAATATTTTCATTAGAGTCTCATGATGCTCAAACCCAAGGAGTTTCAGGTGTGATCAAAACCAGGCCAGAGTTAGCAGAAACATGTGGAGGTGCTCACAGACCAACTTATATTAATTTTATAGGGCAGCATGGATAGCCCTGGTCTGGGATTATACCTTCTGTTTCAGTTGGAGTAGTCTATTAGTCTCGTTCTTCTTTCCATCACAGAAGGAGCTTTGATTACAAATGTCAGAAGCCCGTCCTCATTAAGTTGAACTAAAAGAATTCATGGACATTTTCATAGGGATTTCAAATGGTGAAATCATCTCACACAGACATTCCAGGGCGATGTTTCAGTCAGTAATGGCTAGATTGAGGAGTCTGTAAGTCATCAGAGGTCATGTCTATTTCTCCCCTCAGGTCTTCTTATCTTTGTGTTGGTTTCCTTCTCAAGCAAGTTCTCAACGTATGGTAGGAAGGTTGGCCCCTGGAACCTCTAAAGGTAAATCAGTCATGTAACTTGAGATTCCAGAGAAGACAACTTCCTTTTTCCAAAACAGATAGTCATGGGAGAGCCTCTGATTGAGTCCTTTTGGGTGGTGTGTTATTCATTGTGGCTTGCAGTGCTCTCGTTAGCCAGGTGGGCATCATGGACCACACATGCAGTAATGAGAGAAGGGAGAGTCTCAGCCAAACTCAATGGGATGGGTTTCCCACAGAAGAAGTGTTCTGTTATGAGAAGAAGGGAGGAAGAAAGAATTTGTCAGGGAGACAAAAACAGTGGCCAGGCTGAAACACTGCTTATGTCTCCTTTGGATGGCAATCTGCTGGCCAGATGGAACCTGATCCCTCGAGCTATAGTTTGTCTCTGGTCTGGAACTTAAGTTTTCATTAATAGCCTGGGCATTCTAGTCACTGAAGCAGAGGCATTGCTGAATGTCATCTTATGAATGATCACAATCTGTTGATAGGGTGAAACTGATATTATTGTTTTTCTTGGTAAGAGAAAACAAAACTTCCAAAGCTTTGGTAGTGATTCAGAGGGGAGCATGAAGAGTTGGGATTTATTGATAGTTAGAAACTAAGGTGTATCTTTCAATGTTAGTGTTGGGGGGAGTTGAAGAAGTCTTTATTAGAACTGAGTAAATATCGGGGCGCCTGGGTGGCTCGGTGGGTTAAAGCATCTGCCTTCGGCTCAAGTCACGATCTCAGGGTCCTGGAATCAAGCCCCACATCGGGCTCTCTGCTCGGCGGGGAGCCTGCTTCCTCCTCTCTCTCTCTCTGCCTGCCTCTCTGCCTACTTGTGATCTCTGTCTGTCAAATAAATAAATAAAATCTTAAAGAAAAAAAAAAGAACTGAGTAAATATCATGATATAACAATTTAGAGTTGGTAGGAACTTCAAGGCAAGGATTTAAAAGCAAGAGTTTCAAAAGATTCTTAGGGCATAACTGTCTATTAATGCATTCTGTTGAAGAGTCGATGGATATTTCAGGAAGTTTTTGTAATTAACAACCAAGTGATTTGCTTGGGCAAAGACTTCCAGAATAGTAATTTATGCTAATGAAGACATGGGAATAATGAAGTCATGTTGATATAGGCAGTTAGCTCTGTGAGAGGGGGTGGTTTTATTCCTCATTGTCCAAGCTGTATGTAGGAATAAATGGTTTTATTTCTGTGTATCTTTTAGCCTTAAAAAATGACCTAGTACAGGGGCTGCCTGGGTGGCTCAGTGGATTAAAGCCTCTGCCTTCAGCTCGGGTCATGATCCCAGGGTCCTGGGATCGAGCCCCACATCTGGCTCTCTGCTCAGCGGGGAGCCTGCTTCCCCCTCCCCCTCTGCCTGCATCTCTGCCTACTTGCAATTTCTCTCTGTGTCAAATAAATAAATAAAATCTTTTTTTAGAAAATGACCTAGTATAATTATATAAAAATGATTTAAAAATAACTTAAATATTCATTTAAGATGAAAAAAACTTATCTAACATGTATTAAAATATAAATGATAAAAGATTAAAAGAAACTTTTAGAGGAAAATGTCTTAAAAATTGAATAAACAAATGTTTTCAGTTACTATTTGCTCAGCTATTTTAAATGAACATGACTTTTTTTTTTTTTTTTTGAGGGGGTGAGGTGGGGGCCTTGTAGAGGCAGAGTGAGAGGGAGGAAGTGAATCCCCAGCAGGCTCCACACCCAGCACAGAGCCCCACATGGGGCTCCATCCCATGACCTGAGTTCATGACCTGAGCCAAAACCAAAAGTCAGATATTTAACCAACTTACGGAGCCACCCAGGATCCCCTAAATGAAGGTGATTTTAATACTGAACTTAGTACTGAAATGGATATACCCTTTATTATTGAGAAGACTTGTTTTGAACTCACTTGGCTGTTTCTCCTTGTTTTTGGAGAGGCCTCTCATTGCTATTATCTTTCTGAAGCAGCTTCTACCCTAGAGCTCTGCTCCTTGGTGTTATTGAGAACACCCTCCTTCAGTTACTCTCTCTCTTTTTTTTTTTTCGTTAGAGAGAGAGAGCGAGCGAGCACAGGCAGACAGAATGGCAGGCAGAGGCAGAGGGAGAAGCAGGCTCTCTGCCGAGCAAGGAGCCCGATGAGGGACTCAATCCCAGGACCCTGGAATCATGACCTGAGCCGAAGGCAGCCGCTTAACCCACTGAGCCACCCAGGCGCCCCCTCCTTCAGTTATTCTTTCTGGCATTCCTCTGCTCTTTGGGGTGGAGGAGGCATAAACCTAGCTCTCCTCATTCCTGTTATTTCCCTTTGCCCCATACAATAATGTATGATATGCCTGGTAATCTGGATTACCTCACCTAGATTTTAAAGGGTCTGATAATTTAGGACCAGAACTATTTTTGATACTCTTATTAATCTCTTTATAGGTATGCTATATTTTGAAACTCTGAAAATAGGATTCAGTTGATGAGTAGGTCTAAAACGCTCTACAAATCTGAATTGTAGCATAGAACTTCAGAGAACGGAAGTGTAACTATCGAGTAAGATATACGAAACCACTGTGTAAATAGAGGTCACTTTATTGGGAATAAATTGCATCTTATAATATTTTAACTATCTTTTCTTTTAAATAAGCTGCCTGTTATTCTCATTACCATCTCTCTATATTTTTTCCTTCCCCTGTCCTCCTTTTCCCAGACTCTGGGTCTTCTTGCTTAGACTTACCTGTTGTCATGTCCACACTGCCGTGACAGCAGCAGGTCAAAATAAACACGGAACGGGGTGCTTCTCCAAGGGGGCTATTGTCCCTGACTGGAATTTCAGCTGTAACAGATGCATTGGCATTCAGTGAGCCATTTGGGAAGGCTCCAGTTCTTTCCTGTTTCTTAGAAGTGCTACCATCCACCCTCCCTGAGGAGTTAGTACACATAGAACACAACACTCTTCTCTTCACATTGAAGTAAATAACACTGCAACTTTTGACCTCTGAGAGGGAAAACTCATTGTCTACAGTGCATGAAAGTCTCATGCAGGAAGTCACTGAAGAAAGCATGAGCAATTTAGACTCAAGTGTCTAATTTAGAGTATACCTATTGCCTGAAAATTCCCCTATCCTCAGTAAATGCACAGCACAGACATATGCTCCCAAACACACAGAGATGGAGAGAGAGGAAGAAAAAGAATGCCAACAGCTCATGCATGAAAGCATTTTCTGCAAAGTAAAACAATGATAAGATTGGATCTACAAAGAAGGTACCTGTTGAAGCAAAATTGACAAAGATTAACTGATAAAGAAGACCTTATTCATGAATGTTGCAGTAGGAGAGAGAGGATAAGAACCCATAGGAGCTCAGCTTCACTGAAACAAAGTGCTAGAGAGTTTGTAAGAGCTGAGATGGAGGGGATCATAGGCCATCTATGTTTGTCGACTGTCCTTATCCACAGGAAAACTAAACTTTCTTATATTTTCATGACACAGAGTAGTTTCACCAGTTGGAGCAAAGGTCTCACCCCCGCTATGGAAACTGGGAGATAGGAGTGCTCTCGTCAGTGAAGACTGTATTTTAAAGAGTTGGTTTACGCATTCTTGAGAAAGGCATTTCTGGGGTTGTAAAACTGACAAGAACTTGGAAGCTATTTATATACATTTCAAAGGAGCAGAAAAGAAATTCAGAAGTTTTCTAAAGTAAGTGCTGTAAGGAAAGGAAAGTCAGGGGCCTAGAGGTAGGAAGAAGCCTGTCTAAAGTCTGGTCATTCTGGGGGAAAGATTAAGGCTATCCTGGTTACGTTCTTGGAGCACACCTCCTACCTCCATCTACCAGCTTCTGCCTTGACATCATTCTGGATGAGATACGGTACGCTTAGCATATATGAAGTAGATGGATGTCTATGGAGGTTGAATTGAAGCCATTGCTACCAGCTTGTCCTCTGGGGCCTTTCGGATGGTTTAAATTCTGTCTTTTAGCCATTCATCATCTTGGGTTAATCTTTCCTTTTGCCGTGGGGTTTTCTTCTCCTGCTCCTCCCCCTCTCCCTCCCCCTCCTCCTCCTCCTCCTCCTCTTTCTCCTCCTTTTAAAAAAGATTTTATTTATTTATTTATTTGAGAAAGGAAGAAAGCACAAGCAGGGGAAGGAGTAGAGGGAGAAGCCGACTCTCCACTCAGCAGGGAGCCCGATGCGGGGCTTGATCCCAGGACTCTGGGTTCAGGACCTGAGCTGAAGGGAGACCCTTAGCCCACTGAGCCACCCAGGTGTCCCTTGGCATTCTCTTGTTATAAACAAACATACATTTGATTATATGTGTATTTGTG